>NC_092707.1:238760122-239368356 GCF_047496885.1 Scyliorhinus torazame
CTTGGCCGTGGGCGTTGAACACTGGGATGGTCAGCAAGAACTATCCCAATTTCATCCTGGCTACCACACTGGCGGGAAATCAGGTGTCTTGGCGCCTCAGTTGATTGCTCCGCCACTCTCTCACCAGGGATGCTGAGGGGCCTGTGGTGCACCGAATTATAAAACCCTCTTGCCTTATACCACTAACAACCCTACTGGCTGGTATACACAGATGGCTTTTGGCCATGGAATGAGAGTTCACCTCACAGGCTGAAAGTAAGCCTTTCACCTACTTATCCAAGGGAAAAAATTGAAGTGACAAAAACAAACAACCGGGATGGCATTGGCATCAAAAAACATGTAATATTAGATGGGAGATCCTGTTGGGCTGAATGACACCAGATGGTGCAAAGTAAAACCTGTTGTGTAAACATCTATTTGTGCTAAGGTTTGAAAGTATTTTAATATGGTATGATGGGGAGATAATTCTTAGTGCCAAAATATGCACTAATATGGTGTTCTCAAACCCTACAACGTGATTTGTTAAGATTCTTAAAATGGCTTTCTTCATTAAATCTGGGTAGATGGTGTGATGCTCATTATAATAATCGCTTATTGTCACAAGTAGGCTTCAATGAAGTCACTGTGAAAAGCTCCTAGTCAACACATTCCAGTTATGACATTCCCTCACCTTGCATTTTTAGGGCCTGCACTGCTGCCTGATTAGGAGGCCTTCACAGTTTCCACTGGAGGATACTGGTCCCATTTTTTACAAGAGTTGTAACCGCTGCTTTGTTGCCCATCCCCAATTACCCTGGAGATGGTAGTGTTAAGACATCTTCTTGAATCACTGTTGTCTATTTCGTGAAGGTACACTGACAGTGCTGTTGGAAAGTGAGTTCCAGGATTTGATCCAATGGACGGTGAAGGAATGGTGATGCAGCCCCCTGTCAGTGACAGTGAAGGAATGGTGATACAGTCCCCTGTCAGTGACAGTGAAGGAATGGTGATGCAGCCCCCTGTCAGTGACAGTGAAGGAATGGTGATACAGTCCAGTGACAGTGAAGGAATGGTGATACAGTCCCCTGTCCATGACAGTGAAGGAATAGTAATACAATCCCCTGTCAGTGAAGGAATGGTGATACAGTCCCCTGTCCGTGACAGTGAAGGAATGGTGATACAGTCCCCTGTCAGTGACAGTGAAGGAATGGTGATACAGACCCCAGTGACAGAGAAGGAATGGTAACACAGTTCCCGGTCAGTGACAAGTGAAGGAATGGTGATACAGACCCCAGTGGCAGAGAAGGAATGGTAACACAGTTCCCGGTCAGTGACAAGTGAAGGATTGGTGATACAATCCCCTGTCAGGATAATGCTGGTCAATGGCAACTCCCAGGTTGATGATAGTAGGGGAATTCAGCGATGGCAACGTCACGGAATGTCATGTGGAGATTGTTAGATTGGAGCTGGTGTTGTTTGGCACTTGAGTAGCAAGTAACATATCAGGGGAGATGGTGACATAGTGACATTGTGTAATTGGAATTCAATATTTTTTAAAAACTGCAATTAAAGGTCTATGATGACTAAAAAATCCAAGTTGATTGTTGTTGAACCCCTTTCCCTTTAGGGAAGGCAACCTGCTGTTCTTATCTGGCCGACATGTAACTCCAGAACCACAACAATGTGATTGACTCATGTCTCCTAAATGTCCGAGTAAGCCACTCTACAAAAAGGAATGAAACCTAGGCACTGGAAATGATAACGGCCCTGCAATGCTCTCCTTACTAACATGTGGGGTCATGTACCAATTAGTCTCACAGACAAGTCAAGCAACAGTCACACTTACGGAATCATACCTTACAGCAAATGTCCCAGACACCACCAGGACATACCCAGCAGAAAGTTGCCCTTGGAGTCCACAACATAAACTCCAGATCCATGTAGTCTCATGGCATCAGGGCAAATATGGGCAAGGGAATCTCCTGCTGATTACCATACCACATGGCCAGCTGATCTATAAATCAGTTCTTCTTGATAGAGGAAGCACGGAGGGTGGTAAAGGTGCAGAATGAACTCTGGGTGGAGGACTTCAATGTCCATCACCAAGACCGGCTTGATAGCAAGGATGTGATTACACTAGAAAGGGTGCAGAGGAGATTCACCAGGAGGTTGCCTGGGCTGGAGCGTTCAGGCCAGTTAGGCTGAGGTCATTCATCTTGGGGGGGGGGGGGGGGGGGGTGACATGATTGAAATGTACAAAATTATGAAGGACATAAGTAAGGTAGATAGGATAAACCTTTCACCTTAGTAGAGAGGTCAAGGGGCATAGACATACGTCAATGGACAGGAAGTTTAGAGAGAATTTGATGAAAATCGTTTTCATCCAGAGGATGGTGCGAATCCGAAACTCTTTGGTAGAGGCATGATCCCTCACATCATTTAACCACCGAGCCACCCGTAATGAGGTGTCAACCAGATGAAGTTACAACACAGGACCACATGCTTCCGAAACTGCATAAGTAGCAAGTGACAGAGCTAAATAATCCCACAACCAACTGATCAGTTCACAGCACAGCAGTCCTGTCACATCAACCGTGAATGGTGGTGGACAATAAATATCCCCATCCTCATGGAGGAGCCCAGCACATCAGTGCAAAATATAAGGCTGAAGCACTTGCAACAATCTTCAGCCATACGTGCTGAGTGAATGATCCATCTCGGCCTCATCTGGAGGTCTCCAGCATCACAAATGCCACAATCCAGACAATTTGATTCACTTTGCGTGATATCAAGAAAGGGCAGAAGGCATTGGATACTCTAAAGGCTATGGGTCCTGATAATATTCCAGCAATAGTACGAACATGCTCCAGAACTTGTCGCTCCTAGCCAAGCTGTTCCAGTACACCTACAACACTGGCATCTACCAGGCAAAGTGGAAACAGCCCAGGTATGTCATGTACACAAAAAACAGGACTAATCCGATATCGGTCAATTACTGGTCCCGTCAGTCTATTCTCAATCACCAGTAAAGTTATGGAAAGGGGGATCAACAGTGCAATCAAGTGGAACTTGCATCACAATAATCTGCCCACTTAGCATTAACCTGCTCACTGACGCCCAGTTTGGGTTCCACCAGAGCCACTCAGCTCCTGACCTCATTACAGCCTTGGTTCAAAGATGGACAAAAGAGCTGTACTCTTGGCTGTAAATTATCAGGCCCAGGGGATTTATTAGCCTTCAATCCCAATCAATTTCCCCAACATAATTTCTCTACTAATATTGATCTCCTTCAGTTTATCCCTCTCGTTAAACCCTGCATCCCCCAACATTTCTGGTATCTTATTTGTGAAGACAGAATCGAAGTATGTATTTAGTTGCTCAGCCATTTCTTTGTCCCCATTCTAAATTTCCCTGTCTCTGACTGTAAGGGGCTTACTGTATTCCTCACCAACCTTTTTCTCTTTAGGTACCTATAAAAACGGACTGTAAAAGGTTTCTATATTCCCTGCAAGCTTACTATCGCACTCTTAATTTTCCCCTTCTTGATCAATCCCCTTGTTCTTTACTTCATTCTCAACTACTCCCAATCCTCAGACCTGTTGTTTTTCTTGTCTAATTTGTATGCTTCTTCCTTGGATGGAATGCTATCTCAATTTCCCTTGGAAGTCATAGATTGGCTATTTTTCCCATTTTAATTTTGTGGCAGATGGAAATAAACAATTGTTATAGTTCCCCCATGCGCTCCTTGAATGTTTGCCATTACCTATCCACAGTTATCCTTTAAATAATGTTTCCCAGTCGATCAACCAACTCATGTCTCTATCAACATAGTTTCCTTAAGATTCAGGCCCCCAGTCTCAAAATCAATTACTTTACCTCTCTAACTTGATGAAAAATTATTATTTTGTGGTCGTTCATCCCCAAGAAGTCTCGCATAACTAGATTACCAATAATTCCATTCTCATTACACAGTACCCAGTTAAGGATGACCTGTTCTCTAATTGGTTCTTCAACATATTGGTCCAGAAAACCATCCCAGAGACACTCCAGGAATTCCTCTTGTACAACTAGATTACCAATGATTCCATTCTCATTACACAGTACCCAGTCCAGGATGATCTGTTCTCTAATTGGTTCAACCCCGAATACACTCCAGGAATTCCTCTTGCACAACTAGATTACCAATGATTCCATTCTCATTACACAGTACCCAGTCTAGGATGACCTGTTCTCAAATTGGTTCCTCAACATATTGTCCAGAAAACCATCCCGTATACAGTACAGGAATTCCTCCTCTACGGTATTGTGTCTACTTTTATTTGCCCAATCTATATGCAGATTAAAATCACCCATAATTACAGATGTTCCTTTATCACATTCATCTCTAATTTCCTGTTTAATACCATCCCCAACATCACCACAATAGTTTGGGGGTCTATGCAATGCCCACTAAAGTTTTTTGCCCCTTGGTGTTTCTCAGCTCGACCCATATAGATTCCACATTGTCAAAGCTAATATCCTTCCTCACTATTGTGTTAATTTCATCTTTAACCAACACTGCAACTCCACCGCTCTTTTCCTTTTTGTCTGTCCTTCCTAAATACGGAATACCCCTGGGTGTTGTACCGATTGCTGGTCACCCTGCAACCAAGTCTCCATAATCCCGTTTATATCATACCTGTTTACATCTATTTGCACAATTAGTTCACCCACTTTATTGCGCATGCTCCGTGCATAAAGGCACAATGCCTTTAAGCTTGTCTTTTTAACATTACTTGTCCCACTTCCAATATTTTTTCACTGTGGCCCTTGATGTGTTGGGTATGCTGGGTCTGCGAGGACTGCGTTTACTGCAGCAGTGAGAGAGACTGGCTTCCAACACTTGAAGAAATGCAACTCGATTTTATTGAACTCTTAACTATCATACATACTTTAACTGTGGGTTGACACTATGCGGACTTGACTGGAGGCCTGAGGCTAACCTGACCAGACTATCTTACTACCACATGGTGTATGTTCTAGTTGCTGCTCACGGGCTCCATCTCAGAGGCTGGATCCCAAGAGAGCGGGAAAACTAGTGCCCTCTGGCTTTATAGTGGTTGTGTCTTGTCTGGTGATTGGCTGTTGTGTTCTGTGTGTTCACTGGTTTCCTGTGTGTCAATCACTGCCTGGCTGTGCACCATCATATACCTGTGTGTATATTATGACAGCCCTGTTTGAATCTGGCCCTTGGTTACTTGTCCTGCTCCTAATACTTTTGTGGTCCTGTTTGAATCTGGCCCTTGGGTTTCTCTGCCCTTTACTTTTGTTATTCCCTTTCTGTCTTTGCTTTTGTCCTTGTTTCCTCCTCCTCTGACTCCTTGCATAGGTTACCATCCCTCCATGATAAAAAATCAGCAGCGCACAAGAATCATGTGGCACCTGGTTCACACCCGTTTAAAAGGTGTGAATAAGATGCCACATGTTGGTCTGCCAGTTGGCTTTGTGCAGTTGTGTCTGAGGTCAGGAGGTTTCCTTGAACTCTGTGGCACAAAGTGGGGTGGGGGGGGGGGGGTGGGGGGGTGGGGGGGTGGGGTGGGGGGTGGGGGGGGAGAGCAGGAGAAACATAGCTTCTAAAGGAGACTCAGGACTGGCAAGAGAAGTGGGTGGGAGGAGAAGTGGTATCCAAGGAAGGACAGAGGATGGGACATGGAGGACTGATGTTGGAAAATCCAGGCATGCTGGGAACAGTCAGTCAATCAAGGTAAGAAGATAAAAGAGCCCAAGGGTAGCGTCAGTACTATCAAATGTGAATCCATCTCTGGCCATTGGCTGGCAGAGCCCTTACAGAGCTTTGGGTTTGCCCATAACATTTATATTATCCACGTCAAGAGTGACCTTGGGCAATCTCCTTTACAATATATAGAAGAGAGGGCCAGCTGAGTCTGCAAAATCTGCCATGTCCAGTGTGGTGAGTGGGCAACATAGGACACTGATCAAAACAATAAAAGCGTAAAGAAAGAGTAAAACATTGTTGCTTACACAATGAAAGAAAAAATGTCCCCAACTCCCCTGTAATCATCAGTGCATGCTAATGATGAAGCAGTACATTCAGGTTTCTAAGCTAGACTCAACAAATAATGATGATGCACTATGAATAAAGTGAAACTAATGTAATGTGAAATATTTACACGTTCCCGATGAATGAGCTGAGACGGCGGGCAAATTTTTGGGGGGGATGCCATTTAGGGCAGCGAGGGATAAGTTTAGGTATTTGGGGATTCAAGTAGTGAGGGAATGGACGAGGCTCCATTAGTGAGCCATGTCCTCCATAGAGAACCCAGTGGAGTGGTGCAATGACAACAATCTATCCCTTAATGCCAGCAACACTAAAGAGCTGATCATTGACTTCAGGAAGCAAAGTACTGTATACACCCCTGTCAGCATCAACGAGGCCGGGGTGGAGATGGTTGACAGCTTCAAATTCCTAGGTGTGCACATCACCAAAATTCTGTCCTGGTCCACCCGCGTCGAAGCTACCACCAAAAAAGCACAACCGCGCCTATCCTTCCTCAGGAAATTCGGCATGTCCACACTGACTATTAGCATATGATCATAAGATATAGGAGCAGAATTAGGCCACTCGGCCCATCGAGTCTGCTCCGCCATTCAAATCACGGCTGATATTTTCTCATCCCCATTCTCCTGCCTTCTCCCATAATCCCTGATCCCCTTATTAATCAAGAACCTATCTATCTCTGTCTTAAAGACACCCAGTGATTTGGCCTCCACAACCTTCTGCAGCAAAGAGTTCCACAGATTCCACAGTTCCACCCTCTGGCTGAAGAAATTCCTCCTCATCTCTGTTTTAAAGGACCCCCCCTTTAGTCGTGAGATGGTGTCCACTGGTTCTAGTTTTTCCTCCAAGTGGAAATATCCTCTCCACGTCCACTTGATCCACGCCTCGCGGTATCTTGCAAGTTTCAATAAGATCCCCCCTCATCCTTCTAAACTCCAATGAGTACAGACCCAGAGTCCTCAACCGTTCCTCATACGACAAGCTCTTCATTCCAGGGATCATTCTTCTGGACCCCCATCACAACACTCCAAATGAGGTCTGACTAGAGCCTTATACAGCCTCAGAAGTACATCCTTGGTCTTGTATTCTAGCCCTCTTAACATGAATGTTAACATTGCATTTGCCTTCTTAACTGCCGACTGAACCTGCACATTAACCTTAAGAGAATCGTGAACAAGGACACCCAAGTCCCAAGCAACTTTTACAGATGCACCATAGAAAGCATCCCATCTGGCTGCATCACAGCCTGGTATGGCAACTGCTCGGCCCAAGACAGCAAGAAACTTCAGAGAGTCGTGAACACAGCCCAATCCATCACACAAACCTGCCTCCCATCCATTGACTCTATCTACACCTCTCGCTGCCTTGGGAAAGCGGGCAGCCTAATCAAAGACCCCTCCCACCCGGCTTACTCACTCTTCGAATTTCTTCCATCGGGCAGGAGATACAAAAGTCTGAGAACACGCACAAACAGATTTAAAAACAGTTTCTTCCCCGTTGTTACCAGACTCCTAAACGACCTTCTTATGGACTGATTAATACTACATTCCTGTATGCTTCACCTGATGCCGGTGTTTATGTAGTTACATTGTGTACCTGGTGTTGCCCTATTATGCATTTTCTTTTTCTTTTATTTTCATGTACTAAATGATCTGTTTGAGCTGCTCGCAGAAAGTACTTTTCACCGTACCTCGGTACACGTGACAATAAACAAGTTCAATCCAATCCAATCCAAGTGGAACTTAACAAAGCTGGTGGATGAAGCCAGGGAGGATCTTAAGAGGTGGGATACACTGCACTTTACGTTGGTGGGGAGGGTCCAGGTGGTGAAAATGAATAATAATAATAATAATAATAATAGCTTATTGTCACAAGTAGGCTTCAATGAAGTTACTGAGAAAAGCCCCTAGTCGCCACATTACGGCGCCTGTTCGGGGAGGCTGGTATGGGAATTGAACCCGCGCTGCTGCCTTGTTCTGCATTACAAGCCAGCTATTTAGTCCAGTGTGCTGAACCAGCCCCAGACTCTGCCAATATTCTGCCGAGGTTCTTGTTTATTTTTCAGGCTCTCCCGATCTTTATACCAAAGGCCTTTTCTCGGAAATTGGACACGATCATTTCGGACTTTGTATGGCGGTGAAGGTGCCGAGGGTTGGAAGGACCCTGCTACCCAGGCAGAGGCAGCAGGGGGGGTTGCCGTGGTCAAACCTGCTTCATTATTATTGGGCGGCGTATGTGGATAAGGTGCGGCGATGTTGGGAAGGGGAAGCGGTCGATTGGGTTAGGATGGAGGAGGAATCTTGTAAGGGGTCTAGTTTGGGGGGCTATGGTGACATCAGTGTTGCCAATGGCTCAGAGTAGGTATTCAGGGAGCCCAGTGATGCAGTCCACGGTGAAGATATGGAATCAAGGTGGAAAGGATGTCGGTGTTGACGCCGCTGTGCGAGAATCATGGGTTTGAGCCATGGGGGATGGATAGCTTATACAGAGGGTGGAGGGAAGTGGGGCTGGTCAAAGTGAGGGATCCGTATTTGGAGGAAGGGTGCACCAGTCTGAAGGAACTAAGGGAAAGGGCAGAGCTGCCGAGGGGGAGTGAGTTCAGGTATCTGCAGGTTAGGTACTTTGCCCGAAATGGCTGGAGGAGTTCCCTAGATTGCCAGGATACACCCTGCTGGAGTGACTGCTGCTTCCGGATGTGGAAGGGGAGGGAAGAATTGGGAATATATAAAAGTCGTTAGGGGGGGCAGGCAGGCGAGCGGGTGGTGAAGATCAAGGAGAAATGGGAAGGGGATTTGGGAAGGAAAATCAATTGGGGAATATGGAGTGAGGCACTGCGTAGAGTAAACGGGACCTCCTCCTAGTGCAAGGATGAGCCTGATACAGTTTTACGGTAGTGCACAGGGTGCATATGACTTTGGCGAGAATGAGTGCGTTCTTTCAGGGGTAGCAGATGAGTGTGGGTGGGGCCATTGAATCAAGCGTACATGTTTTGGGGTTGCGAAAAATTGTGAAGACTCTGGGCGGGAGTGTTCGGTGTCTTAGCCAGGATAGTGGAGGAGGTAGACCCAAACCTTTTGGTGGCGATATTTGGAGTCTCTAAGAAGTCGGAGCTCATGGAGAAGAGGAAGGCAGATGTCGTGACCTTCGCCTCTCTGATTGCATGGTGGCAGATTTTACTGGAGTGGCGGTCAGCATCGCCACCGGGGGTAGCAGCATAGTTGGGTGACCGGTACGACTTCCTGCGGCTGGAGAAGATAAAATATGAGTTAACGGGCTCTGCTAAGGGGTTTGAGAAAAGGTGGGGTATGTTTGTGACCGTGTTTGAGGAGCTGTTCATCGCGGGAGTTGGGGGGGGGGGGGGGAAACACTTGTACAGACTTAATAGTTGATTGCTGGGAAGTATGTTTCCTGGGGTGTTTATGTGTTGCAACCTGTTTTGATACAAGTTTGTAATAAAACACATTTAAAAAATAAATAAATATTTACAAGTAAAACTTAAATTTGAAAAAACGCTCATTCCACCTTTATATTCTCAAAGTCTCCAATAATGACACGAGGTGGGCAGGGAAGTTTTGGCTGTGATGTAGAACCGCCATTTGACCAGAAGGCTCTTTTATAGCCAGGCCCTACCTGCTGCATTGCCAGCTGACAGTGGGTTTCACTACTGAAATACTTCCCCACTTTCATGTGACTCCGGTGCACACCACCAGCACTTTACACTCTAATTGTAATCATGTGGGAAACAGGGAAAGGCAACAAGAGCAGAAGTGGCATACACATCTGGTTTCACCATCAGGGACAGCGGGCACGGAAAATCCACCCAGTCTGTTCCTATCAGAGTTCCGAAGAAAAGTCATATTAGACTCGGAACGTTAACTGTTTCTCGCTCCATAGATGCTGTCAAACCTGCTGAGTTTTCGTTTTATTTCAGATCTCCAACATCCGCAGTATTTGCTTTTATTTTAATGTTCCTCATCACTTTGGTGTCATAACTGTAAATATATCAATCAAAATTACCCCATAATCATAGAAACATAGAAAATAGGAGCAACAGGAGGCCATTCAGCCCTTCGAGGCTGCTCCACCATTCATTATGATCATGGCTGATCATCCAACTCAATAGCCTAATTCCACTTCCAACCCCCCCCCCCCCCCCCCCAATATCCTTTGATCCCCTTTGCCCTAAGTACTGTATCTAACTGCTTCTTGAAAACATTAATGTTTTGACCTCAACTACGTCCTGTGATATCAAATTCCATAGGCTCACCACTTCTGGGTGAAGAAATTTCTCCTCATCTCTGTCCTAAATGGTCTACCTCGTATCCTCAGATTGTCCTGGTTCTAGACTGCCCACCATCGGGAACATCCTTCCTGCACCTACCCTGTCTCGTTCTGTTAGAAATGCCACCTGCTGTACCTGCAGCCTTACCTTCAGTGACTGGTGTATGAGGACGCCCAGGTCTTGCTGCACATTCCCCTTTCCTTACCCTTTGTTCGACAGCAGCCCCTCTCCTGTCACCTCCGTATGACAGCAGCCACAATTTTTCAAGTCCTCCTTCACATTTGTATGTTTTCTGCAAATTTGCACTGTATCCTTCCTATTGTCTCAACATCCTTTCGGAAACATTACATACAATACACTTAACTATGTTGTTAGTGAAATTAAACAAATTCACTATTACTTTTCTATTCTACGGGCGCGATCCAACGGTCACGCTATACCGGAAAAGCAGCTCGTCACAGCGCAGTGTGGCCGACGAAAGCCGGGAGACCCCGTTCCCGGGATCTACCCGGCTCGCCACGCCTCGGACGTTCCGATGTAAATCCCACCCATTGTGGGCAGGATCACTTTTTGGCAAATCTGCATATTAGAGCGAGGCAGCTAGCCTCACTCTAGTGTGCAGATTCCCAAATTTTGGGGATTCATCCCCTTCGTCTCAGAGACCTGGGACAAGCGCCTTTCAGCACTGGTCCCCACAAACTGGGACCAGACGGAACAGGTGTAGCGGGGGACTTCCAGGTGATCGGGATGTCAGAACTCCCCACTGTACAAAACGGAGCTATGTGCGGCCTCGGCCACGCATTCACCATTCAGGCCCCTTATACAAGAGTCGCTTTGAATAGCCATGTGTTTCTCAGAACTGCGAGTGCCAGGAAACAGGCAGCAAAACATGCTCGCGAGGGGACTTTGTTCCCTTTTGGGAGAATCGCGCCCTACATCTCTTGCCATAAAACCCAATATTCCATAGCTTTTTTATGGCCAGAATCATTTCAGTTGCTTCTTTTAATAGTTTGGGAACAGGAATCTACAAATCCCACTCCTCTTCTATCCTAGCATACCCAAACCAACCTCTCACTTCTCCGTTTAAAACTCAGTGCACAAATCTGATATTCTCGTACAGTACTGAGAGAATGTTGCACAAGACCATAAGACATAATAATAGGAGCAGAATTAGGCCATTCTGCCCATAGAGTCCGCTCCACTATTCAATCATGGCTGACATGTTTCTCATCCCCATTCTCCTGCCTTCTCCCCATAACCCCTGATCCCCTTATTAATCAAGAACCTATCGATCTCGGTCTTAAAAGGCACTCCGTGATTTGGCCTCCACAGCCTTCTGCGGCAAAGAGTTCCAGATTCACCACCCTCTGGCTGAAGAAATTCCTCCTCATCTTTGTTTTAAAGAATCGTCCCTTCAGTTGGAGGCTGTGCCCTCAGGCTCTAGTCTCTCCTACCCATGGAAACATCCTCTCCACGTCCACTCTATCTACGCCTCTCAGTATCCTGTAAGTTTCAATAAGATCCACCTCTCATCCTTCTAATCTCCAACAAGTACAGACCCAAGTCCTCAACTGCTCCTCATATGACGAGCTCTTCATTTAGGGATCATTCTTGTGAGCCTCCTCTGGACACTTTCCAAGGCCAGCACATCCTTCCTTAGATACTGGGCCCAAAACTGCTCACAATTCTTCAAATGGGGTCTGACCGGAGCCTTATGCAGCCTCAGAATTACATCACTGCTCGTGTTCCAGCCCTCCTCGACATGAATACTAACATTGCAATTGCCTTCCTAACTGCCGACTGAAACTGCACATTAACCTTAAGAGAATCTTGAACTGGACTCCTAAGTCCCTTTCTGCTTCTGATTTCCTGAACCTTTTTTCATTTAGAAAATAGCCTATGCCTCCATTCTTCCTACCAAAGTGCATAACCTCACACTTTTCCACATTGTATTCCATCTGCTCCAGGGTCCTAGGTTCGATTCCGGCTTGGGTCGCTGTCTGTGCGGAGTCTGCACGTTCTCCCCGTGTATGCGTGGGTTTCCTCCGGGTGCTCCGGTTTCCTCCCACAGTCCAAAGATGTGCAGGTTAGGTAGATTGGCCGTGATAAATTGCCCTTAGTGTCCAAAATTGCCCTTAGTGTTGGGTGGGGTTACAGGGTTATGGGGATAGGGTGGAGGTGTTGACCTTGGGTAGGGTGCTCTTTCCAAGAGCCGGTGCAGACTCGATGGGCCGAATGGCCTCCTTCTGCACTGTAAATTCTATGATAATCTGCCACTTCTTTGCCCATCTTCTAGCTTGTCCAAGTGCTTCAGCAGCCTCCCTGCTTCCTCAATACTACCTGTACCTCTACGTATCTCTGTATCATCTGCAAACTTAGCAACAGTGCCCTCAGTTCCTTCTTCCAGATAGTGGGCAGGATTCTCCGACCCCCCCTCCAGGCCGGAGAATCGCCGGGTGGGGGGGGTGCGTGGGCAGCGTAAATCGCACCCCGCCGCCCCGACGCCGGGCTGCCGGATTCTCCGTAGCCGGTTTTTTCGGCGGGGAGGGAATCGCGTCGTGCTGGTCAAGGGCAGTTGGCAGTGGCCCCCCCGGCGATTCTCAGCTCCGCGGTGGGCCAGGTGGCCGCCCGTTTTCAGCCGGCGTAAATCAAACCAGGTCCATACCGGCGGGATCTGGTTCTGTGGGTGGCCTGTGGAGTCCTCGGGAGGGGGGGGCGGCACGGGGGGAATCTGGCCCCGGGGGGGGTCACCAATCCGCGGGCTGGCCTGTGCCGTGGGGGCACTTTTTCCCTCCGCGCCAGCCGCTGTAACGATCTGCCATGGCCGGCACGGAGAACCCCCCTGCGCATGCGCTGGGATGACGCCAGTACACGCTGGCACTCCCGCACATGCGCCATCTCGCGCCAGCTGGCGGAGGCCCTTCGGCGCCGGTTGGCACGGCGCCAAACCCGCCGGTGCCTGCCTAGGCCCTGAAGGTGCGGGAGATTCCGCACCTTCCGGGTGGCCCGACGCCAGAGTGGTTCACGCCAATCCTTGGCGCCGGTACGGCCCGCCACGCCAGTTAGGGGAGAATCCCACCCTGTTAATGTATATTGTAAAAAGTTGTGTTCCCGAGTCACACCACTAGTCACCAGCTGCCATTCTGAAAAAGACCCCTTTATCTCCACTCTCTGCCATCTGCCAGTCAGCCAATCCTTTATTCATGCCAGTATGCTGTTCTACTGCCCTCGACGAAGCCATGATGACTCAAGTCCTATTTTACCATGCACTTCCAAGTATTCCGCAATCTCATCTTTAATAATGGACTCCGTTACCAATGACTGAAGTCAGGCTAACCGACCTATAATTTCCTGTCTTCTGCCTCCCACCCTTCTTTAACAGGGGCGTTACATTAGCCATTTTCCAGTCCTCTGGGACCCTCCATGCCTCCATTGATTCCTGAAAGATCACCACTAATGCCTCCACAATCTCCTCAGCTATCTTCTATAGATCCATGGGATGTAGTCCATCTGGTCCAGGTGATTTATCAACCTTCAGATTTTTAAAGTTTCTCCAGAACCTTCTCCTTAGTGATGGCCACTACGCTCACCTCTGGCCCCTGATTCTCCTGAAGTTCTCGTATGCCACTGGTGTCTTCCACCATGAAGATTGATGCAAAGTAACTATTCAGTTCCTCTGCCATTTCTCGGTTTCCTATTACTACTTCTCCAGGCTCATTTTCCAGTGATCCAATGTCTATTCTTGCCTCTCTTAACTTTTATATCACAGAATCACAGAATTTACAGTGCAGAAGGAGGCCATTCGGCCCATCAAGTCTGCACCGGCCCTTGGAAAGAGCACCCTACCCATGCCCACACCTCCACCCTATCCCCACACTTCCACCCTATCCCCGTAATCCTACCTTATCTTTTTTGAACACTAAGGGCAATTTAGCATAGCCAATCCATCTACCCCTGCACATCTTTGGACTGTGAGAGGAAACCAGAGCACCCGGAGGAAACCCACGCAGACACGGGGAGAACGAGACTCCGCACAGACAGTGACCCAAGCCAGGAATCGAACCTGGGACCCTGGCGCTCTGAAGACATTGTGCTAATGACTGTGCTACCGTACTGCCCTCAATATATATATTGTAGAAAAAACTTTTGCTATCTTATTTTATATTACTAGCTAGCTTACACTCATATTTCCATCTTCTCCCCACCCCCCCCTTATTGCTGTTTTGGTTGTCCTCTGCTCGCTTTTAAAGGCTTCCCAATCCTCTGGCTTCCCACTAATCCTCGCCACCTGTATGCTTTTTCTATTGCTTTTATGCTCTCCTTGATTTCCCTCATCAGCCATGAATACCCCGTCCTCCCCTTAGCATGTTTCCTCCTCCTTGGGATGAATTTCTGTTGTGCCTCCCGAATAACCCCCAAAAACTCCTGTCATTGCTGATTCCTGTCGTCCCTGCTAGGCTTCTTTTCCAATCAACTCTGGCCAGCTCCTCCCTCATGTCTTTATAGTTACCTTTATTCAATTGTAATATTGTTACGCATCTGATTCCAGCTTCTCCCTCTCAAACTGCAGGGTAAATTCTATCATATTGTGGTCACTGCCTCTTAAGGGTTCCTTAACCTTAAGTTCCCTAATCAGGTCTGCCTCATTACACATCACCAAATCCAGAATTGCCTGTTCCCTAGTCGGCTCTGACACAAACTGCCCTAATACACCATCTATTAGACACTCCACAAATTCCTTTTCTTGGGATCCACTACCAACCTGATTTTGCCAATCCACCTGCATATTTAAGTACCCCTGCTGATTGTGATATTGCCTTTTTTACATACCTCCTCTCTCCTGATTTATTTTCTGCCCCACATCCTGACTACTGCGAATGGGCTTGTACATAACTCCCATCAGGGTCTTTTTTCCTTTGCGATTCCTCAACTCTACCCACACACATTCTACGCCTTCTGATCCTAGAATCGCTGCTTGCTATTGATTTTATTTAATTCCTTACTAACAAAGCAATCCTGCCCCTCTATCCATCGGTCTGTCCTTTTGATAGGACACATATCCTTGGATATTTAGATCCCAGCCCTGATCCCTTTGCAGCCACGTCTCTGTGATGCCCACAACATCGTACCGGCCAATTTTAAGATGCACAACAAGCTCATTTACCTTGTTCTATATATTGCGCGCATTAAGGTACAACACCCTCAGTCCCTTCTCTTATTTGGAGGTGCTGTCTTGTCAGGTGAAACATTGAACAAGGCTCTGTCTGCACTGTCGGGTAATCATAGAAGATCCCATGGCACTATCACCGTTTCAAAGGTCAATCAGAAAGTTCAAGGGTTCCTGGCCAACCTTTATACCTCAACATCACCATTATGAAAGTCAGAGGGAGGGATTCTCCGCTGGTGGGATTCTTCGTTTGGCCGGCGCCCAAGGTATTCCCGACGGCGTGGCGCTGTCCCACAATGGGAAACTCCATTGACTGGCCGGAGGTACGGAGAATCCGCTGGCGGGTCGAGGCAGAAAAGTAGCGCGGTGGGGCGGTATATCCAGCCCAGATAACCTCATTGCTATTTGTGGGATTTTCCTTTGCATAAATTGGTTGTATGTTTTGGACATTACAACAGTGCCTACACTTAAAAAGGTACCTCACTGGCTGAAGTGCTTTGAGACGTTGGCCATGAACTATACTAGATGAATGCAAAATTTATAGTAGCTGCTTGACATGAACTGCATCTCTAATTTCACCATGTTATCAATATTTCTTTGCAGCTTTCTGAAATCCACATTTGCCACTTCTAATTCATTCCTCTTCATCTAGATCTTTAGTAGCTTCATCTTTAAAATCAAAAATTCCCCAACAAAGATTTTAAACTAACTGGCCTGTAATTACCCAGATTGGCTCCATATCCCTTTGGTGTATTTGTGAAACAGATTTATATTGTACAAGCTGTAGTTCTTTAACTACACCTTAAATTTTCGTACCAATGCAGATATTTGTACCTATACAACACCAATATTGGTTGTTTGTCAGAAGACTTGGCTGGGAGTGCATACAAGATCAAAACAATTTCTTTCTTTCAAATTTGACACGTTTAGCATGTACAATTTCAGCAAATAGGATTAAGCCCATTCAGAGCACCAAGGAGGAGTATGGAGAAAGATGTAGTGGACTGTGTTCCGCAGTACCAAGTGCTGGGCTACTGAAAAGTTGGATGGCACAAGAAGATGGGCTGGAATCACCATCGGCGGGATCCTGTTTTGCCGGCAGTGCACTCACAACCACGGATTTCCCGATGGGGTGGGGGTGCCACAATGGGAAACCCCATTGGCCGGCTGCCGGGTTGGAGAATCCCGCTGCCAGCGGGGGCGTGCTGCACCAGAAAATGGGTGCGGCGGGACGGAGAATCCCGCCCCATATTTATTCAACTTCCATTTTCTTTCATAAATTGTATACAAAATCTTTGTTTTACAACATCTAAAGTTTTTTTTAAAAAATATTCTTATTAATGCATTTTGTATAAACATTAAACACAACCAAAACCAGAAGAACAACAAATGTGAAACCTCATAACAAATAACACCCAACCGCCCCACCCTCTCTGCCATCCATCCTGTCTCCCCCATTTTAACCACTTTATTCACCCCCCGCCCCCCCACCTTCACTGACATCTTAACTGTCCTTGAAGAAGTTGATAAACGGCTTCCACCTCCGGGCAAACCCATCCACTGATCCTCTCAAGGCAAACTTAATTTTGTTCCAGCCTAAGTAACTACGCCAGGTCACTGACCCACACCCCTGGCTTCGACGGCCCCAGTTCCTCCACTCCAACAAAATACGTCTCCGGGCTACCAGGAAGGCAAAGGCCAAGACTTCGGCCTCTCTCACCCCTTGGACTCCTGGGGTCTTCCGACACTCTGAATATCACCACTCCTAGACTCGGGGCCACTTTCACCTTCAGCACCTTAGACATAACATACACGAACCCCTGCCAGAGCCCCTTCAGCTTCGGACATGCCCAAAACATGTGAATATGGTTCGCAGGCCTCCCCTCGCACCATCCACACCTTTCCTCACCCCTTCAAAAGAACCTGCTCACCCTGGCCATCATCATTTGTGCCCTATGCACTAACTTGAATTGAGTGAGGCTAAGCCTAGCACACGAGGAAGATGTGTTCACCCTCCTCAAAGCCTCCTCCCACATCCCAGCCTCCATTTCCCCCCCCCCCCCCCCCCCAGTCAACTCCTCCTCCCATATCCATTTAAATTCTCCTATCGGTGCTCCCTTCCAGTCCATTAACTCCTTGTACATTTCAGATAATTCACCCACTCCTGCTCGATACCACCTTGTCCTGTAGCCCCGGAAGCAGCAGATCGGGAAAGGATGGCATCGGCTTCTTCACATAATCCCAAGTACCGGAACCCATTCCCACTGGGCAGCTCATATGCCTCTTCCAATTCTTCCAAACTCAGTTGCCCCCCACAAAAAGGTCCCCAAACCACTCGCTCACTGCCCGCCGCCACCCTCGAAACCCCGTTTCCAAGCCCCCCGGTGCAAATCTATGATTCCCGTAGATCGGTGCCCACACGGTGGCACCCTCCAACCTCCGGTGCTCCCGCCACTGTCTCCACACGCTCAGGCTGCCACGACCACAGACTCGTGGAGTACATGGCCAGCTAGAACGGCAGAAACGCCATCAACAATGCCCCTAAGCTTGTGCCCTTACAAGAGGCTGTCCCCCATCCGCTCCCATGCCAACCGCTCACCCACCACCCACTTCCTAATCATGGCTATATTCCCCACCCAGTAATAATTCATTATATTTGGCAAGGCTAGCCCACACACCCACGTCCCTCTCCAACAGCACCTTCTTTACCTGTGGAGATTTCCCCACCCACACAAACCCCAAAATCAGAGCATTAATTTCCTGAAGAAATACTTTGGAAAGATTGGGAGGTTCTGGAAACCCAGCACAAGGGGAAGAGGACCGAAAATAACGCCTCGAGCGGGAGCTACCAAATATGCAATCACTCATTCCATGGCCGCCACCAAATGTCCCTTATAAAAAACAAAGATGACTTCCGGTTGCGGTGAGGATGAGCTAGCCGCACGTTTCGGCGGCTCCAGCTCCGACGGACCTTCGGGCTCTTTTGAGAGCCCCAACGGGGATTTTTTTGGCCGAGTAACCCGGTGTGGAGTGTGTGGGAAGGGAGTCCCCCCCGAACGACGGAAGAAAAAACCGGCGGCAGCGGCTGCAGCCTGAAGAATCTTCGACTATAAGGTCAGAGGGAGAGGAAAACAAAATGGCGGCGGAGAAATCGCAGGCGACATGGGGGCCTGAGCAGGACGAGGTCGTGAGACGGTGCGTGGACCTGCTGAAGAAGGAGGTACTGACCCCGATGCTACAGGCAATTGAGGGGCTTAAGAAGACTTTAAAGACCCAGGAGACTGAGCTCCGCGTGGTGGAGCAGAAGGTGTCAGGTATGGAGGACGAGGTCCTGGGCCTGGAGGTTCAGACTCAGACGCACGAGGCACTTCATAAAAAGTGTGCCGAAAGGATCGAGGCCCTTGAAAACGGAGCGCGAAGGAAGAACCTTAGGATACTAGGTCTCCCTGAGGGTGTGGAAGGAGTGGACTGTGGAGCGTACGCAAGTAAGATGCTGAGCTCACTGATGGGTGCTGAGGCCCCTGCGGGCCCCATGGAGGTGGAGTGGGCAGGTCGGATCCCGGTGAGAAGACCAAAAGCGAGAGAACCACCGAGGGCGATAATCGTGCGATTCTACCGCCTTAAGGACAGAGAAGAGGTCCTGAGATGGGCTAAAAAGGTGCAGAGTAGCAGATGGGAGAATGCGGTGGTACGGATATACCAGGATTGGAGTGCGGAGGTGGCGAGAAGGAGGGCGAGCTTCAACCGAGCCAAAGAGGTTTTGCACAAAAAGGTGAAGTTTGGGATGCTGCAGCCGGCAAGACTATGGGTCACGTATCAGGAGAGACACTATTACTTCGAGACGGCGGAGGAAGCATGGACCTTTATTAATGAAGGGAAACTGGACCGGAACTGAGGGACTGATGCTGCAGGGAATTGTTATTGTTACTGTTTTTGTTAATGTTATGGTGAAAGTTAATCGAGAAGTAAACAGGGAAGGGGGGAGACACTGGGGAAATGTGGGCGCCGGTGAGGGGGGAAAGACGGGACATAGTCGGAGAATGGGGAAGGGGAGGGGGAGGGGAAAGGGAGCTGCGCCATAAGAGGCGGGTCAGGTAAAGGGATGTTCCCGCGCCAGAAAGAATAAGGCGGGAAAACAGGCGCAAGGCGGATGGGAGTTCCCTCACACCGGGGGGGTCGAGGAGTGAGCAGGAGTAGCCGGGGTCAGTTGAAGTCAGCTGACTTACGGAAGTGATATGGGGGGAGCAATCAAGCTAGATAGGGATCTAGCGGGAGGTGGGGGGGGGGGGGGGGGGGGACAACTGGGTTGCTGCTGCGGAAATCCAAAAGGGAATGGCTAAAGAGTGGGTGGTCGGGGACGGTGTGCGACGCTGGGGGAGCGAGCGGGAGCGCGGAGGCGGGATATGGGACTGGCCTAGAGAAGGTAATGGCTAGTCGACACGGGAGGGGGGCAGGTAGCCCCCTAGTGAGGCTGATCACGTGGAACGTGAGAGGCCTGAATGGACCGATAAAAAGGGCCCGAGCCCTCGCGCATTTGAAAGGACTAAGGGCAGACATGGCTATGCTCCAAGAGACGCACCTAAAAGGTGGCAGACCAAGTTAGGCTAAGGAAAGGATGGGTGGGACAGGTGTTCCACTCAGGACTGGACGCAAAGAACAGAGGGGTGGCCATTTTGGTGGGGAAACGGGTAGCATTTGAAGCAAAGAACATCGTAGCAGATAGCGGAGGTAGATATGTAATGGTGAGTGGTAGGCTGGAGGGAATGGAGGTCGTGTTGGTTAATGTGTATGCCCCAAATTGGGACGACGCGAGATTCATGAGACGGATGCTGGGGCGTATACCGGACCTGGAGGCAGGAAATTTGATTTTAGGAGGGGACTTCAATACAGTGCTGGACCCGGGGCTAGATAGATCCAGCTCAAGGACCGGAAGAAGGCCGGCAGCGGCCAAGGTACTGAAGGGGTTTATGGACCAAATGGGGGGGGAGTGGATCCATGGCGATTTCTTAGACCTAGGGCTAGGGAGTATTCCTTCTTCTCCCATGTCCATAAAGTGTACTCCGGATAGATTTTTTTGTTTTAGGAAGGTCGTTGATCTCTAGGGTGGAAGAAGCTGAATACTCAGCCATAGCGGTTTCGGATCATGCCCCACATTGGGTGGACCTGGAAGTAGGAGAGGACAGGGAGCAGAGAACACTCTGGCGATTAGATGTGGGACTGATGGCGGATGAGGGAGTGTGTGCAAGAGTGAGGGGGTGTATTGAGAGATACCTAGAGGTCAATGACGACGGCGAGGTCCCAGTGGGAGTGGTCTGGGAAGCACTAAAAGCGGTGGTCAGAGGAGAGCTGATCTCTATTGGGACCCACAAAAGGAAAACAGAGGCCAAGGAAAGGGATAGATTACTGGGAGAAATTTTAAGGGTGGACAGGGAATTTGCAGAGACCCCGGAGGAGGAGCTGTACAGGGAGAGGAGACGACTCCAGACCGAGTTTGACCTTCTGACCACCAGAAAGGCGGAGGTACTGTGGAGGAAGGCACAGGGGAGGAGGTACGAATATGGGGAAAAGGCTAGTCGCCTGTTGGCGCACCAACTGCGAAAGAGGGCAGCAGCGAGGGAGATAGGAGAAATTAGGGATGAAAGGGGAGACACCGTGCGAAGGCCAGGAAAGATAAATGAGGTGTTTAAGACCTTGTATGAGGAACTGTATAGGTCTCAACCCCCAGAGGGAGAGGAGGGGATGCGGCAGTTCCTGGACCAATTGAGGTTCCCAAAAGTGGAGGAGCAGGAGGTGGCAGGCCTGGGGGCGCCGATTGAGGTGGGCGAGGTTATTAAGGGACTGGGAAGCATGCAAGCAGGGAAGGCTCCGGGGCCGGATGGGTTCCCGGTGGAATACTACAGAAAATATGTGGACTTGTTGGCCCCGTTGATGGCGAGGACGTTCAATGAGGCCAGGGAAGGGGGGACTCTACCCCCGACGATGTCGGAGGCGACGATATCGCTAATTTTGAAGAGTGACAAAGATCCGTTGCAGTGCGGGTCCTATAGACCTATATCACTATTGAACGTGGACGCCAAGTTGCTGGCAAAGGTACTGCCATCGAGGATAGAGGACTGTGTCCCGGGGGTGGTGCACGAAGACCAGGCAGGGTTCGTAAAAGGGAGACAACTGAATGTTAACGTGCGACGACTATTAGGGGTGATAATGATGCCCCCAGTGGAGGGGGAGGCAGAGATAGTGGCGGCAATGGACGCAGAGAAGGCATTTGATAGGGTGGAGTGGGAGTATTTATGGGAAGTGTTAAGGAGGTTTGGGTTTGGGAACGCGTTTATTCACTGGGTTAGACTTCTTAATGGGGCACCAACGGCAAGCGTAGTTACAGGTCGACATAGATCGGAGTATTTCCGATTATATAGGGGAACAAGACAGGGATGCCTGCTGTCTCCATTGTTGTTTGCGTTGGCAATTGAACCTCTGGCCATGGCGTTGAGAGACTCCAGGAAATGGAGAGGGGTGATTAGAGGGGGAGAAGAACATCGAGTCTCGTTATACGCTGATGACCTATTGCTATACGTGTCGGACCCAGCGGGGGGGGGATGATAGAGGTTATGCAAATTTTGAGGAGGTTCGGGGAATTCTCGGGGTATAGGCTAAACATGGGGAAGAGTGAATTATTTGTGATACATCCAGGGGACCAGAGTAGAGAGATAGAAGGCTTACCTCCAAGGAAAGTGGAAAGAAACTTCCGATACCTGGGGATTCAGATCGCTAGGAGCTGGGGAACCTTGCACAGACTTAATTTGACACGGCTGGTAGAACAAATGGAGGAGGACTTCAAGAGGTGGGACATGCAGCCTTTATCGCTGGTGGGCAGGGTGCAAGCAATTAAGATGATGGTCCTCCCGAGGTTCTTATTTGTATTTCAATGTCTCCCTATATTAATCACCAGGACCTTTTTTAATAAAATAGATAGGAGCATCACGAGCTTTGTGTGGGCAGGGAAAGTTCCGAGAGTAAGGAGGGGGTTCCTTCAGCGTAGTAGGGATAGAGGAGGACTGGCACTACCGAACTTGGGAGATTATTATTGGGCCGCCAATGTGACAATGATACGTAGATGGATGATGGAGGGTGAGGGAGCGGCGTGGAAAAGACTGGAGAGAAAGTCCTGTAAAGGGACGAGTTTAGAGGCGCTGGTGACGGCACCGCTACCGCTCTCACCTAAAAAGTATACCACGAACCCGGTGGCGGCGGCAACACTGAACATATGGGGACAGTGGAGGCGACAGAGAGGGGTGCGGGGAGCCCTGGTGGGGTCCCCTATCAGGAACAACCATAGGTTCGCCCCAGGAAGAATGGATGGAGGATTTCAGAGCTGGTACCAGTTGGGAATTAGGAAGGTGGGAGATTTATTTATAGATGGGACTTTTGCGAGCTTGGGAGCATTGGAGGAAAAGTATAAGTTACCCCGGGGAAATTTCTTGAGATATATGCAGGGGAGGGCCTTTACTAGACAACAGGTGAGGGAATTTCCGTTGCTCCCGACACAGGGGATACAGGACAGGGTGCTTTCAGGGGTGTGGGTCGGAGAGGGCAAGGTGTCAGAGATTTACAGAGAGATGAGGGAAGAGGGGGAGGAGTCGGTGGGAGAACTAAAGGGAAAGTGGGAAGAAGAATCAGGGGAGGAGATAGAAGAGGGTATGTGGGCTGATGCCCTAAGCACTCTTCTTTGGAGTGGAGAACAGATGTGGGAGGTGTGGCGGGAGCCCGGCAAACCACGCACATATGTTTTGGGCGTGCCCGGCACTGGAAGGATATTGGAAGGGAGTGACGGGAGTGATTTCGCAGGTGGTGAATGCCCGGGTCAAACCAAGCTGGGGGTTAGCTCTATTTGGAGTTGCGGAAGAGCCGGGAGTGCAGGAGGCGAAAGAGGCCGATGTCGTGGCCTTTGCGTCCCTAGTAGCCCGGCGCAGGATCCTACTTATGTGGAAGGAGGCGAAACCCCCCGGACTGGAGGCCTGGGTAAAGGATATGGCGGGGTTTATTAAACTGGAGCAGATAAAGTTTGCCCTGAGAGGATCGGCTGAAGGGTTCACCAGGCGGTGGCAGCCATTTCTTACCTAAGGGAACGTTAGAGGGAAGACAGATGACCAGCAGCAGCAACCCAGGGGGGGGGGGGGTTAGTTTAATATAGGTCAATAGATAATGGGGTTTTGTTACTTGTGTATTGTTAAAAAGTTCTATTTTGTTATCGTTCCGATTGTTTTGTAAGAGGGGAAAAATGTTGTTTAGAAAACATTTTCAATAAAATATATTTTAAAAAAAATAAAAAACAAAGATAACACACTTTGTTTAAAAAAAAAGCTTACATTTATATAGCACCTGTCACAACCTCTCTCAGCGCTTTTGCAGCCAATAAAATATTTTTGAAGTAGAGAAACTAATGTAATGTAGCACAAACAGCAAACATTGGCCAAAACTTGAAACGTCCCCTTCTCTTCTTCAAAGTCCTGTAGGATCTTTTTCTTCCACCCAAGAAGGCAAACATGGACTCGGTGCCATCTTTTGAGTGAAAATGTTAAAACATCCAAAAGTACAGCACTCTTCGGTTCTGCACTGGAGTGTCAGCAATCTAGAACCTGGGAAGGTGCAATGTGTGGCTCCCAAATTTGGCCAGACTGCGTGTAGCCCAAAAGAAAGCTGTGAAGCTGAAGAACAAAGCAGAGAAATCATCAGGTAGTTCAACTTCTGTTATATGGTGAATATGTAAAGAATGCTTCATCAAATTTTCAGAGCAGAGTACAGTGATTTTAAAAACAAATGAAATTATTCAAAAAAATTAAAGACATTCCTTTATCTGTGAAGGACAGGAGGAACAGAATAGTGAAAATGACAAAAGTGATCACCAGCTTTTAGACGGAGGTTATACATTGAACTCCAGTTAAATTGAAGGATGAAAGTTTACAGTCCTGCGTAAGAATGGAGACAACAGCATTATGTTCATATCGAATGACTCTCCAAAGAAATCTAGCAGCAGAAAAATCACATTGAGGGTGCGATTTAATGGCCTCGTCGCACTTGACATGGTGACGAGATGAGGCCTTTTAATCTCGCGAGAAGTCTCTCACGAGATTCGCAACACTTGTAAGGCCTCGTGGAATTTAACAAAATCTCGCGATCTGGATCTCGGCCTCACTGGGTGCGTCGACACCGTATTTTGCCGAGGCCCGGGAACCAAGTGCCTCGCCTGGGAGACCTCGTCATGGCGCCGTTTAGCATTGGTCCACACAAACGTGGACCAGGCATAATGGCACCTGGGGGGGGGGGGGGGGGGGGCTCCCATGCTATTGGAGGTCCCCAGGTGGTCTGGGTGGCACTCCTGCTGATGCCCAGGCACCTGGGCACTGCCACCTAGGCACACCATAGTGTTCAGCTGGCAAAGCCAGGCTGACTGGGGTACCGCCAGTGTGCAAGTTGGCACTGCCAGGGATCAGGCCCGGGGGTGCCCTCTCCTTACGAGATGGGGCACTGGGGGTTTGAAGACCGCCTAAGAGCTAGGTTGGGGCAGTGGGATTTCCGGAGGCCACGGTGGGGGACTGGGGTTGAAGGATCAGAGGGGCATTTAAAAATGGCGTCTGATCGGCGCGTACTCTTCCTGCACTGACGAGCTCGCCAGTGCAGGAAATTAGGCAAGTGCAGCCTCGGCAGGGTGTTCCTTGCCAAGGCCAAAAAAAAAAAAGAGAGTCCCGTTAGATAACGGTGTTCGGCACCAAGAAACACCCCGCTATACGCGCCTAAAACGGGACTTGCATTAAATAGCGTCCTGATATTTTTTCCATTTAAAGGAATTAATGTTAATTAAGAATACAAGAACTAGGAGCAGGAGTAGTCCATTCAGCCATTCGAACCTGTTCCATCATTCAACTAAATCACAGCTAATCTATTTCAACACCACTTTCCTGCACTTCCTATCCCTTGATGTTTTTAATATGCAAAAAAACTAACAATCTCAATTTTGGGCATGCTCCATGGCACTCTGGGGCAAAGAATTCCAATGATTCACTGCTCTCTGAAGAATTCCATATCACAGTCCTAAATGGCCAAACTTTATTCTAAGATTATGTCCCCTGGTTCTAGACACTCCAGCAGGGGAAACATCCTGCATCTACCCCATTGAGCCCTCTAAGAATGTTGTATGTTTTAATGAGATCACTTCTCATTCTTCTAAACTCCAGAGAATAACGACCCAGTCTATTTAATCATTCCTCATAGGACAAAGGACAATTAAAATGTTTTTTAAACTTTTGTTAACATGCTGTTTGTGAGAAAACATCACTCAATTAGTCACTTGTTAAAACATCCTCTTCCTTGTATGTTTAGAAGTGTTAGTAAAATGGGAAATCCATTGTGCCTTTCTTTTTTTGTTATTAATTGTCACAGAGTAACAGAATTGTGACATTATACAAATATACAGCATGTGAAGAGTTAATGTTATGTTAAGCCTAGCCACTAGAGGGAGCAAAGTTTCATGGGAGTGTCCTTTTAAGAAATGTTTTTGTCTTATCACACGGCTTCAGTGATGTCATTTGTGTGGGTGGAGCTGGGCTGTGACTCTGGGTTTTACTTTCCCTTTGAGTTTGGATTAGTTTTGAACTGAACAGGTTGAAAGAAGGATTTCTCGATCTTCATTTTAAAAGCTGTTTCCAGACTACTTGGTATCTTAAAAGAGATCATTGCTTTCGGGAAAGAATTCAAATCTGCTGTTTGAAAAGGGGAACAGGGTATCACTAACAAGCTTATACCAGTCAGAAGGCTGTGTGCTGGGCCACCCCTTTGAAAAGGGTTTTCTGGTTTTACTTGAATTTTGTTATTGAATTGGAACAGTTAAGGGGGAATTCATTAAAGGTTATACATAGATTACTGTAGCTGTATGGGGTCTTAATGGTTGTAGTTGATAAAAATTCTGACTGTGTGTGTTTATACAAATGTTAACTAAATTTGTAGAATAAAACTTGTTTTTTTGATTAAAAGCGCCCAAGAGCTGTGTTGAATAACACCTGAAAGGCAGGCTCTTATGCTCATCGTAACCAAAATCAATAAACAGTTGTAGGTCAGGTGAACTTCATGATATACTTTGGAGTTTTCTAAACCCTGGCCCATAATATAAGGGACAGTACTATAAATAGCACTGACTATTGGGCTTGGGGAGGAGTCTAGATTTGGAGCTGACAAAGATAAGATTCATTGCAGAGTTAGTTAAGATATAATTGTTATAGATATTGATAGTGTTATGGGCCAGATTTTAGAGAACACCAAAGTGTATCATGGAGTTCACCTGACCCACAACTGTTTATAGATTTTGGTTATGTGAGCACAAGGGCTCACCTTTCAGGTGTTATTCCACAGAGGCCTTAAGTATTTTTAAACAAAACAATGTTTATTCTATGAATTTAGTTAACATTTTATAAACACACAGTAAACATTTTTATTGACTGCCAACATAAATACCCCCCCCCCCACAGATACACCAAATGTAACCCTTAATAACTTTCCTAACAACATCCATAAACCAAACCCCCTTTTTCACAAAACAGTAGGTATGAATTCTTTACAGAAGACAGTTATCACTTTTAAATTATCAAGTGATCTGGACACCTTTTACCATACAGAGAGAGAGGGACAAAATAAACCTCTGTCTGAATTCAGCTTCCAACTGTCTAAACCAAAAGTAAAACACAGAGCCACACCCAGCTCCCAGCTCAAAATGAAAGTCAAAGCCAGAGACACAACCCAAATCCACCCACACAATGATATCACTGCAGCCATTTGAGAAGACAAACAGTTCTTAAAGGGACATTCGCAATGACAATAGAGACAGTGTTAGTGAGTGTAGTTTAATTCTTACATGTATGTTTTCTATTCAGAATAAGTGTCAAACTCAAATTTAATAAAATTAGTTTAGTTCTTCAAAAGAGCTTTGTGTATCTTTGTGATCAATTTACCTTCCATCCTGGAAACCCCTCACAAAGATCACCACAAGTATTGTGGCTCTTGTATAAATATAGTCAAAAATGCCATCTTAAAAATGGCTCATCATTAAGGTTGCTGACCCTGGATGCATGTTCTTTAGCAAGAATTGGACCTTAAATTTTCTGATTCAGGAGGGGAGAGTGTGAATCAGTAAGACATAGTTGACACTATACTGCGAGTCGGATTTAGAGTAGAATTTTAAAACTGCATGGAACTGAAACCCACCATAATCAGCACATTTTTCACTGTTTATTGTTAAGTAGCAACATGGTAAGCTTTACATATCACTTTAGACACAAAGTTAGCAGTATACGATGACAACTTGTCTTGGAGTGGATAGTAGAAAACATTTCTCCCACAAGCTTCAGAGATAACGTAGCAACCGGTTTCCAAACAGCATCACATACAGATTTGGATTTGATGCACCATCTATTCCCACCCCTCCAGATCTACATGGCAGCCAAGATTCAGAATGAGGTGCAGAGGAAAGTGACAGCACTTTGTAAAAATGTGTTTCTCTGTGTGCCTAGCTCCCAATTTAAGATTTCATCCATGGGCAGCAAAGTGGCGCAGTGGGTTAGCCCTGCTGCCTCACGGCGCCGAGGTCCCTGGTTTGATCCCGGCTCTGGGTCACTGTCTGTGTGGAGTTTGAACATTCTCCCCGTGTTTGCGTGGGTTTCGCCCCCACAACCCAAAGATGTGCAGGGTAGGTGGATTGAACACACTAAATTGCCCCTTAATTGGAAAAAAATGAATTGGGTACACTAAATTTATAATTAAAAAAAAGATTTCATCCATTAGTGTCTTAAGGTTTAACCTGGGGCTTCAGCTTCAAGCTCGTTTGGACCTCATCCTCAATTTAGTCCAGCCTTGCAATTCACATCAAATATGCCCAGACAAAAACAAGAAAATGTTAGATTAGGGCAAAACAAAAATATTTAGGAGTGAATTAAAGGCTAAATACAATCTCAGGGCTTAGATTTTAGCCATAAATGCTTCCACATTTCCTTATATATCTGATATCATACTGCAATTCCACACAAGTCACTTATGAAATTGTCCAAACAAAATACTGTAGATGCTGGAAATCGGAAATAAAAACTTAAAATACTTATCGGGTCAGGGAGTAACCATGGAGTCAAAAACAAGTTAACGTTTCAAATTTGTGATATTTATCAGAATTCACAGACCTGAAATGTTAACTCTGTTCTTCTCTCCACAGATGTTTTGTATTTCCAGCATTTTCAGTTTTTATTTTATTACTTCAGTATTTAAAGCTAATCAGGCTGCCCAAGGAAATCCCTCCCAACCCTCGCCATGCAAAAATTTGCATGACTAAGGATTGGGAATCGCTTCCTTATTTACGCTCCCAGCGGTGGAGGAACATAGTCTCCCAAATGGAGAATCCTGCCCAATGTCTCAATGCATCGAACCTTTCATGATCACGTATCCACTACCCTTGTCCTTAAATCTCAACCTTCAAGGGGATGCTCTTGTTGGTCTGGATTGCCACACACCTACTAGTCGATGAAAAAGAGATGAAGAAAACCTGCCCCACACAATCTCGTTTTAATTTTAAGTGCTACTTATAGGCTATGTTTCTTTTCTCCTTCTTAAGAAAGGAGAAAGTCGTTTTCCTTTTAATGGGATGATAAATACCCGGTACTCCATGAGCCCGTAGGGCGACATGCATCCCGTCGATCGCCCCCTGCACCCGGGGCATCCTGGCGATGGCAGCGAACTTCTCCCCAGAAGGGAGCAGAAACACCTCCAAACAGACGAATATCGTTTTCGTTCAAGCTGCAAGAAATGTTCAAGAATAACAGACATATACCGCAAAACCTACCAGGCATGGTTTAACCTCAAGCAAAGAAACAGATGAAACCAGACCCAAACACCAACCCAACCTCCAAGTCAACAGTAAGAAACACTAGAGCATACCACTCTCCTAACAGAATTACAACTGAGATGTGGACTGTCTGAACCTCTACCTTCAAGGACTTGAAGGTGGGCAGGGAGATATGTGGTAGTGAGAATGTCGTTAATGTTAATAATAACACAATATTAAAATAATGTTACCACACCCTGGGCCAGTGCCTGGTCAATTCCAGCCCCAGTTGACCTGGGGCGCGATTCAAAACCTATCTCCTGTTTTGGGTGCGTTTCTCGGTAGCTGCAGCATTTTTTGATCGAGGGATGTTTCTCTCCGCCATGGCCGCACTTAGTCAATTCTAGCAGACGTGCCCAAGAGGAAAGGCTCCTTGCAGATCGGGACACTATTTTCTCTAACTGCTCCGGTCTTTCTTTCCCCCGGGAATACCCAGGCACCCTCTCTCCACCTGGTGAGAACCCCCAGGCAGGGCCAACCCGGCACCTTGGCACTGCCAGCCTGGCACCATGGCTGGCAGTACCAGGTGGCAGTGCCAGGGTGCCACCCTGCCCTGTCCTTGACCACCTGGTGGTCTTGAGTGGTCTGGGAAACCCCCCCCCCCCCCCCTACCAGATGCCACTACAACTGGTCCACGTTTGTGGAAACCAGTACTAAATGGCACCCTGGCAAGGTCTCCCAGGCACAGCAGTTAGGTCCCGGGCGAATCCCACGAACACATATTTAAATTGGCCTCGTGGCTCATTAAATATGCAATTCTGGATCAGGCCCAGTGAAGGCGAGATCCAAATCATCACGTCTCGCTAGATTTTGTTAAATCTTGCGAGGCATTTTGAGCATCGCAAATCTCCCAGAGGCCCTCTTGCAACATTCAACAGCCTCATCCGGACACCAAGTCAGGCGCAACAGAAGGATGTGGAGGCTTTGGAGAGGGTACAGAAGATCTTTACCAGGATGTTGCTTGGTCTGGAGGGTATCTATGAGGAGAGGTTAGATAAATTCGGATTGTTTTGAACGATGGAGGTTGAGGAACGACTGGATAGAGGTTTACAAAATTGAGTGGCATGGACAGAGTGGCGAGTCAGAATGGAAAACGTCAATTACTAGGGGACATGGGTTTAAGGTGCAAGGGGCAAAGTTTAGAGGAGATGTGCGAGACAAGTTTTTTTTAATACACAGAGTGGCGAGTGCCTGGAACACACTGACGGGAGGGGTAGTGGAAGCAGATATGATCGCAACCTGACATCTTGACAAATACACAAATAGGATAGGTATAGATGGAAACGGACCCTGGAAGTGCCAAAGGTTTTAGTTTGGACAGGCATCATGATCGGAGCAGGATTAGAGGGCCGAAGGGCCTGTTCCTATGCAGTACTATTCTTTGCAACGAGGCCCTGAATCACACCCCTGGAGTCTCAAGACAGTTGATATGAACTCTTATTTTAAAAATGCCCAAAGTCTATGGCTGCCCAATAACTAGTCATAAACACAATTAACTTTATTGATAACTGTACCTACAATTAAATAGGCAACAAATACAACTGGTTAATTACTATCTAATTTCTAACCCCCACCCCACTACACACACATGACAAACAAACACAAGAGGGGAAAGAGGGGCTGAAAAAATATTATGAAAAGGAGAAGAGCCTTTGGTCACGATTCTACCAAAACATTTCTAAGTTAATTTGTGGCGGGTTTTTCAGGGAGTTTCCCGCTGGCTCTGCTGGCATGTTCCCCACCGCTATTCAATGACACTTCGGGGTGGATTCTTCCGCCCCGCCCGCCGTAAGAACGCCACAAGTGAGACGCCGACAATGGAAAAGCCGGAGCTCCGGGCGAACGCGGCCGGAGAATCCCACCCATGGTCACTTTTTTGGGCCCCAGGGAGTTTACCACCGATTTAGCCCACAGTTACAATTTTATTTAGCACTGGGGAGCTGAACTCAAGAGATCGGGGCGTCATTTTGAAAGTGTGCTCTGATCCCTAACTGAGCTTCATAGAATTTACAGTGCAGAAGGAGGCCATTTGGCCCATCGTGTCTGCACTGGCTCTTGGAAAGCCCACGCCTCCACCCTATTCCCGTAACTCAGTAACCCCACCTAACCTTTTTGGACACCAAGGGCAATTTATCACAGCCAGTCCACCTAACCTGCACATCTTTGGACTGTGGGAAGAAACCGGAGCACCCGGAGGAAACCCACGGGAAGAACGTGCAGACTCCGCACAGACAGTGACCCAAGCCGGGAATCGAGCCTGGGACTCTGGAGCTGTAAAGCAACTGTGCTACCGTGCTGCCCCCCACCCCCCACCCATAGGCAATGTCACCCCCCCAAACACATGGACACTACCCCACACCCCCCAAGTGAGGACACCCTGCTATAGGGTGTATGAATCATAGAATTTACAGTGCAGAAGGAGGCCATTCGGCCCATCGAGTCTGCAACGGCTCTTGGAAAGAGCACCCACTTAAGCCCATCCCTCCACCCCATCCCCGTAACCCCACCTAACCTAACCCAAGGGCAATTTAGCATAGCCAGAAAGGTTTTACTTTGGACAGGCATCATGATCGGCGCAGGATTAGAGCACTGAACAAAGAAAAGTACAGCACAGAAATAGGCCCTTTGGCCCTCCAAGCCTGCGCCGACCACGCTGCCCATCTAAACTAAAATCTTCTACACTTCCTGGGTCCGTATCCCTCGATTCCCATCCTATTCACGTATTTGTCAAGATGCCACTTAAATGTCACTATCGTCCCTGCTTCCACCACCTGCTCCGGCAGCAAGTTCCAGGCACCCGCTACCCCCTGTGTAAAAAAACCTGCCTCGTACATCTCCTCTAAATCTTGCCCCTCGCACCTAAAACCTATGCCCCCAGTAACTGACCCCTCTACCCTGGGAAAAAGCCTCTGACTATCCACTCTGTCTATGCCCCTCATAATTCTGTAGACCTCTATGCCCCTCATACTTTTGTAGACCTCTATCAGGTCAGCCCTCAACCTCCGTCGTTCCAGTGAGAACAAACCGAGTTTATTCAACCGCTCCTCATAGCTAATGCCCTCCATACCAGGCAACATCCTGGTAAATCTCTTCTGCACCCTCTCTAAAGCCTCCACGTCCTTCTGGTAGTGTGGCGACCAGAATTGAACACTATACTTCAAGTGTGGCCTCACTAAGGTTCCATACAGCTGCAACATGACTTGCCAATTCTTATACTCAATGCGCCGGCCAATGAAGGCAAGCAAGCCGTATGCCTTCTTGACTACCTTCTCCACCTGTGTTGCCCCTTTCAGTGATCTGTGGACCTGTACACCTAGATCTCTCTGACTTTCAATACTCTGGAGGGTTCTACCATTCACTGTATATTCCCTACCTGCATTAGGCCTTCCAAAATGCATTACCTCACATTTGTCCGGATTAAACTCCATCTGCCATCTCTCCGCCCAAGTCTCCAAATAATCTAAATCCTGCTGTATCCTCTGACAGTCCTCATCGCTATCCGCAATTCCACCAACCTTTGTGTCGTCTGCAAACTTACTAATCCGACCAGTTACATTTTCCTCCAAATCATTTATATATACTACGAACAGCAAAGGTCCCAGCACTGATCCCTGCGGAACACCACTAGTCACAACCCTCAAATTAGAAAAGCATCCTTCCATTGCTACTCTCTGCCTTCTATGACCTAGTCAGTTCTTTATCCACCTTGCCAGCTCACCCCTGATCCCGTGTGACTTCACCTTTTGTATCAGTCTACCATGAAGGACCTTGTCAAAGGCCTTACTGAAGTCCATATAGACAACACCCACTGTCCTACTTGCATCAATCACCTTTGTGACCTCTTCGAGAAACTCTATCAAGTTAGTGAGACACGACCTCCCCTTTACAAAACCATGCTGCCTCTCGCTAAGACGTCCATTTGCTTCCAAATGGGAGTAGATCCTGTCTCGAAGAATTCTCTCCAGTAATTTCCCTACCACTGACGTAAGGTTCACCGGCCTGCTAGTTCCCTGGATTATCCTTGCTACTCTTCGTAAACAAAGGAACAACATTGGCTATTCTCTAGTCTTCCGGGGCATCACCTGAAGACAGTGAGGATCCAAAGATTTTGGTTAAGGCCTCAGCAATTTCCTCTCTAGCGCCCTTCAGTATTCTGGGGTAGATCCCATCAGGCCCTGGGGACTTATCTACCTTAATATTTTTCAAGACGCCCAACACCTCATCTTTTTGGATCTCAATGTGACCCAGGCTATCTACACACCCTTCTCCAGACTCAACATCCACCAATTCCTTCTCTTTGGTGAATACTGATGCAAAGTATTCATTTAGTACCTCGCCCATTTCCTCTGGCTCCACACATAGATTCCCTCCCCTGTCCTTCAGTGGGCCAACCCTTTCCCTAGCTACCCTCTTTCTTTTTATGTACGTGTAGAAAGCCTTGGGATTTTCCTTAACCCTATTTGCCAATGACTTTTCTTGACCCCGCCTAGCCCTCCTGACTCCTTGCTGAAGTTCCTTCCTACTTTCCTTATATTCCACACAGGCTTCGTCTGTTCCCAGCCTTCTAGCCCTGACAAATGCCTCCTTTTTCTTTTTGACGAGGCCAACAATATCTCTCGTTATCCAAGGTTCCCGAAATTTGCCGTATTTATCCTTCTTCCGCACAGGAACATGCCGGTCCTGAATTCCTTTCAACTGACATTTGAAAGCCTCCCACATGTCAGGTGTTCATTTCTCCTCAAATATCCGCCCCCAATCTAGGTTCTTCAGTTCCCGCCTAATATTGTTATAATTAGCCTTCCCCCAATTTAGCACATTCACCCTAGGACCACTCTTATCCTTGTCCACCAGCACTTTAAAACTTACTGAGTTGTGGTCACTGTTCCCGAAATGCTCCCCTACTGAAACTTCTACCACCTGGCCGGGCTCATTCCCCATACCAGGTCCAATACAGCCCCTTCCCTAGTTGGACTATCTACATATTGTTTCAAGAAGACCTCCTGGATGCTCCTTACAAACTCTGCCCCGTTTAAGCCCCGAGCACTAAGTGAGTCCCAGTCAATATTGGGAAGTTTAAGTCTCCCATCACAACAACCCTGTTGTTTTTACTCGTTCCCAAAACCTGTCTACCTATCTGCTCCTCTATCTCCCACTGGCTGTTGGGAGGCCTGTAGTAAACCCCCAACATTGTGACTGCACCCTTCTGATTCCTGATCTCTACCCATATAGCCTCGCTGCCCTTGGAGGTGTCCTCCCGTAGCACAGCTGTGATATTCTCCCTAACCAGTAGCGCAACTCCGCCACCCCTTTTACATCCCCCTCTCTCCCGCCTGAAACATCTAAATCCTGGAACGTTTAGCTGCCAATCCTGTCCTTCCCTCAACCAGGTCTCTGTATTGGCAACAACATCATAGTTCCAAGTACTAATCCAAGCTCTATATAAGTTTTTTTTAAAAATATGTTTATTCAAAGTTTTTCCAACAAAAATTTTCAACCAATTAACCCCCCCCCCGCCCCCATAACAGGAAAGAGAAAATAACAGAACAGAAACATATCAATCAAACATACTACAGAACTTATACAATGGGTTTCTCCCGCACATAATGACCCTCCCATATGCTTTTTTACAAGTATCCCTAGGGAAAAAACCCTCCCCCGCCTGCCCAAATACCGCCACCCCCCCAAAAGAGACCCCCCCCCTCCCCTCCCCTCCCCTCCCCCCCCCCCCCCCCCTCCCTCCCTCCCTGGGTTGCTGCTGCTGCTGACCGACCTCATTCTAACGCTCCGCGAGATAGTCCAAGAACGGTTGCCACCGCCTGAAGAACCCCTGCGCAGACCCTCTCAAGGCAAACTTTATCCTCTCCAGCTTAATGAACCCTGCCATGTCATTTATCCAGGCTTCCACACTGGGGGGCTTCACGTCCTTCCACATGAGCAAGATCCTCCTCCGGGCTACCAGGGACGCAAAGGCTAGAATACCGGCCTCTTTCGCCTCCTGCACTCCCGGCTCATCCGCCACCCCAAATAATGCCAGCCCCCATCTTGGCTTGACCTGGACATTCACCACCTTGGACATAGTCTTCGCGAAACCCCTCCAGAACCCATCCAGTGCCGGGCACGACCAGAACATGTGGGCATGATTCGCCGGGCTTCCCGAGCACCTCCCGCATCTGTCCTCCATCCCAAAGAACCTACTCAGCCTCGCCCCTGTCATATGCGCTCTGTGAATGACCTTAAACTGTATCAGGCTGAGCCTGGCACATGAGCCTGGAAGAGGAATTAACCTTACTCAGGGCATCAGCCCACATACCCTCTTCAATCTCCTCCCCCAACTCCTCCCACTTGCCCTTCAGCTCCTCTACCGAAGCCTCCCCCTCTTCTTTCATCTCCTGATATATCGCCGAAACCTTGCCTTCTCAGACCTCTACACCCGAAATCACTCTGTCCTGAATCCCCTGTGCCGGGAGCAACAGGAATCCCCTCACCTGCCGCCTCACAAACGCCCTCACTTGCATATACCTGAACGCATTTCCCGGGGGTAACCCAAACTTCTCCTCCAGCGCCCCTAGGCTTGCAAACGTCCCGTCTATAACCAGGTCGCCCATCCTTCTGATCCCTGCCTGATGCCCAGCTCCGAAACCCCCCGTCCATCCTTCCTGGGACAAACCGATGGTTCTCCCGGATCGGGGACCACACCGAGGCTCCCATCTCACCCCTATGTCGTCTCCACTGCCCCCAGATCTTTAGCGTTGCCGCCACCACCGGACTCGTGGTGTACCTTGTCGGCGAGAGCGGCAGCGGTGCCGTCACCAGCGCCCTCAGGCTCGTTCCTTTGCAGGACGCCACCTCCAACCACTTCCATGCCGCCCCCTCTCCCTCTATTACCCACTTACGGATCATCGCCACGTTGGCTGCCCAATAATAGCCACCCAGATTCGGCAACGCCAGCCCTCCCCTGTCCCTACTACGCTCCAGAAACCCCCTCCTTACCCTCGGGGTCTTGTTTGCCCATACAAAACCCATGATGCTCCTACCTACCCGCTTAAAAAAGGCCTTGGTAATCATAATAGGAAGGCACTGGAACACAAAAAGAAACCTCGGTAGGAACATTATTTTAATCGACTGTACCCTGCCCGCCAGTGAGAGTGGCAACACATCCCATCTTTTGAAGTCCTCCTCCATCTGCTCCACCAGCCGCTCAAATTAAGTTTGTGCAGGGCCCCCCAGCTCCTAGCTACCTGGATCCCCAAGTACCGAAAGCTCCTTTCCGCCCTCCTCAACGGTAGGTCGTCTATCCCTCTTCCCTGGTCCCCTGGATGTACCAGAAAGAGCTCACTTTTCCCTACATTGAGCTTATAGCCCGAGAAGTCCCCAAACTCCCTTAGGATCCGCATGACCTCCACCATCCCCTCCACTGGATCTGCCACGTACAGCAACAGGTCGTCCGCATACAGTGACACCCGATGCTCCTCTCCCCCTCGGACCACTCCCCTCCATTTCCTGGACTCCCTTAATGCCATGGCCAAAGGCTCAATTGCTAATGCAAACAGGAGGGACAGGGGGCACCCCGCCTCGTCCCTCATACAGCCGAAAATACTTCGACCTCCGCCAGTTCGTTGCCACACTCGCCACCGGGGCTCTATATAGGAGCTTAACCCATCTGATAAACCCCTCCCCAAACCCAAACCTCCGCAACACTTCCCAGAGATACTCCCACTCCACCCGGTCAAAGGCCTTCTCCGCGCCCACAGCTGCCACTATCTCCGCCTCTCCCTCCACCGAGGGCATCATAATCACATTGAGGAGCCTCCGCACATTGGTGTTTAGCTGCCTGCCCTTTACAAATCCCGTCTGGTCCTCATGAATCACCCCCGGGACACAGTCCTCAATTCTCGTAGCCAGCACTTTTGCCAGCAACTTAGCATCCACATTGAGGAGCGAGATCGGTCTATACGACCCACATTGCAGTGGGTCCTTGTCCCGCTTCAGGATCAGAGAGATCAGCGCCCCGGACATTGTCGGGGGCAGGGTCCCCCACTCCCTTGCCTCATTGAAAGTCCTCACTAGCAACGGGGCTAACAGGTCCGCATAATTCCTGTAAAACTCAACCGGGAACCCATCTGGCCCCGGGGCCTTCCCCGCCTGCATGCTCCCCAGTCCTTTAACCATCTCCTCCAACCCAATTGGCGCCCCCAAACCAGCCACCTCCTGCTCCTCCACCCTCGGGAACCGCAGTTGATCTAGAAATCGTCGCAGCCCCTCTTCCCCCGCTGGGGGCTGAGATCTGTACAGCTCCTCATAAAAGTCCTTAAATGCCTCATTTACTTTCACCGCACTCCGCACCGTAGTTCCCCCGCTATCCTTAACCCACCTATCTCACTCGCTGCCATCCTCTTACGGAGCTGATGTGCCAGCAACTGGCTCGCGTTCTCCCCATACTCGTACGTCGCCCCGTGCTTTCCTCCACTGTGCCTCTGCCTTCCCTGTGGTCAACAGGTCGAATTCCGTCTGGAGACTTCGCCGCTCCCCAAGTAGTCCCTCCTCGGGGGCCTCTGCATATCTTCTGTCTACCCTCAGGATCTCCCCCCCTAACCTCTCTCTTTCCCTGCCCTCTCTCTTCTCCCTGTGAGCCCTAATGGAGATTAACTCTCCCCTGACCACCGCCTTCAGCGCCTCCCATACTACCCCCACCTGCACCTCCCCGTTGTCGTTGGCCTCCAAATACCTTTCAATGCCCCTCCGCACCCTCCCGCACACCTTCTCATCCACCAGTAATCCCACATCCAGACGCCACAGCGGGTGCTGGTCCCTCTCCTCTCCTAACTCCAGCTCCACCCAGTGCGGGGCGTAGTCTGAGATAGCTATGGCAGAGTACTCCATTCCCTCCACTTTCGGGATCAGCGCCCTACTCAAAACAAAAAAATCTATCCGGGAGTAGGCTCGGTGTAAGTGAGAAATTGTGGAACCGCCCACTTTAGAAAAAAATGCCCTGCAACCGGCAAACAGTCTCAACTGCAGGAGACTTAATCATTATGCTGCCCAGTGCAGATCTGCACCTCAGTCCAGAAATCAAAGACTATTCTGAAAGCAGAGTCGCATCAGAAGTGTGCAATTTCAAACAGATTAGTCTGATCAAGGTAGTGCAACGGATCCAGACGAGGAATACCTGGATAAACTATTCCAAGTGGGAATCATCACCAAGTTTGAAACCGTCGCACAGAACACTTTGAAAGTGAAGTCAATCCATGCCATTGACGCTGAAGCTGAATGGAACACAGTGTTAACTGTAAACAACTGCTCCATTAAGTTCAAACTGGACACTGGTGCCTCCGCTAACCTGATCTCGAAGCTCAAATCTATGGAGTGTTAAAATCAGAACTTGCGAGTCTTCAGAAGAAAGGCATCATCTCCAAAGTCACTGAACCAACTGACTGGGTCAGTTCGATGGTGTGCATCAAAAAGCCTTCGGTGGACCTAAGAATCTGCATCGATCCCAAGGATCTCAACAAAAACATCATGAGGGACCACTACCTGATCCCAGAAAAAGAGATCATAAGCGAAATGGCACACGCACGTTTCTTTACCAAGCTAGATGCATCCCAAGGATTCTGGCAAATCCAACTAGAAGAATCCAGCAGAAAGCTCCTTTCGGCAGATTCTGCTACAATCGAATGCCATTTGGGATCATCTCGGCATCTGAAATCTTCGACCACATCATGGAACAGATGATGATGAAAGGAATAGACGGAGTTTGTGTCTACGTGGATGATGTATTCATCTGGTCCTCGACTCCAGAGGAACATGTGCCGCGACTGAAGAGGGTTTTCAGATACATACACGAGCATGGCCTCAAGTTAAATAGATCCAAATGCAGCTTTGAAATGTCCACGCTCAAATTGAAAAGGAGTGTCTAGGTCTTCTAGCCCCCTTACAGAACCTCCTCCCTTCCAGGACCTCCACCCATCACCCTTCCAACCTCCCAGAACCCTTACTTACCTGCCCTCACTCTCCCACCCTTCAAACCCCCCATCCTCATTCTATGGGCATGGCCCCACTTGAGCCTGACCCATCGCAGTGCCATCCTGGCACTTGGGAACCCTTTCACTGCCGCCCTTGCACCCAGGCAGTGCTCCTGCCAGCTTGACAGTGCCACCCAGGCACCTTGGCCAAGGTGCCAGCTGGGCAGTGCCAAGGTGTCCATGTTCCAGGGGGTGGGTCAAGGAGCCACCCTGCACTTACCCTGACCACTGTAGCCACGTAAAATGGCTGCATCCCGATTAATTTGGCCAAAACCCGATTTAAAATGGCTAACCGGAAAGGCTGCTGGGAAAAGCAGGTAACAAGACACAAACGGACAGCTGCATGCAAAATATCATATTCGGCTCTGGGGAAGTTGGCCCAGATCGATACTCAGGGCTATTAACAGCCCATCCACCCAGACATCTGCAGTGTAATCAGCTATCCCCGGGAACAATTGCAACATATTAGCAATTGAATACCGGGCCAGACCTGTCGGCGCCTGCAGTGGCCAAAACAAAGGCAGGTGAATGACCACCCCCCGATCGGGGAATCGCCTCGCAATTGGACGTATCGAACCCAGTGATTGGGAACAAGTCCAATCATTTGGGACTCAGGGTCAAGGGCCGCCCCGGGAGGCGGGAAGCCCCTGGGCCCTATAAAGTGGGGGCCAAGTTCAGATCGCTCGCTCTCTCCCTTCTTCGCCTGCTCGAGACCTCCGCAAGAACAGCAAACGGCAACCGTAAGTTTGAATCCAGCGATCGCTATCCGATAAAGACTCCTAGCCATCGACCTGTATCAGCCTTTTGAATCCCGCGGGCCAGATCCGATTGGATAAGCCATTCGTTTCCCTGACCTGGTGGGCTCTTCCTAAAGTTAAGTATTGGCCAGTAGTGATAGGTTTATTATATAGAAAGTAGTATTAGGGTATTAATATTGCTTGTTGTATACAATAAATGACCGTTGTTTTAATCCTTACTAAGCGGTGTGCTGTGTTATTAATCATAACCTGAACTTGAACCACGTGGCGGTATCAGAAAGATACCTGGCGACTCATGAGCAAAGGTGACGTAATCAGAGCTAATAAACTAAGGCTAAAAAGAGCATCACCACCCAGGGGTTTCTGATAGCCTGGGAGACACCCCCCGGGTGCCGTACAACCTGGTCCACGTTTATGTGGACCAGCACTGATCGGTACCGGCTACAGTCTCCCTGGGGAGGCCGGAGACTCGACGGTAGCTGCTGGATCCTGGGCAGATAGGTAGTAACTAGGTTTACGACCTACTTCTGTGAGCGTCATTTGGTCCTGCCAATTTTGGGCAGAATTATGACTATGATGTCTTGCGGGACTTTGGTGAACCCCGCGAGGCACAGAGGCTGTCGGGAGGTCTCTCCTGCGATTCTCCGGCCTCGATGCGCTCTCACTTGAGTGCAACGCGGCCAGAGAATCGCGCCCTTGGTTTCATATGGACATCTCCCAGTTAGATTCTTTTTTCAGTCTAAGCCTTCAGTTGGATGATACCTTTGCCTTCAGTCTCTAATGGTCTTTACTGCAGACTCATCAGGGGCTGGAGTCTTTTGCCTTTAGGCAGCAAAACAGAGAGAGTGTGGCTTACCCACCTTGATGGTCCAGTGCCTTCTCTGTAAATTCACATAACAGCAAGTGGCCAACAATTGAGAGAAAGCGAGTGCGCAACACAGCTTCTCTTCTCAAAGTCCTGATGTTTTCTGCTGGATCCCCTGAAAATCCCACCTATCAGGACCCAATCACTGTCTGTTGCCGAGCACAATACTGTCCCTGGCCAATCCATTGGCCACCAGCCAACCAATCCAACCAAATCCCTCCAACCTCCTGGATGCCATAAAGTCCAGATTCTGCTGTTCAAAATCTAAAAGCACATAGCACAGTGTACTTTTTAGCAACTTTTGAGTTCCTTACTTCCTCTGTTCGAAAGGTGCAAGATATGTCTCCATTAGGGGCAGCACGGTAGCCTTGTGGATAGCACAATTGCTTCACAGCTCAAGGGTCCCAGGTTCGATTCTGGCTTGGGTCACTGTCTGTGCGGAGTCTGCACATCCTCCCAGTGTGTGCGTGGGTTTCCTCCGGGTGCTCCGGTTTCCTCCCACAGTCCAAAGATGTGCGGGTTAGGTGGATTGGCCATGATAAATTGCCCTTAGTGTCCAAAATTGCCCTTAGTGTTGGGTGGGGTTACTGGGTTATGGGGATAGGGTGGAGGTGTGGACCTTGGGTAGGGTGCTCTTTCCAGGAGCCGGTGCAGACCCGATGGGCCGAGTGGCCTCCTTCTGCACTGTAAATTCTATGATAATCTATGATAAATAGCCTTGGACCAAAAAGGATAACGGTGTTTTACGACAGCTGCAATGCCAAGATGGAGACCACTTAGCCCTTTTTACCCCCTCCTCCACCACTCGCTTCCCCTCAGGGAGTTTCTCCCCGTCAAGGCCACACTGAACGTTTTTGGCCACTGGGGAGCTGAACTCGCCAGCAGGACCACCGACTCGAAGATCGGGGCACCATTTTGAAAGGCTGCCCCGATCTCTACACAACCCCCATTTCAGGACCCCCCCCCCCCCATTTGGCATCAACCTATCTGCGGCTCCTTCATAACCCCCCTCACCCCACCTTATGGGCATGGCCTACCCAGCACCCTTTCAGTGCTTCTGGTGCCCTGACAGTGCCAAGATGCCATGGGGAGTGCCAGTATGAAAGAATATTCATCAATAAGAGGATTAAATAAATCTCAAAATTGTTAATCTTGCTCGACAGCACTCCTCCCTGTGGCAAGGGAGAATCACTGTCTTATACTAAGCTTCCTGGGATCAAAGCTGTCTGTGTTATAGTGCATTTGCTGTGCAAATGCCTCCTGTGGTGACATGAATTCTGTTGACTGATTATTGATGTGTCCATCCATCCTGGGTCCAATTGTTCTGTTAAGTAAAATTATGACACCTCCATGAATCTTTGTTGGATAAGAAATGTTATCAGTTTCCTTATCAGTCTCGATGTTACTGCATTTACATAGGAAAATAGATTAAGCCAATGCAGTGTTTTTTGCGTCAGTAAACACCACAGCTTGCCTGTTTTTCTGTTTAAAGACCCCCACCTCCAAAACTTGGGCAGACGGAGCTGCCAGTGTTGTTAAAAGCTCCTTGTAAGTAAAACCAAAGTGAATAAAGATTATCCGTGTTTAAGTCTAAACTATTGTTTGAGAGACTTTCTTCGACAGCTTGGTGACAGCGGTGGGATGGCAACAGACATTTCGAGATTGGCAAGCAAACAAAAGACCAGCAACGGCCGAGAGTTTAAAGTCGAATTTAGTGGCCACCAAGGTGAGAACCTGGTTTTATTCTTGCTCGTGGCTGTCTGTATCTGTTCTCCTCACTTGAAGGCGTCACGTTTACGCCATCCCCGAGTCGTAACGAACCTACAGCAGGTACTCTTAATTCACGGCTCTCATGTTAGAAGGGGTTAGAGACCCCCATGGTGAGAAAAAGGGGTTAGAGGCCCCATTGTAAACAGAGGTTAGAGGCTCCCATTGTAAAAAAAAGGGGTTGAGTCCCCATTGTAAAAAAAAAGTGGTTAGAGGATCCCGTTGTAAAAAAGGGAGGTTAGATTGCCCACTGGAAGGTTTTGATAAACCAGTTGAGCAGTTAAATTTGAGTGTAGGGAATTCGATAAGGGAAAAAGGGATTTTAAAATTCCGCACCCACCTCCAACTGAAGGCACGTTCCCAGTTAGCGAAACCAAGAAACATGCTCCGGCTGGTTCTGGGGACATACATAATGAAGAGGATGAGGTGGCCTGTACAGCTACCTGCCTTGGGACACCTCCACCTATCATCCGACCCCCTCCTCGCCAATGCAGGAGCCCCTTCCTCAGCTTGGTCAGTCCACGACCGAATCAGGGAAATCTTACACCCGGTTTGTTCAAGCAGGCACAGAAACGGAAGGGAGAGATAATTAGCTGCTGAGGAAATTCCCTAATGCTACCGGAGGGACAACTAGGGTCCACCGACCCTGGACCACAGGGGAACTTAAGGATCTACTAAGTTCCTTGCCCCATCCCAAGGATGATGTGATTGGATGCTGTAAAGAATTAGAAACCATAATTTTGTGCTATGATCCAACCATTTTTAATCCCTGTATGCTCCTGAAAGGGAAAATTGGGGGCACAAGGTTGGGAAAATTGTTGGACATAGCGAACTTGGGTAAACTCAAAACTTTAGGGAAAAGAGACATTAATGATAGAGACGAAGACAGGCAGAAACATCTGGTAGCCATAGCACAAAAATTTAAACTAAAAATTGATTGGAGCAAGATAAGAGCTTGCAGGCAGAAACATGATGAAGATGTAGAGGATTTCATTCCTAGATTATCGGACATTTTCTTCACTAATTTAGGAATGGGTGAAGATTGTTGGGGTGAGTTGATGAATAATTTCTGGCCTGAGATATCCCGGACAGCAAAATATTTGTATATTGGATGGGAAGCTAAAACTATAGAGGAACTAACACCTATTCTTGTTCACTGTCAAGAGCAGCAGTGTAAAAATAAGGAGAAGAAATCCTTAGGGAACATAGAACATACAGTGCAGAAGGAGGCCATTCGACCCATCGGGTCTGTACCGACCCACTTAAGCCCTCACTTCCACCCTATCCCCGTAACCCATAACTCCTCCTAACCTTTTTGGTCACTCAGGGCAATTTATCATGGCCAATCCATCTAATCTGCACGTCTTTGGACTGTGGGAGGAAACCGGAGCACCCGGAGGAAACCCATGCAGACACTGGGAGAACGTGCAGACTCCGCATAGACAGTGACCCAGCGGGGAATCGAACCTGGGACCCTGGTGATGTGAAACCAGAAGGCTCTGATTGTACAGCATGCGCCTCCTGTAAATACTGCCCCTATACATACTGTCGCCGGCTCTCAGTGCAATTTCACTTATAATAAAGGTCGCGATCAGGGATGGGGTAGAGGCGGGCCCTTCAATCCACGCTGTGGTGAAATGGAAGAGTGCTTAGTGCTATACTTGCTACCAACTCGGTCACTGGAGTAGAAATTGTCCCTTTCAAATTCAAACTACTGGGTTTGTAACCATACAGCATACGAGTATTTACCAGCTGGATTCAATGGATCCTGTGGACTTGCTCACGTACTTCCAGCCTTCCACCTTGAGTACAATGTTCCGCCTGTTGACCCGGAGTGGGAAGCACGACAGATCTGGTTATCACGGCGCAGGACCCCAATTAATCACCCGCAACAAAATAAGCGAAATGACCCTTTAAATACACATCACCCGTCCGAGTGGAACAGAATGCTGGGTGCGTTACTACCCTTTTACACATCATGCAGTCCTTGGATCAGATTCAAGATTTGGCTAGGCACTTTGAAAAACTGGCAAACGTGACTGCAAAAGGTATTCGAATTGTTGAACAAGAAGTTTCTGAAATCAGAATTATGACTCTACAGAACCATATGGCCATCAACTTCCTTTTACACAGCCAAGGGAGGGCGTGCTCCGTTATTGGACTAAGAGTGGATTGGTGATTTTGATAAAACTATTTGGAACAGAACAGTACAAATTAAGAAGGATAGAGAAGCGGCTGGAGATATAGACAGACACTCATTCAGGACTTTGTTGGGGACCGATTTGTGGGATCGAGAGTCTGATAGGCTCTTGGGGCATGGATATTCTAATGTGGATCATTACTATTTTTATTCTTGTCTCTATTCGGATCTTAGCCATTTGCATCATGCAGGGTTGCTGGAGACTTACTTTCGATGCTACTGCTGCCACTGAGACACAGATGATGAATCTAGAGTTTGAACAGCCTAATTCATTGCTGGATTCTTGAGATAACCCAGGTCTCACTGGAAATGGAAAGATTGGTGAAAATAGAGTTTGATTAACTTCTGCTACCACCCTTGTTTATGCAGAATAGTGGATTAGTACTATTGGGAACTGTATCTTCACTTTTTCGGACACCAGGGGAGTGCCAGGGTACGACCCTGTCCTGTCTGGTTTTAGAATTAAGATCGTTTACTCCCTTCTGATGTTCAGCTAACTCCTCTTCCCTCATTAGCCAAGAAGAAGAAATTCTGGACTGTGGACTTCTGCAAAGGCAATGCCAGTCTGCGATTTGCTTTATCTAAGGAAGGTCAGTGGGCTGACATTACTAATGTTTGACTTGGACATACAACCTGAAGGTCTATCAGTTGTGACAGTTTTTGGTTGTGTATCACATTGACATCTTTGGGTCATTGACGGAGCAAAGTTAATTTTCCATATTGGTTGTTGGAAACTGTCCATTCAAGAGGGAAAAATCCACGGCAAATACATAATGGGCGGGATTCTCCAGTCACCAACGGCAAAATCGCGTTCGGCCGGAGAATCCCCATTTGCGCCGAAATCGGGGGTGGCGCCACTGTTGCAATGCTCCGCCCCCTCCAAAACGGCGTACTCTTGGAGTACGCCGCACGCCATCGGGGCGGCCTCAGGACGTCACCTTGGGCCCTACCCGATGCTCTGCCCCCGATGGGCCGAGTTCCCGATGGCGTGGAACACTTGTCCTTTTTATTTTCGTGAACCCGGCGCGGTGGCTGCGGACTGAGTCCAGCACAGCCACAGGCGGGGTTGGGGGAGCAGTTCCGCAGGCTGGGGGGGCTTTGGCGGGGACTGGGAACACTGGTGTTCTGGGGGTGGCGAGGCCGATTACAGGGGCCAGCTTTTGGCAGGCCAGGTCCGCGCACGGCGGGCGCCATGTTGCAGGCGTGGCCGCCGCCGCCGTGCACATGTCCGGCCACGGACCCGTCAATTCTCTGGCTATAACTGCAGGTAAAGCCGGGGGCTTTACGCTGCATGCCTGCTAGCCCCCGACCAGACGGAGGATCGGTGCAGCTTTTGCACCGTTTTTTGGGGCGTAAATTGCCACTGTTCCCATGCCGGCTTCAGCACTTAGTCCTCAAATCGGAGAATCCAGCCCAATAGTTCCAGTCTATTTAATTTCATTCAAATTCCTAGGCACTGGAAATTTGAACGTTAACACTTATTAACAAAGTGTGCATTTCTACACAAGCATTTCAATAGGACAGACAAGGGGTCAAAAAAATACTGCCACATTTTAGATTATGAATAGGCCTAAAGAAAGATTCTGTGAAACTGAGAAGCATTGTTGAAGTAATAATGAATGCCTTGTTTCACTCGGTCTGCGATGCAACTGACTAGATGTGACATCTAAAAAAATAAATAGCTATGCAGAGGGGATTAAAATAATATGGTTTGACCTGAACCTATTTCACAGCAATGGGGCATTACAAGTTTTTTTTCCCAGAAACAAACCGGTGGTCATTTCCTTTCTGGGGAACAAAGCCATATTTGCAGGTCTAACACAAGGCATGAGCATTATGAATAGCGAACCTGATTTTGGCCTGCTTTAGCTAGTACCAAGCCAACAAGCAAGGAAAGCCCCCATTCTATATTAAGTTGGCTGGTCACACACACGGGTGGCACGGTAAGCACAGTGGTTAGCACTGTTGCTTCACAGCTCCAGGGTCCCAGGTTCGCTTCCTGGCTTCAGTCACTGTGCAGAGTAGGCACGTCCTCCCCATGGGTTTCCTCCGGGTGCTCCGGTTTCCTCCCACAGTCCAAAGATGTGCAGGTTAGGTGGATTGGCCATGCTAAATTGCCCTTAGTGTACAAAAATGTTGGGTGGGGCTCCTTGGTTACGGGGATAGGGTGGAGGTGTGGGCTTGGGTAGGGTGCTCTTTTCAGGGGCTGGTGCAGGCTTGATGGGCCGAATGGCCTCCTTCTGCACTGTAAATTCTATGATTCTATGATAACCGGGGATGATTCTGGATTCAAGAATGGACTGATGGACCGGTCAAATCCTAAGTCGTCGAAGGTGTTGGCGCTGGCTAGGGAGCTCATGGATCGTATGCGGGCGGACCTGTGGAGGTTTGGATGGCTGAAGGCGAAGGGGTTCTTGTGCTTCTAGCATGTGCACCGGGTGCATTCGTGGATCGATTTCTTTGTGATGGACAACGCACAGCTGGCGGGAGTGGCCAATTCGGAGTATTTGGCAATCGTGGTTTCTGACCACGCACCGCTTTGGGTGGATATTCGGGTGCACAGGGGGAGGCCGAACGGTCGCTAGGGAGGTTGGATGTGGGGTTATTGATGGATGAGGGGGGGTGCGGGGGGTGGGTGTCACCATTCAACGGTATGTGGAGTGGAATGACACGGGGCAGGCCTCGGCCTCCACACCGTGGAAGGCATTTAAGGCAGTAGTTAGGAGTAAATTTATTTTGATCCGGGCATGTAGGGAGAGGGTGGAAAGGGAGGAGAGACGAGTAGACAAGATTTTGAGAGTGATCAGAAGTACTTGGAGGTGCCAGAGGGGCAGTGTACAAATACAGGGAAAAAGGTGAGTAAGGTGCTAGCGCGCCAGTTGGGGAAGCAGGCAGCGGCAAGGGAGATTGGTAGGGCGAGGGATGAGAGGGTGGTGTCGGACCCAGAGGGGGTAAATGGGGTACTTGAGGCCTTCTACAGAAGGCTATGAGTCGGAACCTCCGGAGGGGTATGTTGGTATCGGGGGATGTTGGGGCCTGTGTTTTTGGTTCCGTTTGATATGTGGTCGTCTGAGATTTTATATGCATATGCAAAACGCCTTTAATAAAAATATATATATTTTTTTAAGTTAGCTGGTCACAGTTGGGGCATCATTAGGGGCATTAAATGGTCCTCACATCCCTGCAGTCAGGGAGGGGGAAGATATAGTCAGGGTTGTGATTATCACAGCCCAAAGATGTGCGGGTTAGATGGATTGGACATGGTAAATTGCCCGCCCTTAGTGTCCAAAAAATGTTAAGTGGGGGTTACTGGGTTACGGGGATAGGGTAGATACGTGGGCTTCAGTAGGGTGCTCTTTGTGCAGGCTTTAACTTTGCTCATCGATGTTGTATGACACTTTTCTCAAGTGCTTTTTTTTGATGAGGAATTACCTAATGCTAACCAATTTCCTGCTTTGAAGTCTAATTTTCCATCTTTTGAAACAACTATATCAATTTTAATCTATCCCATTTTGAACAGGTGAGAAATTGTACTGAGAAACAGTAAGAAAATAAATATTTTGAAGAATGCGATAATAGACAAACAAGAGCCAGTACAGACTCGATGGGCCGAATGGCCTCCTTCTGAACTGTAAATTCTATGAACTTGTAACATCTAGGAGAGGCAGGTACACGATTGCAAAGTTGCAAAATGTGAATAAATTAAATGAAAACTGAAAATACTGGAAAAACTTGTGTCACAGCATCTGAGGAGAAACAGAATTTTTTTTTAGAAAGTGTTTTTTATTGAGTTTTTGGTATACAAAACTATAAATATGAACAAACAATGGGAGTTAAACAGCAGAATATATATGTAAAACTAGAACTATTTACTATTTACACCATGAATGTGAATGGTTTTGATTATTTACACCATGAATGGTTTTGATTATTTACACAAGTTCATCACAGTTTCCCCTTCCTTTTCTTTTCTTCCTTCCTTGCAGTGTTTGCCATGGTAATTGTGGTTCCCTGCGCTACGCTCCCCACCGCTTTTCTCTTCGCTTTTCTTCTTTTTGGTTCAGGTTGTCGTTGCCCCTGCAGCAGCAACCCCCCCCCCCCCCCCCCCCCCCCGCCCTAATCTCACTTCTCGTTTAGAGGTTTTTGCTTCCAAAGGTGGGTAGCTCAAGTTGGGAAATTTCCTGGCTTGGCTCACCCACCTCAGGAAGAGTGTACAATAAAGCACAATTTTACTGTGCAAAAGGTGGTGTCAATATGTTGTCAGACTCCCAGACACAGATTGGAGGCATCCACAGGTGTTGAGTACCATGGGTGGCAAGGCCTTATTCTGTTCTAATGGGCTTTGTCCCAGTTATTTTGTTAAATATTCGGCCCTCTATATTTCACCCCCACTGAACATGCACCCTCACCTGTGCCCAATGGCCCTTATAGTCTGAATGCCAAAACATGTCCCCCCATCTTATGTCCTTCCATCCTCCATACTAACACACCTAGTATCCACCCTGGGCAGCTCTCAGGAGCGATGTTGAGATGAAAACTAAAGACCTGAATATCTATTACAACTTTTTATAAACCCCCCCCATTCATGAAAGCCTATTCGGAACTTTCAATGCCCCTCAAATACTTAATGCCTAATTAAAACAAACAATATTGTATTCATAACACAAAGAAAATTCACCCATTATTTTATTTTTTTTAAATAATTTTTATTTAAATTTTCACAAAATGGCAACAACAAAATACAGAAAGAAAAGCCCCCCCCCCCCTCCCCGTATACATAAATAATAAATTAACAGCCATCATCAACACAAAAGCAAATATACACGCCCACTCAAGAAAAACGAACCAAACCCCCCTCCTCCCCCCCCCCCCCCCCCCCCGGGTTGCTGCTGCTGCTGACCATCTTCTAACGCTCTGCCAGGAAGTCTAGGAACGGTTGCCACCGCCCGAGGAACCCTTGCACCGATTCCCTTAAGGCAAATTTCACCCTCTCCAATTTAATAAACCCTGCCATATCGTTGATCCAGGATTCCACGCTTGAGGGGCCTCGCATCCTTCCACTGAAGAAGAATCCTTCGCCGGGCTACCACGGACGCAAAGGCCAGAATACCGGCCTCTTTCGCCTCCTGCACTCCCGGCTCCTCTGCCACCCCAAATATTGCAAGACCCCAGCCCAGCTTGACCCTGGAACCTACCACCCTCGACACCGTCCTCGCTACACCCTTCCAAAAGTCCTCCAGCGCTGTCCATTCCCAGAACATGTGGCTGTGATTTGCTGGGCTCCCTAAAGCACCTAACACACCTGTCCTCGCACTCAAAGAACCGGCTTATCCTTGCCCCGGTCATGTGAGCCCTATGCAGCACCTTAAATTGTATGAGGCTGAGCCTCGCGCAAGAGGAGGAAGAGTTCACTCTCCCCAGGGCATCCGCCCACATCCCCTCGTCAATCTCCTCACCCAACTCCTCCTCCCACTTACCCTTTAGCTCCTCCACCGAGGCCTCCTCCTCCTCCTGCATCACTTGATATGTTGCCGAGATCCTCTCCAACCGCCCCCCCCCCCGACAGCACCCTGTCCTGGACCCCGCGTGGCGGCAACAGTGGGAACTCCACCACCTGCCGCTGGACAAACGCCCTTACCTGCATATATCTGAAGGTTTTCCCGGGGGGGGGGGGGGGGGGAAGAGCCCAAACTTCTCCTCCAGCTCACCCAGGCTCGCGAACATCCCGTCCACAAACCGGTCCCCCATCCTTCTAATACCTGCCCTGTGCCAGCTCAGGGACCCTCCTGCCATCCTCCCCGGGACAAACCGGTGGTTCCCCCATATCGGGGACCACACCGAGGCCCCCACCCCCCCCCCCTGTGACGTCTCCATTGCCCCCAAATTTTGAGGGTAGCCGCCACCACTGGGCTCGTGGTATACCTCGTTGGAGGAAGCGGCAGCGGCGCCGTCACCAGCGCCTCCAGGCTCGTGCCCACACAGGACGCCATCTCCAGCCTCTTCCATGCCGCCCCCTCCCCCTCCATCACCCACTTATGCACCATCGCCACATTGGCAGCCCAATAATACCCACAGAGGTTAGGCAGTGCCAACCCTCCCCTATCCCTGCACCGCTCCAGGAACACCCTTCTCACCCTCAGGGTCTTCTGCGCCCACACAAACACCTATTAACCCAGAATGCTCCTGTTAACCCGTCTGAAGAAGGCCTTAGGGATCAGGATGGGGAGGCACTGGAACAGGAACAAAAATCTCGGGAGCACCGTCATTTTAACTGACTGCACCCTACCCGCCAGGGAGAGTAGCAGCACGTCCCACCTCTTAAACTCCTCCTCCATTTGCTTCTCCAGTCTCGTAAAGTTAAACTTATACAGGGCCCCCCAACTCCTAGCCACCTGGACCCCCAGGTACCTGAAACTCCTCTCCGCCTTTTTTAGTGGCAGCTCACCAATCCCCCTCTCCTGGTCCCCTGGGTGAACAACGAACAACTCGCTCTTCCCCATATTGAGCTTATACCCAGAGAAATCCCCAAATTTCCTGAGAATCCTCATCACCTCCGGCATTCCCCCCACCGGGTCCGCCACATATAGCAGCAAATCATCCGCATAGAGCGACACCCGATGTTCCTCTCCACCCCGCACCAGCCCCCTCCAATTCCTCGACTCCCTCAATGCCATGGCCAGGGGCTCAATCCCCAGCGCAAAGAGCAGAGGGGGACAGGGGACACCCCTGCCTCGTCCACCGGTGTAGCCGGAAATACTCTGACCTCCTTCTGTTTGTGGCCACACTCGCCACCGGGGCCTCATACAGCAACTTAACCCACCTGACAAACCCCTCCCCAAACCTGAACCTTTTCAGCACCTCCCACAGGTACCCCCACTCTACCCTATCAAAGGCCTTCTCCGCATCCATCGCCGCCACTATCTCCGCCTCCCCTTCCACCGCCGGCATCATTATAACTCAAGAGCCTCCGTACATTCATATTCAGCTGTCTCCCTTTCACAAACCCCTCGTGAATGACCTGCGGCACACAGTCCTCTATCTTCGTGGCTAAAATCTTCGCCAACAACTTTGCATCTACATTTAGGAGTGAGATCGGCCTGTATGGCCCACATTGTTGGGGATCCTTGTCCCGCTTCAGGATCAAGGAGATCAGCGCCCGAGACATCGTCGGGCAAAGCCCCTCCTTCCCTTGCCTCGTTAAAGGTCCTTACCAACAGAGGGCCCAGCAGGTCCGCATACTTCTTATAAAATTTGACCAGAAACCCATCTGCCCCGGTGCCTTCCCCGCTTGCATGTTCCCTATCCCTTTGACCAACTCCTCCAACCCAATCAACGCCCCCAGCCCAGTCACCTGCCCCTCCTCCACCCTCGGGAATCTCAACCGGTCCAGAAAGCGACCCAACCCTCTCTCCTCCAATGGGGGCTCGGGCCAATACAGTTCCTCGTAGAAGTCCCTGAAGACCCCATTGATACCCACCCCACTTCGCACCATGCTTCCTCCCCCATTCTTAACTCCCTCGATCTCCCTAGCTGCCTCTCGCTTCCGAAGCTCATGCGCCAGCATCCGGCTCACCTTTTCTCCATATTCATATACCGCCCCCTGGGCCTTCCTCCACTGCACCTCCGCCTTCCTGGTGGTCAACAGATCGAATTCAGCGTGGAGGCTGCGCCGCTCCCTAAGCAATCCATCCTCCGGGACCTCCGCGTACCTCCCGTCCACCCTCACCATCTCCCCCACCAGCCTCTCCCTCTCTCTCTCTTCTCCCTCCTCTCCTTATGGGCCCTAATGGAGATCAGCTCTCCCATGACAACCGCCTTTAGCGCCTCCCAGAATATCCCCACTTGGACCTCCCCATTGTCATTAGCCTACAGGTACCTCTCTATGCACCCTTGGACCCGCCCGCTCACCTCCTCGTCTGCCAGCAACCCCACCTCTAAGCGCCACAGCGGGCGCTGGTCCCTCTCCTCCCCCAGCTCAAGGTCTACCCAATGCGGAGCGTGATCGGAAATGGCTATCGCCGAGTACTCAGTATCTTCCACTCTCGGAATCAGCGCCCTACTCATAACAAAGAAGTCAATCCGGAAATAGGCCTTGTGGACATGGGAGAAGAATGAGGATTCCCTGGCCCCTGGCCCCGCAAACCTCCACGAGTCCAACCCTCCCATCTGGTCCATGAACCCCCTCAGCACCTTGGCCGCCGCCAGCCTCCTGCCCGTCCTAGACCTAGAGCGATCTAGTGCCGGGTCCAGCACCATATTGAAATCACCCCCCATTATCAGGCCCACTGTCTCTAGGTCCGGAATCCGGCCCAACATACGCCGCATGAAGCCCGCATTGTCCCAATTCAGGGTGTATACGTTGACCAACACCACCCACTCCCCCTGCAGCTTGCCACTAACCATCACATACCTACCGCCATTGTCTGCCACGATGCTGGACGCCTCGATAGACACTCTCTTCCCCACCAAGATCGCTACCCCCCGATTTTTTGCATCCAACCCAAAATGAAACACCTGGCCTACCCACCCCCTTCTCAACTTTACCTGATCCGCCACCCTCAGGTGCGTCGCCTGAAGCATGGCCACATCTGCCTTCAGCCCCTTCAGGTGCGTGAACACTCAGGCCCGTTTGACCGGCCCGTTCAGTCCCCTTGCGTTCCAGGTTATCAGCCGGATCAGGGGGCTACCTGCCCCCCTCCCCTACCGACTAGCCATTTCCCATCCTCGGCTAGCCACGTGCCCGCGCCCCCCGCACCCCGCACGGCCCATTCCCCACAGCGGCAGACCCCCGCCTCGACCTCCTCTACCAACTCCAGCTCCCCCTTGGCCATTCCAGCAGCAACCCGGTTCCCCCCCATCCCAAGTCCCCCCCCCTAGCGGCATTGCTCCCCCCATTGCACACCCATAAGTCAGCCGACCCCTCCTGCCAGTCCCTCGACCCCTCCCCCCCCATTGCCCACCAGCAGGCTCTCCCCCTCCCCTTCCACTCCCAGTGCGGGAAAAAGCCCGCGCTTCCCAGCTCCGGCCCCGCCCCCTTCAGCCCTTAGCACGGGAAAAAGCCGGCGCTTTCCACTCAACCGGCCCCGCCTCCTCTGGAGCAGCTCCCTTTTCAGGCCCGGTCCCCTTGCCCCCAACTCAGGCTTCACCACCCCCCCCCCCCCCCCCCCGGGGCCCCATCCTCCCTGCCAGCCATCAACCCCCCCCAAGCCATTTACCTGCCCCCCTCCACGAGCCCACCCGGCAGACCCAACCGAAACAGTGCCCAACCAACCCCCGAAAAACAAAGAACCAACCATGAACCCCCCCTCAAAATACAACACAACAGTCCCCAACCATCCCTTCACCGCGGCCCCCCGCCCCTGACCCTCAGTCCGAGTCCAATTTTTTGGTCTGGACAAAGGCCCACGCCTCCTCCGGGGACTCAAAATATGATGTTGGTCCTTGTAGGTGACCCACAGACGCGCCGGCTGCAGCATGCCGAACTTCACCCCCCTCCTGTGCAGCACTGCCTTCGCCCGATTGTATTGGGCCCTCTTCTTCGCCACCTCCACGCTCCAATCTTGGTTGATCCGGACCTCCGCGTTCTCCCACCTGCTGCTCCGCTCCTTCTTGGCCCACCTTAGCACGCACTCCCGATCAGCAAACCGGTGGAACTGCACCAGCACCGCCTGTGGCGGCTCGTTGGGCTTGGGCCTCCTCGTCAGCACTCGGTGGGCCCCCTCCAACTCCAGGGGCCCCTGGATGGACCCCGCTCCCATCAGCGAATTCAGCATGGTGACCACGTAGGCCCCAACATCCGACCCCTCCAATTCCTCCGGGAGGCCCAGGTTCCGCAGATTCTTCCGCCTCGATCGGTTCTCCATCTCCTCAATCCTCTCCTGCCATTTTTTCTGGGGCGCCTCGTGCGCCTCCACCTTCACCGCTAGGCCTAGGATCTCATCTTCGTTCTCAGAGACCTTTTGCCGGACCTCATGGATCGCCGCCCCTTGGGCCGTCTGGGTCTCCAGCAGCTTATCGATTGACGCCTTCATCGGCTCCAGCAGAACTGCTTTCAGCTCCCTAAAGCAGCGCTGAAGAAACTCCTTACTGCTGCTCCTGCGCCCACTGCATCCACGCTGCCTGGTCGCCACCATCTTGGTCTTCCTCCCTCACACCTTCTTTTGCTTCACTGACACTTTTTTGATCGCTCCATTCCTGGTCCAAGCCATACACTATCGGGGGAATGTTGCTATCTTCTTCCCACATCGGGAAACGTCGAGCAAGCGCTGTTACGGACTCTAAAAAGAGCCCAAAAGTCAGTTTCTAGCGGGAGCTGCCGAACGTGCAACATAGATCTGCATAGCCGCAACCGGAAGCCCAATTCACCCGTTATTACCTCTTAGAGCTACCAAACTGTAAACTTACAACATCCCTGTTGGGATTTAGGTTGTGGAAAGCAGCCAACCATTAATAGTGACAATGTTACCCTGTGAGGTAATGTTAACAAACAGCTATGATAACTGCGAGAACAGATCCCCCCCACCAAAAAAAAAAACTGTCATTGGCAACAGACTGACTATTTTAAGGGTTGGGTATTTAAATAACCCGACAGTTCCACATATCTTATCTGTCTTTCATATCATAGAATTTACAGTGCAGAAGGAGGCCATTCGGTCCATCGAGTCTGCACCGGCCCTTGGAAAGAGCATCCCACACCTCCAGCCTATCCCCACAACTTCACCCGATCCTCTTAACCCCACCCAACGTTTTTTGGACACGAAGGGCAATTTTAACATAGCCAAGCCAATTCACCTAACCTGCACATCTTTGGACTGTGGGATAAACCGGAGCACCCGGAGGAAACCCACGCAGACACAGGGAGAATGTGCAGACTCCGCACAGACAGTGACCCAAGCCGGGAATCGAACCGGAGACCCTGGAGTTGTGGAGCAACTGTGCTAACCACTGTGCTACCCTGCTGCCCACACGGTGAGAAGATTTTTGCTACAGTAAAAATGGGCTCTGTTTGAACTCAGTGCTGAGTTCAAAAGGCCCTGCTGAGTTTGGATTTCCCCACATGTGGGAACTACGACCTCTTGCCTCTCCTGGCAAAAATGGGATATGTTGGAAATTGGGGCGGAACACCAATTCCAGGTACCGTCCACCATTTTAAAGGTCCACGGAGTCTCCACAACTCTTCAAAAATTCAGGTGTGGGAGTTCAAATCCCACCCCATAGTCTTGAGGACAAATTCAGGCTCATACACCCAGTGCAGCGGTGAGGAGTGCTGCATGGTTGGCGAGTGCTGTCTTTTGGTGCAGATGTTAACCTCAAGACAGGCAGCTGTAGAAGGCTCCAAGGCACTATCTAGAAGAACAGCAAGGAGTTTTCCCCAATGTCCTGGTCAATATCTATCTTTCAACCAACATCACTAAACTAGATTATCTGGTCATTATCATATTACTATTTGAGATCTTGATATATGCATACTGGCTGCCATATTTCCCTACAGTGAAAAATGCATTCCAAAATGACTTCGTCGGGATGTCCTGAATGCAAGTTATTTTTCCGGACAGCACAATAACATTTTTTCCCCCCAACTACCTTCTTGGGGTCTGTCCCTTTACAATGCATGGTTTAGACTTCCGGTTGCGGCGATGCGGAGCTAAGCCGCACGTTACGGCAGCTCCCGCGAAAACGGACTTTCGGGCTCTCCAGAGGAGCCCCAACGGAGCTTTGTTTTGATTGATCCCATGTGGGAAGGAGCCGTGAGGTCCCCCCCCCCACAATATTTGGCAGGGAGCAGCGGTGGAGCAACGAGGAAAGAGGCCACGGAGCAGAGAACAAAACGAGGGGAAGAAGGCAAGATGGCGGAGGGCGGAGTGCAAGCAGCGTGAGGGCCAGACCAGCAGGAGTTCTTCATGAGATGTGTGGAGGTGCTGAAAAAGGAGATGCTGGCGCAGATGCTGTTGACGATCGAGGGGCTGAAGGAGACCCAGATGACCCAGGCGGTGGAGCTTCGTGACATGAACGATAAGGTGAACACCAACGAGGACGATATCCAGGGCCTGGCGGTAAAAATGGAGGCGCACGAGGCTGTGCACAGGACGTGGGCCGAGAGAATTGAGGTCCTAGAGAACAGGTCGAGGAGGAAGAACCTCCGGATTCTGGGTCTTCCCGAAAGAGTGGAGGGAGCTGATGCTGGGGCGTACGTGAGCACGATGCTCCATTCGCTGATGGGTGCGGAGGCCCCTCCAACCCCCCTGGAGCTGGAAGGGGCTCACCAGGTCCTGGCGAGGAGACCCAAGGCAGATGAGCCGCCAAGGGCGATAGTGGCAAGGTTCCATCGCTTCGTGGATGAAGAAAGTGTGCTGAGATGGGCCAAGAAGGTGCGGAGCAGCAGATGGGAGAACGTGGTGATCAGAGTATACCAGTATTGGAGCGCGGAGGTGGCAAAGAGGAGAGCTGGCTTCAACCGGGTCAAGGCGGTGCTGCATAGAAAAAGAGTCAGGTTCGGCATGCTGCAGCCTGCACGACTGTGGGTCACTTATCAGGACAGACACCATTATTTTGAAACGCCAGAAGAGGCTTGGACCTTTATACAGATGGAAAAACTGGACTCGAACTGAGGGGATGTGGTTGTATATGGGGTTGTAAATATGGATGAAGAATATTTTGTGGGTGGGATGATGGATGGGGATGTGGGTAGAGTTCAGGTTAAAATTCCTAAAATTTCCTTTTTTCCTTTCTGTAGACAAAATGATGATGATGGGGAATATGGGTGTCGGTCCTGGAGGGAGGTGGGACTCGGGGACTCGGGAACTGGGATGATGGCCGCAACAGGAGCTGCGCCACAGGGGGCAGGACTGGTTCAGGAAAGCGCGGGCTTTTTTCCCGCGCCAAAAGGGGGGGGGGGGGGGGGGGTGGTGGAGGAAGGTAAGGAGGAGGAGAGACTCCCTCACGGGGGAGATCAACGGGAAGGCGGGGGAAGCCGGGGTCAGCTGACTCACGGAAGTAACATGGGGGGAGCAAAAGTGCTAGATGTCCATCTAGCAGGGGGGGGGGGGAATCCTAGGGTTGCTGCTGCACTGTCCGAGGGGGAACTGAAAATTAAAGAGGTGGTCGGGGTGGGGGTTCCCCACCTGGGGGACTGGAGGGAGTGGGAGGCGCGAGCACGGAACTGGCCTAAAATAGGAGATGGCTAGTCGGTGGGGGGGGGTGGGGGGGTTGGGGGGTAGTCCGGCTGATCACGTGGAATGTGAGAGGCCTAAATGGGCCGGTTAAGAGGGCCCGAGTGTTTGCGCACCTAAAGGGACTGAAGGCTGACGTGGCCATGCTTCAGGACACACATCTGAAGGTGGCAGATCAGGTCAGGTTAAGGAAGGGATGGGTGGGACAGGTGTTCCATTCAGGGCTGGATGCGAAGAATAGAGGGGTGGCAATACTGGTGGTGAAGCGGGTGTCATTTGAGCCCAAGAACATAGTAGCGGACAAGGGAGGCCAATACGTGATGGTGAGTGGTAGGTTGCAGGGGACGGGGGTGGTACTGGTGAATGTATACGCCCCAAACTGGGACGATGCTGGATTCATGAAACGGATGTTGGGGCGTAATCCGGACCTGGAGGTAGGGAGTTTGATAATGGGTGGGACTGCAATGTGGGTCATATAGACTGATCTCGCTCCTTAATGTAGATGCTAAGTTGCTGGCAAAAATGTTGGCCATGAGGATTGAGGACTGTGTTCCGGGGGTGATTCACGAGGACCAGACGGGATTCGTAAAGGGTAGGCAGTTAAATACTAATGTGCGAATGCTCTTAAATGTGATAATTATGCCATCGGTGGAGGGAGAAGCAGAGATAGTGACAGCCATGGACGCGGAGAAAGCCTTTGATCGGGTAGAGTGGGAGTATCTCTGAGAAGTGTTGAGGAGGTTTGGGTTCGGGGGAGGGTTTATCAGTTGGATTAAGCTCCTGTATAAAGCCCCGGTGGCGAGTGTGGTCACGAACCGGCGGGGGTCGGAGTATTTCCGGCTGTATTGAGGGACGAGGCAGGGGTGCCCCCTGTCCCCTCTGCTGTTCGCATTAGCAATTGAACCTTTGGCCATGGCATTACGGGAGTCGGGAAAATGGAAGGGGGTGGTTCGAGGGGAAGAGTTACATCAGTTGTCGCTGTATGCAGACGACCTGTTGCTGTATGTGACGGATCCAGTGGAGGGGATGGTTGAGGTAATGCAGATCCTACGGGAGTTTGGAGACTTTTCGGGCTATAAGCCCAATGTGGGAAAGAGTGAGCTCTTTGTGATCCATCCGGGGGACCAGGGAAGAGGGATAGAGGACCTTCCATTGAGGAGGGCGGAAAGGAGCTTTCGATATTTGGGGATTCAGGTAGCTAGGAGTTGGGGGGCACTGCATAAACTCAATTTGACGCGATTGGTGAAACAGATGGAGGAGGATTTTAAAAGGTGGGACATGTTGCCACTCTCGCTGGCGGGTAGGGTACAGTCGGTTAAAATGGTGTTCCTCCCAAGATTTCTTTTTGTATTCCAATGCCTCCCAATTGTGATCACTAAGGCCTTTTTTTAAGAGGGTAAGCAGGAGCATTACGGGATTTGTGTGGGCGAGCAAGACCCCGCGGGTAAGGAGGGGGTTCTTGGAGCGTAGCAGAGATAGAGGAGGGTTGGCATTGCCGAATCTGGGTGGTTATTATTGGGCAGCCAACGTGGCAATGATCCGTAAGTGGGTGATGGAGGGAGAGGGGGCGGCGTGGAAGAGGTTGGAGATGGCGTCCTGCAAAGGAACGAGCCTGGGGGCGCTGGTGATGGCACCGCTGCCGCTCTCGCCGACAAGGTATACCACGAGCCCGGTGGTGGCGGCAACGCTAAAGATCTGGGGGCAGTGGAGACGGCTCAGGGGTGCGACGGGAGCCTCGGTGTGGTCCCCGATCAGAGACAACCATCGGTTTGTCCCAGGAAGGATGGACGGGGGATTTCAGAGCTGGCATCGGGTCGGGATTAGAAGAATGTGGGACCTGTTCATTGACGGGATGTTTGCGAGCTTAGGGGCGCTGGAGGAGAAGTTTGGACTACACCCGGGAAACGCTTTCAGGTACATGCAAGTGAGGGCGTTTGTGAGGCGGCAGGTGAGGGAATTTCCGCTAATCCCGGCACAGGGGATTCAAGATAGGGTGATCTCGGGCGTATGGGTCGGGGAGGGCAAGGTGTCGGCGATATACCAGGAGATGAAAGAGGGGGAGGCTTTGGTAGAGGAGCTGAAGGGTAAATGGGAGGAGTTGGGGGAGGAGAGGCTATGGGCTGATGCCCTAAGTAGGGTTAATTCCTCTTCCTCGTGTGCTAGGGTTAGCCTGATACAATTTAAGGTGGTCCATAGAGCGCAAATGACGGGGGCGAGGCTGAGTAGGTTCTTTGGGGTGGAGGACAGATGTGGGAGGTGCTCAGGAAGTCCGGCAAACCATGTCCATATGTTTTGGTCATGCCCGGCACTGGAGGGGTGTTGCGGGAACAGTATCTAAGGTGGTGAAAGTCCTGGTCAAGCCACGCTGGGGGCTAGCACTATTTGGAGTAGCGGACGAGCCGGGAGTGCAGGAGGCGAAAGAGGCCGGCATTCTGGCCCTTGCGTCCCTAGTAGCCCGGCGAAGGATCTTGCTAATGTGGAAGGAGGCGAAGCCCCCCAGCGTGGAGGCCTGGATAAACGACATGGCTGGGTTCATAAAGTTGGAAAGGATAAAGTTTGCCTTGAGAGGGTCTGCGCAGGGGTTCTACAGGCGGTGGCAACCGTTCCTAGACCATCTTGCGGAGCGTTAGATGAAGGTCGGACAGCAGCAGCAGCAACCCGGCGGGGGGGGGGTCCTGTGGGGGGCATGTGAGCAAGAAAGCACATGAATGATCCGGAAACTGACATGTACGGGAAGAATCCAATGTACAAAGTTCTGTATTTTATTGACTTGCCATGTTCATGTCTTGCCACGCAAGTTCTTTTTCTTTTCTTTGTTACGGGGGGGGGGGGGGGGGGGGGTTGTTTGGAAGGTGGAAAATATTTTGTTATTGAAAAATTCTTGATAAAAATATATATATATTTTTTAAAAATACAATGCATGGTTTAGATTGTGTGTATTGCACATTCCCATTCACTTGAACCCGAATTTTGAAAATTGTATAAGTCAATTTGTAGATGTAAAGCAGCCTTCCACCTCATTCAGGCGAGCAGGCTGCTGGCCCATTTAGAGGCTTGCCTGAATGTTGCATCAAGCAGACCTTGAACATTAATGGTATTCCACCGCACACCCCCCCCAAACCCTCTCACAATTTTCAATTGCAGGCTGCCAACAATTGTCAGGTGCAAACTGGATTACTATAAACTGAATTTCTCCCTTGGAATTTCTAAAAGAGCAACCACACACCAGTAACTATATGATAAAAATTAGAGGTCCAACTTTATTGTCAACATTAGATATAAACATTATGAGTCATTGAGGAAAGTTGAACAAAAATCAGTCTACACTACCATGGTAATTGATGTCTTTCACATCACGTTTTCTCTCACATCCAAGAACAATCAGTCAAATGAATGCAAATGCTTCAAACCAGTAGCCACTAGACTATCATCAAAATCTGATAGAATGAACCGGACACATGTCACAACACAAATATTTAAACTGTCAGCAAATACCAGAGTCCCACAGAAAAAACAGAGACATTCCAATCCCTACTGATACATTCTGGTGTTGTGCATAGACATTCTGGTGTTGTACAGAGATATACGAGATAAGTAAACAGCTAGTGCTGAGATTCATACACTATACAATTTTTTTCTGAAAAAAGGACTGGCATCTTAGAATGTTTGGTACTTCTGGAACCCATTTCCTCCCTCTTTTTAAAAAAATATCTTCCATCTCTCACCTCCAACTTTCACTTCTCCTTTTCTGAAACCAGGGACTCAGACATGGCATCACAACAACTGGTACACCTCTAGCTAAACAGATGTAATAGCAGTTTATACAACCAGGAAAGAGAGAGTCATAGGCAAGGCCAGTACTGTGTCTACCTGATCTCTATCTAAATATTCACATTTTCCAGCAAGAATTGATAGATAGTCCCACTTCAACAAAATTGGCAGAAGAATACCAGGAAGCCATTCAGTCCTTGAGTCTACTCCACCATTCAATTATATCTGTACTTAATAATGCCACCAATAATAGTTAGAAATATAGTCACTGGGAATAGATTTCAAAAGCATTGGCAGTTCGGCTGCTTCAGGTTATCTTGACATGTATCAGTTCATTTGCCATTTATAACTTACTTACAAAATTGAAATCACAAAGAAAATAATTAAATGGGATATTTTTCCTGTAGAAGTTAAATCTTTTGGTTCCAACAATATAGTCAATGAAGCAGATGCTCTGCTTGCATTGTACAGAGGACATTTGCTAAAGTGACCAGGTTGCAAATATAACCTTCCCGAATATCCCAGCTGATTCGGAAACCAGTGCAAGCTCATGATAGAACAAAGGCATCAGTTTTCCAAAAGTGACAATCTTGGCTCTAAATCTCTTCCTGCCCATGTGTGTGGAGTACAATAATTTGGGCAAGGCAATTAAATTTCCAACTCACTGAAACAGTCATGATAAGGGTCCAAAGGAGTCTTCCGTTTGGCTTCCAGGTTTCCCATCTCTGTAACTATCTCCATTAACAATGAGAATGCTGCATTCTTTCAACTTATACATCCCTTATGTTTGACTCACCATTGGTACCTGTGTCATCAGCCATCTAGGCCTTAAACTCTGGATTTTCCCTCTCTCATCCATGCACCCTCAATCCCCTACACCCTCTCTTGTTTCTGTCCCTCCTTCAAGACACTACTTTAAAATCTCTCGACAAAAGATTTGGCCACCTGTCTTAAAGTCTTCTTTGATTCATTTTCAGTTTACTGTGATTATGCTCCTGTGAAGACTTTTCACCTGAAAAAAAAGCTATGCTTTCTTTAGCAGGGTGATGCCTACCAGAGGAGGATGAACTTTGCATATAGAGATTATCTGCTCTTCCCGCACTGGGAATTATTTTTGCTGCTGGGTAAGGAAAATAAGGTACAAAATACACCCCCCCCCAAAAAAAAGGAACAAATCAAGGTACAGAACGCTTGGAAAAGTCACAAGTAAAACTTGTGAAAAAAGGTTCAGAACATGCTCAGTTTGGTAAAGTTCGGATTTTTTTCAATCACATTTTATGTATGTTAAGTCTGTAGTTTGCTGAATGACGTTTGTTAAAATTGTGAATTGGGTCAAGTTGGGGGCAGCATGGTGGCACAGTGGTTAGCAGTGTTGCCTCACAGCACCAGGAACCCAGGTTCAATTCCGGCCTTGGGCGACTGTGTGTCGAGTTTGCACATTTCACCCATGTCTGCCTGGGTTTTCTCCGGGTGCTCCGGTTTCCTCCCACAGTCCAAAGATGTGCCGGTTGGGTGGATTGGCCATACTGAACTGCCCCTTAATGTGCAGGAATGTGCAGGTTAAGTGAAGTTACAGGGATAGGGTGCTCTTTCAGAGGGTCAGTGCAGAATTGATGGGCCGAATGGCCTCCTTCTGCACTGTAGGGATTCTATGAAAATGCTTATGTAAATTTAAAATAACAGCTTAATCACAGACCACCATGTTCTATCTGAGGATAAAGTTGATTTGGACAATATTTTCATTGTTAAGAATCTCACACATATTTTGATTGTTTTTAAATGCACAACCCAGATCCAAGGTTCTGGCAATAACTTAACAGGAGGACAATTCCCTTTTATTTAATTAAAAAAACACGCTTACGCAAGTCAGCTTTGCGGAATACAGAGATGGAGAAAAATGGACTTTGGAAAAAGGAATAAAATAACCCTCATAAAACCCGCAGGCAATAAACCTTCTCATGGCGTATAGGTGTCACTGGCAAGGCTAATATCCATTGACATTGAGAAGATATTGGTGAGTGAATCAGCATGATTTTAAAACTGCAGTTACAGATTTCACTTGATTGCAGTAAATCACTCCAATTTTATTCTTGCAGTTCACGAAATTAGCTGCAGAAATGCACATATTCAAAAGAGAGATATGCAACTATGTAAATCCTCATGCGGTTTATTCTAGAACACAAGACATCATGCCATTCATTTATTCCTTTCCACCCTCATAGCCTTGGCTCTATGGCAGAATTGTTGCCTCCAAGTCGGAAGTTTCTGACTTTAGAATCCCAGTCCACAATCTTGGGCATCCTGAGGTTGTGAATGACAGGATATAAACACAAGTTCTTTCTATCCCACTGTTTAACTCTTAACAAGCTATGCTTTCAAAATCAATTTACAATCTGGACAGTATGCAAGCTCATCACTTCCAAATTGCTCACATTTCCCAAGGGGTTTAGCTGCTCTTAAACCATAACAAGGAGGAGCATGAGAACAGGCTCAGGATCAGCTGCCCACTGATTTTTCTTCTCCTTAATTACAAAAAAACAGTGGTCTGTGATTAAGCTGTTATTTTGGCAGGCGACTGCGTGTATGAGAGCAGGTCCAGAGTGATCGGTCTTCTGCTTAGCTTAGTTGCTAGCACTCATCTCAAGAAGCAGAGTATTATGGATTCATGCCGCACTTAAGTTTATAATGTGGACGGACAGTTCAATACATTATTGAATGAGTGCTGCATGGTTGAATGTACTGTCCTTTGGATGAATGTCGAACCAAAATTTTGCCTACTCAGAAGGGCATTAAAGACAGAGGAACATCAACATTTCCCCCTCAGTGAACATCACCAGACCAGTCGTTCTGATCTTGCTCTGCGCAAATTGGGTTGCTATATTTTTCTTAACAAAGAAAGCTATTTGTGTGAAGCATTTTGATATGCTTAGAGATATATTAAAAGGTGCTATTCAAATACAAGTTCCTTTGTTGTTTTTGTATTCTACAATAACATTAGTCCAAAGATGTGCAGGTTAGGTGGCTTAGTCATTCTAAATTGTCCCTTAGTGTCCAAAGGTTAGGTGGGGTTATGGGATTACAGGGATAGGGCAGATGAGTGGGCCTAGTTAGGGTGCTCTTTCAGAGGGTCAGTATAGACTGGATGAGCTGAATGGCCTCCTTCTGCAAGTCGTAGGGATTCTATGATATCCTCTCAAACAGTGAAATATAGCTGAGGTTATTATGCTAAGGAGCAATCCTTATCCAGTTGTCCTATGGGACTCGGGGTCAAAATTTGCTGCAGTGGGGCATTGCATGGCATGAACCATTAGCTAACTTTTTTCCAACACCCTTCAGCTCAATACTGGAAGAATGGTAATACAGCAAGGGCAACAGGGCATCTGGGGCCCTGATGAATTATCAAACAAGTAAGTCTACAATCATAAGCAATAAAATTGAAGGAATGAGAGGGGGGGGGGGAAAGAGGCACAGAGAAACAAGATAAATTACAGTCAAACCACAAAGAGAAAATAAAAAAGGGAAGAGAGGCAGAAAAGTAAGAGACTGACAGAAGAGGGATGCAGAAAGGTAAAGTAAAGTAAGAAAAAAAAGTGAATATTTAGAATCTTTCACAAGAATTTACTGCATTCAGGAACAAAGTTGAACTATTCTCTTTCTGGGCCGGAGAAGTTAAATAGTATAGCATTAATTATCTCTTTGTTAAAAGGTTTGGATTTTTTTTTTTTTTAAAACGGCAAATTTCCTCTTAATAGTCAATGTGTACATAAATGACCTGTAATGTGAATTCACTGTTATTTTTCCCAAGCAAGATTTGGGCTTTTGTGTAATCACAATGCTTGACCTGAACATTAGGCACACGTTTTCAAAAGCTACGCAACCTTGACACTTTTACACCCAGACGATAATAGTTACTTGAATATATTTTAAATCGGTGTCATGGAAAGCCCCTATATTTACAAAGCATTAAGAAAACCCAGCAACTAAAGGCTGCCTGGCTCTCGGTTCTCTCTATTTTTATTTCTTGGGACAAACTGAATTTTCGCTTTTATTTCAGCGAAGTATTTTTTGTTATTGGAACTACCTTAACATTACTTCCTGGATTTTTTTTTTAAAAGGCAATTATTTCGTCGTAAGCAAAGGCATCGAAGTGGAAACGCACATTTGGGAAGCGATTGTTACCAGTTGCTGTGACAACGAGCACACCCCTTGGAAGAAAATTAAATGATGTGGGTTTTCTCGACGCTGTGCTTTTCATGATTCAAGATACTATTACTAGAATGGATCCATTGCAGCATTTCCGATACATTTTGCCATAGACGTAGCCATGGCAACAGAAAGGGGGAGTGTAAAAGGATGGCATGAAGCAGCCAGAGGAACTGAATTGATTCATAAGGCACGTTTTGCTGCTAACAGTAATCTTCCCATTCTGGCAGGAATCAGTACAGATACTTTTGCCCACCATGTGTCTCTATTCAATTTGGCGACATATGACTGAATTCCGTTGCCAAACTCCAAACGAGCCCAGGTACACAAGTGAGCCACTCACTCTGTCATCTCTTAAAAACTAATTCGGCTGTCTCTTTTTGACATTCCACAAGCATATTTTCAAACACTATTCAAGTTTCAGAAAATGTGCTGCGTGGACACACGAATCGTAACTGTTCCACGTACCTTCAAACAAGTGGTCCTTGGCACGTGTACCCCACACCGGAGAGAGAAAAAAAACTATCGCGCGTTTCAAAAAGCAGTAAAGTCATCCACTGCTGATGGGGGAATGGACTCCACCCAGGGGATGGGCTTGGAGGAGAATTGTGTTCTCAGCTGACGTCTCTCCCCACTCGATGTCACTTCCTTTTAAAGCTCTGACTTAGCCTGGAGTAGTCTATGAGGTGCTTCTGTTCCGTGTGATTCATTCCTCCACACCTCCCCCTCCCTCTGCTCCTTTCTTGGAGGTTAGCCCATGATTATTTTTTTTAACACCATAGCCCCTGCACACAGAAGGCAGCTTTGTGGTCTCAGATTCACGTGTGTTTAAACTGCAGCTGGCCGGTCTTATTTCTTCATGCCCCTCCCTTTTCCCCACCACAGGAAAAAAACCACTCTGCAAGTTCTGCTGTCTCTGTGACTTCTCGACGCCTTTGTTGAAAGTCCAACTGTCTGAGCAGACAGACCCCACCCGTATACTAATTAAACAAATACCAGGCAGGCGCCAGGAGGTGGAAGGTGGCAGAGATCAGCTATTCAATACCATCACAGCAGAATAAAGACCCCTCCCTCTTCTAGGGAGTTAATTAGACTGAAGACCCAGATTAGCTCCACTTGCGTTGGCTAGGGTGAAGTGAGTGCTGGTATGCCTGAATTCACCTAGTGAATCCCAATCCAGGGCTGAGGAGACGCCTCGTCTATGAGTTACCACTCTAATTGCCACAGCCGTATTTGGGTTGTCTGATCATGCTGTATGTAATGCATAAATTCATTATTCAGCCTGTCTTCTTCCTGCGCTTATGTATGACATGTTAAACTATACAGCAGGCACTAAACTTGGATACATATGTAATAACTTTTCAATTACAAGAATGTTAAAGCGATAACATCTATCTATCCTCCCCATCATTAAAATTTTGAATTCCCCTCGAGAAGAATGTGAAGCATGTGAAAATGTGCATTTGAGGATTTTCAAAAACATTTAGAAACACAATAATTAAAGTAGTTTTCTTCAAGTGCATCTCCTTGTACACTTGTAAAAATTTCAAGTTGGGACTTCCGGTGGTGACTATGAAGGAGTAAGTCGCACATTTGGTGGCTCCCGCTCTGGTCGGACTTTTGGACCTTTTCCCCCGATCTTTTAACGGACTCGAATTGTAGAATGGATGTCAGTGGCAATTCTTGACTGACTTCGGTGCATGGCAAAAAGGACTAGAAGTGTTCGTAAGGGCAGAAATAAGAAGACAGAGAAGACCTGGGCTGTAGTTGCAACAGGGGACAGCATGGCGGAGGGACAAACCTCTGGCCTGTCGACCCAGCAGTCTATGGAGCAGCTGATACAAGTTATCCAGGAGGGCTTTGCTATGCAGAAACGGGACTGCTTGGACCCGATAAAAGTGTCGATTGAGCGGCTGGAGCTCAGGTTGGACGCCCAGGATCGGGCGATCCAGAAGGTGGAGAAGACGCTGGCTGAGCAGGAGGAGCATCAGACTGCGCTGGAGCTGGAGCTGGGGATGCTGAGAGACCAGCAAAAGAATCTTCTGGAGAAGGTGGAGGACCTAGAGAATAGGTCTCACCGGCAGAACCTAAGAATTGTCGGGCTTCCGGAGTGGTCCGAAGGAACGGACGCTGAGGCATATGTCGCAGGCATGTTTGAGAAGCTGCTGGGGGATGGGGCATTCTCCCGGCCCTTGGAGGTGGATAGGGCTCACAGAGCACCCGCGAAGAAGCCGCGAATAGGAGATCCCCCGAGGGCTATGGTGGTGAGATTCCACAGGTTCTTGGATAAGGAGCGTATTCGGCAGTGGGCCAAGCAGACACGGAGCTGTAAGTGGGACAATAGCATCCTGCGGGTTTACCAGGACCCGAGCGTGGAGGTGGCCAGAAGGAGAGCAGGCTTCAATCAGATCAGGGCGATCCTTTTCAAGAAAAAGGTGAAGTTTGGACTGTTATACCCAGCCCGTCTCTGGGTCACGCATGAGGATCAGCAATTTTACTTTGAGTCACCTGAGGACGCGTTGTACTTTGCAAGAAAGAAAGGGCTGACGAAGGACTGAGAACTTTTGAACTTGGCTGCAACGTTCGTGTTTCTGTTTTCTCTTTTGTTTCTCTGTTTTTGTAAAAAGTTTCTCGTTTTCCTTGGAACAGCAGTAGAGCTGGGTGAGTTTAGGTTTTTATTTGCACTGTTGGGGGATGATGGTGTGCTAGTTTTGATTTTGATGTTTTTCTGTTGGGCAATTGTGTGGGGATAGTTTGATTTTGGAGTTTGCATGAGCGGGGTGGGGAGGGGGAACAATAGGTGGGAGACTATCTGGTGCCGCAGATGGGGGCCACCAAGCTAGCTGGGTGAGCTAGCTCTCAGAAGTGCAGTGGGGGGGGTGCATATGTTTGGTTTAGGAAAGGGATTGGGTTACATGGTGTTGTTGCTGGGGGGGGAGGGGGTGAATGTTCTGCTGGCGAGCGAGGAACTTGAGCTGAGGGACAGAGAGGAGGTCGGGGGCTGCCTGGGGATGGACCGGTGGAGGCGCGAACCACGGGCTGGTGGCGGGCCTAAAAAAGGGGATGACTGATCGGCGGAGGGGGGGGCGGGCGATGAGCCCCCCAACTAGGCTAATCACCTGGAATGTTCAAGGGTTGAATGGGCCGGTCAAAAGGGCACGTGTGTTTGTGCATCTTAGGGGATTGAAGGCGGACATGGTGATGTTGCAGGAAACGCACCTTAAGGTAACGGACCAGGTTAGACTGAGGAAAGGTTGGGTCAGCCAGGTGTTTCATTCGGGACTAGATTCAAAGACTAGAGGGGTCGCGATCCTGATCAATAAGCGGGTGGTGTTTGAGGCGGGTAGAACAGTCTTGGACGTGGGAGGTCGGTACATTATGGTCAGTGGGAAACTCGAGGGGGTGCAGGTGGTATTAGTGAATGTATATGTGCCAAATTGGGATGATTTGGAGTTTATAAAGAGGATGCTGGGGAAGATACCGGACCTGGACTCGCACAGGTTGGCCATGCGAGGGGACTTCAATACAGTTATGGACCCGAGCTTAGACCGGTCAAGCTCGAAAACAGGCAGGGTGCCAGCAATGGCAAAGGAACTAAGAGGGTTCATGGAGCTGATGGGGGGGGGGGGGGGGCGGGTGGATCCATGGAGATTTGGGCAGCCGAGGATGAAGGAGTTCTCCTTCTACTCACACATGCATAAAGTGTACTCCCGGATTGATTTCTTTATTTTGAGCAGGGTCTTTCTGGCTGGGGTACTGGACACGGGGTACTCGGCGATCACAATCTCAGACCATGCTCCGCACTGGGTTGACCTGCAGGTTAGTAAAGACAGTAATCAGCGGCCGCACTGGAGGTTAGATGTGGGACTTTAGGCTGACAAAGGGGTGTGCGAGCGGCTGAGAAAATGCATCCAGAACTACCTGCAGGTCAATGACACGGGGAAACTTCGGCAGCGGTGGTTTGGGAAGCACTGAAGGTAGTGGTAAGGGGGGGAGCTGATCTCGATCCGGGCTCAGAGAGAAGGTTGACAGGGCAGAGACGGACAGACTGGTAAAGGAGATATTACAGATCGATAGGAGGAATGCGGAGACCCCAAAGGCAGGGCTCCTGAGGGAACGGTGGAGGCTGCAGGCGGAGTTTAGCTTGCTGACCACAGAGAGGGCGGTGAAGCAGCTGAGAAAGGCGAGGGGAGCGATTTATGAGCATGGGGAAAAGGCCAGCAGAATGCTTGCACAGCAGCTTAGGAAGAGGGAGACAGCTAGGGAGATAGGGAAAGTTAAGGACGGTGAGGGGGAACCTGGTTGGTGATTCGGTAGGGGTGAATAAGGCGTTTAGAGATTTTTACAGCAGGCTGCACGGGTCGGGACCCCCTATGGGGCCGGAGGGGATGAGGCGTTTCCTGGAGGGGCTGAATTTCCCAACGGTGGACGGAGAGCGGGTAGAAGGGCTGGGGGCCCCAATTGGGCTGGAAGAGATAGTGGAGGGCTTGAAGGCCATGCAGGCGGGTAAGGCCCCGTGTCCGGACGGGTACCCAGTGAAGTTCTATAAAAAGTTCTCGGGAACACTGGGGCCAGTGTTATTGAGGATATTCAATGAGGCCAGGGAAAGAGGGGTGCTGCCCCCGACGATGTCACAGGCAATGATTTCGCTGATTCTTAAGCGGGACAAGAACCCGGAGCTGTGTGGGTCCTACAGGCCGGTCTCCCTGCTGAATGTGGATGCCAAGTTGCTGGCCAAAATCTTGTACCCCAGGATTGAGGACTGTGTTCCGGACGTTATAGGGGAGGACCAGACGGGGTTTGTTAAGGGTAGGCAGTTGGTGGCCAATGTAAGTAGGCTGTTAAATGTGATCATGATGCCCCCGGAAGGTAGGGAGGTTGAGGTAGTGATCGCAATGGATGCGGAAAAGGCTTTTGATCGGGTAGAATGGGACTATCTGTGGGAGGTACTGGGATGGTTCGGATTTGGGCATGACTTTATTGACTGAGTCAGGTTAATGTATCAGGCTCCGATGGCAAGTGTGCGGACGAACAGGACAACTTCGGACTACTTTAGGGGTTGGTTTAGCACAGTGGGATAAGCAGCTGGCTTGTAATGCAGAAGAAGACCAGCAGCGCGGGTTCAATTCCCGTTCCAGCCTCCCCGAACAGGCGCTGAAATGTGGCGACTAGGGGATTTTCACAGTAACTTCATTGAAGCCTACTTGTGACAATAAATGTTTGTTTGTTGTTATTGTTACTTTAGACTGCACCGGGGAACAAGACAGGGATGCCCCCTCTCCCCACTGTTGTTTGCGCTGTCTATAGAGCTGTTGGCAATCGCTCTGAGAGCTTCAAAGGGCTGGAGGGGACTGGTCCGGGGGGGGTGGGGGGCATGGAGCATAGGGTTTCGCTCTATGCGGATGATCTGCTTCTGTACGTTTCGGACCCAGTAGAGGGGATGGAGGAAATCATGAAGATTTTAGGGAAATACTGCTGGTTTTCGGGGTATAAGCTAATCATGGATAAGAGTGAGATGTTTGTGGTTCAGGCGAGGGGTCAGGAGGGGCGACTGGGGGAGCTGACGTTTAGGTCAGTAGGGGGAAGTTTTAGGTACTTGGGCATCCAAGTGGCATGTGAATGGGACCGGCTGCATAAATTGAATCTGGCCCGCCTAGTGGACCAAATGAAGGACGATTTCCAGAGATGGGACGCGCTATCATTGTCGCTGGCCGGGAGGGTACAAATGCTGAAAATGACGGTCCTCCCGAGGTTCCTATTTGTATTTCAATGTCTCCCCATTTTTATTCCGCAGTCCTTTTTAAGCGGGTCAACAGGGTGATCATGGGCTTCGGCTCGGCGGGCAAGACCCCGCGGGTAAGAAAGGTAATGCTCGAGCGGAGCCGGGGAGAGGGCGGGCTGGCGCTGCCAAATGTTAGTAATTATTACTGGGCGGCAAATGTAGCCATGATCAGGAAGTGGTTGGTGGGGAGGGGTCGGCCTGGGTGCGTATGAAGGCGGCATCTTGTAAGGGCACCAATCTGGAGGCGTTGGTAACTGCGCCTCTGCCGCTCCCGCTGGCACGGTACTCCACCAGCCCTGTGGTGGGGGCGGCCCTGGGGCCAGTGGAGGCAGCATGTGGGAGCAATGGGAGCATTGGTCTGGGCCCCAATTTGTGATAACCACCGGTTTGCCCCGGGGAGTAGGGATGGGGGGGTTCCAGGTATGGCGGAGAGGGGGGATTGAGAGGATGGGGGATGTCTTCATAGGTGGGAGCTTTCCGAGTATGAGGATGCTGGAGGAAAAGTTTGGGCTGGCGAGGGAAAACAAATTCAGATACTTGCAGGTGCCGGACTTCCTTCGTAAACAGGTGGCAACGTTCCCGCTCCTACCACTGAAGGGGATTCAGGACAGGGTAATTTCCAAAGGTTGGTAGGGGAGGGGAGGGTTTCAGACATCTCTAAGGAGCTAATGGGGTCGGAGGAGACGCAGAACGAGGAGCGGAAGCATAAGTGGGAGGAGGAGCTGGGAGGTGAGATAGAGGATGGTTTATGGGCGACGCATTGAATAGAGGCAACGTGTCTGCAACATGTGGCTCAGCCTGATACAATTTAAGGTTGTGCACCGGGCTCACATGACAGTGGCCCGGATGAGCAGATTCTTTGGGGTGGAGGACAGGTGCACAAAATGCACGGGAGGACCAGCGAACCATGTCCATATGTTTTGGACATGTCCAAAGCTTAGGGGATTTTGGCAGGGGTTTGCGGACGTCATGTCCAAGGTTTTAAAAACAAGGGTGGCGCTGAGTCCAGAGGTGGTGATTTACAGGGTGTTGGAAGATCTGGGAATTTTTGGTGTAGAAAGAGGCAGGCGTTATGGCCTTTGCTTCCCTGGTAGCCCGGAGATGGATACTATTGGCATGGAGGGACCCAAAGCCCCCAAAGTCAGAGACCTGGCTATCGGACATGGCTAGCTTTCTCTGTATGGAGAAAATTAAGTTCGCTTTGTAGCCACTTAAAATGGCCAACTCCCGATTCAAAATGGCGAACGGCAAAGGCTGATGGGAAAGTCAGCCAACAAGACAAAAACGAGCAGCTGCAGGTTGGCTGTGTATTTACCTCTGGAAAAGCCAGACACTATCGATGCCAGCAACCATCAGCATAACAAAACAACAGCCATCTGCATACTGATGAGCAATCGCCGGGAACAATAAGCAACATTTAGACACACAAAGCAAAACCAGACTCTTCGGCGCCAGCAGGAGCCTACACAAAAGGAGGTGAGCGAGCACCTCAAGACCGCCCATCGATCAGGGAACCGCTCCAGCATTGGAGAAAATCGAACCAAGCGATTGGGACAAAGTCCAGTTACTTGGGACCAGGTACAGGGTCCGTCCCGAAAGACAGGAAGCCCCTGGGGACTATAAGAATTGAGCCACAAGTTCAAATTGCTCTCTTCACTCTTCAGCAGCTCCTCTTCAGCTCTTCTTCCTGCCCGGGTCACCCAGCAACAACGAACCACCATTGACCGTGACCAGAGCAGTGAAGATCGAACTCGTAAGTTTAATTCAACGCTTGCTACGAGATAGGCGCTCCTAGCTACCAATCTGTACCAACTTCGAATCCCGCACGTTCAGAACCCGAACGAAAGGCCATTTGTTCCCCTGACCTGGTGGGCCAGTTCCAAGTTAAGTATAGGCCTGTTAGTTGTAGAAGTAGCTTAGACGTAGAATTTGTGCATGAGTAGCGATTACGGTGTATAATAAATGTGCTTTGATTTAAACCTTACTAATCGGTGTATTGGATTATTGATCATTACTCGGACTTGAACCTCGTGGCGGTATCATAAAGATACCTGGCGACTCAAGAGCAAAGGTAATAAAACAGAGCAATTGAACTAAGGCAAAGTTAGCAACAGCCTTGAGAGGGTCACTGTTAGGGTTTACCCGGAGGTGGCATTCGTCGACTTCCTTGCGGAAAATTAATTGTCAGCAGACGGGGGGTGGGGGGGGGGGTTTATTTAGGTTAGAGTACGGGGATAATAAGGGTGGGACATGTACGAAAGGTAAACGTTTTTTGCACGATGTTTATGGTTTCATGTATCTTGTCTATTTTGTTGTTGTTTCTATACCAAAAATACCTCAATAAAATGTTTATTAAAAAAAAAAGAATTTCAAGTTGGAGATAAGGGTGGTGTAGTTTATTGAATGTTCAGCACCAGCATTGATGTATGATGCGGGAGGCCCCTAAGGAAAAGATAAATACCATGCAAAATAAAAACTCCCAAAATCCTATGCTACACGTAAGTGCACAAGCAAAACTAGACTGAAAAGACAAATCTGATTAAATTATTGCACGTTACTGCATGACCAGACAACCTACAGACGGTCAGGTGCGTAAAGTCATCAACTGGGATCGAACCATAGAAAGCATCCTATCTGGCTGCATCACAGCTTGGTAAGGCAACTGTTCAGCCCAATTAATCGTCAGCAGACGGGGGTGGGGGGGGGGGGTGTAGTTTAGGTTAGAGTAGGGGAGTGTTACACTCCCCAGGCAGTGTTATTGCTAGTTGTGGCTCAATGGTTACATTTTTGCCTCTATATTGGAAGGTTATTATTTCAGACCCGGCACAAAATCAGGGCTGGCATTGGAAATAGCTACTGAGGGTTGTTTGGATTGGATTTACATTTGTTTTATTGTCACATGTAAATGAAAAGTATTGTTCTGCGTACAGTCCAGACAGATTATTCCATACATGAAAAAAAGACATAGGGCATACATAAATACACAATGTAAATACATAGACACAGGCATCGGGTGAACCATACAGGAGTACAATACTGTTCAGTAGAGAAGATGTGTGAAGAGATCAAATCAGTCCATATGAGGGTCATTTAGGAGTCTGGTAACAGTGGGGAAGAACCTATTTTTGAATCTGTTAGTGCGTGTTCTCAGACTTTTGCATCTCTTGCCCGATGGAAGAAGTTAGAAGAGTAAATAACCCGGGTGGGAGGGATCTTTGATTATGCTGTTCACTTTCCCAAGGCAGCAGGAGGTGTAGACTGAGTCAAGGGATGGGAGGCGGATTTGCATGATGGACTGGGCTGTGTTCACAACTCTCTGTAGTTTCTTACGGTCTTGGGCTGAGCAGTTGCCTTACCAAGCTGTGATGCAGCCAGATAGGATGCTTTTTATGGTTCGATCCCAGTTGATGTTGTAACTGGACGGGAATATCCCAGAATGGAACCCTGGCTCAGAAGAACATAACTTTGTTTTATGAAACTTGGAGGAACAGTCCCAAGACCGCTAATTAATTTTAACAAAAAAAATTATTAAACATGAAAACATTGGATTATGATGCAATGTGTCTTTACTCCCCCCTTAATTTAACAAATGCACACTGGTTTTAGGCTTAACACAGATTACAAAGTACATCTTAATGTACAATGGTCTCATTAACACAAAGTCTCTTTTAAACTCACAAGATGACTGTGGGCAAATACACTTTTCATTCTGAGCCCCAAGTGAATGTTTGTGGATGTCTCCTCAGAATCACCCCAGATGATTGTCACCTGAGAGTTCCAAACTCCACTCCCAAAAACATGTTTTAAAATCTTCTCTCATATTAATGCTTTCCCTTAGTGCTTTGCATTCTGAAATCCAGACCAGGTTTTCCAAATAATACTTTTAAACAAAGCTTCCACTCCATTTTTAACAGTGAATCCAGTCCAGGATTTTATACCAACCCCTTTCAGATTTCTTTGTCTTAACCGCTGTGCAAACTGACATGGGCGTGGGGGGGCAGAGAAATCATTAGCAGATTCCCTGCATAAATAGAGCTGGCCAGTATGGAACCAGCTAGAGAGGAGTGAGCAGCAAGGGAGTTACTGCTGCTGCATATGTTATTGTAAATAAATGTTATTTCTTTCTAGAACTCGTGCTGGATTCTTTGTGGCCCTCACAAAACTGGCGACGAGGGTTAAAGTGGATAGCTGTCTACACTGCTGAAGCCACCTCCCTAGATTTTTGTTGGATACAGGTTGGAAGTTTTTTTTCTGTTACACCATGTCTCTTTATGGACGTTTGGATGTCTTTGATGCTGCGCTGGAAAGTTGGAACCAGTACGCACAACGGATGCGTTACTATTTCCGGTTAGCTAGGAAGGACCTAAAGAGAGAGCTAAGAAGTGCCAGGAGGGGACATGAGAAGTCTTTGGCAGGTAGGATCAAGGATAACCCTAAAGCTTTCTATAGATATGTCAGGAATAAACGAATGACTAGGGTAAGAGTAGGGCCAGTCAAGGACAGTAGTGGGAAGTTGTGCTTGGAGTCCGAGGAGATAGGAGAGGTGCTAAATGAATATTTTTCATCAGTATTCACACAGGAAAAACACAATGTTGTCGAGGAGAATACTGAGATTCAGGCTACAAGACTAGAAGGGCTTGAGGTTCATAAGGAGGAGGTGTTAGCAATTCTGGAAAGTGTGAAAATAGATAAGTCCCCTGGGCCGGATGGGATTTATCCTAGGATTCTCTGGGAAGCTAGGGATGAGATTGCTGAGCCTTTGGCTTTGATCTTTAAGTCATCTTTGTCTACAGGAATAGTGCCAGAAGACTGGAGGATAGCAAATGTTGTCCTCTTGTTCAAGAAGGGGAGTAGAGACAACCCAGGTAACTATAGACCAGTGAGCCTTACTTCTGTTGTGGGCAAAATCTTGGAAAGGTTTATAAGAGATAGGATGTATAATCATCTGGAAAGAAATAATTTGATTAGAGATGGTCAACAGGGTTTTGTGAAGGGTAGGTCGTGCCTCACAAACCTTATTGACTTCTTTGAGAAGGTGACCAAACAGGTGGATGAGGGTAAAGCAGTTGATGTGGTGTATATGGATTTTAGTAAAGCATTTGATAAGGTTCCCCACGGTAGGCTACTGCAGAAAATACGGAGGCATAGGATTCAGGGTGATTTAGCAGTTTGGATCAGAAATGAAATGAAATGAAAATGAAAATGAAAACGCTTATTGTCACAAGTAGGCTTCAAATGAAGTTACTGTGAAAAGCCCCCAGTCGCCACATTCCGGCACCTGTTCGGGGAGGCTGTTACGGGAAATTGGCTAGCTGGAAGAAGACAAAGGGTGCTGGTGGATGGGAAATGTTCAGACGGGAGTCCAGTTACTAGTGGTGCACCACAAGGATCTGTTTTGGGGCCACTGCTGTTTGTCATTTTTATAAATGACCTGGAGGAGGGCGTAGAAGGATGGGTCAGTAAATTTGCAGATGACACTAAAGTCGGTGGAGTTGTGGACAGTGCGGAAGGATGTTACAAGTTACAGAGGGACATAGATGAGCTGCAGCGCTGGGCTGAGAGGTGGCAAATTGAGTTTAATGAAGAAAAGTGTGAGGTGATTCATTTTGGAAGGAATAACAGGAAGACAGAGTACTGGGCTAATGGTAAGATTCTTGGCAGTGTGGATGAGCAGAGAGATCTCGGTGTCCATGCACATAGATCCCTGAAAGTTGCCACCCAGGTTGAGAGGGTTGTTAAGAAGGCGTACGGTGTGTTAGCTTTTATTGGTAGAGGGGTTGAGTTTCGGAGCCATGAGGTCATGTTGCAGCTGTACAAAACTCTGGTGTGGCCGCATCTGGAGTATTGCGTGCAATTCTGGTCGCCGCATTATAGGAAGAATGTGGAAGCATTGGAAAGGGTGCAGAGGAGATTTACCAGAATGTTGCCTGGTATGGAGGGAAGATCTCATGAGGAAAGACTGAGGGCCTTGGGGCTGTTTTCATTAGAAAGAAGAAGGTTAAGAGGTGACTTAATTGAGGCATACAAGATGATCAGAGGATTGGATAGGGTGGACAGTGAGAGCCTTTTTCCTCGGATGGTGATGTCTAGCATGAGGGGACATAGCTTTAAATTGAGGGGAGATTGATATAGACAGATGTCAGAGGTAGGTTCTTTACTCAGAGAGTAGTAAGGGCGTGGAATGCCCTGCCTGCAACAGTAGTGGACTCACCAACACTAAGGGCATTCAAATGGTCATTGGATAGACATATGGACGATAAGGGATTAGTGGAGATGGGCTTTAGAATGGTTTCACAGGTCGTCGCAACATCAAGGGCCGAAGGGCCTGTACTGCGCTGTAATGTTCTATGTTCTATCACTGAAAATGAGCGGCAGTTGGTCATTTTGCTCACCGCCTGCGTCCCGCATACGTTTGGGGTGATTAGGAGCCTTACGTACCCAGCTGCGCCGGACACCAAGATGTTTGATGAACTTGCGACCTTAGTGGGGCAACATTTTACCCCAACTCCGTTCACGATAGTTCAGCGATAGCGGTTTAATACCGCTGAGAGGATCCCAGGAGAATTCCTTGCAGAGTGTCTATCCAGGCTACGCAGGATTGCGGAGTATTGTGACCATGGTGAGACCGTGTTAGAAATGTTACGCGACCGTTTGGTTTGCGGTATTTACAATGCGGCCACCCAGAGAAAAGTTGTTAGCTGAGCCAACGTTGACTTTTCAACAGGCCATTCAAATAGTATTGTCCCGAGAGAGCGCAGATCGGGGAGTGCAGGAGCTACAGGGAATGGAGGTGCACACCTTGGGGCGCAACCCCTTCTCCCCGCACCTCTGCGGTACCTTGGGCGGGGTGGTGTCCGGATCGACGCCAGTGGCCGCCGGACATTCCTCCCCGAAGGGAGCCTTCTCCAGAACCAATGGATAAGGAGCCATGTCAGTGTCGGACTTGTGGGCGCCAACCCCGTCGCGGATGCCGGTCCTGGGGGCGCCAGAGGCGCCGTCATTCCGACAGTAACGGGCCAGCCCAGGGGCCGTACCTTCCATTTGGATGAACCTGCGGCGACTACTCGCTAGGATGTGGAGACGGAGGACGATTGCCTGCAGCTGCATTGTGTGGCAGCTCCCTGTGTGGCCCCCATTAAGATGACAGTACGGGTCAATGGTCACCCGCTTGAGATGGAGTTGGACACTGGCGCGGCGGTCTCCATGATCGCCCAGAGGACATTCGATCGCATCAAGCAGGGTATACAGACCCTTACATTAACCGACTCACAGGCCAGGTTGGCCACCTACACGGGGGAACCACTGGACATTGCAGGAACTACAATGACCCCTGTGTCTATGGACGCCAGGAGGAGCGTTTCCCACTTATCGTGGTGCGCGGCCATGGGCCCAGCCTGTTGGGTCGGGACTGGTTGCGCCATTTGTGGCTGCAGTAGCAGCACATCCTCCAAACAGGTTGTGGAGGGTTGAGGAGGTACTAGGATGGTACCCAGATGTATTCCAGCCCGGTTTGGGGAAAATAAAAGGGGCCGTAGCCCGTATCCAAATCGAACCAGGAACCACGCCGCGCTATTTCCAGGCGTTCCCGGTGCCTTACGCCTTGCTCGAGAAGGTAGAAGGGGAGCTCACTCATTTGGAGTCCTTGGGTATTATCAGGCCTGTCCGTTTCACTGACTAGGCAGCGCGAATTGTACCTGTAATGAAACCAGATGCCACAGTTCGCTTGTGCGGCGACTATAAACTTACAGTGAATACGGCTTCTAGGCTCGACCGATATCCAATGACCTGCATAGAGGATCTCTACGCGAAGCTTGCAGGCAGACTCTCGTTCATGAAATTAGATATGAGTCACGCCTACATACAGTTGGAGCTGGACCCTGCCTCCCGGCCATATGTAACTATTAATACACACTGGGGCCTGTATGAATATACACGGTTGCCCTTTGGGGTATCCTATGCCTGTGCTATCTTTCAATGCGTCATGGAGGGCATCGAGAGGTTTCCGCGTGTCTCTGTCTACTTGGACGACGTTTTGATTACAGGGACGTCGGAGCAGGAACATTTGGAGGCTGTCCTTAGACGCTTTTCAGAGGCTGGAGTTCGTTTACATCGTACAAAGTGCGCCTTTCAGGCGAAGGAAGTAGTCTACCTAGGTGGACCGCGAAGGTTTGCACCCCGTCGCAGAGAAGGTGCGTGCGATTCAACAGGCCCCCGCCCCGACTGACACTTCGCATCTTCGTTCTTTTCTCGGCCTCGTAAACTATTACGGGAAGTTACTCCCCAATCTGGCAATTACGCTGGCCCCGTTGCACCTTCTGCGAAAGAAGAATCACACCCGAGTTTGGGGTCAGCCGCAAGAAACTGTTTTCCGGCGGGTAAAACAACAATTGTCGTGGTCTGGGTTACTAACCCACTATGATCCTGGAAAGCCTTTTCTCATCACATGTGATGCATCCCCATATGGTATTGGGGCCGTCCTGTCCCACAAGATTGAGAACGGAGCCGTGCGGCCGATAGCTTTCGCCTTCCGCACATTGACTGCAGCAGAAAAGAAGTACGTGTAGATCGAGAAGGAGGGCCTGGCAGTGGTCTTTGCGGTGAAACGCTTCCACCAGTACGTGTATGGCCGCCATTTCACTATCATGACTGATCATAAGCCTTTGCTGGGACTTTTCCGAGAGAATAAGCCAATACCGCCCATTGCTTCCGCACGGATCCAGCGCTGGGCTTTGTTGCTCGCTGTCTACGAGTATTCTCTGGAGCATAACCAGGAACGCAGATAGCGAATGCCGACGCACTGAGCCGATTGCCTTTGTCAACCAGCCCCATGTCGACCCCCATGACCGGCGAGGTGGTTGCAACCCTAAATTTTATGGACTCCTTGCCTGTCACGGCATCACAGATCCATAAGTGGACCCAGATGGAGCCAGCCCTGTCAAAGGTTCGGCACATAGTCCTGTATGGTGGGCAGCATAGACAGCTCCCAGGCGAGTTACAGGCATTTTCCTCCAATCTGTCAGAATTTAGCGTGGAAGATGGTATCCTCTTGTGGGGGACGCGTGTGATTTGTCCCGGTAAAAGGACAGGAGCTGATACTAACAGACTTGCACAATGGGCATCCAGGTGTGACCAAAATGAAAATGTTGGCCCGGAGTTATGTCTGGTGGCCAGGCCTCGACACTGATATTGAGAAGATGGCCCAAAACTGCTCCATTTGCCAGGAGCATCAGAAGCTTCCGCCGGCTGCACCCCTACATCACTGGGAATGGACAGGGCGGCCTTGGGCACGCTTGCATGCGGATTTCGCTGGCCCTTTTCAAGGATCAATGTTCCTTCTATTAATCGATGTCCAGTCTAAATGATTAGAGGTGCATAAGATGGTAGGCACAACGTCCTGCGCAACAATCGAGAAGATGCGTTTGTCTTTCAGTACGCATGGCCTCCCGAGGTGCTGGTCATGGACGACGGCACTCCATTCACGAGTGAGGAGTTTGCGAGGTTCATGAAGATGAACGGCATACTCCATATCCGCACCGCTCCATACCTGCCAGCTTCCAATGGGCTGGCGGAGCGCGCAGTGCAGACATTCAAACGGGGTCTAAAGAAGCAGTTTTCAGGCTTCCGGTTGCGGCTATGCGGAGCTAAGCAGCACGATTCGGCAGCTCCCGCTACCACGGACGTTCGGGCTCGTTAGAGGAGCCCCAACGGAACTTTTTTTTGACGCAACCCGTGGGGAAGGGAAGAGAGAGGTCCCCCTCCAACTTCTATGAAACGGACCAGAAGTGTAACGGCCAAAGGAGCGGCACTGGAGCAACGGGAGAAGCGAGGGAAAGAAAACAAAATGTCGGCGGCCAGGGACAAAGGGGAGCTGCAGGAGTTCATCAAGCGCTGCTTCGAGGAGCAGCGTGAGGAGATGCGCAAGGAGATGTTGGCACCTATGCTTTCAGCAACTGAAGGACTCGGGATCACCCAGAAGGCCCACGAAGTTAAGATCCAGGAGGTACAGAAAAGAGTCAGTCAGAACGAGGACGAGCTCGTGGGCCTGGCGGTGAGAGTGGAGCAGAACGAGGCGCTACACAAGAGGTGGGCGGGAAGACTCGAAGACCTGGAGAACAGGTCGAAGAGAAAGGATCTGCGAATCCTGGGTCTCCCTGAGGGAGTGGAGGGGGCCGATGCCGGGGCATACGCGAGCACGATGCTCGAGGCGATGATGGGCACGAAGGCCCCTTCGAGGCTGCTGGAGTTGGACGGGACACACCGGGTGCTGGTGAAGAAGCCCCAGGCAAATCAGCCGCCAAGGGCGATGGTGGTGAGGTTCCACCGGTTCACGGACAGAGAGAGGGTCCTGAAATGGGCCAAGAAGGAGCGGAGCAGTAAGTGGGACAATGCAGAGATCCGAATATACCCGGACTGGAGCACGGAGATTGCAAAGCGGAGAGCGGGTTTCAACCGGGCCAAAGCAGCGTTGTACCGGAAAGAAGTGAAATTCGGAATGCTGCAGCCAGCGCGACAGTGGGTCACATACAAGGGCCAACACTATTACTTCGAAACGCCTGAAGAGGCGTGGACCTTTGTACAAGCCGAAAAGTTGGACTCTAACGGAGGGTTTGTGAGGGTGGGAGGGATGTTTTGGGGTTTGATGTGTGATGGTTGTTGTATACAGGGGGTCAATCACGCGCAGGAAATGTTACATGGGCTGGGGGAGAGAGACAAGGCAGCTGCGCCAGAGGGGGCGGAGTGGGCTTTGGAAAGCGTGGGGTTCTTTCCCACGCGCGGGAAGAAAGGCGGGAAGGGGAACGAAGGAATGCATATTGATTGGGAGTCTCCCACACGGGGAGGTCAATGGGACGGCGGGGGAAGCCGGGGTCAGCAGGCGTCAGCTGACTTACGGGAGTGACATGGGGGGAGCAAAAAAGCTAGACAGGGGTCTAGCGGGGGGAGGGGAGGGGGGAAGGGGGGGGAAAGGGTTGCTGCTGCACTGGCCGAAAGGGAAGAGGTGGTCGGGATGGGGGTCCCCCGTCTGGGGGATTGGAGGGTGAAGGAGGCGTGGACACCAGGTCAGGTTAAAAAGGGATGGGTAGGACAGGTATTCCACTCGGGACTGGACGCGAAGAATAGAGGGCTGGCAATATTGGTGGGAAAGCGGGTGTCATTTGAGGCCAAGACTATTGTAGCGGACAATGGAGGGCAATATGTAATGGTGAGCGGTAGGCTGCAAGGGACGTGGGTGGTGTTAGTAAACGTATACGCCCCGAACTGGGATGATGCGGGATTCATGAAGCGCATGTTGGGGCGCATTCCGGACCTGGAGATAGGAGACCTGATAATGGGAGGGGACTTCAATACAGTGTTGGATCCTGCACTGGACCGCTCCAAATCAAGGACTGGAAAGAGGCCGGCGGCGGCCAAGGTACTTAGGGGGTTTATGGATCAGATGGGAGGAGTGGACCCATGGCGGTTTGCAAGGCCAGGGAATTTTCTTTCTTCTCCCATGTACACAAAGCCTACTCACGGATAGATTTCTTTGTTCTGGTAGGGCGCTCATCCCGAGGGTGGAGGGGACGGAGTATTCGGCCATAGCCGTTTCGGACCATGCCCCGCACTGGGTGGAACTGGAGCTGGGAGAGGAGAGGGACCAACGCCCGTTGTGGCGGCTGGATGTGGGACTGCCGGCGGACGAGATGGTGTGTGGGAAGGTGAGGGGGTGTATCGAAAGGTACTTGGAGGCCAACAACAACGGGGAGATGCGGGTGGGGGTGGTGTGGGAGGCGTTGAAGGCGGTGATCAGGGGAGAGCTAATCTCCATTAGGACTCATAGGGAGAAGACAGAGGGTATGGAAAGGGAGAGGTTAGTGGGGGAGATTTTGAGAGTGGCAGGAGATACGCAGAGGCCCCGGAGGAAAGATTACTTGGGGAAAGACGACGGCTCCAGACGGAGTTTGACCTGTTGACCACAGGGAAGGCGGAGGCACAGTGGAGGAAAATGCAGGAGGCGACCTACGAGTATGGGGAAAAGGCTAGTCGGATACTGCCACACCAGCTCCGTAAGAGGATGGCAGCGAGGGAAATAGGGGGAGTCAAAGATGGAAGGGGAGCCACGGTTTGGAGTGCGACGAAAATAAACGAGGTATTTAAGGCCTTTTATGAAGAGCTGTACAGATTCCAGCCCCCAGCGGGGGAAGAGGGGATGAGACGATTCCTAGATCAACTGAGATTCCCGAGGGTGGAGGAGCAAGAGGTGGCTGGTTTGGGGGCACCAATTGGGTTGGAGGAGCTGAGCAAGGGTTTGGGGAGCATGCAGGCGGGGAAGGCCCCGGGACCGGACGGATTCCCGGTGGAGTTCGACAGGAAGTACGCAGACCTGTTGGCCCCGCTACTGGTGAGGACCTTTAATGAGGCAAGAGAGGAGGGGACCCTGGCCCCGACAATGTCGGAAGCAACAATTTCTTTGATCCTAAAGCGGGACAAGGACCCACAGCAATGTGGATCGTACAGGCCGATCTCGCTCCTCAATGTGGATGCAAAGTTGCTGGCAAATGTGCTGGCCACGAGGATCGAGGACTGTGTCCCGGGGGTAATCCACGAGGACCAGACGGGATTTGTAAAGGGCAGGCAACTAAACACCAATGTGCGGCAGCTCTTAAAAGTGATAATGATGCCATCGGAGGAGGGAGAGGCGGAGATAGTGGCAGCTATGGACGCGGAGAAGGCCTTTGACCGAATAGAGTGGGAGTACCTCTGGGAGGTGCTGCGTAGGTTTGGGTTCGGGGGAGGGTTTATCAGTTGGGTTAAGCTCCTTTACAGAGCCCCGATGGCGAGTGTAGTGACGAACCGGCGGAGGTCGGAGTACTTTCGACTGTACCGAGGGACAAGGCAGGGGTGCCCCCTGTCCCCCCTGTTGTTCGCATTGGCGATCAAACCATTGGCCATGTTATTGAGGGAGTCTAATAAATGGACGGGGGTGGTCCGAGGGGGAGAAGAGCATCGGGTGTCGCTATATGCGGATGAACTGTTGCTGTACGTGGCGGTTCCAATGGAGGAGATGGTGGAGGTCATGCAGACTCTAAGGGAGTTTGGGGAGTTTTCGGGCTATAAACTCAATGTAGGGAAGAGTGAGCTCTTTGTATTACAGGCGGGGGACCAAGAAAGAGGGATAGGGGACCTACTGCTGAGGAGGGCGGAGGGGAGCGTTCGGTATCTGGGGATCCAGATAGCCAGGAGTTGGGGGCCCTACATAAACTGAATCTGACGAGGTTGGTGGAGCAAATGGAGGAGGATTTCAAAAGATGGGACATGCTACCGCTCTCGCTGGCGGGTAGAGTGCAGTTGGTTTAAATGGTGGTCCTTCCGAGGTTTCTGTTTGTGTTTCAGTCCCTTCCCATCGTGATCACTAAGGCCTTTTTTAAGAGAGTAGGCAGGAGTATTATGGGGTTTGTGTGGGCGAATAAGACCCCGAGAGTAAGGAGAGGGTTCCTGGAACGCAGTAGGGACCGAGGAGGGTTGGCGCTGCCAAACCTGGGGAGCTACTACTGGGCAGCAAATGTGGCGATGATCCGCAAGTGGGTTATGGAGGGAGAGGGGGTGGCATGGAAGAGGATGGAGATGGCGTCCTGTAAAGGAACGAGCCTGGGGGCGTTGGTGACGGCACCGCTGCCGCTCTCGCCGACAAAGTATACCACGAGCCCGTTGGTGGCGGCAATGCTAAGGATCTGGGGCCAGTGGAAACGGCACCAGGGTGCAATGGGAGCATCGGTGTGGTCCCCGATCAGGGGTAACCACCGGTTTGTCTCGGGGAAGATGGACGGGGGATTCCAGAGCTGGCATCGGGCGGGGATTGGAAGAATGGGGGACCTGTTCATCGACGGGACGTTTGCGAGCCTAGGGGCACTGGAGGAGAAGTTCGAGTTACCCCCGGGAAATGCCTTTAGATATATGCAGGTGAGGGCTTTTGTGAGGCGACAGGTGAGGGAATTCCCGTTGCTCCCGGCACAAGAAGTTCAAGATAGGGTGATCTCGGGTGTATGGGTCGGGGAGGGCAAGGTGTTGGAAATACATCAGGAGTTGAAAGAAGAGGGGGAAGCGCTGGTAGAAGAGTTGAAGGGTAAATGGGAGGAGGAGCTGGGGGAGGAGATTGAGGAAGGTCTGTGGGCTGATGCCTAGGTAGGGTTAATTCCTCCTCCTCGTGTGCCAGGCTCAGCCTGATACAATTTAAGGTGGTCCACAGAGCGCACTTGACGGGGGCGAGGCTGAGTAGGTTCTTTGGGGTGGAGGACAGATGTGGAAGGTGCCCAGGGAGCCCGGCGAACCATGTCCATATGTTTTGGTCATGCCCGGCACTAGAGGGGTTCTGGAGAGGAGTGGCGGGAGCAATATCTCAGGTGGTGAAAGTCCGGGTCAAGCCAAGCTGGGGGCTAGCAATATTTGGAGTAGTGGACGAACCTGGAGTGCAGGAGGCGAAAGAGGCCGGCATTCTGGCCTTTGCGTCCCTAGTAGCCCGGCGAAGGATCTTGCTAATGTGGAAGGAGGCAAAGCCCCCCCAGCCTGGAGGCCTGGATAAATTATATGGCTGGGTTCATAAAGTTGGAGAGGATTAAGTTCGCCTTGAGACGGTCTGCGCAGGGGTTCTACAGGCGGTGGCAACCGTTCCTAGACTATCTCGTGGAGCGTTAGAGGAAGGTCGGTCAGCAGCAGCAGCAACCTTTGGGGGGGGGGGACGTCCTGGGAGGGGGGAGGGGGGTGGCGGGGGGGGGAAAGGGGGACTGCCTGGGAGGGTGGATGAGCAAGAGATCAAGAGATAACATGAAGGGTGGGGGAAACTGGCACGTACGGGAGAGGGCTAGTGTACAAAGCTATGTAAATATATCATTTTGCCATGCATATATCTTGCTCTGCGCGATTTCTCATTTTTTTTCTGTGGGGGCGTAGTATCATTTGTGTTTATATTATTATTTGTTGTTGGAACAACCATGTATCATAATACCCTGGCATTGTCTGGGAGAAAGTTACATAGTGCTTTCAGGAGAAAAGTGCAGCTTCAACATTTTGTTTTAAAATGGTGTGAAAGCTGGAATCGCTTCGGTATCTGCCAGGCAAATGCTGGTGGAAGTAATGCCTGCTCTATCAGAGGTGAAGCGCAGAGGGTAAGATATCCCGATACTAAGGACAGGCTGCAAAAATCCATCTGTTGCAAAGCTATTTCAGTCTGTGGTGGGAATAGCGCAATCCTTAGCTCTGCAACCCTTCTGACACTCGCCCGCAGGTCGCGACCCACATGTTGAAAAACCCTATTTTATTGTGCACAGATCGAGAATGTTCCAGCTCAAGTCCAAAGGCATATCAGAAATTATCCTATGATTTGGAAGGTACTGGAACTGGGTGGCAGAGTGGTTAGCACTGCTGCCCCACAGTGCTAGGGACCCAGATTCGATTCCAGCCTTGGGTGATTGTTTGTATGGAGTTTGCAGATTTTCTCCGTGTCTGTGTGGGTTTCCTCTGGGTGCTCCGGTTTGCCCCCATAGTCCAAAAATGATCAGGTTAGGTTGGTTGGCGATGCTAAATTGTCCCTTAGTATCCAAAGATGTGCAGTTTAGGTGGATTGGCCATGATCAATGCGTGGGGTTACGGGGTTGGGATAGGGGAGTGGGCCTAGGTAGAGTGCTCTTTTGGAGGTTCAGTGCAGTCCCGATGGACCGAATGGCCTCCTTCTACACCGCAGGGAACCTATGGTATTAAAGGAGAGGATAGGACGAAAACAACCTGAATTAAAACCGTACATTTCCAGCAGACTCAAATGAACAGCACAGGCTGGATGTCTTGTGGGGGATGAGGGTAATTATTCCACCAAATTTAACACAAAAAGTTTGGATCAGTTACATGAAGGACACTCCAGTATAGTGCAAATGAAGAAACCAGCAGTTATTTTGGTGGCCGAATAGAAGAAAAATTAGAAGTGTGTCAGTCATGTGCGCAGGTAAGAAATGCACCGCCTTTGTCCCATTGCATCCACAGAGTGGCCTAAAATGCCATCATAATGTCTGCACATTGACTTTGCTGGTCCATTCAAGGGACACATGTTCATGGTCATTGTAGACGCACACTCAAAGTGGCCTGAGGTGGCTTTAATGAAGTCAACCACTGTGGAACAAACCATCGAGGAACTCGACATGAATTTTTGCGAGAGTCGGAAAACCAGGGCAGGTCGTGAGCGATAATGGGCCATGGTTTACAGCCCAAGAGTTCCAAGGCTACTTAAAGATGTGTGGAGTTCAACATATGGGCCCGCAATCTCCTGCATAATTTGTGACTTAAGTCACTGGTGCACTGCACATACGCTGTGTGACAACCCGGAAGTGCAGGCGTACAGGCATGCGCACTGGAAGGGCGCGACGTTCAAACTCCCGGCCATTATTTATCCGACAGCTTGAAGCCCTGGGCTGCACTGGTACTGCTGAATTTAAAATGCAGCTACAGCACTATCTTGAGCCACTTATCCAGATTTTTGGTGAGTTTTTATGCCTTTTTATTTACAATGACATTTTTTTAATCTAACAGAGGCAGGAGACATCGGGAGACATTTTTTTGGTCGGTTAACGTTTTATATTATTAGTGATTAGTGTTTAGAAATATGTTTAAAATACAAATTAAATGAAAGGAACATCTTTTTTAAACTTTGGTTTGTCATGAGGCTGTTAATTCCATTAAAAGGGTACTTTACTGTATAAAGTGAGTTTGAAGTCACAGAAGGTGAAATAATTATTTTTTTAAAAAAAACTTTGGTTTGTCATGAGGCTGTTAATTTCATTAAAGGGACTATAAGGGATAGAATGCAGTGATCACTCACTACTGGGTATGATTGTCCATCTAAGATACCCAGAGCTATTGGTCATGGGTTCTTGGGTCCTTGCGTGGCTGATGAGCCCGATGCTAGAGCAGCATCCTCTCTATTTTTAACAAACATTTTATTAAGGCACTTCTGGTTTTATAACAACAAAAGTTACAAATACAAATATAAACATAATTCAGTGCGCAACACACCCCTCCATCTCTCACTGTTCTCGCCTAAGTTAGACAAAAATAACCTAACTCCCCCTGCCCCCCCTTACTGCCTTATTGAATCTGCTGAGCGGCATCTTCAATCACTCACTTGGCAGGAGTTTCCAAAAGGTGGCATCGGTCCTTGGACGCTAAGTCGCGGGTATTCCTTTCTCAGGCTCCTTTTCCGGGCCTCCTCTGCCATCTGGTGTTCTCAAAGAATTGTGACCCTTCAATCAGGAGGCTCCTACAAGTAGGACTCTTCTGAGCAAAGGTCTCCCAGGCATTGATGTCTATGTTCCATTTCTTGAGGTAAGCCTAAAAGGTGTCTTTTGAAGAGCTTCCTTTGTCCTCTTCTTATTTGGGATCCTTCCTTGAGCTGTATGAAGATTTGTTTTGGCAGTCGGGACTCTGACATCCTAAGCATATGGGTGGCCCAGCGGAATTGGTTTTGGATGATCGTTGTCTCGATACTGGTGCTATTGACTCCTTCAAGGACACTAATGTTAGCACGCCGGCCTCCCAGCTGATTCAGCGCTAAAGTATATTTGGATTTTGCAATGTATTTTAAGCTGAGTTGTTTACAAGTCTCCCTGATGTAATGATCATCCTTAGCCTCCGTGATTACTTCAAATGGTTTAATAAAGTTTATTGCCTTAGTTGATATATGCAAGCCTCCTGTACGCTAATGTGAACTATCTATCTGACAGGTATTGCAGTGAATCAATCACCCACCCCTAAGAGTGTACTGACAAAGGACATCATGAAATGATGTTGGAGGAGATTTGTGCCAGGATAATGGTTTTAGCAGCTGCTGCTTTCAGACGTTGAGCTTGTCAATTAACAATTGACATGTTAAAACCCTACCCTTCCCCCTCCCTCTCCCTCACTCCCCTCCCCTTCCCCCGTCTTCCCTCCCTCCCCTTTACAAATAGACGGAACTGTTGTGTTTAAGTGAGAAAATATATTTACTTGCAAGAAATTTGTAAACGTTGAGGTAATTTTATGTCATTGTTCAGCCGATTAAGTTAAATGTTAACTGATTTCAAAGTTTTGTATTTTTAAAATTATTTTGTTAAAATTATAAATGTTTTACATTAAACTTTACAAGCAATAAAGGTTATAAAAGCTTCTACAAATGTCTTACTGAAACATCAGAACACACCATTTAATTATGAGATAATTATAAATGAATAAGATAATTGAAGTAAACAAGGCAGAAACATATTTAACATGGTTAACGCAGTGGCACACTGGTTAGCACTGCTGCCTCCAGGGACCCATGGTCAATTTGGACCTTGGATGACTGTGTCGTGTTTGTAAATTCTCCCCGAGTCTGTATGGCTTTCCTAGAGCCATGGAATTCCATGGAATAGAACCATGGAATTCCTGTAGTGCAGAAGGAGGCCATTCAGCCCATTCTGTCTGCACTGACTTTCTGAAAGAGCACTCTACTGGGATCCACTGTCCTGACCTATCCCCAGAACCTAACCTGTACATCCTTGGACTCTTAAGGGGCAATTTAGCACGGCCAATCCAATTAACCTGCACATGTTTGGACTGTGGGAGGAAACTGGAGCACCCGGAGGAAACCCACATAGACATGGGGATAACATACAAAGTCCACACAGACAGCCACCCAAGGCCGGAATTGAACCCGGGTCCCTGGCGCAGACGTGCTAACCTCTGTGCCGCCGCCATTTCCCCTGTGTGCTTCAGTTTCCTCCCACAGTCCAAAGATGTGCAAGTTAGGTTGATTGGCCTTGCTAAATTGCCCCTTAGCGTCAAAAGGTTAGTTGGGGTTGTGGGGATTGGCGGGGATGTGGACCTGGTTAGGGTGCTCTTTCGGAGTGTCACTGAGGACTATGATTTACACTTGCCAGAGGGAACATCTGACATAGCAGAGTGAAACCAACAGTCACAGATCTTGAGACAAGGAAACATTCATTTCAACAAGGAGAACCAATGTTAGCGTCAGCTGCACCACTAGTGAAAAGTGGGCCCGTGCGACAGTATTGGCTCAGATGAGTCCAATCCCCTTCACGGATCTCCAAATGACAGACAAACTCGTATGGAGGCGCCATGTGGATCAATTATTGTCAATATGTATTTTTGACAGTACCAGAATCCCCACAAGAGATAACGGTTTCCGTTCCACCTGACTGTATGATCTGTCGTCCGTCTACAAAAACAGACTGCTCCAGATGTATTTGCCACTGCAAGTCTTCCCTCAGAAAAAGAGATTGTAATGCCTTCCAGAATAGAGACGTCTACTGGAGAACATGAAGGTACATCTAAGATGGAGAATAACAAAGTCTTATTGACTATATTATTACAATGTAATAATTTGATGCCTGCACTTGTGCATATATAATCTGATATACCCTCAATTATGACGCGAGAGAGTGTACTCGTAAAACGAAGGCTTTAATAAACCGAGAACTTCGCCAACTGGAGAGATGAGTGCTCACTGAGCGCCGCCCACAGGACGCCACCTTATATCCGGCCCCTGGGAGGTGGAGCCGGAGGCGGAGTCCCCCGGGGTTCCAAACCCGGTCTTAAAGGGACATTACATGCATGATCTTAAAGGCACATTACCCATTCATCACATAATCAAATAACTTTTAAAATACTAGTTTTAGTTGTGTTGGACCTTAGAAGTAAAGGGGGAGGGATGTTATCTATGTGGGTTATTGTAGTTGTGTGCAATGTCTTTTTAAAAACCAAGTCACATGCCGTGTGTGATGTCATCGGTTACTTGGAGGGCTTTTCACAGTGAAGACCTATTCAATAAACCTCTGTTAATGTTGCTTTGAACCCAAGTTCAATGCAAAGTATTTATTTTGTAATGTTCGTCTAAAGATACAACACAACCAAGTCCCAATATTCAGTAGTTTCAATATTTGCTCCCAGTTTCTTGTAGGGATGAAACAAAGTTTTTTTTTAAATTTAGAGGACCCAATTCATTTTTTCCAATTAAGGGGCAATTTAGCGTGGCCAATCCACCTACCCTGCACATCTTTAGGTTGTGGGGGCGAAACCCACGCTAACACGGGGAGAATGTGAAAGAAACAAAGTTTAATACAACCGCATGAGCTGGAAAATAAAACTATTTAAACATTTTTGACTGATATGTCAAGTTTATCAGCCAGATAAGAGCAAAGTGTTACTCTTTAACATTGTGGAATCTCCTGACTCTGCTAAAATGTATATTTCTCACAGACTGTATTTATTTTGAATCCAGTCTCTTGTGGGCACTGTTTTTTGACACAGATTCACTTGACGAAAGTAGTAGAACATTTCATATCAGATTCTGCAGATGCGATTTGGAGGAATTTTGAAATCAATCAATGCCAAGTTGGAAAAGTAATGTGGTTGAAAAACATGAGGGAACTGAATGATCAGCACTTTTTCACCCCCAGACAAGAGCCCATGGAGACATCAATGTTTGTACAATGGAGGACACATATGGGCAGCACGGTGGCACAGTGGTTAGTACTGTTGCCTCACAGTGCCAGGGACCGGGTTTGATTCTGGCCTTGGGTGACATTCCAAAGATGTGCAGGTCAGGTGGATTGGCCATACTAAATTTCCTCTAGGTGTCCATGCTTTGCAGGTTAGGTGGCGTTATGGGGATAGGGAGGGGAGTGGGCCTAGGCAGAGTACTCTTTCAGAGGGTTGTTGCAGACTCGATGGGCCAAATGGCCTCCTTCTGCACTATAGAAACTCTATGGTTCTGTGGTTTTACGATCACCATGCCTCATGCTCGGGCTTCCTTTGTGCGTGATGACGAGGTGACTCACCCTCCTGCAGTTGTGCTTTGGCCTCACAGTTAACGATAGAGCAACTGCCATGATAATCCTGCTAGCTCTAGAGCCTCCTCCTCCATGAACTTGAGAATAGTGATGATTGGGGACCTACACCCATCCCAGTCCCTCTCCCTGGTGTTTTGGGCCCTCTTCTCTGGCAGCATCACAGAAGAACAATGTCTGCCTCCCCTCATGCACAGACACAATGCCTAATTGTCTTGCATCCCAGCTGCTGCAACTGTGACCAATGGTATGTGACATTGGGCCACTCTGGAGCCACCTTGCTAGTGTCTGCTGTGCCAGGCTCACAACCTTTGACAGAAATACAACCATTCCTTTCCAAGAAAAATGCTGCAGCTTCCACCATTCACACAAACACAATGGGTTCTCCCTACCTAGCATCAGAGCCCACGACATTAGCTGACCACTTAGGGACCTAAGGTGTGGTATTCATCCTTACAGAAGAGAAAGATTATCGACAAGCTTGCAGCACTGCACCCAAGTTCTCCAAATGACCCAAAGGCTTTTGATCTTCTCTGTGACCTCCGTCCAGGCTTGCTTGGTCAGATGGGAGGTCTTGTCTTTCCGTCCACTGGACAAGGACCACCCGCCTTTTCCAAGTAGACTAGAGGAGTCATCACTGAACCATGGGCCACCTGGGTTCAAGTGTCTGCCATACTAATAAGCATATTTCTCCGGCGGATTTCTTCTAAGGACGTTAGAGGGTTAGCTGGTAGCTGAAGGCTGGAGGGATCACTGATGTTGAAGGGGTCACTGGTAGCAGGATATTGGAAAGGTCACTATTGGAGAAGTCAGTAATAGATGGATATTGGAGGGGTCAGTAGAGGCTGGATATTGGTGAGGTCACTGGTAGCTGGATATTGGTGAGGTCACTGGTAACTGGATATTGGAGACGTCACTGGTAGCTGGCTATTAGAGAGGTCAGTAATAGGTGGATATTGGAGGGGTCAGTAGTGGCTGGATGTTGGAAAGGTCAGGTCATTGCGCAGGTCAAGGAGTCACAGCCTGAGTGAGAGAGATACAGGCCGAGTGAGAATTTGGTAATTTGGTGCAGTGAGGTAACCAGGAAAGGTAAGTGGTTAATCTAATTTTACTGTTTTTCAGTTAAAAGTGCAGTGTAGATTAGTGTCTGATTGGCTGAAGCTGCCCCCACCCTAATTGCTGAGAGGCAGTTATCTGGCAGTCACCTGAGGCCTGTTAAGGGGCACAAAGGTACACATTGTTTTCTTCTCTTTGAAGTTTTAGTGTGAGTCATCCTAAAGTCTGTATAAAAGACAGACAGAAAGCGCACATTAGTAAGCATTGCGCAGGTCAAGGAGACACAGCCTGAGTGAGAGAGATACAGGTCGAGTGAGAATTTGGTAATTTGGTGCAGTGAGGTAATTCGATGAAGAGTGGGAAAAGGTGCTTTTTCCCTACCGTTTTGTTCTCTCTCTTTCTTTGGGCCTAATTTCGGGAGCCATTCGGAGGAGGAGGAGCAGTCTCTGTGAGTATAAAAACCTAACGGTAACTTCCTGTTTTCCAGTTGTTTTTTTTCCCCAAAAGTGACATCAGAGGGAAGCTGTGATCTGAGTGGTTGATAGCAAATCTGCCCCAAATTAAAAAAAAAACACAGCTAAACTCATAAACTTAAATTAAACTAATTAATTAATTAGTGATGGCTGGTCAGGTGATGTGCTTGAGCTGCTTGATGTGGGAGCTGGCAGATCCCATTGCGAGCTGCAGCGACCACATCTGCAGTAAGTGTTGGCTGCTCGAAGAGCTCCGGCTCAGAGTTGATGAGCTGGAGTCTGAGCTTCAAACACTGAGGCACATCCGGGAGGGGGAGACTTACCTGGACACTGTGTTTCAGGAGGCAGTCACACCTGTCAGAGTAAGTAGTTTAAATCCTGCCAGTGGCCAGGGACAGCAGGGTGTGACTGCAAGTCAGGCAGGTAAAGGGAACCAGCAGTCAGGAACTCAGGAGCCTCAGCCCTTGATTATGTCCAACAGGTATGAGGCACTTGCTCCCTGTGTGGATGGCGAACAGGGCTGCAGGAAGGATGAGTCAGCTGACCAAGGCACCATGATTCAGCAGGCCATTCAAGGGGAGGGAGTAAATAGGCAAGTTGTAGTTGTAGGGGATTCTATTATCAGGGGGATAGATAGTATCCTTTGTGAGCAGGATAAAGAGTCCCGCATGGTATGTTGCCTGCTCGGTGCGAGGGTGCAGGACATCTCTGACCGGCTTGAAAGGATACTGGAGAGGGAGGGGGAGGATCCAGTTGTTGTGGTCCATGTCGGTACCAACAACATAGGCAAGTCTAGGAAAGAGGACCTGTTTAGAGATTATAAAGAGCTAGGATTCAAATTAAAAAACAGGTCCTCAAGGGTCATAATCTCCGGATTACTGCCCGAGCCACGTGCAAATTGGCATAGGGAGGCAAGAATCAGGGAAGTTAACACGTGGCTGAAAGAGTGGTGTGGGAAAGAGGGGTTCCTTTTCATGGGACACTGGCATCAGTTTTGGGACAGGGGGGACCTATACCGTTGGGATGGTCTCCACCTGAACCGAGCTGGGACCAGTGTTCTGGCGAAAAGAATAAATAGGGTGGTCAATAGGACTTTAAACTAAAGATTGGGAGGGAAGGGAAAGTCAGGGAACCAAGAGGTGAAGTAATCAGTGGGAAGCGTAGCTGCTTAGGTATACAAAAAAGCACGAAAAGGCAAAACTCAGGAGAGGTTACGATAGTCCCCATCCCACAAAATATGACACAGTGTATGGAAAGGCTCAGTAAACCAAGGTCCACCACACTAAGAAAACAAAAAGGGACGGTCAATAGAGAATTAAAGGTGCTATATTTAAATGCGCGCAGTGTACGGAACAAGGTAGATGAGCTTGTGGCCCAGATTGTGACTGGCAGGTATGATGTGGTAGGCATCACAGAGACATGGTTGCAGGGGGTTCGGACTGGCATTTAAACATCCAGGTATTCACAACCTATCGAAAAGCCAGGGAGGTGGGCAGAGGGGGCGGGGTTGCCTTGATAATTAGAAATGAAATTAAATCAATAGCACTAAATGACATAGGGTCAGATGATGTGGAGTCTGTGTGGGTAGAGTTGAGGAACCACAAAGGCGAAAAAAACATAATGGGAGTTATGTACAGGCCTCCTAACAGTGGTCAGGATCGGGGGCACAAAATGCACCACGAAATAGAAAGGGCATGTCAGAAAGGCAAGGTCACAGTGATCATGGGGGACTTCAATATGCAGGTGGACTGGGTAAATAATACTGCCAGTGGACCCAAGGAAAGGGAATTCATTGAATGTTTACAGGAGGGCTTTTTGGAACAGCTTGTGATGGAGCCCACGAGGGAACAGGCCATTCTGGACTTAGTGTTATGTAATGAGCCAGACTTGATTAAAGATCTTAACGTAAGGGAGCACTTAGGAGGCAGTGATCATAATATGGTAGAATTCAATCTCCAATTTGAAAGAAAGAAGGTAGAATCAGATGTAAAGGTGTTACAGTTAAATAAAGGTAACTACAGGGTCATGAGGGAGGAACTGACGAAAATCGACTGGGAGCAGAACCTAGTGGGAAAGACAGTAGAACAGCAATGGCAGGAGTTTCTGGGAGTAGTTGAGGATACAGTACAGAGGTTCATCCCAAAGAAAAGAAAGGTTATCAGAGGGGGGATTAGGCAGCCATGGCTGACAAAGGAAGTTAGGGAATGCATCAAAGCAAAAGAGAAAGCCTATAATGTGGCAAAGAGTAGTGGGAAGTCAGAAGATTGGGAAGGCTACAAAAACAAACAGAGGATAACAAAGAGAGAAATAAGGAAAGAGAGGATCAAATATGAAGGTAGGCTAGCCAGTAACATTAGGAATGATAGTAAAAGTTTCTTTAAATACATTAAAAATAAACGGGAGGCAAAAGTTGACATTGGCCCGCTCCAAAATGACGCTGGTAATTTTGTGATGGGAGACAAGGAAATAGCTGAGGAACTTAATAAGTACTTTGCGTCAGTCTTCACAGTAGAAGACATGAGTAATATCCCAACAATTCCGGAGAGTCAGGGGGCAGAGTTGAATAGGGTAGCCATCACAAATGAGAAAGTGCTAGAGAAACTAAGACGTCTAAAAATTGATAAATCTCCGGGCCCAGATGGACTACATCCTAGAGTTCTAAAGGAGATAGCTGAAGAAATAGTGGAGGCGTTAGTTATGATCTTTCAAAAGTCACTGGAGTCAGGGAAAGTCCCAGAGGATTGGAAAATCGCTGTTGTAACCCCCCTGTTCAAGAAAGGAACAAGGAAAAAGATGGAAAATTATAGGCCAATTAGCCTAACCTCGGTTGTTGGCAAGATTCTAGAATCCATTGTTAAGGATGAGATTTCTAAATTCTTGGAAGCGCAGGGTCAGATTAGGACAAGTCAGCATGGATTTAGTAAGGGGAGGTCGTGCCTGACAAACCTGCTAGAGTTCTTTGAAGAGATAACAAATAGGTTAGACCAAGGAGAGCCAATGGATGTTATCTATCTTGACTTCCAAAAGGCCTTTGATAAGGTGCCTCACGGGAGACTGCTGAGTAAAATAAGGGCCCATGGTATTCGAGGCAAGGTACTAACATGGATTGACGATTGGCTGTCAGGCAGAAGGCAGAGAGTTGGGATAAAGGGTTCTTTTTCGGAATGGCAACTGGTGACGAGTGGTGTCCCGCAGGGTTCAGTGTTGGGGCCACAGCTGTTCTCTTTATATATTAACGATCTAGGTGACGGGACTGGGGGCATTCTGGCTAAGTTTGCCGATGATACAAAGATAGGTGGAGGGGCAGGTAGTATGGAGGAGGTGGGGAGGCTGCAGAAAGATGTAGACAGTTTAGGAGAGTGGTCCAAGAAATGGCTGATGAAATTCAACGTGGGCAAGTGCGAGGTCTTGCACTCTGACTATCCACTCTGTCTATGCCCCTCATTATTTTGTAGACCTCTATCAGGTCGCCCCTCAACCTCCTTAGTTCCAGTGAGAACAAACCGAGATTATTCAACCGCTCATCATAGCTAATGCCCTCCATACCAGGTGACCTGATAGAGGTCTACAAAATAATGAGGGGCATAGACAGAGTGGATAGTCAGAGGCTTTTCCCCAGGGTAGAGGGGTCAATTACTAGGGGGCATAGGTTTAAGGTGAGAAGGGCAAGGTTTAAAGTAGATGTACGAGGCAAGTTTTATACACAGAGGGTAGTGGGTGCCTGGAACCCGCTACCGGAGGAGGTGGTGGAAGCAGGGATGATAGTGACATTTAAGGAGCATCTTGACAAATACATGAATAGGATGGGAATAGAGGGATACGGATTCAGGAGGTGTAGAAGATTGTAGTTTAGTCGGGCAGCACGGTCCATAAGACCATAAGACATAGGAGCGGAAGTAAGGCCATTCGGCCCATCGAGTCCACTCCACCATTCAATCATGGCTGATTTCAACTCCATTTACCCGCTCTCTCTCCATAGTCCTTAATTCCTCGAGAAATCAAGAATTTATCAACTTCTGTCTTAAAGACACTCAACGTCCTGGCCTCCACCGCCCTCTGTGGTAATGAATTCCACAGACCCACCACTCTCTGGCTGAAGAAATTTCTCCTCATCTCTGTTCTAAAGTGACTCCCTTTTATTCTAAGGCTGTGACCCCGGGTCCTAGTCTCCCCTGCTAATGGAAACAACTTCCCTACATCCACCCTATCTAAGCCATTCATTATCTTATAAGTTTCTATTAGATCTCCCCTCAACCTCCTAAACTCCAATGAATATAATCCCAGGATCCTCAGACGTTCATCGTATGTTAGGCCTACCATTCCTGGGATCATCCGTGTGAATCTCCGCTGGACCCGCTCCAGTGCCAGTATGTCCTTCCTGAGCTGTGGGGCCCAAAATTGCTCACAGTATTCTAAATGGGGCCTAACTAATGCTTTATAAAGCTTCAGAAGTACATCCCTGCTTTTATATTCCAAGCCTCTTGAGATGAATGACAACATTGCATTTGCTTTCTTAATTACGGACTCAACCTGCAAGTTTACCTTTAGAGAATCCTGGACTAGGACTCCCAAGTCCCTTTGCACTTCAGCATTATGAATTTTGTCACCGTTTAGAAAATAGTCCATGCCTCTATTCTTTTTTCCAAAGTGCAAGACCTCGCACTTGCCCACGTTGAATTTCATCAGCCATTTCTTGGACCACTCTCCTAAACTGTCTACATCTTTCTGCAGCCTCCCCACCTCCTCCATACTACCTGCCCCTCCACCTATCTTTGTATCATCGGCAAACTTAACCAGAATGCCCCCAGTCCCGTCATCTAGATCGTCAATATATAAAGAGAACAGCTGTGGCCCCAACACTGAACCCTGTGGGACACCACTCGTCACCGGTTGCCATTACGAAAAAGAACCTTTTATCCCAACTCTCTGCCTTCTGCCTGACAGCCAATCATCAATCCATGTTAGTACCTTGCCTCGAATACCATGGGCCCTTATTTTACTCAGCAGTCTCCCGTGAGGCACCTTATCAAAGGCCTTTTGGAAGTCAAGATAGACTTCCAAGATCCATTGGCTCTCCTTGGTCTAACCTATTTGTTATCTCTTCAAAGAACTATAACAGGTTTGTCAGGCACGACCTCCCCTTACTAAATCCATGCTGACTTGTCCTAATCCAACCCTGCGCTTCCAAGAATTTAGAAATCTCATCCTTAACAATGGATTCTAGAATCTTGCCAACAACCAAGGTTAGGCTAATTGGCCTATAATTTTCCATATTTTTCCTTGTTCCCTTCTTGAACAGGGGGGTTACAACAGCGATTTTCCAATCCTCTGGGACTTTCCCTGACTCCAGTAACTAACGCCTCCACTATTTCTTCAGCTATCTCCTTTAGAACTCTAGGATGTAGCCCATCTGGGCCCGGAGATTTATCAATTTTTAGACGTCTTAGTTTCTCTAGCACTTTCCCCTTTGTGATGGCTACCATATTCAACTCTGCCCCCTGACTCTCCGGAATTGTTGGGATATTACTCATGTCTTCTACTGTGAAGACTGACGCAAAGTACTTATTTCCTCAGCTATTTCCTTGTCTCCCATCACTAGATTACCAGCGTCATTTTGGAGCGGCCCAATGTCAGCTTTTGCCTCCCATTTGTTTTGAATGTATTTAAATAAACTTTTACTATCATTCCTAATGTTACTGGCTAGCCTACCTTCATATTTGATCCTCTCTTTCCTTATTTCTCTCTTTGTTATCCTCTGTTTGTTTTTGTAGCCTTCCCAATCTTCTGACTTCCCACTACTCTTTACCACATTATAGGCTTTCCCTTTTGCTTTGATGCATTCCCTAACTTCCTTTGTCAGCCATGGCTGCCTAATTCCCCCTCTGATATCCTTTCTTTTCTTTGGGATGAACCTCTGTTCTGTGTCCTCAATTACTCCCAGAAACTCCTGCCATTGCTGTTCTACTGTCTTTCCCACTAGGCTCTGCTCCCAGTCGATTTTCGTCAGTTTCTCCCTCATGCCCCTGTAGTTACATTTATTTAACTGTAACACCTTTACATCTGATACTACCTTCTTTCTTTCAAATTGGAGATTGAATTCTACCATATTGTGATCACTGCCTCCGAAGTGCTCCCTTACTTTAAGATCTTTAATCAAGTCTGGCTCATTACATAACACTAAGTCCAGAATGGCCGGTTCCCTCGTGGGCTCCATCACAAGCTGTTCCAAAAAAGCCGTCCTGTAAAAATCCAATGAATTCCCTTTCCTTGGGTCCATTGGCAGTATTATTTACCCAGTCCACCTGCATATTGAAGTCCCCCATGATCACTGTGACCTTGCCTTTCTGACATGCACTTTCTATTTCGTGGTGCATTTTGTGCCCCCGGTCCTGACCACTGTGAGGAGACCTGTACATAACTCCCATTATGGACATCCCGGTCGGCACGGGCTTGGAGGGCCGAAGGGCCTGTTCCTGTGCAGTACATTTCTTTGTTCTTTGTTGTTCTTGTTCACTGGCAGCTGGATATTGGAGGGGTCGCTGGGAGCTGGATATTGGAGGGGTCACTGGTAGCTGGATATTGGAGGGGTCACTGGGAGCTGGATATTGGAGGGGTTACTGGTTGCTGGATATTGGAGGGGTCACTGGTAGCTGGATATTGGAGGGGTCACTGGTAGCTGGATATTGGAGGATTCACTGGGAGCTGGATATTGGAGAGGTCAGTGGGAGCTGGATAGTGGAGAGGTCACTGGGAGCTGGATATTGGAGGGGTCACTGGTGGCTGGATATGGGAGGGGTAACTGGTAGCTGGATATTGGAGGAGTCACTGGGAGCTGAATATTGGAGAGGTCACTGGGAGCTGGATATTGGAGAGGTCACTGGGAGCTGGATATTGGAGAGGTCACTGGGAGCTGGATATTGGAGAAGTCACTGGGAGCTTGATATTGGAGGGGTCACTGGGAGCTGGATATTGGAGGGGTCACTGGGAGCTGGATATTGGAGGGGTCACTGGTAGCTGGATATTGGAGGGGTCACTGGTTGCTGGATATTGGAGGGGTCACTGGTAGCTGGATATTGGAGGGGTGAATGGTAGCTGGATATTGGAGGATTTACTGGGAGCTGGATATTGGAGAGGTCACTGGGAGCTGGATATTGGAGAGGTCACTGGTAGCTGGATATTGGAGGGGTCACTGGTAGCTGGATTTTGGAAGGGTTTCTGGGGGCTGGATATTGGAGTGGTCACTTGGAGCTGGATATTGGAGTTCTCACTGGGAGGTGGATATTGGAGGGGTCACTGGGAGCTGGATATTGGAGGGGTCACTGGGAGCTGGATATTGGAGGGGTCACTGGGAGCTGGATATTGGAGAGGTCACTGGGAGCTGGATATTGGAGGGGTCACTGGTGGCTGGATATGGGAGGGGTAACTGGTAGCTGGATATTGGAGGAGTCACTGGGAGCTGAATATTGGAGAGGTCACTGGGAGCTGGATATTGGAGAGGTCACTGAGAGCTGGATATTGGAGAGGTCACTGGGAGCTGGATATTGGAGAAGTCACTGGGAGCTTGATATTGGAGGGGTCACTGGGAGCTGGATATTGGAGGGGTCACTGGGAGCTGGATATTGGAGGGGTCACTGAATGCTGGATATTGGAGGGGTCACTGGTTGCTGGATATTGGAGGAGTCACTGGGAGCTGAATATTGGAGAGGTCACTGGGAGCTGGATATTGGAGAGGTCACTGAGAGCTGGATATTGGAGAGGTCACTGGGAGCTGGATATTGGAGAAGTCACTGGGAGCTTGATATTGGAGGGGTCACTGGGAGCTGGATATTGGAGGGGTCACTGGGAGCTGGATATTGGAGGGGTCACTGAATGCTGGATATTGGAGGGGTCACTGGTTGCTGGATATTGGAGGGGTCACTGGTAGCTGGATATTGGAGGGGCCAATGGTAGCTGGATATTGGAGGATTTACTGGGAGCTGGATATTGGAGAGGTCACTGGGAGCTGGATATTGGAGAGGTCACTGGTAGCTGGATATTGGAGGGGTCACAGGTAGCTGGATTTTGGAAGGGTTTCTGGGGGCTGGATATTGGAGTGGTCACTTGGAGCTGGATATTGGAGGGATCACTTGTAGCTGGATACTTGGGTGTTCACTGCTAGCAGGATTTGCAGATGGTCACTGGTAGCTGGCTATTAGAGAGGTCAGTAATTGATGGTTATTGGAGTGTACAGTAGTGGCTAGATATTGGAGATGTCACTGGTAGCTGGATAACAGTGCGGTCAGTAATAGATGGATATTGGAGGGGTCACTGGTAGCTGGATATTGGAGGGGCCAATGTTAGCTGGATATTGGAGGATTTACTGGGAGCTGGATATTGGAGAGGTCACTGGGAGCTGGATATTGGAGAGGTCACTGGTAGCTGGATATTGGAGGGGTCACTGGTAGCTGGATTTTGGAAGGGTTTCTGGGGGCTGGATATTGGAGTGGTCACTGGGAGCTGGATATTGGAGGGATCACTGGGAGCTGGATATTGGAGGGGTCACTGGGAGCTGGATATTGGAGGGGTCACTGGGAGCTGGATATTGGAGGGGTCACTGGCAGCTGGATATTGGAGCGGTCACTGGGAGCTGGATATTGGAGGGGTCACTGGGAGCTGGATATTATAGGAGTCACTGGTAGCTGGAAATTGGAGGGTGTCACTTGTAGCTGGATACTTGGGTGTTCACTGCTAGCAGGATTTGCAGATGGTCACTGGTAGCTGGCTATTAGAGAGGTCAGTAATTGATGGTTATTGGAGTGTACAGTAGTGGCTAGATATTGGAGATGTCACTGGTAGCTGGATAACAGTGCGGTCAGTAATAGATGGATATTGGAGGGGTCACTGGGAGCTGGATATTGGAGAGGTCAGTAATTGATGGATATTGGAGTGTACAGTAGTGGCTGGATATTGGACATGTCACTGGTAGCTGGATATCAGTGCGGTCAGTAATAGATGGATTTTGGAGGAGTCACTGGAAGCTGGTTATTGGAGAGGTCACTGGGAGCTGGATATTGGAGGGGTCACTGGGAGCTGGATATTGGAGGGGTCACTGGGAGTTGGATATTGGAGGGGTCACTGGCAGCTGGATATTGGAGGGGTCACTGGTTGCTGGATTTTGCAGAGGTCACTAGCAGCTGGATAATGGAGGAGTCACTGAGAGCTGGATAATGGTGAGGTCACTGGCAGCTGGATATTGGAGGATTCACTGGTAGCTGGATTTTGCAGAGGTCACTGGCAGCTGGATATTGGAGGATTCACTGGGAGCTGGATTTTGGAGAGGTCACTGGGGGCTGGATATTGGAGGAGTCACTGGGACCTGGATATTGGTGGGGCCACTGGGAGCAGGATATTGGAGGGGTTACTGGTAGCTGGATATTGGAGAGGTCACTGGTAGCTGGAGATTGGAGGGATATTTGTTAGGTGTATATTGGAGGGGTCACTGGGGGCTGGATATTGGAGGAGTCACTCGTAGCTGGATATTGGAGGAGTCACTGGTAGTTGGATATTGGAGGGGTCACTGGGAACTGGATATTGGAGGGGTTACTTGTAGCTGGATATTTGAGTGATCACTGCTAGCTGGATTTGCAGATGGTCACTGGTAGTTGGCTATTAGAGAGGTCAGTAATAGATGGATTTTGGAGTGTACAGTAGTGGCTAGGTAGTGAAGATGACACTGGTAGCTGGATATCAATGCGGTTAGTAATAGATGGATATTGGAGAGGTCACTGGTAGCTGGATATTGGAGGGGTCACTTGTAGCTGCATATTGGAGTGGTCACTGGGAGCTGGATATTGGAGAGGTCACTGGAAGCTGGATATTGGAGGGGTCACTGGAAGCTGGATATTGGAGGGGTCACTGGTAGCTGGATATTGGAGGGGTCTCTGGTAGCTGGATATTGGAGGGGTCACTGGTAGCTGGATATTGGAGGGGTCACTGGGAGCTGGATATTGGAGGGGGTCACTGGGAGCTGGATATTGGAGGGATCACTGGGAGCTGGATATTGGAGGGGTCACTGGGAGCTGGATATTGGAGGGGTCACTGGGAGCTGGATATTGGAGGGGGTCACTGGGAGCTGGATATTGGAGGGGTCACTTGGAGCTGGATATTGGAGGGGTCACTGGGAGCTGGATATTGGAGGGGTCACTGGGAGCTGGATATTGGAGGGGTCACTGGGAGCTGGATATTGGAGGGGTCACTGGAAGCTAGATATTGGAGGGGTCACTGGGAGCTGGATATTGGAGGGGTCACTGGGAGCTGGATATTGGCGAGGTCACTGGAAGCTGGATATTGGAGAGGTCACTGGAAGCTGGATATTGGAGTGGTCGCTGGGAGCTGGATATTGGAGGGGTCACTGCGAGCTGGATATTGGAGGGGTCACTGGGAGCTGGATATTGGAGGGGTCACGGAGCTGGATATTGGAGGAGTCACTGGGAGCTGGATATTGGAAGGGTCACTGCGAGCTGGATATTGGAGGGGTCACTGCGAGCTGGATATTGGAGGGGTCACTAGGAGCTGGATATTGGAGGGGTCACTGCGAGCTGGATATTGGAGGGGTCACTGTGAGCTGGATATTGGAGGGGTCACTGCGAGCTGGATATTGGAGGGGTCACTGCGAGCTGGATATTGGAGGGGTCACTGGGAGCTGGATATTGGAGGGGTCACTGCGATCTGGATATTGGAGGGGTCACTGGTAGCTGGATATTGGAGGGGTCACTGGAAGCTGGATATTGGAGGGGTCACTGGAAGCTGGATATTGGAGGGGTCACTGGTAGCTGGATATTGGAGGGGTCACTGGGAGCTGGATATTGGAGGGGTCACTGGTAGCTGGATATTGGAGGGGTGACTGGGAGCTGGATATTGGAGGGGTCACTGGTAGCTGCATTTTGGAGGGGTCACTGGTAGCTGGATATTGGAGTGGTCACTGGGAGTTGGATATTGGAGGAGTCACTGGGAGCAGGATATTGGAGGGGTCACTGGTAGCTGGATATTGGAGGGGTGACTGGGAGCTGGATATTGGAGGGGTCACTGGTAGCTGCATTTTGGAGGGGATACTGGTAGCTGGATATTGGAGTGGTCACTGGGAGTTGGATATTGGAGGAGTCACTGGGAGCAGGATATTGGAGGGGTCACTGGTAGCTGGATATTGGAGGATTCACTGGGAGCTGGATATTGGAGGGGTGACTGGTAGCTGGATACTGGAGAGGTCACTGGCAGCTAGATATTGGAGGGGTCACTGGTAGCTGGATATTGGAGGGGTCACTGGTAGATGGATATTGGAGCGGTCACTGGGGGCTGGATATTGGAGAGGTCACTGGGAGCTGAATATTGGAGGGGTCACTGGGGGCTGGATATTGGAGAGGTCACTGGGAGCTGGATATTGGAGGTGTCACGGGGAGCTGGATATTGGAGAGGTCACTGGGAGTTGGATATTGGAGGGGTCACTGGGAGCTGGATATTGGAGGAATCACTGGGAGCTGGGTATTGGAGGGGTCACTGGTAGCTGCATTTGGAGGGGTCACTGGCAGCTGGATATTGGAGGGGTCACTGGGAGCTGGATATTGGAGGGGGTCACTGGGAGCTGGATATTGGAGGGGTCACTTGGAGCTGGATATTGGAGGGGTCACTGGGAGCTGGATATTGGAGGGGTCACTGGGAGCTGGATATTGGAGGGGTCACTGGAAGCTGGATATTGGAGGGTTCAGTGGTAGCTGGATATTGGAGGGGGTCACTGGGAGCTGGATATTGGAGGGGTCACTTGGAGCTGGATTTTGGAGGGGTCACTGGGAGCTGGATATTGGAGAGGTCACTGGGAGCTGGATATTGGAGGGGTCACTGGGAGCTGGATATTGGAGGGATCACTGGGAGCTGGATATTGGAGGGGTCACTGGGAGCTTGATATTGGAGGGATCACTGGGAGCTGGATATTGGAGAGGTCACTGGGAGCTGGATATTGGAGGGGTCACTTGTAGCTGGATTTTGGAGAGGTCGCTGGTAGCTGCATATTGGAGGGGTCACTGGAAGCTGGATATTGGAGGGGTCACTGGGAGCTGGATATTGGAGGGGTCACTGGAAGCTGGATATTGGAGGGGTCACTGGGAGCTGGATATTGGAGGGGTCACTGGGAGCTGGATATTGGAGGGGTCACTGGAAGCTGGATATTGGAGGGTTCAGTGGTCGCTCCATATTGGAGAGGTCAGTGGTAGCTGGATATTGGAGGGGTCACTTGGAGCTGGATTTTGGAGGGGTCACTGGGAGCTGGATATTGGAGAGGTCACTGGGAGCTGGATATTGGAGGGGTCACTGGGAGCTGGATATTGGAGGGATCACTGGGAGCTGGATTTTGGAGGGGTCACTGGGAGCTGGATATTGGAGAGGTCACTGGGAGCTGGATATTGGAGGGGTCACTGGGAGCTGGATATTGGAGGGATCACTGGGAGCTGGATATTGGAGGGGTCACTGGGAGCTTGATATTGGAGGGATCACTGGGAGCAGGATATTGGAGAGGTCACTGGGAGCTGGATATTGGAGGGGTCACTTGTAGCTGGATTTTGGAGAGGTCGCTGGTAGCTGCATATTGGAGGGGTCACTGGAAGCTGGATATTGGAGGGGTCACTGGGAGCTGGATATTGGAGGGGTCACTGGAAGCTGGATATTGGAGGGGTCACTGGGAGCTGGATATTGGAGGGGTCACTGGGAGCTGGATATTGGAGGGGTCACTGGAAGCTGGATATTGGAGGGTTCAGTGGTCGCTCCATATTGGAGAGGTCAGTGGTAGCTGGATATTGGAGGAGTCACTCGCAATATTCAAGGGATCAGTGTTCTTTGGAATCTTTTAGGTACTTTAACTGTGGCACCATTATTTGCTTCCACAATGTGACTGCCTCCTCAAAGATCGCATCTTTACGCTGAGTGCCTGACTACGCCACCTACCAAGCACTAACCGGTTAGGTGACTTGTGCTTGCCGAGGGCATGGTAATCAGAACAGGAAGGGCTTCACACCCACGCTTTCAGTTCAACCTCCCCATTCCCGCCGTTCCCAACATTCAACACATTTAATATTTTCCTCCAGTTTCCTGCACGGATGAAACAAGGTTTAATAGAACCACATGAGCTGGAGGTTGGAAAATAGTTTAAACAGTGTTGATTGATATGTCAAGTTTATCAGCCAGATATGAGTAAAATGTTACTCCTCAATTTTGTAGCGTTACTGACTCAGGTCTAAAGTATATATTTCTCACAGACACTATTCATTTAGATTCCAGTCTCTCGTTGGCACTTTGTTTTGATACAGCTTCGCATGACAAAAGCAGAACAATATTTGATATGAGATTCTGCAGATGCGATTTGGAGGAATTTTGACACCAATCAATGCCAAGTTGGAAAAACAAATCATGCAGTTATCAGGAAGAACAATGGTAAGGAACCAGGGGGTGGGATATTCTGTTTCTGAGACTAAGGGCTGGATTCTCTGATTCACGACGGCAAAATCCTGTTCGGCGATTGGCCGGCGAATCCGTTTTTACGCCAAAATCGGGGGCGGCGCTGTTTTTCAGATGCTCCACCCCCTCAAAAACGGTGTTATCGCTGAGTACGCTGCACGCCGTTGGGACGGCCGCAGGATATCACCTGAGGCCCTCCCATGATGCTCCGCCACCGATAGGCCGGCTTCGGTCACGACCCCTCTCAATTTTCAGGGACCTCGCGCGGCGGCTGCAGACTGTGTCCAGCACTGCCACAGTGGGAGGGGGGGGGGGGTGGAGAAGGCTAGCGCGCCTGCTAGCCCCCCACCTGGTAGAGCATCGGTGCGGGGGCGCCACTGACGTTTTGGTCATAAGACTAGACACGTGTCCCGGACATAGCCACAAAATCGGATAATCCAGCCCTAAGTGTTGACGCCAACGCAAAATTCGTGGACTTTCACGACAGAAGAGACTGGTGCCACACCTGGACTGATTCTGCTACTGTTAAGGGTCACATAGAACACAATCAATTCCAATGAGAAACAGTGCGGGATTTGCCGGTTCTGCAATTGATACTCAGGAGACTGGCAAGCTGCAGCCGCATGTACACACTGCACCCCCCACACACACCATCCCAGCCAACAAGATGGCTGCGAGGAGCACTAACCCCCGTAACCCGATCCCCCCCACCCGAGGGTGGCTGAACCCCCACCCTGCACCACATGTCGGCACCCGTACTGGCCGCCATGGCCGGGCCACCAGTTACTCATCCCCTGGGCTGCATGTGTCGGACTGTCTAACGCTGTTGTTTTCTGTTTGGCCCCCCCACACACAGGGGAAGGCTGTGAATAACCGTCAGGAGAAGACAGGAGCGGGAATACCGGACCCGTGGCAGAGCAGAGGGTCCTGGGCAAGGTTGGCGGACTGGAGGAAAGGGCAGTCGCTGAGGTGGAGTTTGGCCATGGATGAGGAAGTGAGACCCCGCTTAGTTGTGGTTCCCCATGATACCTGCCAACACCCCCCAACGTACCCCCAGATCACCCTCACCCCCGCACCACCCCCACAATACCCTCACCCTACATCACCCCCATACCACCCTCACCACCCTCACGTCCAAACCGCCCCCACCGCACCTACAGGCTCATCCCCCCCCTGCCTGTGGTCTAATGATGCGTCTTGTCTTGTGTCTTGCTGGACTACTGGGGATGGGGCGGCCCATCTGGTGTCCCCCGCCCCCAGCCAGTGCCACAGCCGGAGCCGCCCCGTGAGCCGAGCAGTGACGCTGAGAGCAGTTCAGACACCAGCCCTCCTCCCGAGACTCAGGAGACCCCGGAGCTCGGGTCGGAGGGTGACAGTGATTTTCCATCACAGCTGTCTCCAACACCCTCCACCATCACAGAGACACTCACCTCGGTTGGGCACTTTATTGAGGAGGTTCCTGGGACACTCTCTGGTGCGCACCACACAGATGCTCAGGTACAGCAGGTGGAGATAGGAGCACCTGAGGGGGCGGACAGTCGGAGGGCAGGCTGACACCAGGAACTAGCTGCCGTCCAGATGGATTTTGGCATTCTGCAATGGACAGTCCCATCTATTGTGGAGATGCAGTCGCAGAGCCAGGGACTACATGAGGGGTTGTCGGCCAGCATCCAGCACCTGCAGGCGCAGTTGGAGGAGTCCAACCATCTGCAGCAGCAGGAGGTGGCATCGACAATGCGTGTCACCCAGGTCAACACCACACAGGTGGCGTCCGTGGTGGAGGCATTGGGGGCAACAGTTTTGGCTATGGATCATGTGTCCAAGGCCTGGGACATTCTGTGCGGGTGCTGGCCGAGGCCCAGGGTTGCCGTCTCACAGGGAACCATGTGCCAGATCCACTTGGACATTGCGCTTCTGAGGGTGGCCCAGTCACAGCAGGCCATGACTGTGAACATCGGCGGCATTGCCCAGGTGCTTCCTGACGAGGCGCAGACACAGAGGGAGGTGGCGCAGTCACTGGCTGATGTGACAAAACCCAGAAGGTGGTGGCACAGTCGCAGCATGATGTGGCACAGTCCCTGACTGAGATGGTCCACTCCCTGTGCTCCATGGCCATGAGCATGCAGACCCTGGCTGAGACCAGAGCGGGCCTCCAGGCAGTGGCAGGTGGAGGGGGAGCCTCAGGGGATAGCTTCACTTGCACCGCTGTCGCATGGGGTAGCTCAGGGGCCATCGGCCACCCCAAGGGAGGAGGAGGAGATGGGGCCCGTGCCGGTGACTCCCGCTGGGGGTGTGACGGCACAACACAGCACCTCGGACTCATCCCCTCCTGTCCCTGATGCACCTGGTGCGCAGCGGGCAGAACGGGGCGTCACCATGCCAACCGGGACATCTGAACAGAAGCCGAGTCCATCCAGGCCCTGTCGCCCCAGAAGACACCCGGCAACAGGGACCCAGGTCGCAGGGCAGGAATCACAGCAGGCCGCCTCCACTCCTGCTGTCTGGGGAACAACCTAAAGGTCGCGTTTGGGCCCGTAATGCTGGAACGTTAAGCACCCGTTAAATTGGCATGGGTGCAAGGCACAGTTTAGAAAAAGGGCCTAGGGCACAAACCTGTAAATATTTGTTCACATTAAACACCTGTTCACACCATTACAACCTGTCTCGGTGCTCTGTCTGATGGGTGTGAGAGGTGGGCTGGTCTGGGCTGGCCAGGGAGATGTTGCAGGGGGGTGGGGAATGGGTGGAAGCTGTGGGTGGGGTGGGCTGGGCTGGGCTCCCCCCACCCTCCCCCGACCATCCCCACCACCGCCACCCCAGGGATACGATGGGACCATGTGATGGAATGCTCGCATGCAGGGATCACCCAGATGGACGGTGGGAAGTGCTACCATAGGGCAGGAGTCAGGCATTGGCATTCGATACGGAGTACCAGAACTCATCGCCGAGTGGGTTGTCATTACCCTCCATCCGATGGGCCAGACCCGGTGTTACTGCCAACCCAGGGCCCACACCCCGCAGTACGGCAAGTATGTATCACGGAGGAGTTGCAGGTGGGGGGTGGCCAGGGTGTGAGGGGGGTGTGTGGGGTTGGGACACGGTGTCTCTGCCCCTGGACAGTCCACCCCCCACCCCCCCCCCCCAGTAAGTGAACCTGGAGGCGATCAGAGCATCACCTGTGCGTTGACCTTGGCGCACACGTCATGTTGCCTCCCACACCTGTCTAGACCCCATGTCCTGCCCATCCTCACACTTCCCTGCAACCTCTTCGTCGGATGAGGCCGGATGTTCATCCTTCTCCTCCAGCACATTGCCCCTCTGCTGCCCGATGTTATGCAGCAGGCCACCACGGTGCGGGCAATCGTCACAGCATCATACTGGAGGGTCCGTCCAGAGCGGTCCAGGCACCTGAACCACATCTTCAGCAGGCTGAAGCACTGCTCGATCATGGACCTGGTGCCTCCATGGGCATCGTTGTAGTGGGTCTCCGCATTGGTCTGTGGCCTCCAGATAGGTGTCATCAGCCACTACCACAGTGGGTAGCCCCTGTCACCCAGGAACTAACCCCCCAGCTGGGAGGAGCATTTCGAACATGTCAGGAATCATGGAGTGTGGCAGTATGAAGGCATTGTGCACACCGCCCAGGTATCGGGCGCAGAGGTGAATGATGCGCAGCTGATGGTCACATATCAGTTCCACGTTCATTGAGTGGAGCCCCTTTTGGTAGGTGTACAGGTGCAGGTGCTCGTAGGGGACATGCATCCCATTGATGACCCCCTGGACCAGGGGCATCCCAGTGATGGCAACGTACCCTGCCACCCGGGCAGCCTGGTGGGCTAGGTTCACATTGAAGTGGATGTATTGAGCCGACTGGACACACAGGGCCTCCATGACGGCATGGATGCACCTGTGCACCGAGGTCTGTGAGATCGCGGACAGGTCTCCATTCGGTGCCTGGAAGGACCCCGTCGCGTAAAAGGTCAGGGCGACTGTCCCCTTGATGGCCACCGGGAGCAGGTGGGCCCCCCCCGCCCCCCCCCCCCCTGTGGTGCCAGTTGTGCCATCATCTGGCAGATATGTCGCACTGTCTCTCTGGTCAGCTGGAGTCTTCGACGACATGCCCTCTCCGGCAGGTCCTCGAATGCCAGGCAGTGCCGATCCACACAAGGCCTCATGCGGCACCTCCTTGGCCCCTCCTCCTCCATGGCAGATCAATGGGTGATTCTGTCGGAAATGCACAATGAGCTATGCACAAGGGGCACAGTTAGCAGGCATATCATGTTAATTGACGCACAGTTAAATCTATATACACATGCCGCATGTGTTAAACAATAATACCAATCATGTTTTGTATATAAATGTCAACATCTCCAAAGTAAGAGGTGTAGCCATCTGGGATGGCTTCCAACTAGGTGCAGAGGAACTCGCAAAGAGTGGTGGGTAAAATGGACAAGCCAAGAATCAGGCAGGCTCAGAGCCTGAAATGCATATTTGTCAGTAAAAGTCCAGACGGTATCGAAACTCCGTCCGATTAGCATTTTAATGGGGCCGATTAGCTTTGATGGCCCATCTTCCCCAAAGCAAGGACTGGTACTCAAGCAACTCATTTCGGGAACAGTGACCACAATTCAGTAAGTTTTAAAGTGCTGGTGGACAAGGATAAGAGTGGTCCTAGGGTGAATGTGCTAAATTGGGGGAAGACTAATTATAACAATATTAGGCGGGAACTGAAGAACCTAGATTGGGGGCGGATGTTTGAGGGTAAATCAACATCTGACATGTGGGAGGCTTTCAAGTGTCAGTTGAAAGGAATTCAGGACCGGCATGTTCCTGTGAGGAAAAAGGATAAATACGGCAATTTTCGGGAACCTTGGATAACGAGAGATATTGTAGGTCTCGTCAAAAAGAAAAAGGAGGCATTTGTCAGGGCTAAAAGGCTGGGAACAGACGAAGCCTGTGTGGAATATAAGGAAAGTAGGAAGGAACTTAAGCAAGGAGTCAGGAGGGCTAGAAGGGGTCACAAAAAGTCATTGGCAAATAGGGTTAAGGAAAATCCCAAGGCTTTTTACACGTACATAAAAAGCAAGAGGGTAGCCAGGGAAAGGGTTGGCCCACTGAAGGATAGACAAGGGAATCTATGTGTGGAGCCAGAGGAAATGGGCGAGGTACTAAATGAATACTTTGCATCAGTATTCACCAAAGAGAAGGAATTGGTAGATGTTGAGTCTGGAGAAGGATGTGTAGATAGCCTGGGTCACATTGAGATCCAAAAAGACGAGGTGTTGGGTGTCTTGAAAAATATTAAGGTAGATAAGTCCCCAGAGCCTGATGGGATCTACCCCAGAATACTGAAGGAGGCTAGAGAGGAAATTGCTGAGGCCTTGACAGAAATCTTTGGATCCTCACTGTCTTCAGGTGATGTCCCGGAGGACTGGAGAATAGCCAATGTTGTTCCTCTGTTTAAGAAGGGTAGCAAGGATAATCCAGGGAACTACAGGCCGGTGAGCCTTACTTCAGTGGTAGGGAGATTACTGGAGAGAATTCTTCGAGACAGGATCTACTCCCATTTAGAAAAAAAATGGATGTATTAGTGAGAGGTAGCATGGTTTTGTGAAGGGGAGGTCGTGTCTCACTAACTTGATGGAGTTTTTCGAAGAGGTCACAAAGATGATTGATGCAGGTAGGGCAGTGGATGTTGTCTATATGGACTTCAGTAAGGCCTTTGACAAGGTCCCTCATGGTAGACTAGTACAAAAGGTGAAGTCACACGGGATCAGGGGTGAGCTGGCAAGGTGGATACAGAACTGGCTAGGTCATAGAAGGCAGAGAGTAGCAATGGAAGGATGCTTTTCTAATTGGAGGGCTGTGACTAGTGGTGTTCCACAGGGATCAGTGCTGGGACCTTTGCTGTTTGTAGTATATATAAATGATTTGGAGGAAAATGTAACTGGTCTGATTAGTAAGTTTGCAGACGACACTACGGTTGGTGGAATTGCGGATAGCGATGAGGACTGTCAGAGGATACAGCAGGATTTAGATTGTTTGGAGACTTGGGCAGAGAAATGGCAGATGGAGCTTAATCCAGACAAATGTGAGGTAATGCATTTTGGAAGGTCTAATGCAGGTAGGGAATATACAGTGAATGGTAGAACCCTCAAGAGTATTGAAAGTCAGAGAGATCTAGGTGTACAGGTCCACAAGTCACTGAAAGGGGCAACACAGGTGGAGAAGGTAGTCAAGAAGGCATATGGCATGCTTGCCTTCATTGGCCGGGGCATTGAGTATAAGAATTGGCAAGTCATGTTGCAGCTGTATAGAACCTTAGTTAGGCCACACTTGGAGTATAGTGTTCAATTCTGGTCGCCACACTACCAGAAGGATGTGGAGGCTTAAGAGAGGGTGCAGAAGAGATTTACCAGAATGATGCCTGGTATAGAGGGCATTAGCTATGAGGAGCGGTTGAATAAACTCGGTTTGTTCTCACTGGAATGACGGAGGTTGAGGGGCGACCTGATAGAGGTCTACAAAATTATGAGGGGCATAGACAGAGTGGATAGTCAGAGGCTTTTCCCCAGGGTAGAGGGGTCAATGACTAGGGGGCATAGGTTTAAGGCGCGAGGGGCAAAGTTTAGAGTAGATGTACGAGTCAGGTTTTTTACATAAAGGGTAGTGGGTGCCTGGACCTCGCTCCCGGAGGAGGTGGTGGAAGCATGGACTGTAGCCACCTAAATTGGCCAGCTCCCGATTTAAAATGGCAAACGGCAAAGGCTGATGGGAAAGTCAGCCAACACAGACAGAAACCAGCAGGTGCTGGTTTGCTGTGTATTTAACTCTGCAAAAAGCCAGACAACATTGATACCAGCAACCATCAGCATAACAATGTAGCAGCCATCTACATACTGATGAGCAATCCCCGGGAACAATAAGTAACATTTGGGACACACAAAGCAAAGCCAGACTCCCCGGCGCCAGCAGGAGCCAACACAAAGGAGGTTAATGAACACCTCAAGACCGCCCATCGATCAGGGAACCGCTCCAGTATTGGAGAAATCGAACCAAGCGATTGGGACAAAGTCCAATCACTTGGGACCAGGTACAGGGTCCGCCTCGAAAGGCGGGAAGCCCCTGGGGCTATAAGAGTTAAGCCCCAAGTTCAAATCGCTCTCTCTCTTCGTCCTGCCCGGGTCACCCAGCAACACGAACCAACATTGACCGTGACCGGTGCAATGACCACCGACAGAAGTAAGTCTTAATTCAACACTCGCTATGAGATAGGCGCTCCTAGCTACCAATTCGTACCAACTTCGAATCCCGCAGACTCAGAACCCGAACGAAAGTCCATTTGTTCCCCATACCTGGTGGGCCAGTCCGAAGTTAAGTATAGGCCTGTTAGTTGTAGAAGTAGCTTAGACGTAGAATTTGTGCATGAGTAGCGATTACTGTGTATAATAAATGTGCTTTGATTTGAATCTTTCTAATCGGTGTATTGAGTTATTGATCTTTACTTGGACTTGAACCTCGTGGCGGTATCATAAAGATACCTGGCGACTCGAGAGCAAAGATAATAAAACAGAGCAATTGAACCAACCGGAAAGTTAGCAACAGGACGATAGTGACATTTAAGGGGCATCTTGACAAATACATGAATCGGATGGGAATAGAGGGATACGGACCCAGGAAGTGCAGAAGATTGTAGTTTAGTCGGGCAACATGGTCGGCACAGGCTTGGAGGGCCGAAGGGCCTGTTCCTGTGCTGTACTTTTCTTTGTTCTTTGTTCTTTGTTCAACCGGGACAGTCCCAGACATTTTGGCGCCACTCCCTGGTTTAAGGGAAACGCAAACAAGCTGACGTCAGTGACCGCTTGGGACACGCCCAGTCATCAAGATTCCCACCCACTTATTGGCTAAGGAATCGAACAGAGTGATCAGGGATCACCCAATTAGTGGGGCCCAAATTGAAGGACTGCCCAAAAGAGCGCGAAAACCCCCCGAGTATAAGAAGAAGAGTTTGCCATATGTTCGCTCTCTTTTGGCCTTGGTACCCCGGTCACGGCCATCGCCAATCGTAGCAACACCAGAAGCGAATCCAAGTTCAATGCCCACTACCAGACTGATGAGCCCAGCTGAGCAGCCGTTAGTCCTTCGAATCCGAGAGATCCAGAATTAAACAGCGGCCACTGTTCTCTGACCTAAGCCGGGTGCCCGAAGTTAAGTACAGGTTGGCTTGGTGGATAGGTGTAGTTAACTAGTAGTGTTTATGTTGCATGACTAATTGTGTGTAAATAAAGTATCCTTGGCCTTGAACTAACTAACTGGTGTTTGGCTCTTTGATCGATAGCCGGTTGAAACTTGTGATGGTATCATTTGATACCTGGCGACTTTAAGCATTCGGACATAGATAACATAGAAAGAAAGGCAAATTCACTGATTGCCCTAATTGGAACAGAGCCACAGAAAAGACCAAGTAGTTAAAGAAACCGGCAACAGAGGGATGTGGTGATTTTCCTGTGAATATTATTGTACATAGTTAGTAATGTGTCCTCCAACTAGCTGGTGGCGTCAGACATCGGTCATGTGACATCCGACGCTCGCCAGTTGGTAATAAAGTGTACAACAGGACAGTCGCACACAGGGTAGTTCCAGGAGAGTTCATGAAACTCAAATAAGTAACTTAGTCTGATTAGTATTCTGCTCGTTATCTTTCACGTGATCATCAATAAATCATCTTTCTAGTCATGTCACCAGCAGTTCTATGTGCATCATTGCAACGGCAAGGTCACAGAACACAGCACCCCCAAGGGAGCATTCACCCAACTCCCCATGTGATACCCAACCTTCCCTCCACCCCCAACCCCCTTCAATCTCCCCCCACCCCAACCCTCCATTCACACACCCCCTCCCACCATTGTGAACCACGCGTGTGGCTAATGATGCCCTCTTTGTGTCTCCTCCTAAATGTCGGGTGAGGCCCCAGACTGGCGGTGGGGTGCTGGACGTAAGAATCCTCATTTCCTTTGAGGAGCGTGCCCAGGAGGTGACTAGGGTAGCCTAGGACAGATCGGTCACCCACGCGGAGGCTGGCGGACGTCACAGAGGCGAGGAACCATCAGGCTTCACCCGGGGGACCTGTCAAATGTGAATTGTTATTGCCTTACTGACTGACTCATTCTTCCCACTGACCACATGTCCATTTTCCCACAGGCCCTCTAACGCCGGGCGGCACCTTCTCCTGCCTCCCATGAGATCACCTCGGAGGAGAGCTCCGGGAATGCAACCGTAGTCGCAGCACAGCTGTCATTCCCACCGTCCACCAGCGCAGATACACACACCTCGGTGGGACATGTTTGTTGACAGGCTTCGGGGGCACAATCTGAGGAACACAGCTGCTAATGCACATCAGGTAGAGACAGGAACCCTCAGGCGAGACAGCTGTTGGAGAGCTGCTGGATGCCAGGGCCCAGCTGGGTCCCCAGCCTGATGCTGAGCCTGTGGAACAGAGTTACCCAGATCTGATTGAGACGATAGGGAGCAGCTGGGACATTCAGAGGGAGATGTCAGCGACACTCCAGCAGGTCCATAGACGCTTGGAGGAGTCCCAGAGGCTGCGGGCACATGAGATGTCGTCAGCAATGCATGGCACCGAGGCCAACACTGCTAGGGTGGCGACCGCAGTGGAAAACCTGGTGCACGATGTTGGCACCATTAGTGAAGGTGTCCAAGTGTGTTGCACAGTCGGTGACGGCCATGGCTGAGGGTCCCGGCAAAATGTCTGACTCACTTGGGGATGGGACCCAGCACCAGGCTGACCTTTGATGATGTTCTGCGGGGCATGTCCCGCTCTCAGATGGAAATGGCCAAGGTGCTGCGCAACTTGTTCCAGTCGCAGGTGGGCATTGCCGAGGCGCTGCAGAGCTTGGCCCAATCACTGAGCAGCATCACCGACGGCGTCGACACCATGGGGAACCGCCAGGCCTGGCAGAGCCAGAAGATGCAGGGACAGCCGGGACTCGAACCAGCTGCCCCACCATCCCAAGGTGAACCCCAGGGCCTTCTGGGCATCGAGCGGGAGGAGGGAGCGCTGGGTGCCAACCAGGACCTATCCCATGGAGCGGCGATGGTGGCCACCACCTTCCCTAAGTTTCACCCCTCTGATGAGGCCGCATCTCGCAGCCAGAAAATGGGCAATGGGGAGGGGGTGAGAGGGCGGGGTGCGGGGGGGGGGGGGGGGGGGGGGGGGGGGGGGAGCGCAGCACCATTGGGAAAGTGGGGAATTGAAAACACATTAAACACCTTTGTGCTCAATCATTATGACACCTTTGTCATTTTGTTCTGCAATGCGGGCTGACCTCCAATCCCTTGGACCATCTCACCTAGCATCTCCCCCTCTCCATGGCACCCACCCACCCTCCGGCCGTGGTCATATCCCCGGAGCTGTGTCCCATCCCTTAGGTGTCCGGATGTTGGCTGATCTGTGTGCGGTGTTGCCTCACGCAGTGTTCAGGCACAGTGTCCAGGCATCAAGGTGTGATTGGGATGCTAGGCAATGACTCCCACATGGTACATGGCCGCCCTCCCACGGGAACCCACTTAGGATGTGTGAAGTGCTCACTTCACCATGATAACCAATCCTCTATTAGTAATAACCTTCAGTGGCACAGCCAGAGGCCTCGGCAGTCGGCGGGGGTTATGGGTAGTCAGTGGGGCAGACTGGTAGGGACAAGGGTTGCCCCCAGAACGGCTAAACGATTCTGAGGTTGGCATGGTGGTGCCGTGAGTGATTGCTCCTCAGTTGCCTCCCCAGTGCCTCCCCCCCCACCCAACTATGGCGGGCCACCCCTGCGGATGGTTCACCCCCCCCCCCCCCCACTGAGCACTGGGGTGGCAAGACCAGCACCCCCGGGCTCTTTGTCTGTGAGCAAAAATAGCTACTCACCTCCTCGGCTCCCCACAGAAGCCCTTCCGCCAGGTTCAAATGGAGTACTAATTGCCGCCAGCGTGACCACTTGCTGGAGAGGCACCTGAATCACGGGAGGGCGTTAGATATGGGGTGGTTCTTGTTAATTGTATGGAAATGTGGCTTAAGTGGTGACAATTGGTCTCACGTCATTCTACGGTGAGATCCTGATTTCACCTAGGGGAGCGGGCCGATTGCATCGCAAACTGTTTGGCACCTGGCTCGGTTCCCGTTTTTGGCCTCTCCCACTATTCACCGTTCTTGTTTCGCTTGAGTGAGAGCGTAACGAGGCTGGAGAATCAGGCTCCTTGTGTTTCCCGGTGGCGTGAGGCGACACAATGTTCTTTGGCGGCATGATTCTCTGTTCCCACTGCTGTCAATGGGAATTCCCATTGAAATCACCCCGTGCCGCCAGGAAACCTGCGGGCGGGGGTAGGATGCCGGCAAGACCGGAGAATCCCGCCACCGGTGAATGGATGGAGAATTCCGGCAGATGTGTTTCAATGAAGTCGCCTCTCACCCTTCTAAACTTCAGTGGATGCAAACCTACCTTGTCTAGCCTTTCCGATTAAAGCAACCCGCCCGTTCCAAGCATTTTGTTGGAGAAAATCTCCATATCATTTCGACTTCATATTTTAAAAACAATGCAGGTCGATTTTTTATTGTATCCCCACTCCTAATAGGTGGCATTGCCATCACTGAGAGAGTGGCAGTGTTTAAAACACAGTGGTTGTTTATTAGGGGACAGATGTTCGAGTGCAGACATCACAGGTAAAAGAACACCTGAAGCACAAGCAGCCTCACGGAGGGGCAACTGAAGGGAAACACCTCACAAATCTCACTGCCAGGGTCACCTGTTGACAAGATTCTTTTTGAAATGAGAGCAAAGGTGGATTGTCTATTTTGAAATAATATGGAGGTATGCGGTTTAGTTCATCGCACCTGTGTCCGCTCTTTGAAAGAGTTATCCAGTTGGTCCCATTCCATTGCTCTTTTTCCATAACCACACATATCTTTTCTTGTCAATAAGAAGTCTTCCAACACCAGTTTAACGTTCAACAGGTTTGTTTCAAATCACTAGCTTTCCGAGCGCTGCTCCTTCCTCAGGTGTGCTCTGAAAGCTAGTGATTCGAAACAGACTGGTGTTGTAAGACTTCCCACCCCAGTCCAACGCCGGCATCTCCACATCATTTTCTTTTCAAATCTATCCAATTTCCAAGTGCATATTCCAATTGAATCTACTTTCAACGTTTCAAATCATAATTCACTGCATATAAAAAATTGTCCTCAACTCCACTTTGGTTCTTTGCAATTACTTATCAGACGAGTGAAAGCAGGAATCCATTTGCACATTTTGAAAATCTGTTCAATGTAGGACCCACCTTCACACCCATTAGTATCGTCCCCCCAAAAACACACATACACACACAGTGTGTCAATTACTGGGTGGCTGTAAAATCATAATATCCAGAAGTAAGCTGTGAAACCTCTGATGCATCTTTTAACCACTTAGCATCCCCTTATTGCCTGACAAATCTTCCCACTCATTATTTTGTCAATAACCCTGAATCTGTGTGTGCCCTCTGGTTACAGATTCACCAACCTCTGGAAACAATTTATCCTTATTTATTCTATCAAACCCTACAGGCTGGTTTAGCACAGTGGGCTAAACAGCTGGCTTGTAATGCAGAACAAGGCCAGCAGCGCGGGTTCAATACCGGCCTCCCCGAACAGGCGCTGGAATGTGACGACTAGGGGCTTCTCACAGTAACTTCATTGAAGCCGACGTGTGACAATAAGCGATTATTATTATCATAGGCGGGAATCCCCGAGCTTCCGCGCCGGAATTGTGCCCGGCACGGGGGGCGGAGAATAGCCATTCACGCCGGAAATCCAGCGAGACAGCGCTTCCGTGAACCCGCCAGTCGCGGCGCCGGTCGGCCACGGCGATTCTCCGCGTTCAATGGACCAAATGCCCGCTGAGCTCCGCTGAGTCCCGCCAGCGTGGTTCATATATGGTCCCACCCGGTGGGACCTCAGCGTTCTGGCTGCGGGGGCCGTCCTGATGGGGGGGGGCGGGGGGGATCCGACTCTGGGGGGGCCTCCACGGTGGCCAGGCCCGCGATCGGGCGCTACCGATCGGCGGGCGCGCTCATTCCAGGGGGGGGCCTATGTTCCTCTGCACCACACCCCTGTAGGGCTCCGCCATGTTGCGCGGGGCCGGCGCGGAGATGGCAACCACGCGCATGCGCCTTTCCGCGCCGGAGCAGCAAGCAGCTCTCCAGCGCCATGCTCGTACCCTGAACAGTGGTGAATTGCTGGGCCAGGTGGCCTGTTGACGTCGGCGTGCGCCACTCCGGTGTTTACGCCGGGGCCAATATTTGGCCAGAATTTCAGAGAATCCCGGCCCCTGACTACGGAAAATCCGTACAAGAACCTTTAATAGATAAATGAACAAAGTAGCAGAAATAATCTGCATGGTAACAAGAGCTTTGTTAAATGAAATCCAAATATTTCTTGTACATGCCTTGCACCTCTTGGCATTGTTAAATGTTGATATGTGGACACAATGCACAATCCCCTCTTCTAATTAATGTTTGCCCCAAGATATCAAAACAATGGAATTGTTTAACGTCCTCAGTGTTTAATTGCTCTCACTATCTGGAAGCTTTCAAAAACTAAGCTTAATGCTGCTAACTGTCATTTTAAAAATCATTTACCTGATCTTATCTTCTACTCTTTTGAATCCATAGTGGCACACTGTACTTACTGTTCCCAGAATATCTGTCTCATTGGACTCACATCTCACAAATGTTGCATTACTGAATTTCAGAAAACTGCTGTTCAGTACTATCAGACTTCATGAAAGTGAAATCCTTGTAGCTTTACAGCTATTGTGCAACAATGTCTGGTACGTTCTAGAAAGCTGAGTCTGTCACAGGCAGTTTGGTTAACTGTGCTGCTGAGTTAATCTTTATGCAGTGTCCAGCTGTACTTTTTATTTCCAGGCGAAGTGAAATGAATGCTATCTCTGTAAACAGAGCGGTATGTGATTACAGGCTGGTACGCACAACTCCCTTTTGGGTGTAACATTCTGTGGCAACATTATGCAAAGTGCCGTGGGCTTGCAAACAATGTCCAGTCAACTTTATGGGTACGTTTAATAAGGACACAGGGTGTTCACACCGAGTATGAATAAATAACTTTGGTTCATTTATTAGATCCCTACCGGGTCTCCCTTCGGACGGTGCCTTACTCGCCGACCATTGATACTTTACTGAATGGAGTTCCCCTGCCCCTCAGTGGGGATGTTCATATTTCGCGAGAACCACGGGGAAGATAAGTCCTGGGCGGGATCTGACAGTAAGGTTGGAAAATCTAGACCCTTCTATCCCGAAAGGCTGCGGATGTTGGGCCGACTGAACTTTGAGCAAAGTTGGATCAATCTGAATTGTGAAACAAGTTCAAGGGGTTCAGTGGCCGATTCTTGCTCTTCAATAATGGCCAGCCGAAGGTTTAGGTTTTCCTGTCCAGCAAAGGCAAAACCTTTATTTAACCGTAGATAAAATTCACTTTGGTTTGTGCGTGATAGAATTACACGAGAATTACCCTCAGGCTTTATCACTGATAATTGGTACAGTCACATTTCTTGGTACATTGATTGAGGAACGTGCAAAGATTTCACCAATCCAAATTCCAGGCCTCATGCGACATACCTTAGGCTGGATTCTCCGTTCCTGAGAATTAGTGTTGACGCCGGGGCAGGATTCGTGGAGTTCCACAACAGCAAAACTGGCGCAATCAATTCCAATGAGAAAAGGTGCCGGATTCACCGGGTTCGCGATTGACACTCAAGAGGCTGACAAGTTGCAGCCGCATATACACACTTCACTCCCCACACAAACCATCCCAGCCAACAAGTGTGGTAATACCAGGTGTTGCGGTACCAGAGAGAGGAATAACCATTGGCTAGACCGTGGGGTCTACCATTGGGCAATGTACATAGCCCCGCCCTGAGAGGCGGGGTATAAGAACCAATGCCGCACCAGCAGCCTTCACTTCTGTAACTTCGCTGCTGGGTACAGTTCTGTCTGATTAAAGCTGAATCGATATGACTCCACGTGGACTCAAGCGTATTGATTGTGTATCAATTTAATCAGATAAGCACTTTTGAAGGATGGATCTCCGCATCAAGCCGGCGTGCCTTCAGCTCAGCCTGCACGCAGAAAACTCTACCGAGATTTTTAAGCATTGGCTGGCATGCTTCCAGGGCTACCTCGAGACGGCTGCCGACACCCCCAGAGAAAGGCAGAAAATGCACCTCCTACGCTCGCGGGTCAGCCCGGCGATCTACCCCCTGATCGAAGGGGCGGCGAACTATGATAAAGCCATGGAACTGTTGGAAGGACACTACATTCGTCCACTTCATCAGGTCTACGCCCATCACCTGCTGGCAACGAGACGGCAGAGCCCAGATGATATGCTAGAAGATTTCTACAGGGCACTGATCGTGCTGGGCCAAAACTTCGGCTGCCCAGCGGTGACGGCGAACGAGCACTCCGAACGTTTAATTCGAGACGCTTTCGTGGCCGGTATGATCTCCCCCGACATTCGCCGAAGGCTGCTCGAAATGGAGACGCTGGGCCCCATCGAGGCCTGGGCCCTGGCAGGGTCCATGGACGTGGCATACAAAAACGCCCTTGCGTACGGCCCGCGTGCACCGCGCCCCCCTGGGCTGCGTGGCACCCCGCCGTGGCAGCCTCCCAGACTTACCCGCCTAACCCCCAGACTTACCCGCTAACTCCGCAGGCCTGCGCGGCAAGGCGCCTCGCTACTGCCGCCAGCCAACGCTGCTTCTTCTGCGGCCAGGCGAATCACCCGCACGCACTGCCCGGCCCGCACCGTCACCTGCAAAGGGTGCAGCAAGAACGGCCACGATGCCGCGGTCTGTCTCGCCCGCGTGGTGAACGCAGTGTCCAATGACTACCCTCAGCCATTCCTCCAGCCGCCCGCTGCGCAACCACAGCCGTTCTTCCACGTCCTGACCGTCCCAGGCCCACCGCCGCACTCCCTTTTCCCAGCCCCGCCAGCCTAACGCGCACCACAGCCTTTGCCCCGCCAGGCAGCGTCGCAGCCGCAGCCATTTTTTCCCCCCCAGCAACCAGGCTGGAGGAGTACGCGCAGCCATTTTGTCCCTCGCCGGTCCAATCGGCGGGGTCTCCGTCCCCGAACTCCATGGGCAATCCCTGGCCGGTGCCATCTTGGATGGGGCCTCAAGCCCCCAGCGCGGCTGGCTACGTGCTGCCGGACCAAAACCCCTCGCTGCAGCTGGCCTCCGTCACACTGGAGCAGCATGCGCCGCCAGTTTACTCTTCCCCGCCGCCATCTTCCGAGTTTTTCCAGGTGTGGCTAAGTTTATAACCAAACTGAAATCAACCTGAAGGGATGGTCCTGTTTACCCATGGTACCCGGTTCCCTGATGACACCGATAGTAATTTTCTGATGGTCACTGCCAAATCCAGAAACCTCGTTAACTGCTGAACTTTTTTTAAAAACGTATTTTATTACCAACATGCATCAAAACAGATTACAGCAAATAAACACCAGGGAAACATACTTCCCAGCAAACTACAGTCTTTCCTCCCCTTTTCACCCCCCTCACTGCGAACAGCTCCTCAAACACGGTCACAAACATCTCCCACCTTTTCTCAAACTCCCCTGCTGAGCCCCTTAACTCATACTTTATCTTCTCTAAGCGCAGGAAGTCGTACAGGTCACCCAACCAAGCCGCTACCCTTGGTGGCGATGTCGACCGCCACTCCAGTAAAATTTGCCGCCGTGCAATCAGAGAGGCGAAGGCCACGACATCGGCCTTCCTCCTCTCCATGAGCTCCGGCTTCTCTGAAACCCCAAATATCGCCACCAAAGGGTCAGGGTCCACCTCCTCCTCCACTATCCTGGCTAAGACCGTGAACACTCCCGCCCAGAATCTTCCCAATTTTTCGCAACCCCAAAACACATGCGTGTTATTTGATGGCCCCCGCCCACACCTCTCACACTCACCTGCCACCCCCTGAAAGAACCCACTCATTCTCACCCAAGTCATATGCACCCTGTGCACCACCTTAAACTGTATCAGGCTCATCCTTGCACAGGAGGAGGTCCCTACGCAGTGCCTCACTCCATACTCTCCAATTGATCTCCCCTCCCAACCCCCTTCCCAGCGTCGCAGCCGCAGCCATTTTTTCCCCCCCGGCAACCATGCTGGAGGAGTACGCGCAGCCATTTTGTCCCTCGCCGGTCCAATCGGCGGGGTCTCCGTCCCCGAACTCCATGGGCGATCCCTGGCCGGTGCCATCTTGGATGGGGCCTCAAGCCCCCAGCTGGCTACGTGCTGCCGGACCAAAACCCCTTGCTGCAGCTGGCCTCCGTCACACTGGAGCAGCATGCGCCGCCAGTTTACTCCTCCCCGCCGCCATCTTCCGAGTCCCCGGACTCCACGTGCGATCCATGGCCGGCGCCATCTTGGATGGGGCCTCAAGCCCCCAGCGCGGCTGGCTACGCGCTGCCCGACCAAAACCCTTTGTTGCAGCTGGCCTCCGCCACGCTGGAGCAGCGTGCGCCACCAGTTTGCTCCTCCCCGCAGCCATCTTCCGAGTCCCCGGACTCCACGTGCGATCCATGGCCGGCGCCATCTTGGATGGGGCCTCATGCCCCCAGCACGGCTGGCTACGCGCTGCCCGACCAAAACCCTTTGTTGCAGCTGGCCTCCGCCTTGTGGGAGCAGAGTGCGCCGCCATTTTGTCCCTCCCCGCCGCCATTTTGTTTCTCCCTGCCACCATCCTCAGAGTCCCCGAACTCCATGTGCGATCCATGGACGGCGCAATCATGGATGGGGCCTCAAGCCCCCAACACGGCTGACGATGCGCTGCCGGATCTTCACTCCTTGCTGCAGCTGGCCTCCGTCACCCTGGACCAGAGTCGGCCCCGAACGCTAGCAAAGGCCACCACGACGATCGGCATCAACGGCCACGTGACGTCATGCCTCATCGACTCCGGGAGCACGGAGAGCTTCGTCCACCTCGACACGGTAAGGCGCTGTTCTCTGGTCATCTACCCCACCCAACAAAGGATCACCCTGGCCTCCGGGTCACACGTGGTGCAGATAAAAGAGTTCTGCCTCGCGAACCTCACCGTCCAAGGCAGGGAACTCCGCAATTTCCGCCTATACGTGCTGCCACACCTCTGCGCAGCCACCCTTCCGGGACTGGATTTCCAGTGCCACCTACAAAGCCTTACTTTTAGATTCAGCGGCCCTATACCCCCCCTTACTGTTTGCGGCCTCGCGACCCTTAAGGTCGACCCGCCTTCCCTGTTTGCGAACCTCACCCCGGATTGCAAACCCGTCGCCACCAGGAGCAGACGGTACAGCGCCCAGGACCGGACCTTCATCAGGTCCGAGGTCCAAAGGCTGCTGAAGGAAGGGGTCATCGAAGCGAGCAACAGCCCCTGGAGGGCTCAAGTAGTGGTGGTAAAGACCGGGGAGAAGCATAGGATGGTCATCGACTATAGCCAGACCATCAACCGGTTTGCACAACTGGACGCGTACCCCCTCCCCCGTATTGCCGACCTGGTAAACAGGATCGCGCAATACAAGGTCTTCTCCACGGTGGATCTCAAGTCTGCCTACCACCAGCTACCCCTCCGTAATAGCGACCGCCAGTACACTGCCTTCGAAGCAGATGGGCGGCTCTACCACTTTTTAAGGGTTCCCTTCGGTGTCACAAACGGGGTCTCGGTCTTCCAGCGTGAGATGGACCGAATGGTTGACCGGTACGGCTTACACGCAACGTTCCCGTATCTTGACAACGTCACCATCTGCGGCCATGACCAGCAGGATCACGACACCAACCTCCGTAAATTTCTCCAGACCGCGCACCTCCTGAATCTGACGTACAATAAGGAGAAGTGCGTGTTTAGCACCGACCGTCTAGCCATTCTAGGCTACGTAGTGCGAAGTGGAGTCATAGGCCCCGACCCCGAATGCATGTGCCCCCTTATGGAGTTCCCCCTCCCTCACTGCCCCAAGGCCCTAAAGCGCTGCCTCGGGTTCTTTAGCTACTATGCACAATGGGTCCCTAATTACGCCGACAAGGCTCGACCCCTAATCCAATCCACGACCTTCCCCCTGTCGACGGAGGCCCGCCAGGCCTTTTGCTGTGTCCAACACCCTCCACCATTCCAGAGACTCTCACCTCGGTTGGGTGTGTTCCAAAAATCACAGAATGTACAGTACAGAAGGAGTCCATTCGGCCCATCGAGTCTGCACCGGCCCTTGGAAAGAGCACTCTACTTAAGCCCATGCCTCCACCCTAACCCAGTTACCCCACTTAACCTTTTTCGACACTAAGGGGCAATTTATCATGGCAAATCCATCTTACCTGCACATCTTTGGACTGTGGGAGGAAACCGGAGCACCCGGAGGAAACCCACGCACACACGGGGAGAACGTGCAGACTCCGCACAGACCGTGACCCAGTGGGGAATCGAACCTGGGACCCTGGGGCAGCATGGTGGCACAGTGGGTTAGCCCTGCAGTCTCACGGCGCCGAGCTCCCTGGTTCGATCCCGGCTCTGGGTCACTGTCCGTGTGGAGTTTGCACATTCTCCCCGTATTTGCGTGGGTTCTCCCCCACAACCCAAAGATGTTTAGGCTAGGTAGATTGGGCACGCTAAATTGCCCCTTAATTGGAAAAAATTAATTGGGTACACTAAATTTATTTAAATTTTTTAAGAAAACACCTGGGACCCTGGAGCTGTGAAGCAACTGTGCTAACCACTGCGCTACCATGCTGCCCACTTTAGCGCGCTTTAGCGAGGGAGCGGACAGTCAGAGGGTGGGCCGGCCCCAAGAACTAGTTGCCGTCCAGATGGGTTACGGATTTCTGGAATGGACAGTCCCATCGATTGTGGAGATGCAGTTGCAGAACCAGGGACTACAGGAGGGGTTGTCAGGAAGCATCCAGAACCAGCAGGCGCAGGTGGAGGAGTCCAACCGTGTGCAGATCAGCATGTCCAAGGCCTCGGGCATTCTACGCAGGTGCTGGCCAACTCCCAGGACAGGGTTGCCGCCTCACAGGACATTGCAGTGGTGCTTCTGAGCGTGGCCCAGTCACAGCAGGCCATGGCTGAGAACGACGGCGGCAGTGCCCAGGCGCTGGCTGATGTGGCGCAGACACAGAGGGAGGTGGTCCATTCGCAGTGGGAGATGGCACAGTCACTGGCTGATGTGACACAGACCCAGAAGGTGGTGGCACAGTCAATGGGTGATGTGGCGCAGTCCCAGACGGAGGTGGTCCAGTCCCTGTGCTCCCTGGCTGTGAGCATGCAGATCTCGATCGAGACCAGAGCCAGCCTTCAGGACTGGCAGCGCCAGGTGGCCGGGAGCCTCAGGGATAGCTCCGCTTGCTACCACAGTCCCATGGAGTAGCCCGAGGGCCATCAGGCACCCCGAGGGAGGAAGAGCTGATGGGGCCTGTGCCGGTGACTTCCACAGGGGAGAGACGGAACACTGCAGCATGCCCCTGGCGAGATTCCCCCCACCCCAGTAGGTGAACCTGGAGGCGATCAGAGCATCCCGTGTGCGTTGGCCCTGGCGCACACGTAGTGTGGCCTCCCGTGCCTGCCTGGGCCCCATGTCCTGCCAATCTTCACCCTCCTTACACCCTCGGACGAGGACGGGTGTTCATCCTCCTCCTCCAGCACGTCGCCCCTCTGCTGTGCGATGCTGTGGAGGACGCAACAAGACGCCACAATGCAGGTGACTCTTGCAGGGTCATACAGGAGAGCCCCTTCAGAGCAGTCCAGCCATCTGAACTGTTTCTTCAGGCGGCCGAAGCACTGCTGGATTGCCCCCTTGTCCGCTGCATGGACGTTGTTGTAGCGGGTCTCCACATCAGTCTGTGGCCTCCGGATAGGCATCATCAGCCACGACTGCAGCAGATAACCTCTGTCGCCCAGGAGCCAGCCGGTGGGGAGTCTCGAGCACGTCGGGAATCATCGAATGTGCTAGGACGAAGGTGTCCTGCACACTGCCCGGGTATCGGGTGCAGACGTGCATGATGCGCATCTGATGGTCACATATCAACTACACGTTCATTGAGTGGTACCCCTTTTTTTTGGTTTGGGTCGAGCGGCCTGTCCTCTGCAGGTGCTCGTAGGTGGACATGCATCCTGTCGACCACCCCCTGGACCTGGGGCACGTTGGATATGTTGGTGAACCCCGCTGCCGGGCATCCTGGTGGGCTTGGTCCAGTGGATGTATTGCGCCTCCTGGGCATATAGGGCCTCTGTGGTGGTTCGGATGCACCTGTCCACCGAGGTCTGTGAAATCCGGGACAGGTCCCCACTTGGCGACTGGAAGGGCCCCGTCGCGTAAAGGTTCAGGGCGACCGTCACCTTGACGACCACTGGGAGCGGGTGTCCCGTCCCATTTCCCCGCGGTGACAGGTGCGCATTGATGGGGCAGATTTGTCGCACTGTCTGCCTGCTCAGCCGGAGTCTTCGACGGCATGCCCGGTCTGACAGGTCCTCGAATGACAGGCGCTGCCGGTACTCATGCGGCGTCTCCTTGGCACCTACTCCTCCTCAGCTTGTTGGGCAGCCGGATCTCCATCCTGGGTGGCTGCCTCCTGCTCTGTGGCACGCTACGCTGCTGCGGCTTCCTCCTCCTCGAGCAGCTGCAGCTCGAACAGCCGCAGGATCCCCCAGGGGTGTGGTGACTAGGAGAAAGGCCACCATTGCTGGTTGTATTCCAATATCCATTGTCTGCAGGGGGTGAAAGGCCGACATGTTAGCAGGATGCATATACCCATGCCCAATCGGGTTCAACGGACTACATGGTGGCCCCGCTTGGCACTGCAGGCTCTGCCCCCACACATGCCCCCCCATCTCCGCATCCTGGCCCCGTCAGTGCGTGGCACCATGGGGGGCTCTGGCGAAGGTGAACCACGCTGTCGGGAATTCTGCCCATTGGAGTGGAGAATCACGGAGGCCCCGGAGAATACCTGGTCAGGCCCGCTAATGATATACAAATGCTGTTTACTGTATGTGTGTTCTTGAACGCATTGGTGCCTGTGGTACTATGCATTAGGGGTCATGTGGGACTGTGAAGCCGTGATGTCATTGGCTGACAGATCCCGGGTCCTGGTTGGCTGTTGACCTCTAGCTCCGCCCTGAAGGCAGAGTATAAGAACCTGGAGTTCTCCCCCGCAGGCCAGTCAGCTACTGAACTGCGGGGAACAAGTCACGCTTAATAAAGCCTCATCGACTTCATCTCTATTCGTCTCTCGTGAGTCTTTGTGCGCTACAATTTATTAAGCGTGCTTAAAAGAACTATGGAGCTCAGGATCATCCCGGAATGCCTGAGGATCAGCCCCAACGCAGTGAACTCAGCAGCAGTTTTCAAACACTGGCAGACTTGTTTCGAGGCCTACCTCAGAACGGCCCCCGGCCGGGTCACAGAAGACCAGAAACTACAGGTCCTGCACTCGAGGGTAAGCCCGGAAATTTTCCCTCTCATCGAAGACGCAGAGGATTACCAGACGGCGTTCGCAGCACTAAAAAGCATCTATGTTCGCCCAGTGAACCAGATCTACGCACGCTACCAACTCGCAACGAGACGGCAAAGTCCCGGAGAATCGATAGATGATTTCTACGCCGCGCTACTAATTTTGGGACGGGCCTGCAGCTGCCCGCCGGTAAACGCGATGGAACACACGGACATGTTAATGCGTGATGCTTTTGTGGCTGGTATGAACTCTTCCCAAACCGCCAAAGACTTTTAGAAAAAGAGTCGCTAGGACTCTCAGAGGCACGGGCCCTTGCAGCCTCACTAGATGTGGCCGCGCGAAACGCTCGCGCCTACGGCCCTGACCGTGCGGCAGCCCCTTGGGCTCCGTGGACCCCCGTCGCGACAAACCCCCCCCTCCCCCCCACCCCACAGGCTTGCGCGGTTCAGACGCCAAGTCGTCCCGGGGGAGCCCGCTGCTATTTCTGCGGCCAGGCGAAACACCCCCGGCAGCGCTGCCCGGCCCGCGCAGCGACTTGTAAGAGCTGCGGGAAAAAGGGCCATTTTGCGGCTGTGTGCCGGTCCCGGGAGGTCGCCGCGGTCCCCGGCGAACAAGGATTCCTGCGCGCTTCTAGCGCTCCCCAACCCCACCAGCGCCCCATGTACGACCCGCAGGCGCAACCAGTTTGGGTCCCGGCCACCGCTGTCCAGCGCCCCATGTACGACCCGCAGGCGCAACCAGTTTGGGTCCCGACTACCGCTGTCCCCGGAGAACAAGGCGATCTGCGTGTTTCTGACGCTCCCCAACCCCCCCAGCGCCCCATGTGCGACCCGCAGGCGCCGCCATTTTGGGTCCCGGCCACCACGAGGGGAGGAGGGGTGCCGCCATCTTGGGATCCCCCAGACCTGTGCGACGCATGGGAACGGCCATTTTGTCCACCCCCGCCGCCATCTTGTGACCCCCCAGCCATGTGCGATGCATGGGGGCGGCCATTTTGTTCATCCCGCCGCCATCTTGGACGGCAACAACGGACCCCAGTGTCGACGGCTCCACGGGGTTCGAGGAAGACGCTCAAACATTACAACCACGTCTGGCCTCAATGACGCTGGACCAAGCACGGCCCCGGACGCTCCAGACGACGACAACAACGGTGCTGATAAACGGGCACGAGACACCATGCCTGGTCGACTCCGGGAGCACGGAAAGCTTCATCCACCCCGACACGGTAAGACGCTGTTTTTTGACCATCCGTCCCAGTGCGCAAAAGATTTCCCTAGCTGCAGGATCCCACTCCGTACAGATTAAAGGCTTCTGCATAGTGACCCTAACGGTGCAAGGGAGGGAGTTTAAAAACTACAGGCTCTACGTCCTTCCCCAACTCTGCACGCCCACATTACTGGGATTAGATTTCCAGTGCAACCTGCAGAGCCTAACGTTTCAATTCGGCGGCCCAATACCCCCACTCACTATCTGCGGCCTCGCAACCCTCAAGGTTGAGCCCCCATCCTTGTTTGCAAACCTCACCCCGGATTGCAAACCCGTCGCCACTAGGAGCAGACGGTACAGCGCCCAGGACCGGACATTCATTCGGTCCGAAGTCCAGCGGCTACTGAAGGAAGGCATAATCCAGGCCAGCAATAGTCCCTGGAGAGCACAGGTGGTAGTAGTAAAGACAGGGGAGAAGCAAAGGATGGTCATAGACTATAGCCAGACCACCAACAGGTACACACAACTAGATGTGTACCCTCTCCCCCGCATATCCGACATGGTCAATCGGATTGCCCAATATAAGGTCTTCTCCACCGTGGACCTCAAGTCCGCCTACCATCAGCTCCCCATCCGCCCAAGTGACCGCAAGTACACAGCCTTCGAGGCAGACGGGCGATTATACCACTTCCTAAGGGTCCCATTTGGCGTCACAAACGGGGTCTCGGTCTTCCAACGAGAGATGGACCGAATGGTTGATCAACACGGGTTGCAGGCCACGTTCCCGTACCTCGACAACGTAACCATCTGCGGCCACGATCAGCAGGACCACGACGCCAACCTCCAAAAATTCCTCCAGACCGCTAAAGCCTTGAACCTCACATACAACGAGGACAAGTGCGTGTTTAGCACAAACCGGCTAGCCATCTTGGGATATGTAGAGCGCAATGGGATAATAGGCCCCGACCCCGAACGCATGCGCCCCCTCATGGAATTTCCCCTCCCGCACTGCTCAAAAGCCCTAAAACGCTGCCTGGGTTTTTTTTCATATTACGCCCAGTGGGTCCCCAGTACGCAGACAAGGCCCGCCCCCTAATACAGACCACGACCTTCCCCCTGTCGACAGAGGCTTGCCAGGCCTTCAGCCGCATCAAAGCGGATATCGCAAAGGCCACAATGCGCGCCATCTAAGAGTCCCTCCCCTTCCAGGTCGAGAGTGACGCCTCCGATGTAGCTCTAGCGGCCACCCTTAACCAAGCGGGCAGGCCCGTGGCCTTTTTCTCCCGAACCCTCCACGCTTCAGAAATCCGCCACTCCTCAGTGGAAAAGGAAGCCCAAGCCATAGTGGAAGCTGTGCGACATTGGAGGCATTACCTGGCCGGCAGGAGATTCACTCTCCTCACGGACCAACGGTCGGTAGCCTTCATGTTCGATAATGCACAGCGGGGCAAAATTACGAACGACAAGATCTTAAGGTGGAGGATCGAGCTCTCCACCTTCAACTATGAGATCATGTACCGTCCCGGAAAGCTGAACGAGCCGTCCGATGCCCTATCCCGCGGCACATGTGCCAACGCACAAATTAACCACCTCCAAACCCTCCACGAGGACCTCTGCCACCTGGGGGTCACTCGGTTCTACCACTTTATAAAGTCCCGCAACCTCCCCTACTCTGTGGAGGAGGTCCGTACAGTCACAAGGAACTGCCACATCTGCGCAGAGTGCAAACCGCACTTTTTCAGGCCGGATGGTGCGCACCTGATCAAGGCTTCCCGTCCCTTTGAACGCCTTGGTCTGGATTTCAAAGGGCCCCTCCCCTCCACCGACCGCAACATTTACTTCCTGAACGTGGTGGACGAGTACTCCCGTTTCCCCTTCGCCATCCCCTGCCCTGACATGACAGCGGCCACAGTCATTAAAGCCCTTAACACCATATTCACACTGTTCGGTTGCCCCGCATACGTCCACAGCGACAGGGGGTCCTCCTTTATGAGTGACGAGCTGCGCCAGTTCCTGCTCAGCAACGGTATAGCCTCGAGCAGGACGACCAGCTGCAACCCCCGGGGGAACGGGCAAGTAGAGAGGGAGAACGGCACGGTCTGGAAGACCGTCCTACTGGCCCTACGGTCCAGGGACCTCCCAGTTTCACGGTGGCAGGAGGTCCTCCCGGACGCTCTCCACTCCATCCGGTCGCTACTGTGTACTAGCACTAACCAAACGCCCCATGAGCGCCTCCTTGTCTTCCCCAGGAAGTCCTCCTCTGGAACGTCGCTGCCGACCTGGCTGGCGGTCCCAGGACCCATCCTGCTCCGAAAACATGTGTGGGCGCACAAGTCGGACCCTTTGGTCGAGAGGGTTCGCCTCCTCCACGCGAACCCGCAGTACGCTTACGTGGAGTACCCCGACGGCCGACAGGACATGGTCTCCCTGCGAGATCTGGCGCCCGCCGGCAACACACACACCCCCACGACACCAATCACCCCCTCCCTGCCACCGGCGCACCCCGCGAACGCCCCCTTCCCGGGGGGATCGGTCCTCCTCCCAGGTCCGACCAGAAGTGAAGCGGAAGCAGAAACCGTAAGGCTCCCGGAGACGACAACACGGGAACAAGCACCACCACCGGGGCCGAGGCGATCGACGAGGACGACCAGACCGCCCGACCGACTTGTGGCATCAATGTAACACTAATATATTGTAGACTGTAACAAGAACGTTTACCTTTTCCCCCTTTTACTGTAAATAGTTTAAAACAAAAAAAAACCTCTGTACATGCAAAAGTTTTCCTCCCAGGACCAGCCTTGTAAACCCTTACCACCATACGAAGCACCACCCCGCCGGGTTCATTTTTAACAAGGGGTGAATGTGGTAGTATGCATTAGGGGTCATGTGGGACTGTGAAGCCGTGATGTCATTGGCTGACAGATCCCGGGTCCTGGTTGGCTGTTGACCTCTAGCTCCGCCCTGAAGGCGGAGTATAAGAACCTGGAGTTCTCCCCCGCAGGCCAGTCAGCTACTGAACTGCGGGGAACAAGTCACGCTTAATAAAGCCTCATCGACTTCATCTCTATTCATCTCTCGTGAGTCTTTGTGCGCTACAGTGCCGCTGTCGAGGTGGCGGAGAATTGTGATCTGGCATCAAATCAGCGTCCGCCGCTATTTTGGCTTCAGAACTGATTCTCAGCCGAATCGTTTCCCGATTTTGGTGTTGGCTGACGCAGAATCCTGCCCCTCATTCCTGTATCCGTTCCCTCCCATTCAGTCTCAGTCAACAACATATTCCCATTTCACTCTGGGTTTACAATGTCATAAAGCAATACTTTGCTAATCTCATTACTATGCCCATCAACCTTTTGCTGATTAGACTCATCAGAAATTGCAATGACTGTGGACTATCAGATTTTTTTAAATGCTAAATTAAGCTGATAGCGATAGGTTACCTTTGATACGGATGTGACTCATATTCTCAACATTAAATTACTGATTGTTGTTTTATCGAATTTTTCCAGGTGTGGCTAAGTTTATAACCAAACTGAAATCAACCTGAAGGGATGGTCCTGTTTACCCATGGTACCCGGTTCCCTGATGACACCGATAGTAATTTTCTGATGGTCACTGCCAAATCCAGAAACCTCGTTAACTGCTGAACTTTTTTTAAAAACGTATTTTATTACCAACATGCATCAAAACAGATTACAGCAAATAAACACCAGGGAAACATACTTCCCAGCAAACTACAGTCTTTCCTCCCCTTTTCACCCCCCTCACTGCGAACAGCTCCTCAAACACGGTCACAAACATCTCCCACCTTTTCTCAAACTCCCCTGCTGAGCCCCTTAACTCATACTTTATCTTCTCTAAGCGCAGGAAGTCGTACAGGTCACCCAACCAAGCCGCTACCCTTGGTGGCGATGTCGACCGCCACTCCAGTAAAATTTGCCGCCGTGCAATCAGAGAGGCGAAGGCCATGACATCGGCCTTCCTCCTCTCCATGAGCTCCGGCTTCTCTGAAACCCCAAATATCGCCACCAAAGGGTCCGGGTCCACCTCCTCCTCCACTATCCTGGCTAAGACCGTGAACACTCCCGCCCAGAATCTTCCCAATTTTTCGCAACCCCAAAACACATGCGTGTTATTTGATGGCCCCCGCCCACACCTCTCACACTCACCTGCCACCCCCTGAAAGAACGCACTCATTCTCACCCAAGTCATATGCACCCTGTGCACCACCTTAAACTGTATCAGGCTCATCCTTGCACAGGAGGAGGTCCCTACGCAGTGCCTCACTCCATACTCTCCAATTGATCTCCCCTCCCAACCCCCTTCCCATTTGTCCTTGATCTTCACCACTCGTTTGCCTCCCTGCTCCCCCCAGCCATTTGTATATATCCCCAATTTTTCCCTCCCCTTCCACATCCGGACGCAACGGTCGCTCCAGCCGGGTGTATCCCGGCAACCTCGGGAACTCCCTCCAGATCTTTTGTGCAAAGTCCCTAACGTGCAGATACTTGAACTCACTCCCCCTCGGCAGCTCTACCCTCTCCCTTAGCTATCAAACTCTTCCTCCAAATACAGATCCCTCACCTTGACCCAATTCCCTCCACCTCCTGTATACACTATCCATTCGCCCTGGCTCAAACCCATGATTCTTGCACAGCGGCGTTGGCACCGACATCCCTTTCACCCTAAAATGCCTCCTCAACTGATTCCAAATCTTGACCGGGGACTGCACCACCGGGCTCCCTGAATACCTACTCGGAGCCATTGGCAATGCTGCTGTCACCATAGTCCTCAAACTGGACCACTTCCGAGATTCCTCCCCCAACCTAACCCACTCTACCCCTTCTTCTTCCCACCATCGCCACACCTTATCCATATTTGACCCCCAGTAATAATAAAGCAAGTTCGGCAACGCCAACCCCCCTGCTGCCTCTGCCTCTGTAGCAGGGTCCTCCTGACCCTCTACACCTTCCCCGCCCATTCAAAGTCTGAAATAATCGTGTCCAATTTCTGAAAAAAGGCCTTTGGCATAAAGATCGGGTGAGCCTGAAAAATAAACAAGAACCTCGGCAGAATATTCATTTTCACCACTTGGACCCTCCCCGCCAATGTTAATGCAGTGTATCCCACCTCCTAAGATCCCCCCTGGTCTCCTCCACCAGCTTCATTAAGTTCCACTTATGGAGCCCCGTCCATTCTCTCGCTAACCTGAATCCCCAAATACCTGAACCCATCCCTCGCTACCGTGAATGGCATCACCCCTAAATTAGACCGCTCATTCACCGGGAAGACCTCGCTTTTCCCTACATTCAGTTTGTACCCCAAGAATCTTCCAAACCTGCCCAGCAGGCGCATAATCCTTCCCACACTCTCCAGCGGATCCGAAACAGACAGCAGCAGGTCATCGGCATTAAGCGACAACCGGTGCTCCCTCTGTCCCCTCATAATCCCCTGCCACTCCGCTGACCCCCTGAGAGCCATCACCAACAGCTCTATGGGCAACGCAAACAACAACGGCGACAGCGGGCACCCCTGCCTCATACCATTGTGTAAGTCAAAGCATCGCAAACTCATATTATTCGTCCTCACACTCGCCCTTGGTGCCACATACAGCAACCGTACCTGAGGCATTGGAACCGTGTCTTGAGGAGTCCGATGCACCCTCAATGACAGCCCGGATGGCAACATGGGCCTGGTTTTATCGGGTCTCCGCTTCTGTTCCGCCCTCCATATACCCAACCCCCAGCCGAGGGTCCCCCCACTCGCCACCAAGCACTGGAGCGGCAAGCCAAGTGCCTCCGGGATCTTTGCCTGTGAGCAAGGATGGCTACTCACCTCCTCGGCTCCACACAGAAGCCCTTCCGCCAGGTTCACCTTTTTCAAAAGGAGTACTAATTGGTGCCAGCGCGGCCACTTTCTGGGGAGGCTGATGAATCATGGGAGGTCGTTGGATATGGGGTCGCTCTCGTTAATTGTGTGGCAATAGGGTTTAAGTGATGATAATTGGTTTCTTGCCACGCTACATGGGGTCCCAGTTTCATCTATGGGAACAGGTCGGTTGCATCATAAACTGCTTGGTGCACGTCGCAGTTCTCATTTTTGCCCTCTCCCGCTATTCTCCATCCTCATTTCTCTTGTGCGAGAGGGCAATGAGGCCGGGGAATTGTGCCCTATGTGTCATTGGGCAGTAGTGGGGAACTCACTGCAGAGCTGGCGGGAAACTCCCTGAAAAACCCCGCCGCAAATGGACTTTGAAATTTTTCCGGAGAATCGCGCCCAGAGTCACCCAAGGTTGGAATTGAACCCCGGTCCCTGGCACTGCGATGCAGCAGTGCTAGTTACTGTGCCACCATGCCATTATATGAACCTTGGGCACCATCTAGCGTCGTCCTACAAGTGTTGACTAATCAAGGATTGCTGGTTTAACACAACTTCCCTACTTTCAATTCAATTTCCACATGGAGTTGTCTCCCCTCTATAACCACACACAGACTGGAATTTGTTCCTTGGCAAAAAGCCTACCAGAACAATAAGAGTCAACTTTTGATCCAACTGGATTTTGGTACCTGGCTAAATTACGTATTGTTGGGTGAGCTCCAAGCAGGATATCTGTCAGAGTCAGGGTGACTGCCTCTTCAGGATAGGCAGAAAATCAGAGCATAGCCAGCTGTCCTCACGGTAGCTTGAGAGCTGATAAATTTGTGAACATTTCCAACTTGGCTTGCTTGCCGACTGTGATCAGTCACCCTGTACCTGGCTAGCCGCCCATTTAAAATGCCAATCCCCACCTCTGTTTTTTAAGAAATACTGGCCATAAGGTAACGCTGTGGTTATCATCAAGCATGGCTAAGTTGTAGATAAAGGTGACACATTCCCTTTTTTTACATGCTGCACAAATATATCCACCTGAAAATGAGTGGCTATATCCATTGCCCCTACAGCCACCATCACCATGGAGGAAAATCCCAGAATAGACTGGAACTGACAGGGAACTGAGTTAGCTTTCCAGTTAATTCACTAACACCACCCCCTCCCATTCCCTCCCCCCACCTTCCAGTCACCCACCCACTGGCTCCCTCAATAGTGCCTAAAAGTGCTTGATAAGGGGGAGGAAAACCACGGCAGGGTTCTCCGTTCCAGAGACTAAGTGTTGACACCGGGTCAGGATTCGTGGACTTCCACGACAGCAAAACTGGAGCCACATATGGACCGATTTAGTGACTGTTAAGAGGCTAGCACCTGCGCCCCGTGGAACACGATCGATTCCAATGAGAAATGGTGCCGGGTTTGGGCTTGTCACTCAAGAGGCTGACAAGCTGCAGCTGCATATACACACTCCACACAGCATCCCAGCCAACAAAATGGCACTGGTCGTGTTTGGAGCGCATCCATCCCACTGATGGGTTGGCTGAGGCCAGCGGGCACCTCGGGGGGTGGCCTGGGCGGACACCCATATGACCCGTGGCCCTAAGTTCACAGTGGGCTGTTAGCGGTGTGCGCAGCTGCACGGTTGCCTTGCGGGCTGTGGCAATGAGTTCTGTGCCCATCCACCCGACCCCACAGTTCACCTCCTGGCCATCCCCCGTTACTGCCCCCGGCCCTGGCAGAAGCCCCCCGTCCATCAGCACAACTATCAGCAAATTATGGTGTGGTGAATGTATTATGCCAATAATCCACCATTGTATTTGTATCTGTGATATGCTGTTGCCCTTGTGGGCTCCTCCTATGGGCCATTGTATGGTATTATCCATAGGGGAACATGTTGGGGCCTGTATGGGCTCTGCCCATGGCTCCTCCCCTTGAAGGGAGGTATAAAGAGCAGTCGACCTGTAGTTGGTTCTCAGTATTGGTTCAGTCGCAGGTAGACACTGTTCTAAGTTGATTAAAGCCACAGTTTACTTCTACTCCCGTCTCGAGTGAATTGATGGTCGCATCAATTTAATCAACATAAATGCAACTATGGAATCGGCCCTCAAACCTGGCCGACTGGAACTCGATCCGCAGGCCGCGGAGGCGGAAGAAATTTTTTCGCACTGGCTCCGCTGCTTCAAGGCCTATCTCGCGGCCTCTTCCACGCCTTCCGTCACCGACGGACAGAAGCTGAGCCTCCTCCACGCACGGGTGAGCCATCGAATCTCTCTTCAACTCGACGAGGCCTCCTCCCACGCAGACGCACTCGCGATGCTCGAACGCCTCTATGTACGGCCCGTGAACGAGGTCTACGCGTGACACATCCTCACCACTCGCCGCCAGCGCCCCGGGGAATCGCTAGAAGACTACCTACGTGACCTCAAAGCCCTCGCACGCAGCTGCAACTACCAGGCCGTTACGGCCACTCAACATATGAAACTCGCCGTCCGAGACGTCTACGTGGCGGGAGTCCGGTCCATCTACGTGAGACAGCGCCTACTCGAAAAAGGGGCCCTGGACCTGGATCAGATGGGAAAGTTAGCCTCCTCTCTGGAAGTAGCGTTCCAGAGCCTTAACGTGTTCTCGGCTGACCAGGCGACCTCCTCGTGGAGCCCCGACCAAAGACTACCCCAGGCCTGTGCCCGCCCGCCCGCCCACCATGGGGGGCTACCTTGCTATTTCTGCGGCCTGTCCCAATACTCCCGGTAGCACTGCCCAGCCCGTAACGCGAACTGCAGCAGCTGCGGGAGAAAAGGACATTTCGCCAAAGTTTGCCTGGCCAAGTCCAAGAACTCTAACTCACAGGCCCGATACTCAGTCTCACAGGCCCACAGACCCCGCAGTGTGGCAGCGTGTCTGCCGACTCCGCCCCCTGTAGACGCGTCATCAGCCTCGTGCTATCCGTGGGGGCAGCCATCTTCCAGCCCTCACAGCACGTGCGACTCATAGGGGCCGCCATCTTGGCTATCCTCCCCCACGCGGCCGGCCACGTGCGATCCATGGGGGCTGCCATCTTGGATGCCATCTTCCTCACTGCCTGCCATGCTCGACCAACTTGGCCGCCATCTGCTACGCCGCTCGACGTGTACGATCAACAAGGGCAGCCATCGCGGAACCGCCCCAGCACCTCCGACCACGCCGGCTACCCGCAACTCAGCGCGGACACCCTGGACCAGTCGCGACCCAAGCACCACCGGAACTCCATGATGGCCGTCCGGGTAAACGGGCAGGAGACGCCTTGCCTTTTCGACTCCGGGAGCACAGAGAGCTTCATTCACCCGGACATGGTAAGACGCTGCTTGCTCCCAATTTTCCCGGTGCACCAAACCATCTCCCTCGCCTCTGGGTCGCACTCGGTGCAAATCCGAGGGTGCACTACCACAACCCTAGCAATACAAGGCGCCGAGTATGCCAATTTTAAATTATATGTGCTCCCAGACCTCTGCGCTCCTCTCCTATTGGGACTAGATTTCCAATGCAACCTCAGGAGCCTAACCCTGAAGTTCGGGGGCCCCTGCCCCCACTCACCATATGCAGCCTCGCGACCCTAAAAGTCGACCCTCCCCCACTCTTCGCAAACCTCACCTCCGACTGCAAACCAGTCGCCACCAGAAGCAGGCGGTATAGCATACAGGACAGGACTTTTGTCAGGTCCGAGGTCCAGTGACTCTTGCGGGAGGGAGTCATCGAGGCCAACAATAGCCCCTGGAGAGCTCAGGTGGTGGTCGTCAAGACCGGGGAAAAGAATCGGATGGTTGTAGATTACAGCCAAACCATAAACCGGTACACTCAACTCGATTCGTACCCCCTTCCCCGGATTGCAGACATGGTAAACCAGATCGCTCACTACCGGGCGTTCTCCACGGTGGATCTGAAGTCTACATACCACCATCTCCCAATCCGCCCGGAGGACTGCCACAACACGGCTTTTGAGGCAGACGGCTGCCTTTTCCACTTCCTCCGGGTCCCCTTTGGCATCACCGCATGCGCCCCCTCCTGCAACTCCCCCTCCCCCACTGCCCCAAGGCCCTGAAAAGGTGCCTCGGGTTCTTTTCATATTATACCCAGTGGGCCCCCCACTATGCGGACAAAGCCCGCCCACTAATCAAGGCCACCATCTTCCCACTGGCGACTGAGGCCCGCCAGGCCTTCAACTGCATCAAGGCGGACATCGCCAAAGCCGCGATGCATGCGGTGGACGAGTCCGTCCCCTTCCAGTTGGAGAGCGACGCATCAGAGGTCGCTCTCGCCGCTACCCTCAATCAAGCAGGCAGACCGGTAGCGTTTTTGTCGCGCACCCTCACCACCTCTGAAATTCGGCACTCCTCAGTCGAAAAAGAGGCCCAGGCCATCGTGGAAGCCGTACGGCACTGGAGGCGCTACCTCGCTGGTAGGAGGTTTACGCTCGTCACCGACCAACGATCGGAAGCCTTCATGTCGATAATACGCAGCAGGGCAAAATCAAGAACGATAAGATCTTGAGGTGGAGGATCAAACTCTCCAACTATAATTACGATATAGTATATCGTCCTGGGAAGCTCAACGAGCCCCCAGATGCCCTGTCTCGCGGCACATACGCCAGTGCGCAAGATGACCGATTACGGGCTATCCACGATGACCTCTGCCACCCGGGGGTCACCCGGCTTATCCATTATATCAAGGCCCGCAACCTGCCCTACTCCACCGAGGAGGTCAGAGCCATGACCAGGGACTGCCAGATCTGTGCGGAGTGCAAACCGTACTTCTATCGACCAGATAAGGCCCACTTGGTGAAGGCATCCTGGCCCTTTGAGCGCCTCAGTATCGATTTCAAAAGGCCCCTCCCCTCCAATAACCGCAATACATATTTCCTCAACATTACTGATGAGTTCTCCCGCTTCCCCTTTGCAATCCCTTGCCCCGACATGATCACGTCCACCTTCATTAAAGCCCTACATAGTGTCTTCACCCTGTTTGGTTTACCCAATTATGTCCACAGTGACTGGGGCTCGTCGTTCATGAGCGACGAACTGCGTCAGTACCTGCTCAGTGAGGGCATCGCCTCGAGCAGGACTACCAGTTATAACCCCAGGAGAAACGGGCAAGTGGAGAGGGAGAACGCGATGGTCTGGAAGACCGTCCCACTGACCCTGCGGTCCAGGAATCTCCCAGTTTCTCACTGGCAGGAGGTCCTCCCCGATGCACTCCATTCTATTAGGTCCCTACTTTGTACGGCCACAAACGAGACCCCCCCCCATGACCACCTATTTGTTTTCCCTAGGAGATCCACCTCAGGGGCCTCGCTTCCATCCTGGCTGAAGACACCAGGGCCAGTCCTACTCAGAAAACACATCAGGGGCCATAAGTCCGATTGTCTGGTAGAGAGGGTCCTGCTCCTACACTCCAATCCCCAGTATGCTTATATTGAACTCCCCGATGGCCGACAGAATACGGTCTCCCTCCGGGACCTGGCGCCCGCCGGTTCCACCACCACCACCACCACCGCCCCCCCACCATATCCCGCCCAACCTACCATGACCAGCGCCCCCGCCCCTATATGGCTCCCGCGCTCCCTCCCGCCCGCCATTCCCTCTTCACCGATCCACAAGAATAAAGCTCCAGAAGAGACGCTCCCAGAGTCCACGTCTGTACCCGCACCGGCGCCCTCACTACCGATGCCAGCACGGATGAGCTCGACACCCGGGCCAGCAACAACGCCAGAGCTTCGGCGATCACAGCGCACAATCCGTCCGCCGGACCGGCTGAACCTATGAACCCGTCATCCCCGCCGGACTTCATTTTTTTAAGAGGGGGTGAATGTGGTGAATGTATTATGCCAATAATCCACCATTCTATTTGTATCTGTGCTGTTGCCCTTGTATTTGTATCTTTGCTATGCTGTTGCCCTTGTGGGCTCCTCCTATGGGCCATTGTATGGCATTATCCATAGGGGAACATGTTGGGGCCTGTATGGGCTCCGCCCATGGCTCCTCCCCTTGAAGGGAGGTATAAAGAGCAGTCGACCTGTAGGCAGTTCTCAGTATTGGATCAGTCGCAGGTAGGCACTGTTCTAAGCTGATTAAAGCCACAGTTTACTTCTACTCCCGTCTCGAGTGAATTGATGGTCGCATCATATGGCGATGTTGGACACTTCCCGTACCCCCTCTCTCGCCCTCAGCAGCCACGACACTGGTTTCACGATTTTTAAAAGCACAAGTGAACTCGGCCCATCGGGAACTCAGCCCATTGGAGGTGGTGCGTTGCGGAGGCCCCGGAGAATACCGGGTTAGGCCCACTAATGATATGCCAAGGGTGTTTACTGTGCATGCATTCTGGAATGCATTGATGCCGCTGTTGAGGCAAAGGAGAATTGCGATTAGGCGTGAAATCGACACCCGCCACGATTTTGGCATCGGAACCAATTTTCCGCCCAAGCGCGACTCCCGATTCCAGTATGGGACGATGGAGAATCCTGCCCCCAACCTATCTTCTTGTGCCAGTTAATAAAATGCAACTAATTTGAATGCCTATGCAATTCTATGAATTATGTACAAACACAAAGAGAACCTTGAGAAAATAAACAATAACCACCATTGTGGAGAGACTATTTTACAGGCACACACTGAATCAGATTAATCTGAACCTAATTTCTACCTATCCACAGAAATTGCATAATATTCTCTCTATCTATTATTCTCCAGAACTATTACAGACTGAGATCCCTGCGAGCTCCATACTCCTTGAGATGCTGGAATCCTGGGCTGGATTCTCCGGTTGGAAGACTAAGTCCCCATGCCGGCGTGGTGTTTTACGCCTGAAGTGGCTGCGCCGTGCTTCATGGCAGACTCAGCCCGCGGACCCAGACCCCAAAAATAGTACCCCCCTTCGGCCGCTCGTGGGCCCTGGACCGTACCCCCCTCTCAGTGCCCAACCCCGAATGAAGCCCCCCGCTGCCCGCGGATCGACCCTTCTCCCACTGTGGCGGCGTCGGACTGAGTCCGCAGCCGCCACGCTGAGTTCACTTCGGGTGAGATATAGCACCCGTGTCCTACGCCGTCGGGAACTCGGCCGGTCGGGGACGGAGCATTGCGGAGCGGTCCTCAGGCAATGGCCTGAGGCCGTGGATATAGCGTGCGGCATACTTTTCAGGGGGTGGAGCATCGTGAAAGCGGCACCGCCCCCGATTTTGGCATCAACGGGATTTTCCGCCCCCTCGCCGAGCGCAATTTTAGCGTCGGGGATCGGAGAATCCAGTCCCCTACATTTTCTTAGTCAAACATCTCTTCAATTTTAGATCATTATGAAATATTAATCCACCATAATATTCTAAGCTTTCTTTGCTGTAAAATATCTGTCATAACCTAGGCCCTGCCAAAATCTACAGAGTCGGGAATCTAGTCTTCCCAGAATCCCTTGGGAGTATGCACTCCCCTGCCGAGGAGGCGGAGCTACCTAGGGCATCCGGTATAAAACCGGCCAGCCTAGAACCGGCTGGCACTCACTCGTAACACTTGCTTGGACTCTTTGCTGTACTTAGAAATAAACCTCTGTTTAACCTGGTAACCCTGTGGGCTCCTCCTTTTCGGCACGCATAATAGTATCTGGCACTCAAATCCCCCAGCTCAGATACTTATACAAACTTAGAACTCTCCCTGCTAACATAGACTTGCTAGTCACGGTCACTAGCATTCGCTCAAAGAACTTGCTGCCCTGAACAATGTCTTTAACCCTCCCAAACAGATTTAATTCCACTTGCAAAAATGAACATTCTTGCGCCTTTTTGCTGATCTGTACTGTGAAGGACAATGGAAGAAAGGTGTAGGACATTTCCCAAGTCCCAGATTTTTAGGATACAGAAGCAATTCTATTGTCGCTAAATCTAAAACACAGTGGTAAAAGAGTTAAGTTAGAGGGAATGCGAAGTTACCAACCTTCTGCAAACACACAAGCGTCACTACCCCATTAATATAAACTTTGGAACTTTGCAGGACTTAAATCCACCCACGTTTTCTTTTAATAAAAGGGTGGAGCCTAGCATAGAAACAGATAACACTTCACTGAGAAAAGAAATGAACTCAAAGAACTGATCATGCTGATATTGTATTGTCCCTGTGGACCCATAGGGGTATCAGAGTAAAAAACATGACACAAAACTGTGGTGAATGGAACTACTGTTAATTCACCAGTGCACTGTGATATCATGTTACTGCTGTATCATGTTACATTATGTATTTAACCGTGTGGGCTCCACCTATGGGCCACTGTACGGCTTCACCCACAGGGGGATATGTCGGGGCATGTACGGGCTCGCCCATTGCTCCACCCCTTACAGGAAGTATTAAGGCAGCTGACCTGCGGGGCCGCATTCATTGTTGTACCGGTCACAGGCGGGCTCAGTTGTAAGCTGATTAAAACCACGGTTTACTTCTCAACGTGTCTCTCAGTGAATTGATGGTCGCATCAATTTAATCAGCTTTAAATACTACTATGGAATCAGTCCTCAAACCTGATAGACTGGAACCCGATCCACAGGCCACGGAGGCGAGAGAATTTTTTTTGCACTGGCTTCGATGCTTCAAGGCCTATCTCGCCGCGTCGTCTACGCAATCTGTCACGGACGAACAGAAACTGAGTCTTCTCCATGCACTGGTGAGCCATCGTATTTCTGTCCAGCTCGACGGCGGCGCGTCCTATATAAAGGCCCTCGCACTACTTGAACGCATATATGTACGGCCCGTGAACGAGGTCTACGCGCGACACATCTTCACCACTCGCCGCCAGCACCCCGGAGAGTCGCTAGATGGCTACTTACGCGACCTCAAAGCCCTCGCGCGCAACTGTAACTAACAGGCCGTTATGGCCCCTCAGCATATGGAGCTCGCTGTCCGAGACGTTGACGTGGCGGGGCTCCGATCGAACTATGTAAGACAGCGCCTGCTCGAAAAAGGGGCCCAGGACCTGGTGGACACGGTAACACTAGCTACCTCTCTGGAGGTCGCGTTTCAGAGCCTTGTTGCATTCCCCGCCGACCATGCGACCCCCTCATGGGCCCCCGACCAGAGACTACCCCAGGCTTGTGCCGCGCAGCCGTCCGCCCATCATGGGGGGATGCCCTGTTATTTTTGTGGCCAGTCCCAACACACCCGACAGCACTGCCCGGCCCGCAACGCGAACTGCAGCAGCTGTGGGCGAAAAGGACACTTCGCCAAGGTCTGCCTGGCCAGGTCTAAAAACTCGAAACTCACAGACCCGATCCACAGACCCACAGGCCCGCAGACCCTGCAAAGTGGCAGCATGTCTGCCGACTCCGCCTCCGCACACCACGTGCGACTCATGGGGGCCGTCATCTTGGCCATCCTCCCCCACGCGGCCGGCCACGTGCGATCCATGGGGGCCGCCATCTTGCCCGCCATCTGCTACATCGCCCGAGATGTACGAACGACATGGACAGCAGCCATCGCGTGGCCACCCCAGCACCTCCGATCACGCCGCCGGCTACCCCCAGCTCAGCGCGGTCACCCTGGACCAGTCGCGACCGAAGCACCTCCGGAGCTCCATGATGGCCGTCCGAGTAAACGGGTACGAGACACCTTGCCTTTTCGACTCCGGGAGCACAGAAACCTTACCGGACATGGTAAGACGATGTTCGCTCCCAATATTCCCGACGCGACAAACTGTCTCCCTCGCCTCTGGGTCTCACTCGGTGCAAATCCAAGGGTGCATTACTGCAACCCTAGCGATCCAGGGCGCTGAGTAAGCTAATTTTAAACTATATGTGCTCCCAGACCTCTGCGCTCCTCTCCTCTTAGGACTCGATTTTCAGTGCAACCTCAGGAGCCTAACTCTTAAATTCGGGGGGCCCCTGCCCCCTGCTCACCATATGCAGCCTCGCGACCCTAAAAATCGACCCTCCCCCCCTCTTTGCGAACCTTTGCCGTTTGCAAGCCAGTAGCCACCAGAAGCAGGCGGTGTAGCATGCAGGACAGGACGTTCATTAGGTCCGAGGTCCAGCGTCTCTTGCGGGAGGGAGTCATAGAGGCCAGCAATAGCCCATGGGGAGCTCAGGTAGTGGTCGTCAAGACCGGGGAAAAGTTCCGGATGGTGGTTGATTACAGCCAGACCATTAACCACTTTACGCAACTCGCTGCGTACCCCCTTCCCCGGATTGCAGACATGGTAATTCAGATTGCGCTCTACCGCGTGTTCTCCACGGTGGATCTAAAGTCTGCATATCACCAGCTCCCAATCCACCCGGAGGACCGCCACTACACGGCGTTTGAGGCAGATGGCCGCCTTTTCCATTTCCTCCAGGTCCCCTTTGGCGTCACGAATGGGGTTTCGGTGTTCCAATGACCAATGGACCGAATGGTGGACCAGTACGTGCTGTGGGCCACGTTTCCGTACTTGGACAATGTAACCATCTGCGGCCATGATCAGCAGGACCACGACGCCAACCTCCACCGATTTCTCCAAACCGCCCAAAAACTCAACCTCACCTACAACAAGGAGAAATGCGTTTTCCGCACAACCAGGCTAGCCATCCTCGGCTACATCGTGGAAAACGGGGTCCTAGGGCCCGACCCTGACCGTATGCGCCCCCTCTTCCAATTCCCTCTCCCTCACTGCCCCAAGGCCCTGAAGAGGTGCCTTGGATTTTTCTCCTATTACGCCCAGTGGGTCCCCCAGTATGCGGACAAAGCCCGCCCACTATTTAAGGCCACCATTTTTCCACTGGCAGCCAAGGCTCGCCAGGCCTTCAACTGCATCAAGGCGGACATCGCCAAAGCTGCAATGCACGCGGTGGACGGGTCCGCCCCCTTCCAGGTGGAGAGCGATGCACAGAGGTCGCTCTCACCGCCACTCTCAACCAAGCAGGCAGACCGGTAGCGTTCTTTTCCCGCACCCTCACCACCTCTGAAATTCGACACTCCTCGGTCGAAAAAGAAGCCCAAGCCATCGTGGAAGCCATACGGCACTGGAGGCACTACCTCGCTGGTAGGAGGTTTACCCTCATCACCGACCAATGATCGGTTGCCGTTATGCTTGACAATACCCAGCAGGGCAAGATCAAGAATGACAAGATCTTGAGGTGGAGGATCGAACTCTCCACCTGTAACTACGATATAGTATATCGTCCTGGGATGCTCAACGAGCCCCCAGATGCCCTGTCCCGCGGCACATGCGCCAGCGTGCAAGATGACCGATTACATGCTATCCACGATGACCTCTGCCACCCGTGGGTCACCCGGCTCGCCCACTACATCAAGGCCCGCAACCTGCCCTACTCCATCGAGGAGGTCAAAGCTGTAACCAGAGACTGCCAAATCTGTGCGGAGTGTAAACCGTACTTCTATTGACCAGATAAGGCCCACCTGGTAAAGGCGTCCCGGCCCTTTGAATGCCTCAGTATCGATTTCAAAGGGCCCCTCCCCTCCAATAATCGCAACACGTACTTCCTGAACATCACAGACGAGTTCTCCCGTTTTCCGTTCGCCATTCCCTGACCTGATATGACCACTCCCACAGTCATCAAAGCCCTGCATAGTGTCTTCACCCTGTTTGGTTTCCCCAGTCATGTCCACAGCGACAGGGGCTCGTCGTTCATGAGCAACGAACTGCGTCAGTACCTGCTCAGTAAGGGCATCTCCTCGAGCAGGACTACCAGTTACAACCCCCGGGGAAATGGACAGGTGGAGAGGGAGAACGCGAAGGTCTGGAAGACCGTCCTACTGACCCTGCGGTCCAGGAATCTCCCAGTTTCTCACTGGCAGGAGGTCCTCCCCGATGCTCTCCACTCTATTAGGTCCCTCCTTTGCACGGCCACAGACCAGACCCCTCATGACCGTTTGTTTGTTTTCCCGAGGGGAGCTACCTCAGGGGCCTCGCTTCCACCCTGGCTGATGACACCGGGTCCAGTCCTCCTCCGAAAACATGTTCGGAGCCATAAGACCGACCCCCTGGTAGAGAGGGTCCAGCTCCTGCACTCCAACCCACACTATGCGTACGTCAAACACCCTGATGGCCGGCAAGATACCGTCTCCCTCCGGGACCTGGCGCCCGCAGGCTCCGACACCACGACCACTACTGTATCCCCCACACTAGGTCCTGTCCAACCTCCCATGTTCAGCTCCCCTACCCCTATCCAACCTCCCATGTTCAGCGCCCCTACCCCGATATGGTTCTCACGCTCCCTCCCATCCGCCGCACCGGTCCACAGGAATGTAGCTCCGGAAGAGTCGCTCCAGGAGTCCACGCCAGTGCCTGCTCCGGACCAAGCTCCACAGCCACCCGAAGCGGCTGCAACACCAGTGCTTTGGCGGTCGCAACGTACGATCCAGGCACCAGACCGACTGAATCTGTAAACCCGTCACCCCCGCCGGACTTCATGTTTTAAACAGGGGGTGAATGTGGTGAATGGAACTACTGTTAATTCACCAGTGCACTGTGATATCATGTTACTGCTGTATCATGTTACGTTATGTGTTTAACCCTGTGGGCTCCACTTATGGGCCATTGTACGGCTTCACCCACAGGGGGATATGTCGGGGCATGTACGGGCTCGCCCATGGCTCCACCCCTTACAGGAAGTATAAAGGCAGCTGACCTGCGGGGCCGCATTCATTGTTGTACCGGTCACAGGCAGGCTCAGTTGTAAACTGATTAAAACCACGGTTTACTTCTCAACGTGTCTCTCAGTGAATTGATGGTCGCATCAAAAACTTGTGTCCAACTCTGTTAGATTGACCAAATTTATTAAAGATTCCACAAAATCAGCTATTGACTCCTTACCTGCCAGTACAATGACCTTTTCCACACTACTTGTGTTCTGCTGTGTTATTCGCTTCCTGTCTCTGTCTACCTCTCCCTCTGGCCTAATCAGCTCTTGCCTATCACAGAGGAAGTGAATTGGCAAAAATGAACAGTGCAATCAATCATCAACCCTAAAGTAAGTAAGAACATTGGAGAAAATCTACTCTGTACGCTTAAAGGACAAGGCCTCTCGATATAATATTAATGCAATGCTCACTGATACAATCCTGTTCCAATTGTTCTCACAATTAGACTTTTGATAAACTTACTTCATGACTTAAAACTACTCCTTGCTCTGTATTTTATTTAATTACTGAAAATGACACGGTCCTTTAGTCAGTGGAGGAAGAATGGGGCTTCCTAACTCAATCAACTAAAGAGACTGTCACCATGTGTACTTAAGTGAGTGGATATGAGGAAGAGTTTACATGTGAACATCAGGGAATTTGGCCAGTTTTCCCAGCTCCGACCCGCTCCACCATTTAAGGCGCACTCAAGGTTCAGCTAACTCAGATCACCACTGGGACTGGGAGTGGGGTGGGAAGGGTTACTGGCGAGGAGTAGTATAATTTCTATTGGCAAATTAACGGTGGGTACTGTATTGCGAATCGCGCGATCCAGGGCGCCGAATACGCCCGTTTTAAGCTCTATATCCTCCCCTGCTGCTCAGCCTGGATTTCCAATGTAGCCACCGAAGCCTGACCCTGAAGTTCGGCGGACCCTTGCCTCCCCTCACGGTATGCAACCTCGCAACACTGAAAGTTGCATCCCCCTCATGATTTGCGAACCTCACCCCGACTGTAAGCCCGTCGCCACCAGGAGCCGGCGGTACAGTGCCCAAGATATGATTTTCATCAAGTCAGAGATCCAGCGTTTACTGAAAGAGGGGCTCATTGAGGCTAGCAACAGCCCCTGGAGAGCACAAGTGGTGGTAGTCCGGTCCGGGGAAAAGAAACGGATGGTCGTGGATTACAGCCAGACCATAAACCGCTTCACGCAGCTCGATGCGTACCTCCTCCCCGGCATAACAGAGATGGTCAACCGGATCGCGCAATAACGGGTATTCTCCACGGTCAACCTGAAATCTGCCTACCACCAGCTCCCTATCCGCCCGGAAGACCACCTCTATGCTGCTTTCAAAGCAGCCGGCTGGCTCTTCCTCTTCCTTAGAGTCCCCTTCGGCATTACTAATGGGGTCTCCGTCTTCCAGAGGACGATGGACCAAATGGTGGACGAGTACGGGCTTTGGGTTACTTACCCGTACTTGAACAATGTCACCATCTGCGGCCATGATCAGCAGGACCATGATGCAAACCTTGAAAACATTCTCCAGACCGCCCGAGCCCTCAACCTGACCTACAATAAAGAAAATTGCGTTTTCCACACAACCCGACTAGCCATCCTCACCTACGTCGTGGAAAATGGGGCCCTCCCACTACTCGAACCCCGACCGCACGCGCCCCCTCAAGGAATTCCCCCTATCCCATAGTCTCAAGGCTCTTAAACGGTGCTTGGGGCTTTTCTCTTATTATGCCCAGTGGGTCCCCAAATACGCGGACAAAGCCCGCCACTCATAAAGACCACGATTTTTCCCCTCAAGGCTGAGGCCCGGTCGGCCTTCAGCCATATCAAGGCCGACATCATCAAGGTCGCTATTCACGCGATGGGCGAAACCATCCCTTTTCAGGTCGAGAGCGATGCGTCAAACGTCGCCCTGGCTGCTTCCCTCAACCAGGCAGGCAGGCCAGTAGCATTCTTGAACGCCTCCGAGATCCGGCACTCTGCAGTCGAGAAGGAGGCGCAAGCTATTGTGGAGGCCGTGCGGCGCTGGAGGCACTACCTATCTGGTAGGAGGTTCACCCTCGTCACTGACCAATGGTCGGTCGCCTTCACGTTCGATAACGCGCAGCGGGGCAAGATCAAAAATGACAAGACCTTGAGATGGCGAATCGAGCTCTCCACCTACACGTACGATATTAAGTATCGTTCAAGGGAGCTCAACGAGCCCCCAGATGCCCTGTCCTGCGGCACGTGCGCCAACTCGCAGGAGGATCACCTGCGGGTCATCCACAATGACCTCCGTCACCCGGGGGTCACCCGGCTCGCCCATGTTCTTAAGTCCTGCAACCTACCCTACGCCACCGAGGAGGTCAGGGCCATGACCAAGGCTTGCCAAATCTGCGCAGAATGCAAACCCCACTTTTATCGACCAGGCCAGGCTCACCTGGTAAAGGCCTCTGGGCCCTTTGAGTGACTAAGCATTGTATTATACTGTATATATATGAGGTTTATGATAAGGCTCCTGTACGACAGGTATGGGGGTAGATCCCTGCCTGCTGGCTCCGCCCAGTAGGCGGAGTATAAATATGTGTGCCCTCCGTACAGCAGCCATTTCGTCAGCTGCTGTAGGAGGCCACACATCTCTATGTAATAAAGCCGCGATTACATTCTACTCTTGTCTCGTGGTAATTGATTGTGCATCAATTTATTACACAGAGGTTTTTCAGAGATGGCTCTCTGCATCAAGTCGGATCGCCTGCAACTGCATCCTCAAGCAGACAACGCCAAAAAAGACTTTGAACATTGGCTCGCCTGTTTTGAAGCTTACATCGGGTCTGCGCTAGACCCAGCTCCAGATTCTGTACACGCGGCTGAGCTCCAACGTTTTTCCCCTCATCCAGGACGCACCGAACTACGCAGAAGCCATGGCGCTAGTGAAGGAAAATTACGCTCAGCGGACCACCAAAATCTACGTCAGAGATCTCCTATCCACGCTGCGCCAACTTCCCGGTGAGTCTGCGGAAGATTTCTGGCGTGCCCTGCTCGCTCTAGTGAGAGACTGTAACTGCCAGGCCATTTCAGCCACTGAACACTCGAACCTACTGATGAGAGACGCGTTCGTTACGGGCATAGGGTCTGACTACATTCGCCAGCGCCTCTTAGAAGGGGCCACGCTTGACCTCGCGGCGACCAAAAAACTAGCGCTCTCGCTTACGGTCGCATCACGTAACGTTCAGGCCTATGCCCCCGACTGCGCGCCCCCCCCCCCCCCTGTGCATCGTGGACTCTGCTGACGGCCAACCCATCCAGCCCCACGCCTGTGCCGTGCGGCAGCCAACCAACCACGGGGGACCCAAATGCTACTTCTGTGGACAGTCAAAACACCCCCGGCAGCGCTGCCCGGCACGGAGCGCGCTCTGCAAGGCCTGTGGCAAGAAGGGACATTTCGCTGCAGTGTGCCAGGCCCGCTCAATTGCTGCTATTGTCCCGACATCCCCCACGTGGGGCCAGTGGGCGCTGCAATCTTGCTCAACTCACAACACGTGCGGCCCATGGGCGTCGCCATCTTGCCTGCCTCAGAACCAATGGACGCCGCCATCATGCCTTCCCCAGGACACATGCGGCCCGTGGGCGCCGCCATTTTACCCGCCTCAGGATCCCTGCCTGTCGGGCACCTCATCAGGCCGCTCACCGCCTGCAACCGCCGACGACCAGCCGCATCACGCCTCGGTCACAATTGACCAGTCTCGACCGCACAACCTTGCAACCTGTTCGACAAAGGTGAAGGTCAACGGGCACAAGATCTCCTGCCTGCTGGACTCTGGGAGCACTGAGAGCTTCATCCACCCCAATACGGTAAGGCGATGCTCCATTGCGGTACACCCCGCTAACCTGAGAATCTCCCTGGCCTCCGGATCCCACTCCGTGGCGATCCGGGGGTACTGCATCGCCACCCTCACCGTCCAGGGCATGGAGTTCAGCGCCTTCTGCCTCTACGTCCTCCCCAACCTCTGCACTGCCTTGCTACTTGGCCTGGACTTCCAGTGCAACCTCCAGAGCCTAACCCTGAAATTTGGCGGGCCCTTACCACCCCTACCATTTGCGGCCTCGTGAACCTTAAGGCCAACCTGCCTTCCCTTTGTGCAAACCTAAACCCGGATAGCAAACCCGTCGCCACCAGGAGCAGATGGTACAGCGCCCAGGACAGGCCCTTCATCAGGTCTGAGGTCCAGCGGTTGCTGCAGGAAGGTATCACCGAGGCCAGCAACAGCCCCTGGAGAGCCCAAGTGATAGTGGTGAAAACAGGGGAGAAACACAGGATGGTCGTTGACTACAGTCAGACCATCAACCGGTACACGCAGCTCGACGCGTACCCCCTCCCACGCATATCTGATATGGTCAATCAGATTGCACAGTACTGGGTCTTCTCGACAGTGGACCTGAAATCTGCCTACCACCAGCTCCCCATTTGCAAGGTGGACCACCCATACACTGCGTTTGAAGCAGACGGTCGCCTTTATAATTTTCTTAGGGTTCCCTTCGCCGTCACCAACTGGGTCTCGGTCTTCCAACGGGAGATGGACCGAATGGTTGACCGGTATGGACTGCGGGCCACCTTCCCGTACCTGGACAACGTCACCACCTGTGGCCACGACGCTAACCTCACGTATAACAAGGAGAAGTGCGTGTTCAGTACGAACCAATTAGCTATCCTCAGCTATGTGGTCCAGAACGGAGTTCTGGGGCTCGACCCCGATCGCATGCGCCCCCTCATGGAACTTCCCCTCCCCCACTGCCCCAAGGCCCTCAAACGATGCCTGGGGTTCTTTTCGTATTACGTCCAGTGGGTCCCAAACTATGCGGACAAGGCCCACCCATTCATTCAATCCACCGTTTTCCCACTGATGGCCGAGGCTCATCAGGCCTTCGACTGTATCAAGGCCGACATTGCCAAGGCCGACATCGCCAAGGCCGCGATGCACGTGGTCGACGAGACACTCCCCTTCCAAGTCGAGAGTGATAAATCAGGCGTTGCTCTGGCCGCCACCGTCAACCAGGCAGGCAGGCCCGTGGCATTCTTTTCCCGCACCCTCCATGCCTCCGAAATTCGGCACTCCTCCCAAGCCATCGTTGAAGCTGTGCGGCATTGGAGGCATTACCTGGCCGGCAGGAGATTCACTCTCCTTATTGACCAACGGTCGATTGCCTTCGGGTTTAATAACACACAGCGGGGCATGATCAAAAACGATAAAATCTTGAGGTGGAGGATCGAGCTCTCCACCTACAACTACGAGATTTTGTATCGCCCCGGTAAGCTCAACGAGCCCCCCGATGCCCTATCCCGAGGTACATGTGCCAGCGCACAAGTGGACCGACTCTGGACCCTGCACGACAATCTCTATCACCCAGGAGTCACCCGTTTTTACCACTTCATTAAGGCCTGCAATCTGCTCTACTCCATCGAGGAAGTCAGGGATATCACCAGAGTCTGCCAGGTCTGCGCGGAGTGTAAACCGCACTTTTACTGGCCAGACCGTGCGTGCCTGGTGAAGGCCTCCCACCCCTTGAACACCTCAGCGTGGACTTCAAAGGGCCCCTCTCCTCCACCGACTGTAACACGTATTTCCTCAGTGTGGTCGACGAATATTCCCGATTCTCCTTTGCCATCCCATGCCCCGACATGATGTCTGCCGTCGTCATCAAAGCCCTCAACACCATCTTCGCCCTGTTCGGTTTTCCCGCCTACGTCCACAGCGACCGGGGATCCTCATTTATGAGCGATGAGCTGCGCCAGTACCTGCTCAAAAGGGGCATTGCGTCGAGCAGGACGACCAGCGACAACCCCAGGGGAAAGGGGCAGGTGGAGCGGGAGAATGGGACGGTCTGGAGGGCCGTCCAGCTGGCCCTACGGTCCAGAAACCTCCCGGCCTCCCACTGGCAGGCGGTCCTCCCCGACGCACTTCACTCCATTCGGTCGCCCCTGTGCACCGTGATTAACGAAATCTCCCATGAACGTCTCTTTGCCTTCCCCAGGAAGTCCATCTCTGGGGTTTCGCTCCCAACGTGGCCGGCAGCTCCAGGACCCGTTCTCCTCCGTAGACACTTGTGACTCCACAAGGCGGACCCCGACGGCCGCCAAGACACAGTCTCCCTCAGGGACCTGGCAGCCCCTCCCCCCACCCCCCCACCCCCCCGGCACCACTCTCCACTCCCCCGGCGCACCCCACCGCAGTCCCCGCTCCAGGACAATCCGTCCTCCCCTTGCTCCCACCCGGGGATGAAGAGGGTTTCGACACGCTCCCGGAGTCACCGAAGACCAAGCCGATGCCTGAGTCACCACCAGCACTGCGGCGCTCTCGACGACAGATCAAGGCACCCGATCGTCTAAATTTGTAATATTCTCTGCGATTTTTAAAAGCAACTTGTCTGTATATAGTTCTCCACCACCCCCGCTGGACTCATTTTTAACAGGGGGTGAATGTGATAGTCACCACTGATGTATTATACTGTATATATATGGGTTTTACGGTAAGGCCCCTGTACTACATGTATGGGGGTAGATCCCTGCCTGCTGGCTCCGCCCAGTAGGCAGAGTATAAATGTGTGTGCTCTCCTTAAAGCAGCCATTTCGTCAGCTGCTGTAGGAGGCCACACATCTCAGTGTAATAAAGCCTCGATTACATTCTACTCGCGTCTCGCCGTAATTGATAGCGCATCTGTCAGGCTCAGAAGCCTGCACTCGGTGGGAAACAGCCAGTCAATGTGATTTTCTCATGAGCGGCTCGTTCATCACCAAAGGATGGGTTTGCTGTCCAATTAAGGATGTCAGGCGGGCTCTCGAAGCTGGGGTACCAATCAGAGGCTTTCCAGCTTGAAAGCAGCAGCAGGATGCATTCGCAGGTAAGTGAGGGAAAGGACACTTCAAAATGGAGGTGCCCTTTCTTCAACTTTTTAAAATTTAAAGCACATAAATTGCCTTTGCAACCACCACCATGGGAGAGCTCCCCACAAGGCATCCTGTGCCTGCTGCTGAACCCAGGCAAGCAGAGAGGGCTTAACCTTGCCTGGAGGGCAGGTCGCTGGTTTGTTGCCCGGAGACCACCTCCAGACAGCTAAACTGCCCCCCACCACCTCCTGGGACCTGGAAAATCCCAGTAAGCCTCCATTGATAGGCCTTTAACTGGGGCAATTGGCTGACCAATTTGACCCATCGATCAAATCCCAGCATGCCCTCGCTGCTCCCCATCCTTCTAAGCTCCGCCATTTTTATTTCTGTTTTTGAGTGGTTTTGACAGAGTAAATAGGGAGATATTGGGTGGGATTCACCATTCCCCGACACACGATTTTGTAATCGGCGATTGAGCAGAGAATCCCTTCTGACGCCTGATATACCCTAATTATGACACGAGAGAGTATACTCGTAAAACAAAGGCTTTAATAAACAGAGAACTTCGCCAGCCTGGGAGATGAGTGCTCACTGAGCGTCGCCCACAAGACGTCACCTTATATCCGGTCCCTGGGAGGTGGAGCCGGAGGTGGAGTCCCCCAGGGTTCCAAACCCGGTCTTAAAGGGACATTACATGCATGATCTTAAAGGCACATTCCCTTGTCATCACATTCACCCCCTGTTTAAGAAAAACACAGATTCCGTCGGGGGTGAAGTGGGATTACATGTCCATTCTCTTTGGAGGCCTGATCGTCCTTGTCGACCTTCTCAGCTTGGGCGGTGGTGCGGCAGACACGGACGTCTTCGATGAGGGTACATCCGGGTGCACGGTGGTCAGAGCTTTTGTGCAGTGCGGGGTAGGGGTTTGGGGAGTAGGGAGGGTAGCTGGGGCAGCGGTCACATCGCCCGGGTAGGGGGTTGGGGAGTAGGGAGGGTAGCTGCCGCCGGGGTAGGGGGTTGGGGAGTAGGGAGGGTAGCTGGGGGTGGTGGTGACATCGCCGGCGTGGAGGAAAGAGGAGGAGGCGCGAGGGGGGGCGCGGTTGGTTGCGACAGGCGGTGTGGGGGTGCAAGGGGGAACATTGGCGATGGGGGGAGCGTCAGTAGAGGAACCAGCGGGTGCCAGATCCCGCAGGGAAACCGTATCTTGCCGTCCGTCCGAGTGCGCGACGTAGGCGTACTGGGGGTTTGCATGTAGCAGCTGGACCCTCTCAACCAGAGGGTCCGTCTTATGGCTCCTCATGTGCCTCCGGATAAGGACAGGCCTTGGAGTCGTCAGCCAAGGTGGAAGCGAGACCCCGGAGGTGGACTTCCTGGTGAAGACAAACAAGCGATTGTGGGGGGTCTCGTTCGTGGCCGTGTAGAGGAGCAATCTGATGGAGTGGAGCGCGTCGGGTAGGACCTCCTGCCAGCAGATGGTTGGGAGACTTCTCGACCGTAGGGCCAAAAGGACAGCCTTCCAAACTGTCGCGTTCTCCCTCTCCACCTGCCCGTTTCCTCGCGGGTTGTAGCTGGTCGTTCTGCTCGAGGCGATGCCTTTGCTGAGCAGGTACTGACGCAGCTCATTGCTCATGAACGATGTACCCCGGTCGCTGTGGATATAAGCGGGGAAACCAAACAGGGTGAAAATGCTGTGCAGTGCCTTTATCACGGTGGCCGAGGTCATGTCGGGACAGGGGACAGTGAATGGGAAACGGGAGAACTCGTCGATGACTGTTAAAAAATAGATATTGCGGTTGGTGGACGGGAGGGGCCCAATGAAGTCCATGCTTGATGCACTATCAATTATGACGAGACGAGAGTAGAATGTAATCGAGGCTTTATTACACAGAGATGTGTGGCCTCCTTCAGCAGCTGATGAAATGGCTGCTGTACGGAGAGCACACATATTTATACTCCGCCTACTGCGCGGAGCCAGCAGGCAGGGATCTACCCCCGTACCTGTAGTACAGGGGCCTTACCGTAAAACCCATATACAGTATAATACATATTTAGGCGATCCGGTGCCTTGATCTGTCGTCGAGAGCGGCGCACTGCTGGTGGTGACTCAGGCGTCGGCTTGGGCTTCGGTGACTCCGGGAGCGTGTCGAAACCCTCTTCATCCCCGGGTGGGAGCAAGGGGAGGACGGATTGTCCTGGAGCGGGGGCTGCGGTGGGGTGCGCCGGGGGAAGACATGGTGGCGCTGGGGCAGTGGGGGGATGGGGGGGTGGAACCAGCTGGTGCCAGGTCCCTGAGGGAGGCTGTGTCTTGGCGATCGTCGGGGTACGCTACGTAGGCGTACTGCGGGTTGGCGTGGAGTAGCTGTACCCTCTCAACCAACGGGTCCGCCTTGTGGAGTCGCACATGTCTACGGAGGAGAACGGGTCCTGGAGCTGCCAGCCATGTCGGGAGCGAAACCCCGGAGGTGGACTTCCTGGGGAAGGCAAAGAGACGTTCATGTGGGATTTCGTTAGTCGCGGTGCAGAGGAGCGACCGAATGGAGTGGAGTGCGTCCTGCCAGCGGGAGGCCGGGAGATTTCTGGACCGTAGGGCCAGCTGGATGGCCTTCCAGACCATCCCATTCTCCCGCTCCAACTGCCCGTTTCCCCGGGGGTTGTAGCTGGTTGTCCTGCTCGAGGCAATGCCCCTGTTGAGCAGGTACTGACGCAGCTCATCGCTCATAAATGAGGATCCCTGGTCGCTGTGGACGTAGGCGGGGAAACCGTGTTGAGGGCTTTGATGACGATGGCAGACGTCATGCCAGGGCATGGGACGGCAAAGGGGAATCGGGAATATTCGTCAACCACACTGAGGACGTACGTGTTGCGTGGAGGGGAGGGGCCCTTTGAAGTCCACGCTGAGATGTTCAAAGGGGCGGGAGACCTTCACCAGGCGTGACGGTCTGGCTGGTAGAAGTGCAGTTTACACTCCTCGCAGACCTGGCAGTCTCTGGTGGTAGCCCTGACTGCCTCGATGGAGTAGGGCAGATTGCGGGCCTTAATGAAGTGGTAAAAACGGGTGACACCTGGGTGACAGAGATTGTCGTGCAGGGTCCAGAGTCGGTCCACTTGTGCGCTGGCACATGTACCTCGGGCTAGGGCATCGGGGGGCTCGTTGAGCTTACCGGGGCGATACAAAATCTCGTAGTTGTAGGTGGAGAGCTCGATCCTCCACCGCAAGATTTTATCGTTTTTGATCTTGCCCTGCTGTGTGTTATTAAACATGAAGGCAACCGACCGTTGATCAGTGAGAAGAGTGAATCTCCTGCCGGCCAGGTAATGCCTCCAATGCCGCACAGCTTCAACGATAGCTTGGGCCTCCTTGTCGACGGAGGCGTGCCGAATTTCGGAGGCATGGAGGGTGCGGGAAAAGAATGCCACGGGCCTGCCTGCCTGGTTGAGGGTGGCGGCTAGAGCGATGTCTGATTTATCGCTCTCGACTTGGAACGGGAGCGTCTCGTCGACCGCGTGCATCGCGGCCTTGGCGATGTCGGCCTTGATACAGTCGAAGGACTGGTGAGCCTCGGCCGTCAGTGGGAAAACGGTGGATTGAATGAGTGGGCGGGCCTTGCCTGTATAGTTTGGGACCCACTGGGCTTAATACGAAAAGTACCCCAGGCATCGTTTGAGGATCTTGGGGCAGTGGGGGAGAGGGAGTTCCATGATGGGGCGCATGTGATCGTGGTCAGGCCCCAGAACTCCATTCTGGACCACATAGCCGAGGATGGCTAATCGGTTCGTGCTGAACATGCACTTCTCCTTGTTATACATGAGGTTGAGGAGAGTGGCGGTGTGGAGAAATTTGGAAAGGTTAGCGTCGTGATCCTGCTGGTCGTGGCCGCAGATGGTGACGTTGTCCAGGTACGGGAAGGTGGCCCGCAGTCTGTACCGATCAACCATTCGGTCCATCTCCCATTGGAAGACCGAAACCCAGTTGGTGACGCCGAAGAGAACCCTAAGAAAGTGGTGAAGGTGGCCGTCTGCTTCGAACGCTGTGTATGGGCGGTCCGCCTTACGGATGGGGAGCTGGTGGTAGGCAGATTTCAGGTACACTGTCGAGCTTACCCGGTATTGTGCAATCTGATTGACCATATCAGATATGCGTGGGAGGGGGTACGCGTCGAGCTGCGTGTACTGGTTGATGGTCTGACTGTAGTCAACGACCATCCTGTTTTTCTCCCCTGTTTTCACCACTACCACTTGGGCTCTCCAGGGGCTGTTGCTGGCCTCGATGATACCTTCCCGCAGCAGCCGCTGGACCTCAGACCTGATGAAGGTTCTGTCCTGGGCGCTGTACCGTCTGCTCCTGGTGGCGACGGATTTGCAATCCGGGGTTAGGTTTGCAAAAAGGGAAGGCGGGTCGACCTTAAAGGGTGCGAGGCCTCAAACGGAAAGGGGTGGTAAGGGCCCGCCAAATTTCAGGGTTAGGCTCTGGAGGTTGCACTGGAAGTCCAGGCTGAGTAGCAAGGTGGCACAGAGGTTGGTGAGGATGTCGAGGCGGAAGCCACTGAACTCCACGCCCTGGACGGTGAAGCAGTCCAGGTGAAGCGATGCAGTACCCCCGGATCGCCACGGAGTGGGACCCGGAGGCCAGGGAGATTCTCTGGTTAGCGGGGTGCACCGCGAGGGAGCAGCTCCTTACCGTATCGGGGTAGATGAAGCTCTCAGTGCTCCCGGATTCCAGAACGCGTGGAGATCTCGTGCCCGTCGACCTTCACCTTTGTCGAAGCGGTCGGGAGGTTGTGCGGTCGAGACTGGTCAATCGTGACCGAGGCGAGACACGGCTGGTTGTCGGCGGTTGCAGGCGATGAGTGGCCTGATGAGGTGCCCGATGGGCAGGGCTCCTGAGGCGGGTAAGATGGCGGCGCCCATGGGCTGCACGTGTTGTGAGTAGAGCAAGATGGCGGTGCCCATGGGCTGCACGTGTTGTGAGTAGAGCAAGATGGCGGTGCCCACGGGCCACACGTGGTCCGAAGAGGGGAAGATGGCGGCGCCCACTGGCTGCACGTCGGGGGTGCCGGGACAATAGTGGCGATTGAGCGGGCCTGGCACACTCTAGCGACATGTCCCGTCTTGCCACAGGCTTTGCAGAGGGCCCTCCACGCCGGGCAGCGCTGCCGGGGGTGTTTTGACTGTCCACAGAAGTAGCATTTGGGTCCTCCAGGGTTGGTTGGCTGCCGCGCGACGCAGGCATGGGGTTGGCTGGGGGCGGTCACTGGGGGCGGCCGTCGGCGGGGTCCACGATGCACGTGTGCCGCGCGGTCGGGGGCATAGGCCTGAACGTTGTGTGATGCGACCGTAAGTGAGAGCGCTAGTATATTGGTCGCAGCGAGGTCAAGCGTTGCACCTTCTAAGAGGCGCTGGCGAATGTTGTCAGACCCTATGCCCGTAACAAACCCGTCTCTCATCAGCAGGTTCGAGTGTTCAGTGGCTGAAACGGCCTGGCAGTCACAGTATCTCACTCGGGCTAGCCCCTCACCGGTTGCAGAATCGATGAGGGGCTGGCGCCGATTTTCTTGTCATAAAACGCTACAGTTCCTCTGCTGGTGTCAACACTTAGTCCCAAAAACGGTGAATCCAGCCCATTGTTTTTACAGGCACGAGGATCAATAAATGGAGGACATAGGTTTAAGATAATGGGCAAAAGAACCAAGGCTCGAAATCTACAGCCCCCTCCCCGCCCCGTCAGTTCACAACGGCAGGACTAAAAGACCCCAGAGGGCTGACGGGCTGGAAAATTCCACAACTAGTGTGAGGTGATGAGATTTTTACTTGTCCAATGGGTTGTTACGATCCCGAATGCACTGTCTGAAAGTGTAGTGAAAGCAGACCCAATGGTAACTCTCCAAAGGAAATTGGATACATACTCAAAAGGGAATATATTTACAAAATATGTGAAGCAACAAAGAGATGCTGCAGAGAGTCAGAAGACAGAAACTTTCAATATGTGGCACTGCTCGCAGGGGAATCCTAGATTTTTGTCAGGTAAGGTTATTAAGTGGAGCTCCAGAGCCACACCAGGTGATGCTTAACACAGAGTTGAAAGCTATGGCACAAACTGTTGTCCGATGGGGCAAAAGACTGTTACGAAGGGTATTTAGGGCAATCCCAGGAAGCGCAGTACTGCCTTTTTATCCTCAGGGACTTTCATTGCCTCGATGGTTTTAATTTTGTCTGTGTCCGGGCGCACACCGTGTTGCGAAACCTGATCGCCCAGGAACTTCAGCGTGGATGTCCCAAAACAGCACTTGGACCTGTTTAGCTTGAGGCCATGTTCATGTATGCATCGGAATACTTTCTTGAGTCGCGACATATGTTCCTCTGGGGTTGTGGACCAGATTATGATATCGTAGAAACGAAGCCCTCCATCATCTGTTCCATGATGCGATGGAAAATCTCCGATGCCGAGAAGATACCAAATGGCATTCGGTTGCAGCAGAATCTGCCAAAAGGCGTGTTGAAGGTGCAGAGCCTTCTGCTGGATTCTTCAAGTTGGATTTGCCAAAATCGTTGCTTGCGATGCGTCCAATTTTGTGAAGAAGTGCGCGTGTGCCATCTCACTCGTGATTTCTTCCCTCTTCAGGATGGGGTAATGTTCCCGCATAATGTTTTTGTTTAGATCCTTGGGGTCAATGCAGATGCGTAGGTCCCCCGAAGGCTTCTTTACGCGCACCATCGAGCTGGCCCAGTCGGTTGGTTCAGTGACCTTGGAGATTATGTCTTTTTGTTGTAGACTTGTGAGCTCTGCCTTTAGGTGCTCTCTGCGGAGCAGCGACACGTCGTGGTGCGTGGACCACTGGCTTGGCATCAGGCCGCAGTAGAATCTTGTACTCGTACGGCAGCGTGCCCATCCCGCTAAATACATCTGGGTACTGGGTTAGGATGTCGTCGATGCTGGCCTGAAGGTCCGAATGGGACGGCGCCGTGGTGAAGACCCTTTGAATGAGGTTCAGTTGCTTGCAGGCGTGCGCACCTAGCAGGGACGCCCTGTCTGGTTTAACAATCTCGAAGCGTAAGCTTGCTTGTGTGTGTCGGCTGGACACCTGCAGATGGCAGGACCCCAGTGCCTTGATTGCGTTTCCATTGTAGTCCAGGAGTTTGCAGGCAGCTGGAAGGATTGTGGGGGGCTTCTTGATTCTCTTGAAGTCCACCTGCGAAATCAGGTTGGCGGAGGCACCTGTGTCCAATTTGAACTGGATGGGGCAGTGGTTGACCTTCATCACTGCATGCCATTCGTCCTCGGAATCCACGGCCAGGATTGATGGTGCAGATCTGCACAGGACTGCATAGTGGTTTTGTTTCCCACATTTAAACAGCGTTTCCTTCTTGCAGGGCAGTTTTTTTTTAAATGGGCAGTGCCGTAGTTTGCACAAGTTATGATGACTCTCAGTACATCGTTGCGCATGCGCGGTGCGGTTCTCGGATGTCTGCACCTGCGCAGTGCAATTTTCGGCCACTTCGTGTTCCCGATCGCATTGCGTCGGGCCCCGGGAAGAGCGCGCAAAATGGCCGCTTTCGTCAATGTGGAGGCGCTGCATCCGGGAGATGGCCTGAACACTCTCCACCTCATGGGAAGCTTGATTTTCACTTTCTGCCGTTTTGTACTGTGAATAGCGATTTTTAGAGAGCTCATGCACAGTACACTTTTCAAACGCGACTGGCAGGGTCATGTGCTTGATTTTCAACAATTGCTCTCGCAGAGGATCAGAGTGGACTCCAAAAACGATTTGGTCTCTGATCATGGAGTCAGTGATATGACCGAAGTCGCAGGATTGCGCTAGCAGTCTATGGTTAGTTAGATAGGAGTTGAAGGATTTGTCTTTACCTTTCATCCTCTGCTTGAAGATTTCGTTGGTGTCCACCTCGCAGTGGCTGTCGAATTTGTCCAGGATGGTTTGGTACTTCGTTTTGTCCTGCCCTTCGGAAAAGTGAAAGGAGTTGAAGATCTCTATCGCATGGTCACCCGCAGCGGTGAGTAGAAGAGCTATCTTCCGAGCATCGGTCGTGCCATTGAGGTCGGATGCTTCCACGTATAGTTGAAATTTCTGCTTGAATGATCGGCAGTTGGCACTAAGATTGCCGATGGTCCTGAGCTGATGAGGAACCTGAATCTTGTCCATTGTGCCTGTATTCAGTGGCTGGTTGTCACGGATCTTGCCAAGTTGAACTAAGTAGATTGAACAGTCATTCCTGGTATCATGTGTGTTATGCTGCTTCAAATAACACAGGCTGCTACTTGATGCAGTCTTAACTAAAGGATAATCCAGACTCTGAAATGAGTTCAACGTGTTTATTGAACTATTAACACTGTTCTCAAATGAGTTTGCCTCTCTGCTAATCTAACTGTAGTAACTCAGTGTAACTGTACCAGCTTGCTCGAAGCCACGTGCTGGGGTGTGATGCTGCTGATCAACCCTGTCTAACTCTCTCGATGTCTGTCTGTGGAAAGAGGCAGGGTGTGAGTGCCTCATCCCTTTTATAGTGTTTATGTCATGACCCCCTGCAGCACGGTGGCGCAGTGGTTAGTGCTACTGCCTCACGGTGCCGAGGTCCCAGGTTCGATCCCGGCTCTGGGTCACTGTCTGTGTGCACATTCTCCCCATGTTTGCATTAGTTGCGCTCCCACAACCCAAAAGATGTGCAGGTTAGGTGAATTGGCCACACTAAATTGCACCTTAATTGGTAAATATGAATTGGGAAATCTAAATTTTTTTTTAAATGTCATTCCCCCTTGTGGTGATGCAACCTCTGAGTGTCCTGACTGTCCATTGGTTGTGTCCTATTCTGAGTGTTCATTGGTTGCATGTTTGCATATCATGACAGGCAGGTAAGTGAAATAAAGCCATGGACCAGCAGTGCACGTGAGCCAAATGGCCGACACTCCTGCATCTTTAACCTCAGATGGTTTTCATCCCCCCCCCCTCACATTGAAAATTTTCATGGTCGTGTTTGACAGTGTTTGTCTAAAACAAAATATTTACTGAGCCTGCTGAGGTAAGTAAAACGCTAACTTTATTGGAACACATTTTACTATGAGCGACATTTACAGCAAGGTTGTACAAGAGAGGGAACAAGATCATGTGACATTGCATTACTTCCTGTGATGATGTATACTGCATCTAAATTGCATATACGACTTCTGGGTGCGGCGATGACCAGCTGAGTCGCACGTTTCGGCAGCTCCCGGTGGAACGGACTTTTGGTCTCTTAATAAGAGCCCCAACGGCAATTTTAACGGCTAGAAGCACTGTGCGGTAAACCAGAAGGGAATCCCCCCTGGAAACGGATGGAAAAAGGAGAGGGAAGTGGCCAGATTGCAGTGGATCCTTTGGAGCAGCGGCAAGGAAGGCAAGCAAAAACCAAGATGGCGACGGAAGGTGGTAGTTTAACATGGGGCCCTGAACAACAAGAGTTTTTGAAATGTTGCGTGGAAGAACTTAAAAAGGAAATGAAGAAGGAGCTGTTGGCCCCGATATTACAGGCGATCGAAGGGCTAAAGGATGAGCAAAAGACCCAGGAGCGGGAGCTTCGGGTCGTGAAGGCAAAGGCTGCCGAGAACGAGGACGATATACAGGGCCTGGTGGTGAAGACGGAAATGCATGAGGCACACCATAAACGATGTGTGGAAAGACTGGAGGTGCTGGAGAATAACGCGAGGAGGAATAATTTAAGGATTCTTAATCTTCCTGAAGGTGCGGAGGGAGCGGACGTCGGGGCATATGTGAGCACGATGCTGCACTCGTTAATGGGAGCGGAGGCCCCGGCGGGTCCGCTGGAGGTGGAGGGAGCATACCGAGTGATGGCGCGAGGACCGAGAGCAGGAGAAATTCCTAGAGCCATAGTGGTGAGATTCCTCCGTTTTAAGGACAGAGAGATGGTCCTTAGATGGGCAAAGAAAACTCGGAGCAGTAGGTGGGAGAACGCGGTGATCCGCGTATATCAAGACTGGAGTGCGGAGGTGGCGAGAAGGAGGGCGAGCTTTAATCGGGCCAAGGCGGTGCTTCACAAAAAGAAGATAAAATTTGGAATGCTGCAACCGGCAAGACTGTGGGTCACATATCAAGGGAGGCACCACTACTTTGAGACGGCGGATGAGGCGTGGACTTTTATTGTGGAAGAAAAACTGGAATAAGCGGGTTATTAAAAAAGAACATTTGAAACAAAGTGGTGGGGCGAGTATGGGGGGCGAAGAGGGGGGAAAAAGGGGGGGAAAGATGAGTTTTATGTTATTAATCCTGCGATGCGGTAACTTTTCTCTCTTCCACAGGTGGTGGTGGAGGGAGGAAGGGAGGTGGAGGAGATGGGGCGTTGGCCATGGGGGGCGGGGCCAAAAGGGAAGCGCGGGCTTTGTTCCCGCGCTATGATAATCATGGCGGGAATAGGGAAGCAGGAAGGAGGGGGCGTCACACGGTGCGAGCCGAAGTCACGGGGGGAAGCCGAGGTCGGCCAGAGTTTGCTGACCTCTGGGAGCAACATGGGGGGTGTAACTACACTAGTGGGGGATCTAGCGGGGGGGTGGGGGGGGGGGGGGTGGGGGGGGGGGAGTTACTGGGTTGCTGCTGCTGGGGAGAGGGGGGAGCCGGAATTGGGTGGGGTGGGCGGGGGGGCACCGCCTGGGGGGGACACAGCTGCGTGGGAACCGGGTGAGGAGCTGGAAAAAGGGGATGGCTAATCGACAAGGGGGGGGGGGGGTAAAATGCCCCCCAACCCGGTTGATCACGTGGAATGTGAGAGGGCTGAACGGGCCGATAAAGAGGGCACGAGTACTCGCACACCTTAAGAAACTTAAGGCAGACGTGGTAATGTTACAAGAGACGCACTTGAAATTTATAGACCAGGTTAGACTACGCAAACGATGGGTGGGGCAGGTGTTTCATTCGGGGCTAGATGCGAAAAACAGGGGGGTGGCTATACTAGTGGGGAAGCGGGTTATGTTTGAGGCAAAGACCATAGTGGCGGATAGCGGGGGCAGATACGTGATGGTGAGTGGCAAATTACAGGGGGAGGCGGTGGTCTTGGTAAACGTATATGCCCCGAACTGGGATGATGCCAATTTTATGAGGCGCATGCTAGGACGCATCCCGGACCTAGAGGTGGGAAAGTTGGTAATGGGGGGAAATTTTAATACGGTGCTGGAGCCAGGGTTGGACAGGTCGAGGTCCAGGACTGGAAGGAGGCCGGCTGCAGCCAAGGTGCTTAAAGATTTTATGGAGCAGATGGGAGGAGTAGATCCGTGAAGATTTAGTAGACCTAGGAGTAAGGAGTTTTCGTTTTCTCCTATGTCCACAAAGTTTATAGCCATTTCGGATCACGCTCCACATTGGGTAGACTTGGAGATAGGGGAGGAAACAGAAGGGCGTCCACCCTGGAGAATGGACATGGGACTAATGGCAGATGGAGGGGTGTGTCTAAGGGTGAGGGGGTGCATTGAAAAATACTTGGAACTCAATGATAACGGGGAGGTCCAGGTGGGAGTGGTCTGTGAGGCGCTGAAGGCAGTGGTTAGAGGGGAGCTGATGTCAATAAGGGCACATATCGTTGCCTCTGGCATAGTCGGGGGCAGCTGTCCCCTTTCCTTCGCCTCATTAAAGGTTCTCATCAGTAGCGGGGCAAGCAAGTCCACATATTTCCTATAAAATTCGACTGGAAATCCATCCGGTCCCGGAGCCTTCCCCGCCTGCATACTCCTAATTCCTTTCACTACTTCCTCTATCTCGATCTGTGCTCCCAGTCCCACCCTCTCCTGCTCCTCCACCCTAGGAAATTCCAGCCGGTCCAGGAAGCACAGGAAAGCAGGAGAGTAGGGAACGGGAGCGGTTGCTGCAAGAACTTCTGAGGGTGGACAGGCAATATGCGGAGGCACCGGAGGAGGGACTGTACAGGGAAAGGCAAAGGTTACACGTAGAATTTGACTTGCTGACAACGGATACTGCAGAAGCACAGTGGAGGAAGGCACAGGGTGTACAGTATGAGTATGGGGAGAAGGCGAGCAGGTTGCTGGCCCATCAATTGAGGAAAAGGGGAGCAGCGAGGGAAATAGGGGGAGTGAGGGATGAGGAAGGAGAGATAGAGCGGGGAGCGGGGAGCGGAGAGAGTGAATGGAGTATTCAAGGCATTCTATAAAAGATTATACGAAGCTCAGCCCACGGATGGGAAGGAGAGAATGATGTGCTTCCTGGACCGGCTGGAATTTCCTAGGGTGGAGGAGCAGGAGAGGGTGGGACTGGGAGCACAGATCGAGATAGAGGAAGTAGTGAAAGGAATTAGGAGTATGCAGGCGGGGAAGGCTCCGGGACCGGATGGATTTCCAGTCGAATTTTATAGGAAATATGTGGACTTGCTTGCCCCGCTACTGATGAGAACCTTTAATGAGGCGAAGGAAAGGGGACAGCTGCCCCCGACTATGTCAGAGGCAACGATATCGCTTCTCCTAAAGAAGGAAAAAGACCCGCTGCAATGCGGGTCCTATAGACCTATTTCCCTCCTAAACGTAGACGCTAAGATTCTGGCCAAGGTAATGGCAATGAGGATAGAGGATTGTGTCCCGGGGGTAGTCCATGAGGACCAAACTGGGTTTGTGAAGGGGAGACAGCTGAATACGAATATACGGAGGCTGCTAGGAGTAATGATGATGCCCCCACCAGAGGGGGAAGCGGAGATAGTGGTGGCGATGGATGCCGAGAAAGCATTTGATAGAGTGGAGTGGGATTATCTGTGGGAGGTGTTGAGGAGATTTGGCTTTGGAGATGTGTATATTAGATGGGTACAGCTGCTGTATAGGGCCCCGATGGCGAGCGTGGTCACGAATGGACGGGGGTCTGCGTATTTTCGGCTCCATAGAGGGACGAGGCAGGGATGTCCTCTGTCCCCATTATTGTTTGCACTGGCGATTGAGCCCCTGGCAATAGCATTGAGGGGTTCCAGGAAGTGGAGGGGAGTACTCAGGGGAGGAGAGGAACACCGGGTATCTCTTTACGCGGACGATTTATTGGTGTATATGGCGGACCCGGCGGAGGGGATGCCAGAGATAATGCGGATACTTGGGGAGTTTGGAGAATTTTCAGGATATAAGCTGAACATGGGGAAAAGTGAGCTGTTTGTGGTGCATCCAGGGGAGCAGAGCAGAGAAATAGAGGACTTACCGCTGAGGAAGGTAACAAGGGACTTTCGCTACTTGGGGATCCAGATAGCCAAGAATTGGGGTACATTGCATAGGTTAAACTTAACGCGGTTGGTGGAACAGATGGAGGAGGACTTCAAGAGATGGGACATGGTATCCCTGTCACTGGCAGGGAGGGTACAAGCGGTTAAAATGGTGGTCCTCCCGAGATTCCTCTTTGTGTTTCAGTGCCTCCCGGTGGTGATCACGAAGGCTTTTTTCAAAAGGATTGAGAAGAGTATCATGAGTTTTGTGTGGGCCGGGAAGACCCCGAGAGTGAGGAAGGGATTTTTGCAGCGTAGTAGAGATAGGGGGGGGCTGGCGCTACCGAGCCTGAGTGAGTACTACTGGGCCGCCAACATCTCAATGGTATGTAAGTGGATGGGAGAAGAGGAGGGAGCGGCGTGGAAGAGATTGGAGAAGGCGTCCTGTAGGGGGACTTGCCTACAAGCCACGGTGATGGCGCCGTTGCCGTTCTCACCGAAGAAATACACCACAAGCCCGGTGGTGGTGGCTACTCTGAAAATTTGGGGGCAATGGAGACGGCATAGGGGAAAGACGGGAGCCTCGGTGTGGTCCCCGATAAGAAATAATCATAGGTTTGCTCCGGGGAGAATGGTTGGGGGATTTGGAACATGGCAAAGAGCAGGAGTAACACAATTCAGAGATCTGTTTGTAGATGGGACGTTTGCAAGTCTGGGAGCGCTGACCGAAAAATATGGGTTGCCCCAAGGGAATGCATTCCGGTATATGCAACTGAGGGCTTTTACGAGGCAACAGGTGAGGGAATTCCCGCAGCTCCCGATGCAGGAGGTGCAGGACAGAGTGATCTCAAAGACATGGGTGGGGGACGGTAAGGTGTCAGACATATATAGGGAGATGAGAGACGAGGGGGAGATTATGGTAGATGAGCTGAAAGGGAAATGGGAAGAAGAGCTGGGGGAGGAGATTGAGGAGGGGCTGTGGGCTGATGCCCTAAGTAGGGTAAACTCATCGTCCTCGTGTGCCAGGCTAAGCCTGATACAATTTAAGGTGTTACACAGGGCGCATATGACTGGAACACGGCTTAGCAAATTTTTTGGAGTAGAGGATAGGTGTGCGAGATGCTCGAAAAGCCCAGCGAATCACACCCACATGTTCTGGTCATGTCCGGCACTACAGGGGTTTTGGGTGGGGGTGACAAAGGTGCTTTCGAAGGTAGTCGGGGTCCAGGTCGAACCAAGCTGGGGGTTGGCTATATTTGGGGTTGCAGAAGAGCCGGGAGTGCAGGAGGCGAGAGAGGCTGATGTTTTGGCCTTTGCGTCCCAATAGCCCGGCGCAGGATACTGTTGATGTGGAAGGAAGCCAAGCCCCCGGGTGTGGAGACCTGGATAAATGACATGGCAGGGTTTATAAAGCTGGAATGGATTAAGTTCGTCCTAAGGGGATCGGCTCAAGGGTTCACCAGGCGGTGGCAACCGTTCGTCGAATACCTCACAGAAAGATAGAGGGAATGGAAAAGAAGAAGACAGCAGCAGCAGCCCGGGGGGGGGGTGGGGGGGGGGGGGGGGGGGGGGGGAGGGGGTGGGGTGGGGGGGGGTGGAACCAGAGGGATTCTCAGGGATGTTAATATATAAGTATAATATGTATAGGTTGTTGTTATAGATAATTGTATATTGGACTGTTAAAACATATTTGTGGAGAATATTTATCTGGGACAAGGCAGTTGCCATTTAGTTTTGTTTTTGTTTATATATTATTTATTTCTTGTTTATAAAACTGGCCATTGTTATTTATATTGTTATATTACTGTGTAAAGGATACACAATGTACTGTGATGATTGGCCAAAAATTTTCAATAAAATATTAAAAAATTTTTTTTTTTTAATTGCATATACACAATTGGAATTAACCCCTTATACTACGTCACTCCTCAGGTCTATTTCTATATTGGGACCAGGGTTCGATTCCCGGTTTGGGTCACTGTCTGTGTGGAGTCTGCACTTTCTCCGTGTCTGCGTGAATTTCCTCCGGGTGCTCCAGTTTACTTCCACAAGTCCCGATAGACGTGCAGTTAGGTGAATTGGACATTCTGAATTCTCCCTCTGTGTACCCGAACAGGCGGCGGAATGTGGCGACTAGGGTCTTTTCACAGTAACCTCATTGCAGTGTTAATGTAAGCCTACTTGTGACAATAAGGATTATTCTTATTATATTGCGAAGATCAAACAAACCATTGGTGACACGGTGGCACAGTGGTTAGCACCGATGCCTCACAGCGCCAGAGATCCGGGTTCTATTCTGGCCACACTGTCTGTGTGGAGTTTGCACATTCTCCCCGTGTCTGTGCGGGTTTCCTCTGGGTGCTCCGGTTTCCTTCCACAGCCCAAAAGATGTGCAGGGTAGATGGGGTCACAGGGATATGGTGGGGAGTGGACCTGGGTCGGTGCCAACTCGAGGGGCCGAATGCCTTCTCTCTGCACGGTAGGGATTATATGGTTCTATGACTTTAACTCTCATTTGTTGCAGTCCTTAATCTTGTTTTCTTCTCTTAGGCTTTCTTCTTTCTTCCATTCCTTTTTTAAAATAAGGATAACAGCTATGCCATTCAGTTCTCCACTGTGATGATGTGTACAGTCTCTGATTAGTATACACTCAGTCACAATACTGCACCAAGTTCTATCACAGGGAAAATGTTTTTGCTTCTTATAACACCCATTCAAAGCATACTATTTACATCAATGCATGTTCTTTATTCCTTTTTTCTCTCAGCAAGACTAATTAGATTCCTGGATCATAAGAACAATATGGAACCAGTAAGCTATTTTATAATTAACAAATTGCTACTGTAAGTCCCTTTGTAAATACCGACAATCAAATGAACTAACAGTGTTACAAAGGTAATATTTTATTAGTTTGTTATCAGAGATGGTGAAGATGGATAGGTTAAAACAGGCCAGCTCCTGGGTTTTATTCCACTGTTCTAGGCTGTCTTCGCACAACTTCCTCCAGAGAGGCAGCTTGCTTATTAATTTATATTAATAATATAAATATATTGACCACTCAGTTGACTCTTTGTTTACGTTGATTCTCCGGAATGAATTTGGAAGACTCGCTAGCCGATTCGCTGGGACCGCACTTGGCAGCCCCCCGCTAACAAGGTCGAGCAGCACTTAAACAGCACTTGCTCAGCTAACCGCACTCAGTTCACAGCCATGGCACCGAGATGACCGGCCCCAAGATTTGGAGACGCCCCAAGATGCAGTGGAGGCCAGGAGGGATGTCCTGTTCACCTGAGGGTCCCGGAGGGTGAGCCATAGGGCAGCCAGTGCTGCCTGGGATGAAATGGCGACGGCTGTGAGCTCACGAAGCGTGACCAGGAGGGCTGGCCTCCAGAGTCGCAAGAAGGTCAATGACCTACACCGGGCAGCACGGGTGAGTGGACAACACATGCGGCTAATGATGCTCTCTCTGCGTCTCCACAGGAGAAACTCTCCCACAATCGCCGGGAGAGGTCCCAGACTGGCAGGTGGGTGCCGGACATAAGAATCCTTACTACCTTCGAGGAGTGTGCCCAGGAGGTGTGGGTGAGGCCTAGGACAGAGTGATCACCAAGACGGAGCTTGGCGCAGACTGCAGAGGTGAGGATTCACCAAGTCCCACCCAGGGGACCTGTCAAACGTGAGTTGTTATTGCCATACTGACTGACTCATCCCTCCCACTGACCACATGTCCATTCTCCCGCAGGTCCTCCAGCTGATGGTGCCAGCTCATCCCAGGTGGCCCCCTCTCCAGTCTCCCATGAGATCACCTAGGAGGACAGCTTCGAGGATGCCATGATCAATGCATCACAGTTGTCATCCCCACCCTCCACCAGCGCAGAGGCAGGCACCTTGGTGGGAAACGTTGATAGACAGGTTTCTGGGGCACAATCTGGTGAGTACCACACAGCTGTTGACGTACATCAGGTGGAGGCAGGAATGTCAAGGCGAAACAGCAGTCGGAGGTCTTTTCTTTAAATTTAGAGGACCCAATAATTTTTTTTCCAATTAAGGGGCAATTTAGTGTGGCCAATCCACCTAACCTGCACATCTTTGGATTGTGAGGGTGGAACCCACGCAGACATGGGGAGAATGAGCAAACTCCACACAGACAGTGACCCAGGGCCAGGATCGAACCCGGGTCCTCAATGCCATAGGCAGCAGTGCTAACCATTGCACCACCGTGCCGCGGAGGCAGTCGGAGGTCTGCTGGATCCCAAGACCCAGCTGGGTCCCAGCCAGATGCTGGAACAGGTAGACCCGGAGCTGATGAAGAGCGGCCGGGACATTCAGAGGAAGATGTCAGTGACACTCTAGCAGGTCTACAGGCGATTGGAGGAATCCCAGAAGGAACAAGCGCAGGAGATGCCACCGGCAATACGTGGCACCAAGGCCAACACTGCTAGGGTGGCGACCGCAGTGCATAGCCTGGCGCACAGTGTCGGCACCATTAGTGGAGGTGTCCAAGGCTTGACACATTCGCTGACGGCCATGGCTGAGGGCCTTGGCAGAATGTCCGACTCGCTGCGGGACAAGACACAGTAACAGGCTGATCTTGAGGAAGTTCTGCGGGACATGTCCCGCTTCAGATGGGAATGGCCGAGGCACTGCAGGGCGTGTCCCAATCACTGAGGAGCATTGCCGAGGGCATTGGTACGATGGTGCAAACCATGGGGAACTGCCAGGGATGGCAGAGCCAGATGATGCAGGGGCAGCCGGGGCTCGAACCAGCTGCCCTTCTGTCCCAAGATAAACCCCGGGGCCCTATGGGCACCGAGCGGGAGGAGAGGGCGCTGGGTGCCAACCCGGACCTGTCCCATGGAGTGGGGAATGTGCCCACCAGCACCCTGAGTTCCATCCCGAAGTCAGCACAAAGGACAGGGCAGCACAGCTGTGCATGTGCCATTGAAAGTGCGCAGGGGCCCTCCAGCCCCAAGGGATGCCCGCCAGGGGCATCGAAGGCCATGAGAAGTGGTAAGCAGCTGGCTGCCTCCACCTCCGATGTGCATCCTGGTGACACACCGAGTTGTAATGGAAGAGCAAGGAAGGGAAGCACTTTGAGGATCACTGAGGGCACCGGGGGAGGTACGGAGAGGGTGAGGGCAGGGTTGATGGAATGGTGGGGAGAGTGGGGTAACACCATCGGAAGGGTGGAGCATTGTTGGACACCTGTGACTCATTAAAAACCCTTGACCACAACCAGTATGATGCCTCTGTCAATTTCTTCCGCAATGCGGGCCGACCTCTGAACCCTTGGCCCACCTCTCCAGGCATTCCCCCCTCCTCCCAATGCACGCCATGTGCAGGTGATGGGTGTGAGCTAGTGCTCAGCAGACAGGCAGGAGTCAGACTATGGCATAGATTGAGGAGCACTGGCATTCAGCTCTCTGCGGGTTACCATCACTCCCTCCCCTGCCCTCGGGGTGCTGACACAGTCCCAGCACCCTGAAGTGATGTTACACAGACCCTCGGAGGGTGGGAAATCGGCATGGGGGGGGGGGGGGGGGTAAGGTAGCAATGATCCACGCCTTATGTGAAGCAGACGAGTATGAGGGCCCCCCTGGCCCCCTGGTCTTGCCGGACCCTTGCTGCTGCCGCTTGTCCTTTAGTCTCTGGCTGGTCGTACGGTTCATCCCCGGGCTCATCCTTCAGTCCCTGCTGGTCCGGCACCTCCAAACCATCCTCGTCTTCCTTGGAGGTAGCCACATGTTCCTCATCCCCAACCTCCAGCACGTCGCCCCGCTGCTGTGTCAGGTTGTGGAGGACCCATCAGACCACCACAAAGCGGGCGAGCCTCCGGGGGATAATGCAGGGCATCACCGGAGCGGTAGAGGCATTGGAACCGCATTTTGAGGAGTCTGATGCACCGCTCAATGACAGCCTGGGTGGCCGCATCGTTGTATTGGGTCTCTGCATAGCCAGGTCCTCAGCAGGTCCCCCTTATCTCCCAAGAGCCAGCCGCCCATCCTGGGGTGGTTCTTGAAGAGGCCGGGGATGTCTGACTGCCCAGGATGTAGCTGTCGTGCACATTTCCTGGGAAGCGTACACACACATGCATGAACTTCATGTGGTGGTCACACACGAGCTGAATGTTGAGGAAGTGGAACCGCTTCCTGTTAATGTAGGCACTCCCAGATGGTCCAGTGAGCACAAGGCGACATGCGTGCAGTCTATCAGCCCTGGACCTGGGACATCCGGGCGATGGTGGAGAATCCTGCGGTCCGGGCATCCTGTTGAGCTTGGTCCATGTCAAAGTTGATATAGTTTTCCGCCTGGGCAAACAGGGCATCCGTGATCTGTCAGATGCACCTTTGGGCTCTGCCCTGCGAGATGTCGCACAGGTCCCTGCTCGAGCCCTGGAATGATCCCAGGGCGTAAAGGTTCAGGGCTGCGGTGACCTTGACGGCCCCCGGGAGCGGGTGTCCTCCTTCTCCACGTGGTGCCAAGTCCATAAGGACGTGGCACAGGTGCCGCACTGTCTCCTTGTTCAGGCGGAGCCTCCTGAGGCTCATTTGTTCAAGCGACGCCTCTGCACCCTGGGCCATCGCGGGACACCCCCACTGGGTCCCTCCCTGGCCTGGTGGGCAGCCAGGTCCTCAGGGTGTGGCACGTGGGCTGCCACATAGAGCACCTGCAGACGCTGCTGCTGCCGCCATCTCTGGCGTCTGCCTGCCCGGCCTACCAGCAACACCACTAGAACCTGTTCTGTGGGTCCAAAATACCGTCCATACCTTTACATGCCTGTAAGGAACTGGGAGAGGGTGTTAGGTTGACCTGTCACACGTGACTTGGTATTGCCATTCTGACTGACCCATCCCTTCCACTGACCAACCACATGTCCATTCTCCCGCAGGTCCTCCAGCCGACGGCGCGACCCATCAGGAGTGGACCCCTCCCCTGCCTATCAGGGCCCCTCCCTGGCCTCCCACGAGACCACCTCAGAAGACAGCATTGAGGATGCCACCATAATAGTCGCGTCACAACTGTCATCCCCACCCTCCACCATCGCAGATACACACACCTCGGTGGGAAACATTAGCGGTCGGGCTTCTGGAGCACAATCTGGTGAGCACCACACAGTCGCTGATGTACATCAGGTGGAGGCAGGAACCCCCAGGCAAGACAGCAGTCGGAGATCTGCTGGATCCCAGGACACAGCTGTGTCCCAGTCTGATGCTGAGCCTGTGGAAGATGTCATCCCGGAGCTGATGAAGATGTTAGGGAGCAGCTGGGTCATTCAGAGGGAGATGTCAATGACACTACAGCAGGTCCATAGCCGATTGAAGGAGTCCCAGAGGTTATGGGTGCACGAGATATCACTGGCAATGCGTGGCACCGAGGCCAACACTGCTAGGCTGGCGACCACATTGGAGAGCATTAGTGGAGGTGTCCAAGGCGTGGCGCAGTCGGTGACAGGCCTGGGGGATGTGACCCAGTACCAGGCTGACCTTGATGAGGTGCTGCGGGGCAGATGGGTTTAACAAGGCTCTACAGAGCATGGCCTAATCACTGAGGAGCATCGCTGAGGGCGACAACACGATGGTGCGCACCATGGGGAACTGTCTAGACTGGCAGAGCCAGGTGAGCCAGGGGTAGCCGGGGCTCGAACCAGGTGCCCCTCTGTCCTGAGGTGAACCCCAGGACCCTACGGGCACCGAGCGGTAGGAGAGGGCGCTAGGAGCCAACCCTGACCTGTCCCTTAGAGTGGCGATGGTGGCCACCAGCTCCCCCGAGTTCCACCCCTCTGTTGAGGCCGCGACTCGAAGTGAACACACGGGAGAGGGCGGCATGGCTGTGCATGTACCGTCGACAAGTGAACCGGGCCCCAGAGCCCCGAGAGGACGCCTGCCAGGGGCATCGAAGGCCATGGAACACGGTAAACAGCTGGCTGCCTCCACCTTAGGTGTGCATCTTGGGGACACACCAAGATATAATGATAGAGCAAGGAAGGTTAAGCACGTTGAGGATTACTGAGGGCACCGAGGGAGGGGGGTAGGTAAGGGGTGAGGAGGTGGTGGTGAAAGTGGGGTGGCACCATCGAGAGAGAGGAGGGAATTGTTGGACACCTGTGACACGTTACAAACCCCTGACCACAAGCTATATGATGCCTCTGTCACATTTTTCCGCAATGCCGTCCGACCTCCGAACCCTTGGGCCATCTCTCCAGGCATCTCCCCCTCCCCGAGCACACCACGTTCAGGTGCTGGGTGTGAGCGAGCACTCAACAGATAGACAGGGGTCAGACTGGTATAGATTATCATAGAATTTACAGTGCAGAAGGAGGCCATTCGGCCCATCGAGTCTGCACCGGCTCTTGGAAAGAGCACCCCACCCAAGGTCAACACCTCCATCCTATCCCCATAACCCAGTAACCCCACCCAACACTAAGGGCAATTTTGGACACTAAGGGCAATTTATCACGGCCAATCCACCTAACCTGCACATCTTTGGATTGAAGTGCACCGGTGCTCAACTCTCTACGGGTTATCATCACTACCACCCCTGCCCTCGACAGTGTCCGCTGACGGTGCCGGCACAGCCCCAGCACCTTGAAGTGATGTGACACAGACCCTGGGAGGGTGGGAAATGGGGCGGTGGGGAGGGGACGGTAGAAAAGATGGACCAGGCCACGTCCTATGTGCAGTGGGCGAGTACGAGGGCCTCTCTGACTCTCCGGCCTTGCCGGACTCTCACCGCTGTCGCCTGTCCTGCAGTCTCCGGCTGGTCCTCCACTTCCTGCCTGGGACCGTCCTCCAACCCCTGCTAGTCCGGCACCTCCTCATCAACCGCGACGTCCTCCTCCTCGGAGGTGGGCACAGGATCCTCATCCCCAACCTCCAGCATGTCGCCCTGCTACTGGGCCAGGTTGTGGAGGACAAAGCAGACCACCACAAAGCCAGTGACCCTGCAGGGTATCGCCGGAGCGGCCGACGCATCGGAACGGCATTTTGAGCAGTCCGACGCACCACAAAATAACAGCCCTAGTGGCCACATGGGCCTCATTGTATCGGGATTCCACTTAGGTCTCCGGCCTCCGTACTGGCATTATTGGCTAGGTCCTCAGCGAGTATCCCTCATATATGGGCGGCAGGGGTTAGCACTGTTGCTTCACATCACCAGGGATCCAGATTTGATTCCCAGCTTGGGTCACTGTGCGGAGTCTGCACGTTCTCCCCGTGTCTGCATGGATTTCCTCCAGGTGCTCCGGATTCCTTCCACAAATCCCGAAAGACATGCTGTTAGGTGAATTTGACATTCTTAATTCTCCCTCTGTGTACCCGAACAGGTGCCGGAATGGGCGACTCAGGGATTTTCACAGTAACTTCATTGCAGTGTTAATGTAAGCCTACTTGTGGCAGTAAAAAAGATTATTATTATCAAGAACCAGCCGCCCATCCTGTGGTGGTCCGCAAAGAGGCTGGGGATGTCTGACTGCCCCCGGATGTAGCTGTCATGCACACTCCTTGGGAAGCATACACACATGTGCATGATCTTCATGTGAAGATCACAGACGATCTGAATGTTCAGGGAGTGGAACCTCTTCCTGTTAATGTAGGCACTCCCGGTGACATGCGTGCAGTCTATCAGCTCCTGGACCTGGAGCATCCCGGCGATGGCGGAGAGCCCCTGCCCTGTTGGGCTTGGTCGATGTCAAAGTTGATGTACTTTTCCGCCTGGGCAAACAGGGCATCGGTGATCCGTCGGATGCACCTGTGGGCTGTGGCCTGCGAGATGACACACAGGACCCCGCTCGAGCCCTGGAAGGATCCCGGGGCGTAAAGGTTCAGGCTGCAGTTACCTTGACTGCCACCGGGAGCGGGTGTCCTCCTCCTCCACGTGGTGCCACATCCACGAGGCATTTATGGCGTGGGAGCCGGGAGTTTCACCCGGCGCCGCTCCCAGTCCCAGAATCGCTGATTTTGGCGTTGTAAAACGCCCGCGGACTCTCCGTTTCAGCCGGCACTTTGCCGCTGAAATGGAGATCCCAGGCCCTAGTCTCCCAAAAGGAGATCCAGCTCCATATGTTTGGTCAGAGTTCTTCTCTAAACTCTAGTCTGGTACTAGCCATGACTTAGTCGTCGGAAAGTAAATTGTCAAGAGGAGGCAAAGAGTCTACAAAGGGATAGATAGTTTAAATGCGTGAGGTCACCTCTTCCAAATGCTGTGGTGTAAATGTAAGGAAAAAGTCAATATGCAATTCCGTCAGCGGAAGATAGGTTTTTAGGGCAGCACGGTAGCACAAGTGATTAGCACTGTGGCTTCACAGCTCCAGGGTCCCAGGTTCGATTCCCGGCTGGGTCACTGTCTGTGTGGAGTCTGCACGTTCTCCCCGTGTCTGTGTGGGTTTCCTCCGGGTGCTCCGGTTTCCTCCCACAGTCCAAAGATGTGCAGGTTAGGTGGATTGACCATGATAAATTGCCCTTAGTGACCAAAAAAGGTTAGGAGAGGTTATTGGGTTACGGGGATAGGGTGGAAGTGAGGCCTTAAGTGGGTCGGTGCAGACTCGATGGGCCGAATGGCCTCCTTCTGCACTGTATGTTCTATGTTCTAACTTCTGTTTTGATTTGCCATTTGTGAGATTGATCAGATAACTGGAAAATACATTCCTATTGTTTCATGCTGAAGTGATAAATAAAGGTTTGTTCTGTACAACTAAGATGAAGGTTAGAGGCAGAATATTGATCTTCACTCCACAGTTTTGGGAAAAAGTGTTAATTAGTTCTTCAATACAGAAGAAATGCTGCTGAAATGGATAAAGTCTGGATCAAACAAGACACTGGGAACCAAATTTGCCTCAGGTGATGGGGAAAAATGGGTGTTCATGGATTAACTGCCTGATATGTGTGGTAAACCACTGTTAGTGTATTATATGTATTGTGGTAAACGGTTACTGTACTACATGCATTGTGGTAAACCACTGCCTGATGGCTCCGCCTCCCCTCGGGCTCGGTATAAAGGTGGCTGGCCTCCGGCCCTGCCCCAGTTCGGGATCAGTGGCCAGAAGGCTTTCTGTTTTTCCTTATTAAAGCCACAGTTACGTTCACTACTCGTCTTGTGTTAATTGATGGCACATCAATTTAATAAGCTAAACTTTTGAGATGAATTCATCATTCAAGCCTGATCGCCTGGAGCTGGACCCGCAAGCAGCTGACGCCACTGCGACATTCGAGCACTGGCTAAGCTGCTTCGAAGCTTACCTCGGATCGTCCACCGACAACGTCACCGACCTCCAAAAGCTTCAAATACTCAACGCACGGGTGAGCCCGCAAGTTTTCCTTCTTATCAGAGACGCCCCCTCGTATACGGAGGCGATAATGTCGCTGAAGGGACAGTACATAAGGGCAGTAAACGAGGTGTACACCAGGCACCTCCTTGCCACGAGGCGACAACGCCCCGGAGAATTACAAGCCGAATTCCTGCTTGCCTTGCGGGTACTCGGCCGGAACTGTGCTTGCCAGGCAGTATCGGCTGTCCAAACACACGGAGCTGCTGATCAGGGACGCCTATGTCGCGGGCATTAAATCCAATTGCATCCGCCAGCGCTTGCTAGAAGGGGGTACACTCGGCCTCCCAGAGACAGTGCAGCTCTCAAACTCGTTGTAAGTGGCTTTCCAAACATGGAGACCTACACCTCCGACCACGGCACCCTCGTGGACGTCGTGGGCGCTGCCATCACCCGACGCGAGTGCAGCGCAAGCCTGTGCCGCGCAGCAGCCCACCAATGTCAGAAGCCCGAAATGCTACTTTTGCGGCCAGGGTAAGCATCCCGGACAATGCTGCTCTGCACGGAACGCAATTTGCAATGGGTGTGGGAGGAAGGGCCACTTCGCCAAGGTCTGCCAGGCCCGACCTGTCCCTAAAATTCGTAGGCCCAGCAATGCTGCCTGTTGTCTGTCGGGACCGCCCCCATCTGCCGCGCCACCCGCCATGTGCGACCGGTGGGTGCCGCAATCTTCGCTGCCACCCGCCATGTGCGACCCATGGAGGCCGCCATCTTTGACGCCACCTTCGATGCCACCCACCACGCGCGACCCATGGGAGCCGCCATTTTGGAACCACTCCGCTGCCTCCCGGGACCCCTGCTCACCCAGTCGTACGCTGGCCACCGCTACCTCCGACCGGCCCACCCACCACCTTCTGAAGCTCGCCTCCATCACACTCAACCAGCCTCGACCTCACCATCTCACGAAATCCACAATGACCGTCCAGATCAACTGGCACGAGACGGCCTGCCTCTTCGACTCCGGGAGCACAGACAGCTTTATACACCCAGATACGGTAAGGCGCTGCACCCTCCCAATTTTACCCGCAACCCAGAAAATCTCCCTGGCTTCCGGATCACATTCCGTAGACATCTGGGGGTGCTGTGTCGCAACCCTTTCGGTACAAGGCGTAGAGTACACTAACTTTAAGCTCTACGTCCTCCCCCATCTCTGCGCTGCCCTTTACTGGGGCTCGGCTTTCAGTGCCTCCTCCAAAGCCTTACCTTAAAGTTTGGTGGACCCCTGACCCCCCTCACCGTCTGTAGCCTCGCGACCCTTAAGGTCGCCCCATCCTCGCACTTCGCTAACCTCACCCCGGACTGTAAGCCCATCGCCACTAGGAGCAGACGATACAGTGCCCGGGACAGGGCCTTTATCAGGTTGGAGGTCCAGCGACTCCTACGAGAGGGGATCATTGAGGCTAGTACCAGCCTCTGGAGAGCCCAAGTGGTGGTCGCCAAGACAAGGGGGAAGCACCGGATGGTCATCGACTACAGTCAGATGATCAACTGGTACACGCAGCTCGATGCGTACCCCCTCCCCGCACATCTGACATGGTCAACCAGATTGCGCAGTATCGAGTCTTCTCCACAGTTGACTTGAAATCCGCGTACCACCAGCTCCCTATCCGCCCGGAGGACCGCCAATACACTGCCTTCGATCCAGATGGCCGCCTCTACCACTTCCTCAGGGTTCCCTTCGGCGTCACCAGCGAGAAATGGACCAAATGGTTGACCAGTACGGGCTGCGGGCCACGTTCCCGTACCTAGATAATGTCACCATCTGCGGCCATGACCAGCAGGACCATGACGAAAACCTCCGGCACTTCCTCCACACCGCTAAACTCCTTAACCTCACATGCAATAAGGAGAAATGCGTTTTCCACACAACCCGCCTATCCATCCTTGGCTACGTTGTGGAAAACGGAGTCCTGGGGCCCGACCCCGACCGCATGTGCCCTCTCCTGGAACTACCCCTCCCACACTGCCCCAAGGCCCTGAAGTGATGCCTGGGGTTCTTCTCTTATTATGCCCAGTGGGTCCCCAATTATACGGACAAGGCCCGTCCACTTATTAAATCCACCATTTTCCCCTGACGGCTGAGGCCCGCCTGGCCTTCAACCGCATCAAGGCAGATATTGCCAAAGCCGCGATGCACGCTGTGGATGAGTTAATTCCGTTCCAGGTGGAGAGCGATGCGTCGGATTTTGCTCTGGCCGCTACCCTCAACCAGGCGGGCAGGCCCGTGGCTTTCGTCTTCCGTACCCTCCATGCCTCCGAAATTCGACACTCCTCCGTCGAAAAGGAAGCCCAGGCCATTGTGGAAGCTGTGAGACATTGGAGGAATTACCTGGCCGGCAGGCGATTCACTCTCCTCACTGACCAACGGTCAGTTGCCTTCATGTTCAATAACACACAGCGGGGCAAGATCAAGAACGACAAGATTCTGAGGTGGAGGATCGAACTCTCCACCTACAACTACGATATCTTGTACCGACCTGGGAAGCTCAATGAGCCCCTAGATGCCCTATGCCGCGGTACATGTGCCAGCGCACAAGTAGACTGACATCGGGCCCTCCACAATGACCTCTGTCACCGGGGGTCACCCTATTTTTCACTTTATCAGGGCTCGCAACCTGCCTTACTCCATCGAGGAGGTCAGGTCCGTGACCAGGGACTGCCAGGTCTGTGCGGAGTGCAAACCGCACTTCTATCGGCCGGACAGAGCACACCTGGTAAAGGCCTCCCGCCCCTTTGAGCGCCTCAGCATCAACTTCAAAGGGCTTCTCTCCTCCACAGACTGTAACGTGTACTTCCTCAACGTTGTTGACGAGTACTCACGATTCCCCTTTGCCATCCCATGCTCCGACATGACCTCTGCCACCGTCATCAAGGTCCTGCACAGTCTCTTCACGTTGTTCGGTTTCCCCACCTACATCCATAGCGATCAGGGTTCCTCCTTCATGAGCGACGAGTTGCGTCAGTTCCTGCTTAGCAAGAGCATCGCCTCAAGCAGGACGACCAGCTACTACCCCTGGGGAAAAGGACAGGTGGAGAGGGAGAACGCAACGGTCTGGAAGGCCGTCCTTCTGGCCCTAGGGTCTAGAGGTCTCCCAGTCTCCCGTTGGCAGGAGGTCCTTCCTGATGCGCTCCACTCCATCCGGTCGCTCCTGTGCACTGTGACCCCTCACAAACGTATATTTGCCTTCCCTAGGAAGTCCACCTCAGGCGTCTCGCTCCCGTCCTGGCTGACAGTCCCAGGGCCTGTCCTCCGGAAGCTTGCGAGGAGTCATAAATCAGATCCCCTCGTCGAGAAGATCCTGCTCCTCCATGCCAACCCACAATATGCCTACGTGGCACTCATGACGGGCGGCAGGACACATTTGGCACCCGCAGGTCCACCGGCGACCATCACCACCACCCCCGCCCCTCACCGCCCCCCCCCCCCCTCCCCCCCCCCCCCCCCCCCGCCCCCCCGCCCCCCACCAACTCAACTATTGGGGGAAGAAGAAGACAACACGCTCCCGGACGCGCAGGTCTCGACACCAGTGAACACACCACAGCCGGGATTGAGGTGATCACAGCGGAAGGCCAAAGCCCCCGACAGACTCGACCTTTAAGTCCACTTCACCCCCGCTGGACTTTTTTTTAACAGGGGGGTGAATGTGCAAAACCACTGTTAGTGTATTATATGTATTGTGGTAAACTGTTACTGTACTACATGCATTGTGGTAAACCACTGCCTGATGGCTCCGCCTCCCCTCGGGCTCGGTATAAAGGTGGCTGGCCTCCGGCCCTGCCCCAGTTCGGGATCAGTGGCCAGGAGGCTTTCTGTTTAGCTTATTAAAGCCACAGTTTTGTTCACTACTCGTCTTGTGTTAATTGATGGCACATCAATATGCAGCACCTGATATTCAGTTACACCACTGTTTATGGAATTAAATGTTCTGCATAGAACGGATCTGCTTGGGCTCCAGCTAGCCACAAGATACATCAATGATTTTGATGAGGGAACGAAAAGTAATATTTCCAAGCTTTCTGACAACACAAAACCTGGTGAGAATGTGTGTGGTGAGGAGGATGTTAAAAGCCTTAAAGTTAATATAGACGAGTTGAGTGAGTGGGCAAATACATGGCAGATGCAGTATAATGTGGATATATATGAAATTATCCACTTCAGACAGAGAAACAGAATGGAAATATTACTTTTCGTTCCCTCATCAAAATCAGATCGAACCCAAGTCCTCAGCGCCGTAGGCAGCAGTGCTAACCAGCGTACAAAGTGACCTGGTTGTCCAAGTATATTAGTCATTGAAAGCAAGCATGCAGGTACAGCAAGCAGTTAGGAAGGCAAATGGTATGTTGAAATGAAAATCGCTTATTATCACAAGTAGGCTTCAAATGAAGTTACTGTGAAAAGCCCCTAGTCGCCACATTCCGGCGCCTGTTCGGGGAGGCTGTTACGGGAACCTCATTGGCCTTCATTGCACGAGGACTTGAGTACAGGAGCAAGTATGTCTTACTGTAGCTGTACAGGGTCTTAGGAGACTATATCTGGAGTATTGTGTGCGGTTTTGGTCTCTTTATATAAGAAAGGATAAACTTGCCATGGAGGAAGTGCAGCAAAGGTTCACTAGACTGATTCCTGGAATGGCAGGATTGTTGTATGAGGAGAGATTAGGTCGACTGTGCCTGTGTTCACTGGAATTTAAAAGAAATTGAAACATATCACAATCTGACAGGACTGGACAGACTGGGTGCAGGGATGTTGGTTCCTCTGGCTGGTGTGTCTAGAACAAGGAGTCACAGTTTCAGGATACGGGGTTAGTACATTTAGGACTGAGATGAGGAGAAACCGCTTCACTCGGGGGCGGTGCATCTGTGCAATTCTCTGCCACAGAAGGTTGTGAAGGTAAGTATATTTAAGAATGAAATAGATTTCTAGACTCTAATGGTGTCAAGAACAAAAGAGTATGGTGTTAAGATGATCAGCCATGATTTTATTGAATGGCAGAGCAGGCTTGAAGGGCCAAATGGCTTATTCCATACACCAGTGTTTTGTCCCTGCTCCTGAGGCAAGTTTCTACACATTGTCTTCAAATGTCTTTATTTCGATTAACAGTGCTGATCTGACAAAAATGCTACATTGGATATACATTTCCAGCTCTGCCCTGCTAGCTTTAGATACACCCAAAATACATGTTAAGTAATGGGTTAAGAGACATTGCAAACTCTTCATACCACAGCAACTAAAATGTCTAACAATACATTCTTATCTTTATCTTTATGCACTGAGATGTCCTGAGTCTGCTGTGTGCAGAAGATAGAAACAACCTTTTAAACAGAGGCAAATAATTGAGAGGATGATAATTGAGAGATCATGGGCGGAATTCTCCCCTACCCGGTGGGACGGGCGGTCCCGGCGCCGAGGAGTGGCGTGAACCACTCCAGCGTCAGGCCGCCCGGAAGGTGCAGAATCCTCCGCACCTTCAGGGGCTAGGTCGGCGGCGGCGGGGTTGGCACTGCGTCAGCCGGCGTCAAAGGGCTTGGTGCTGCGCCAACCGGTGCCCAAGGGCCTCCGCCGGCCGGCGCGAGTTGGCGCATGTGCGGGAACGTCAGCGTGTGCTGGCGTCATCCCAGCACATGCGCATGGGGGTTCGTCTCCGCACTGGCCATGGCGGAGGTCCACAGCAGACGGTGCGGAGGGAAAGAGTGCCCCCCACGGCACAGGCCCGCCCGCGGATCGGTGGGCCCCGATCGTGGGCCAGGCCACAATGGGGGCACCCCCCGGGGCCAGATTCCCCCCGAGGACCCCGGAGACCGCCCGCACAGCCAGATCCCGCCGGTAAGTACCAGGTCTAATTTACGCCGGCGGGACCGGCCTAAAGCGGGTGGCCGCTTGGCCCATCGCGGGCCGGGGGTGCCGCTGCCAGCGGCCGCTGACCGGCGCGATTCCCGCCCCTGCTAAAACCCCGCGCCGGAGAATTCGGCAGCTGGCGGGGCCGGGATTCACGCCGCCTCCTGGCGATTCTCCGGCCCGGTCGGGGGTCAGAGAATCCCAACCCATAGCTATCACGATAGGCCTAACAGGCTTGGGCTCTTTTGTCCAGAAAAGGGACGATTGAGGGTCACCTAACAGAGCTCTTAAAGTTATGAAGGGATTTGATAGAGGAGATGTAGAGCAGCTTGTGGGGAGTCCAAATCTAGAGGACACTCATGTAAAATTATTATAAATAAATTCAAAAGGCAATTAAGGAGAAACGTCTTTACCCAGAGAGTAGTAAGTATATGGAACTTGCTACTACAGGGATTCAGAGTTCAGATCAATAGCTTGGATGCTGAATAAGTGTGCGAGGGAGAAAGAAATAGACGGATTTGCAGACAGAGTTAGATGAAGGCGGGTAGGAGGAGGTTTGGAGCATAAAGTCTGGCACTGACCATTTGGGCCAAATGACCTGTGTTCATGCTTTAAATTTCAAATAATTCAATGTAAATTTTATCCTCCTGTGAAGAAATGGAAATGATGCTGAATTGCATACACCGTGGCAGGGTACACGAAAGGACTAATCAAATGCAAACTTTATGCCTATCCCTAGTCACTAACAAATTCAACATAGTTTGCTAAAGTTCTGTGTTTGTTCTGCTTCTCTTCTTGTTCAGGTTACTCGAACCAGTGGTCTCCCATGCAGTCACGATTCCACTCCCTACTGCACAGCCAGCACCACTGAAAGTGACAAGATGTTCTGGGACATTTCATGTGCATGCAACCGCCTGTGGTGAGAAAAAGCATGGAGTCAGACACAAGAGACAAATACCTAACATCTCAATAAAACAGACAAGTTGGATAATATGAAGGATGGTATGGGGTCATTTTTTTTTCCTGGATACCCAAAGAGTTTCTGGATGCAAAGCAGAGGGAAAAATAAGAAGGGTCAGGGTCCATTATCTAGGCCAGATCTCCAGCCCCTTAGGATCCCCACAGAGGGAATGCAGCGCAGCTAGACTCCTGAGCATTCATGCAAAGCAGCCAGGAAGCAGAATTCAAGTAAAGATAGTTGTGCTGGGGATAATTCTCTGTGGAACCTATGCAGCAATGCCTTGGAGCTGTGACAATTTGCTGCTGAAGATCATTCTTTCTGACCCCCATTGAGTTCAATTTGTATCATAGTCTGACTGTTAGTCTAACCTCTCCTATGGCATCCAGTTATCAGGTCCATGTCTGGATCAAGGTTGTGCTGAGGTCTGGAGCCAAATAGTTCTTGAGGAAACCAACTAAACACTGGTGGGCAGGTGTCGCTTGATTCTTTGCTGACTCTTTCAATCAATGACTGGAAGGTTGATAGGCCGGTAATTTTGTGGGCTGGATTTATCCTATTTGTTGTGAAAATACCTTGGCCATTTTCCAAATTGTCATGCATATGTCAATATTATAGCTGCACCAAAACAATTTGGACAGGGGATAAATTGTCACAGGTATACTGCCAGGACCATATAATTGCAGAGGAAGACTTTGCAGGCCTAACTGGGCTGAGATTACCTATGTCTTCTCCTGAGCCATTGCAACTGTGTGGCTCTGTTGGCCACTTCAAAGAGTAACATAGTACAGGGTTTTTCAAGGTGCAGTGCGAGCAAGTGTCAGGCCGGTCTTGAAGCAATCGGTCGCACCATTCCTGCAGTGACCCTGATCGCAAGAGAAGCATTCAACAGCCGCTACTGGTCTCTGCCACCTTTTAAATGAAAATAAATGTGACTGTGTTGAGTCTTCCAGCCAGAAGCGACAGCAGTGAGAAGATCACGCACCCTGCACGTATACCTGACATTAAGCGCTTTCCATGTTATGTGTTTTTGGCGCCAAATCACGGAGCAGAGTTGCTTCCATTTTCCAACTGCTCTGTTACTTAACAGTAATCTGTTAGCTATCTTTCCACGTGTGTGTTAATAAAACACCTTTTAGTTAAGCAACTGGATATTCTGTGAACCTCATTGCAATGGCTATCTTACAGAACTTCTGTAAGATAGCCGTTGCAATGAGGTACACAGAATATCCAGTTGCTTAACTAAAAGGTGTTTTGACTATCCTCTCATGCATCCTAGTGCCAACCGGCAGATATCTCCAGTCACGTGATGGATGTCTGACACCACCTTCTGTCCGGAGGTCGTACCTACACCATGTGTACTGATATACAACTATATACATTTATGTGTACATGTATATCACCACACTGGCTAGAGGACTGTGATGATGGATCATTTTCTGAAAAGTAAGAGAAGGCAAGAAACACAAATAGGCAGTGTATCTACTAGACAGGATCTCACAATAGGATCTGCTGGAGAGAGCTGCACAGGAGAATCCATTGCTCACGCTAGCTTGGTATAGAGCTCCAGGGCCTCTGGGTATGAGCCTACAAAGAAGAAACTTAAGTCGGGAGCAAAGCAGTATAAAGATGATTTGTTGAGGTGTGGTTTTGTCAATTGTGCCATTGCATATAACGATGCAAAGCTCATGTGTGTTATATGCAGGGAAGTAGTGGCAAATGAAAAGAGAAGTCTCAGATTTTGGAAGAGAAGTGGTGGGTGAAAAAACTCCTTTTGAAGTTGAGATCCCAGAGTCAGTTATTAACCTAGCGCTGACTCCAAATCAAAAGACTACACTAAAAGACCCAGCAACAAAGATAGATGATGGAGTTCCAAGTCAGGATGGTATGTGGTTTGGAGGGGAACTTGCAAGTGGTGGTGATCCCATGTTTCTTCTGCCAGTATCCTTGTAAATGGTAGAGGTCATAATTTTGGAAGATGTTTTTAAAGGAGCTTTATTAAATTGCTGCAGCGCAGTTTGTCTATGGTGCTCACTACTGCCAATCAGCCGGTAGTGGGGGGAATAAATGTTTAAGGTGATGGATGGAGTGCCAATCAAGTGGGCTGCTTTGTCCTGGACAGTATCAGGTTTCTTGAGTGTTGTTGGAACCACACTTATCTAGGCATTCTCCCATCATTCTTGTAGGTAGGGGTGGACTTTGGGGAGTAAGGAGGTGAGTTATTCACCACAGAATTCCCAACATTTAACCTGCTCTTATAGCCACAGCATCACCGCAGTGTGTTGATAGTGGAGAATTCAATGATGGCAATGCTGCTGAATGTCAAGGAGAGATGGTTTTTTTTCTCTTGTTGCTGACGGTCATTACCGGCACCTGTGTGGTGCGAATAGCAGTTGCCAATTTTCAGCCTAGGCCTTAATGTTGTCCACGTCTTGCTGCATATGGAGACAGACTACTTCAGTATCTGAGGAGTCTCGAGTTGTATTGAACACTTTGCAATCAACAGCAAACATCCCACTTCTGGGGCGGGATTCTCCGACCCCCCACCGGGTCGGAGAATCGCCGGGGGCTGCCGTGAATCCCGCCCCCGCTGGTTGCTGAATTCTCCGGCACCGGATATTTGGCGGGGCGGGAATCGCGCCGCGCTGGTTGGCGGGCCCCCCCCGGCGATTCTCTGACCCGGGTGGGCCGAAGTCCCGCTGCTGGAATGCCTGTCCCGCCAGCGTGGATTAAACCACCTCTCTTACCGGCGGGACAAGGCGGCGCGGGCGGGCTCCAGGGTCCTGGGGGGTGTGGGGGGGGGCTTGGGGCGATCTGGCCCCGGGGCGTGCCCCCACGGTGTCCTGGCCCGCGATTGGGCCCCACCGATCTGCGGGCGGGCCTGTGCCGTGGGGGCACTCTTTTCCTTCCGCCTTCGCCACGGTCTCCACCATGGCGGAGGCGGAAGAGACCCCCTCCACTGCGCATGCGCGGGGATGCCGTGAGCGGCCGCTGACGCTCCCGCGCATGCGCCGCCCGGCAATGTCAAAGTCCGGCGCGGGCCTAGCCCCTCAAGGTTAGGGCTCGGCCGCTCAAGATGCGGAGGATTCCGCACCTTTGGGGCTGCGCGATGCCGGACTGATTTGCGCCGTTTTTGGCGCTGGTCGGCGGACATCGCACCGATTACAGAGAATTTCGCCCCTGATCTTATTATGGAGGGAGAGTCATTGGTGAAGATGGTAGAACACGACCCCGAGAAATTCGTACAGTGATGTCCTGGCCTGAGATGATTGACCTCCAATAACCACAGCCATCTTTCTTTGTGCTAGGTATTTCTACATTTTCATTCTCTCAGAAGAGAATCTCCAAGTCATGCTTGACATCTTTGCAGAAGCATGCTGAAGAATCGGTCTCAGTCTCAACCTCAAGGAAACTCAAATCCTTTATCAACCCACCTCAGGGCAAGATCCAGCTTCTATCTCCATCAAGATCATGGAGAAATCCTCCTAAATGTGGAACATTTCCCATTCCTGGGGAGCCACCTCTCCTCTAAGGCTGACAGCAATGCGGAGATCCAACAGCATACCCAATCCACGAGCGCCTCCTTTGGACGCTTAAGGACAAAGTCTTTGACGACCGCGACATCTGTGCTGATACTAAGATCCTCGTGTACAAGGTGGTCTTTCTTCTAACTCTTATAATGGCTCAGAAACTTGGACTACATACAGATGCCACCTCAAGGCCCTGGAGAGGTATCATCAATGCTGGCTGAGACGGATTCTCCGCATCAGCTGGGAGGACAGGCGTACTAATATCAATATCCTTGAAAGAGCCAAGAGCACCAGCATTGAGGTCATGATGTGGAGATGCCGGCGTTGGACTGGGGTGAGCACAGTAAAAAGTCTTACAAAACCAGGTTAAAGTCCAAGAGGTTTGTTTCAAATCACTAGCTTTCAGAGCACTGCTCCTTCCTCAGGTGAATGAAGAGGTAGGTTCCAGAAACATATATATAGACAAAGTCAAAGATGCAAGACAATGCTTTGAATGCGAGCATTTGCAGGTAATTAAGTATTTACAGATCCAGAGATGGGGTAACCCCAGGTTAAAGAGGTGTGAATTGTCTTAAGCCAGGACAGTTGGTAGGATGTCACAAGCCCAGGCCAGATGGTGGGGGATGAATGTAATGCAACATGCATCCAAGGTCCTGGTTGAGGCCGTACTCATGTGTGCGGAACTTGGCTATAAGTTTCTGCTTGGCGATTCTGCGTTGTCGCAGAGATCAGAGGCTGAATGCCCTTGACTGCTGAAGTGTTCCCCAACTGGAAGGGAACATTCCTGCCTGGCGATTGTCACGCGATGTCCGCTCATCTGTTGTCGCAGCGTCTGCATGGTCTCGCCAATGTACCACGCTTCGGGACATCCTTTCCTGCAGCGTATGAGGTAGACAACGTTGGCCGAGTCGCACGAGTATGTACCGCGTACCTGGTGGGTGGTGTTCTCACGTGTAATAGTGGTATCCATGTCGATGATCTGGCACGTCTTGCAGAGTTTGCTATGGCAGGGTTGTGTGGTGTTGTGGTCACTGTTCTGAAGGCTGGGTAGTTTGCTGCAAACAATGGTTTGTTTGAGGTTGCGTGGTTGTTTGAAGGCAAGTAGTGGGGGTCTGGGGATGACCTTGGCAAGATGTTCACCTTCATCGATGACGTGCTGAAGGCTGCGAAGAAGATGCCGTAGTTCCTCCGTTCCGGGGAAGTACTGGACGACGAAGGGTACTCTGTCGGTTGTGTCCCGTGTTTGTCTTCTGAGGAGGTCGGTGCGGTTTTTTGCTGTGGCGCGTTGGAACTGTCGATCGATGAGTCGAGCGCCATATCCCGTTCATACAAGGGCATCTTTCAGCGTCTGTTGATGTCGGTTACGCTCCTCCTCGTCTGAGCAGATCCTGTGTATATGGAGGGCTTGTCCATAGGGGATGGTTTCTTTAATGTGTTTAGGGTGGAAGCTGAAGAAGTGGAGCATCGTGAGGTTATCCGTGGGCTTGCGGTAAAGTGAAGTGCTGAGGTGACCGTCCTTGATGGAGATGAGTGTGTCCAAGAATGCAACTGATTTTGGAGAGTAGTCCATGGTGAGTCTGATGGTGGGATGGAACTTATTGATGTCATTGTGTAGCCGTTTCAATGATTCTTCGCTGTGGGTCTAAAGGAAAAAATTGTCATTGATGTATCTGGTGTATAACGTCGGTTAAAGGTCCTGTGCGGTGAGGAGGTCGTGTTCAAACTTGTGCATGAAGATGTTGGCATATTGAGGTGCGAATTTGGTCCCCATGTCTGTTCCGTGCGTCTGGATGAAGAACTTGTTGTCAAAGGTGAAGACGTTTAGGGATGATGCCAGGGAACATTTTTCACACAAAGTTTAATGGAAACCTGGAACTCTGTCCTCAAATAAATTGCTGAGGTAGGTCAATTTAAAATTTCAAAACAGATTGGTAGATCTTTGTTAAGCAAGTGTATAAAGGGGTATGGGACCAAAGCAGATAGATTTAGTTTATTAATAATAATAATAATAATCTTTATTGCCACAAGTAGGCTTACATAAACACTGCAATGAAGTTACTGTGAAAAGCCCCTAGTAGCCATATTCTGGCACCTGTTTGGGTACACAGAGGGAGAATTGTCCAAACTACCTAACAATACATCTTTCGGGATTTGTGGGAGGAAACCAGAGCACCCGGAGGAAACCCACGCAGACACAGGGAGAGCGTGCACACTCCGCAAAGACAGTGACCCAAGCCGGGAATCGAACCTGGGACCTGGCACTGTAAAGTAACAGTGCTAATAGAGCCATTATGATCTAACCGATCAGCGAAACATGTTAGAGGGCTTGAACATCCCTATTCTGTCCACTATGTCCCTATGTCCCTACCAGAGAAAAAATAAGAACAGAAATACAACAACCTCCTTTTCAAACAAATAAAACTAAAACGTTCGGAAGTTGCTAAATCTAATTTTGTATCAGTTTGGGTGAGGGATATCACTGATGAAAAATACATGTTTTAAATTTGGTGCCAACAACAATCGTTAAGTCAGATAAAATCAGGATGCAGAACATGTCATAGCGGTCCCTTAGAGAGAGTAGGACACTTGCCACGGAATCCTCAAGTAGACAGAGCGAGAGAGAGAAAGAAAAAGGAGAGGAAGAACGAGAGGCTAGAAGAGATGGAGGTGAATTGTGAATTCAATGCATGAGATGGAAAAGGGAAAATATAAAGCTCATGAAGAAACAGCATTAAGAGGTGGAAAGGAAAATTCACATTCAACATCAGTTGGTTGGTTCATGGTCGATGAGGGGTGGCGCATCTTCTTGATCTTTCTTTTTGCTCTCGCGACTTCATCCTTCTTCATCCATCCTGCTTCAAAGCTAGCTTCACCTTGGTGAAGCAGGACTCACCATTGTGGGCAGTCCAGTGCACTCTCTTCCCAGCTGTTGAGATCAGAGCCAACCTTCTACAAGTAGGCTTTCAGGGTATCTTTGAAATATTTTAGCTGTCCACCCTGTGATCTTTGACCAGTCACAAAATGGGAGTAGAGAGCGCACTTCAGAAGATGAGTGTTCAGCATTCTGATGCAGTGGCCTGTTATGCAGTTGTGCGTGAGACAGGTCATCTTTGTGCTCAGGACACCTACTTCCTGGAGGATGTTCATGCTCATGTGGCAATCCATCCAGGTAACATGTAGGATCTTCTCTAGGTAGCACTGATGGTCTATCTTGAGTTTTCACAGATATCGGTGATCCATCACAGGTTTCTCAGCTGTAGGGGAGTGTCGGGAGGACGACTACCTTGTAGACTGTGACCTTGCTGTTCATCAGTCTGTGATGGTTAATGAGGACTCATCTGAGCAACATCCCAAAGAAGGAGGTCACGCACTGGATTCTGTGCAGGATCTCCAGGTCTATGGTTGCTGACTGGGACACATAGCTAATCAAGGTCGCAGAAGTGATCGACTGTCTTCAGGTGGTGATCTGCAGTAGTGATGCTGCACGGATTTGGTGCGAGACACAGGTTTGATTGGGGGTGGACCTTTTTCTTGTCGACATTCAGATGCAGCACTAGGGCTCTAGACCTTTCTTTGAATGGGTCAAAGATGGCCTGTCGACTTCTTTGTGCAACAGGATAACTAAGTCATAGATTATCATAGATTATCATAGAATTTACAGTGCAGAAGGAGGCCATTCGGCCCATCGAGACTGCACCGGCTCTTGGAAAGAGCACCCTACCCAAGGTCAACACCGCCACCCTATCCCCATAACCCAGTAACCCCACCCAACACTAAGGGCAATTTTGGACACTAAGGGCAATTTATTATGGCCAATCCACCTAACCTGCACATCTTTGGACTGTGGGAGGAAACCGGAGCACCCGGAGGAAACCCACGCACACACGGGGAGGACGTGCAGACTCCGCACAGACAGTGACCCAAGCCGGAATCGAACCTGGGACCCTGGAGCTGTGAAGCAATTGTGCTATCCACAAGGCTACCGTGCTGCCCCTGGGTGTAGATCTGGACGGGCATGGACTGTAAACAACCTTCATGGTCTAGCAGAGTCATCCACATACTGGAGATCTATTAAGGTTGTGTGGAAGATTTTGGTCTTCACTTTCAGCTTTTGAAGGCTGAAGAGCTTCCTATTGAACCTCTACTCAATTTGGACTCCAGGTAAGAGGGCATTTTTGACAATGTTGGCAAAGGCCATGAGGAAGATGGAGAAAAAGGTGGGCACAAGCACACATCCTTGCTTGATACCAGATCTGATGGAAAAGGCATCCAGTCCATTGAAGAGAATGGTGGCAGTCATTCCATCGCGGAGAAGCTGCACAACTTTGAGTATTTCTGCAGACAGCTGATGTGGCCCAGGGTCTTCACCAGAGTTTCCCAGTTGACTAGAGCTATGCACATTCAGCCCTGTTTCCCTTCTTGAAGATTGAGACAATCTTAACAACCATCAGGACTTTTGGGAGTCTTATTTGATGCTAAATTTTCCAGAGAAGTGTAGACCTTGCACAACTGAGCCCCCACCAAACTTACGCAGCTCATCTGGGATACCATCCGGGCCAGCGGCCTTGGTTTGTGAGATGGCTTGACGAATTTCATCCATGGAAAGAAGCTTGGCGAGGGACTTGTTCACTGGGAGATCAAGAGCAGTGTGTAAGGTGTCAGACCCACCGGAGCTGCAGACAGGGGCAGGGACTGATGTTCTGCCGTTCGCTTCACTGATTGCTCGAAGGCAAGTGCTGCTGGGGTGGAGGTCAGCTCGCCATCCAGTTCCTCAGTGTGGCTGGGGAACCTGATGGAGTTTTTATATGTTGGGAAAGTTGAGAACATCGTGAGGGGGGGCAATTGAGGGGTTCTAATGGAGGAGGCAGCCTTTCATACTGTACTTAAAGAGCTGGTCACCATTAGTTGTTAGGTAGGAAGGAGAGAGTAGGGGGTGTCTTTCTGCTGGGTTTTTTTTACACAGGGGGAGAGTTTCGGGAGGGTTTGTTTTACTGTTATGTATAAAATTGAAAAAGTTGAATAAAAATATATTTTTAAAAAGAGTGGTGTCTAAGAGTGACACAATGGTTAGCACTGCTTCCTCACAGCGCCAGGGACCTGGGTTCAATTCCGAGATTGAGCGACTGTCTGTGTGGAGTTTGCACTTTCTCTCCGTGTCTATGTGGGTTTCCTCCGGGTGTTTCGGTTTCCTCCCACAGTCCAAAGATATGCAGGTTATGCGGATTGGCTCTGCTAAATTGCCCCTAGGTGGCGTTACGGGGATAGGGTGGGGGATTGAGCCTAGGTAGGGTGCTCTTTCAGAGGGTCGGTGCAGATTCAATGGGCCCAATGGCCTCTTCCTGCACTGTAGGGATTCTATTCTTTGATTCTAAGACCATTCAGTTATTGTTGAATGGTCAATAACTGACCATTAAAGTGCACTGTCCACTTGGAGTTGCTGTGTGAGCAGGGTGGGTGTAGATCTGGAAGGGCATGGACTGTAAACAACCTTCATGGTCTAGCAGAGGTTTCTTAAGCTATGAATGTCAGCATACAGCTGTATCTCCTTGGCTTTCTCTTGCCGCCAATTGTTCTTGATCCCTCGGATCGCTTTCTGGGCTTCCGCCTTGGATTGTCAACAGGAGGCCGCTAAGAAGCTGTTCCTGGATCGTTTTGCTGTAAGCAACATTTTGCACATTCCCAATTGCAGTGTCGTTATCATTTAACCAGTCCTCGTGCTAGTGACTGGTGGAGCCTAGTGTCTCAGCATATGCTGGCCATGAGGCCATTCCAGACGGCCATACCAGATGCACCAGCTTCAGGAAGGTTGGCGAGCTTAGGCTGGGAGTCTTTTCTTGGAGGGAGTATGTGTTCAAATTGCCATGCGCAGCTTTCGTCTGCCTATGCTGATATTGGTCAGGCTGGAAGTTCAGGATTATCTGACTAGGTGGTGGTCAATGTCAGAAAAAAGCTCTTATGATGCAGACATCTCTTCGGTCTCAGGCAAAGATGATGACGTAATTTATCAGATGGCATTGTTGGTAAAAAGGATGCTGCCAGGTGGTCTTGTACTTGTTACATCGCTGTAACATGGGGCGCGATCCTACGACCACGCTGCGCCAGAAAAGCAGCTCGCCACGGTGCAGCGTGGCCATTGAAAGCTGGCAGACCCCACTCCCGGGATCTACCTGGCTCGCAATGCGTCGCGAGATTCAACCCAATCTTGTGAGACGTTGCGAGGTGAATCCCGCACACAATGGGCGGGATCACTTTTTGGCAAATCTGCATGTTAGAGTGAGGCAGTAAGCCATACTCTAATGTGCAGATTCCCGAGTTACCAGAGGCTTTTGGATTCAACCCGTCCGCCACAAACGGGGACAAGATGGGATGGCACTCGTGGGGGTCTCCAAGGGAATCGGAGGCCCACAGCTGCCCCTTTGTTGTTTCCTTGATTTCTTGGCGGTGCCACATGGGTGCCAACCTGACACTGCTAAGGTGCCCAGCTGGAAGCATGGGCACTACCAGGGTGCCATTTTTGTGGCACGTGATCAGGCCGGCGTGGATGTTGGGGGGGGGGGGGGGGGGGGCTGGGGACCCTTCCATACTGCGTTCGGGACAGGGTGGGGGGACGGGTTGTGGGGGATTGTTTTGGGGGCCTCAGAGATTGAGACGCCATTTTAAAATAGTTTCGGTAATTTGGAGCTCGTGCTCAACACATTTACTCAAAAGATGTAGTCAAACAACAACAGCGCCAGCCTTGTCAGCAGGTCTAATGACAATTCTCGAGTTGGATTTGAGAGAATGGAGTGTTGCAAGCTCAGATGAAGGTCTGTTAGAGTAAGTGAGTGGAGCAGAGAAATTGAAATGGCTGATGTCACGCTGGCAGCTCTCAATGGAAAGCTCTGGAGAGGGTAAGAGACGGATTGAAAATTCTGAACCTGAGAGAAAGAGCTGCCGTGCTGGCCAAAGAAATGGATGATGAAGATGAAGGTGAAGGTGATGGAAGAAGAGCTCAGCAGCCTGTTGAGCTCAAAATTCTTTGAGGTGGGGGTTTAGGAGGACAAAGCTGAGGTCTTTGCCGAGGATAGATTGTTTGGGATCAGAGAGAAGGTCAGATCACGGGGTCAGTTCAAAAATATTTTTTGGTTGCTTATTTCACACTCTGGCTGGCAGGAAATTGTGTACAATGTTTATTAATCTGTTTGTTTTAGTCCTCTTCCTACAATGTATCTCCATGGAACTCTGATGTCCTTGAATGATATTTAGTATTGCAGTTATCATGTAAAGTTATGCTACTATTGTTTCAGCTCAAATAATAGCAGGTACAGACCATTCTTCTCCACTGGTACTTGGCACTTGGGACAAGGTTTAGTTGTGTCCTTGATTGCTTGTCTTGAAGCCTGTTCCCAGAGAGTTTGCTGTGCAGCTTGCTGATTGATGATGCAACTCTATAAACATAAGAATGAATACACCATTATGCCACTGCACTCAGTCCCCACATTTATTCGTGCACTAAGAAAGAAAACAGGGCACTTGTCTCCTCTCTGCTCCCTTCCTGAAGACTCAATGTCCTGAAGGGCAATGCCCTTGCTGACATTCTAGCTCTATGGGACCTAGCCACCTCCTGGGGTACCTTGCAAAAAGGACCATTATTCATCCATTAGCTTAACCAAGCCATAATTAGAATGCTATTTGACTGTTCGGCTAACAGCTAAATTCACCCTTGGAATTTGGGCATTGCTGGAAAGGTTAGTATTTATTGCCTGGTTGCCCTTAGAAGGTGTTGATGAACCTTCTTCTTAAACTGCTGCAGTTTGGATGGTGAAGGTGCATGTTAGGAGAAGAATTCCAGGATGTAGAGCGAACAACAATGGTGCTTGGAGGGGAACCCTGAGGCTTCATGCACCTGCTGCCCTTGGTGGAGGACAAAGGCGGGCAGTGTTGTTGAAGAAGCCTTAGTGTCTTACTGTAGATAATACACACTGCAAATGTTCTGGCGGTGGAGGGAGAGAATTTTAAACCAAGCCAAATCATGTCCGCCGTGTGCATTTTCAGTAGCAATGCTCCTGCGAATCACTGTAGAATGTTTACTGTGTTAAAGGTTCTATACAAATGTAAATAGTTCTTGCTGTTGTCATCAGGAGCAGGAATGTTGCCCAGTTATTCCTTTCCACCCCCCATCCCCTTCACCCTTTGCCATCTCAGTAAGAGGCCCTGAAGCTTATCGTGGTGCTATCCCCGACTGAAATTAGTGAATTCCCTGGGAGATCTGGAAGTTTCTTGATTTGTGTGGCTCCGTTCCTCACTGGAGTTACCAGTGGAGCCAAACTGGAAAGGATTGTTTGTTGTATTTATGCTAGATTCTCTGGAAAATTGTCAGCAAATGAGGGGTGGAAATGCAAATTTGTGCTTCATGAGCTCCCTGCCCATCACTTCTACTTCTGTGTTATTTCCCCTGGGTGTGTCTTCTCGAATATTGGTCTATTCTGATGATTTGCAAATTTTGGCAATATGCTACCGTATGTATTTTTCATCATTTGCCTCAAGCATTTCTGGTGCTTGAAGGGCTGGTAAGTCAATGCTATACAGGGCGGCTATGGTGCAGGAAGATGGGGGACTGGCAAAGATTAAAGCTGATTTAAATGAAGATTTAAACAGGAAACCCACTTTTTGGCATCTGGATGGGCTGAATGGCCTCCTTCTACACTGTAGGTATTCTTTGACTTTGTGGCCAGTTCCAGCACCTGCTACACAGAGGTAGGTGCCTGAGGCCTGTAATAACCATTATGTGCCTTCTCTCATGTGTCTGGAAGTTGCTTTGCAAAGCCAAAATCTTCACTCCGTGGTCAGACTCAAATAAATCTAAAACGGTTGCAACTTTGTTTGGGTGTACTTGTGTATCCAATGTTCTGAGGCTTCTTGGAAAACATTTCTCTAAAGGAGGTTCTTTGAGTTTTTGAGTATAGTTGGACAGTTTACTTTATAGGAGTACACAAAGCATTAATGGTAGTTTAGGTTTGTTCTGTGCTATGTACAGATGCTATTCAGAATGGAGACTGTGGCTTCATGTGGCTACAGTTGAGTTGCTGTATTGCTATTGATCAGTTCTTAAGTTGGTAACTTTTTGAATTGATTTGAAATTGATAGGTGAATGTACCATTTATAACTTGCTTTTGATGCTGCTGGGGCTTTTAGAACAAAGAACAAAGAAAAGTACAGCACAGGAACAGGCCCTTCGGCCCTCCAAGCCCGTGCTGACCATGCTGCCCGTCTAAACTAAAATCTTCTACACTTCCTGGGTCCGTATCCCTCTATTCCCATCCTATTCATGTATTTGTCAAGATGCCCCTTAAATGTCACTATCTTCCCTGCTTCCACCACCTCCTCCGGCAGCGGGTTCCAGGCACCCACTACCCTCTGCGTAAAAAACTTGCCTCGTACATCTCCTCTAAACCTTGCCCCTCGCACCTTAAACTTATGCCCCCTAGTAATTGATCCCTCTACCCTGGGAAAAAGCCTCTGACTATCTACTCTGTCTATGCCCCTCATAATTTTGTAGACCTCTATCAGGTCTCCCCTCAACCTCTGTCGTTCCAATGAGAATTGTCATAATATACACACAAGTATATGATGGTGCAGAGACAGACACTGACTGACACACTGAAAGACCAATCAACACACAGAACACAGCAGCCAATCACCAATAGGATGGCCACTATATAGCCAGAGGGCACTAGTTTTCCCGCTCATTCGGGATGCAGCCTCTGAGACAGCCAGAGCCCGTGATCAGTAACACAAACATCTACCATGTGCTAGCAGTATAGTCTGGTCAGGTTAGCCTCAGGTCTCCAGTCAATCTAACATAGTGTCAACCCACAGTGCAAGTATGTTTAACAGCTCATAGCTAAATAAAATAGAGTTGTACTTCTACAAGTGTTGGTAGCCTGTCTCTCTCTCTCTGCTCTGGTAAACGTAGTCCTCGCAGACCCAGTACCAGTACGTGATGTTAGAGTTTGATGGACCTACCCTGAAATAATCTGCCTTCGACCAGCGATCAGTCATCCGGTAGTATGGACAGCGTCTGCCCTCCCCCGCCGCTCCGCATCACCGGCAACCTCGGTGCGAACTGGAAGGTTTTTAAACAAAAGTTTCAACTGTACCTCGAAGCTACCGACCTGGAAGCTGCCTCAGACGCTAGGAAGATTGCTCTCTTCCTTTCCACGGCCGGGGACCACGGCATCCATATTTTCAACTCCCTCACATTCGCTGAAGGTGAAGACAAGTCCAAGTTCAAGACAGTCCTGCTCAAATTCGACAGTCACTGTGACATCGAAGTCAACAAAAGTTTTGAATGGTTCGTCTTTCAACAGCGTCTGCAGGGTAAGGATGAACCTTTTCAATCTTTCCTCACCCACCTTCGCATCCTCACACAGTCCTGTAATTACGGCTCCACCTCCGATTCAATGATCCGTGACCAGATCGTTTTCGGTGTGCACTCGGACCCCCTACACCAGCAGCTCCTCAAAGTTAAACAGCTCACCCTCGCTATAGCCATCGAAACCTGCGTTCTGCATGAGCACGCCACTAACCGATACGCGCACATTCAAGCGGCAGAGGCGGCGCGGCAAGGCCCCCATGAAGCAGAGCGGGTGCAGGCTGTAAAACACTCCAGGGCCGAAGCCTGGATGAGGGTGGCCACTTCGCGCGCTTTTCCCGGGGTCCCGTGCATGCGCGCAACGACCGAGGGGACGGCGAGGCCGAAGACTGAACTGTGCAGGCACGCACTACGTACAACCGTACTGCGCATGCGCGGTGGCGCACTGAGCGTTCTGACATCACGACGTGCGACAACTGTGGCTCCTCCCACTTAAAGCGGCAATGTCCCCCGAATTCTCGACGCTGTCTCCAGTGTGGCAAGCTTGGCCACTACGCAGCCCTGTGCAGGTCTGCTCAAGCACCTGCCTCCCGTCGCTCCCACCAGCAGCGCAGGGACGTCCGAACCGTACAACAACCGGTCACCGATTCCGACTCCGACATGGTTCCAGACCCTGACACCGAGGATCTCAAATCCCCATTCCAGGTGGGCATCATCACCAAGCACACGGTGCTTCAAAAGAAAAAGGCCAAGCCCTTCCCAGAGATGAGCATTGATCCGGACGATGAGTGGTGTGCCACCCTCACGGTCAATAAATCTCGCATCCGATTCAGGCTGGACACCGACGCTTCAGCCAACCTCATTGCGCGGTCTGACCTGGACAGCCTCCACGTTAAGCCGACCATCCTTCCATCCGCCTGCCAGCTTCTCGACTACAATGGCAATTACATTGCTGCCAGCGGCTCATGCCAGCTTGTGGTGTTGCACCGTTCCTTAAAGACCACCCTGCCCTTCGAGGTTGTAGGGGCCACTAAAGCTTCCCTGCTCGGTGCTCAGGCGTGCAAGATCCTAAACCTCGTCCAAAGGGTTCACTCCATGTCACCTGCTGAGGCTTCAGCATCACCGGACGGCGACTTTCAAACACAACTGAAGAACATCATCACTCGATACCACAGCGTTTTCGAGGGCATGGGCACACCCCCATACACGTACAAAATTCTTTTAAAACCAAATGCCACACCTGTGGTTTATGCACCTCGCCGGCTACCGGCGCCCCTCAAGGACCGCCTCAAGCAGCAGCTGCAGGTCCTCCAGGACCAGGGCGTCATATCTAAAGTAACAGAACCAACCGACTGGGTCAGCTCCATGGTGTGTGTTAAGAAACCATCCAGAGAACTACGCATCTGCATCGACCCCAAAGATCTGAACCGTAACATCATGAGGGAACACTACCCTATCCCAAAGCGCGAAGAACTCACCTGCGAGATGGCTCGCGCCAAATTTTTCACAAAGATGGACGCATCTAAGGGGTTCTGGCAGATACAACTTGATGCATCCAGTCGGAAGCTGTGCACCTTTAACACCCCATTTGGCCGGTTTTGTTACAACCAGATGCCGTTTGGCATCATCTCAGCCTCGGAGGTGTTCCACCGAATAATGGAGCAGATGATGGAGGGCATCAAAGGGGTTCGTGTATATGTGGACGACATCATCGTCTGGTCTACCACCCCGCAGGAGCACATTGATCGCCTCCAACGCGTCTTCCGGAGAATCCATGAGCATGGCCTCCGCCTCAACAGGGCCAAATGCTCCTTTGGTCAAACAGAACTTAAATTCCTCGGAGACCACATTTCACAGTTTGGCGTGCAGCCGGATGCAGACAAGGTGTCGGCAATCAATGCCATGAAGACACCGGAGGACAAGAAGGCGGTCCTCTGCTTCCTGGGCATGGTCAGCTTCCTGGGGAAGTTCATCCCCAACCTCGTATCCCACACCACGGCTCTCCGCAATCTGGTGAAGAAGACAACCAAATTCCAATGGCTCCCCGCCCACGAGCAAGAGTGGCGTGAACTCAGGGCGAAACTCACCAAGGTCCCGGTATTGGCATTCTTCGACCTTGCCAAGGAGATGAAGATCTCCACTGATGCGAGCCAGTCCGGCATTGGAGCAGTGCTCCTCCAACGCGACAACGCCTCCTCGTGGGCTCCAGTCGCATACGCATCGCGTGCAATGACGCCCACAAGCAACGCTATGTGCAAATCGAAAAGAGTGCCTGGGCCTCCTCACGGGAATTGTCAAATTCCACGACTACGTCTATGGACTCCCCACATTTACGGTCGAAACGGACCACAGGTTACTGGTCAACATTATACAGAAGGACCTTAACGATATAATGCCGCGCCTGCAACGCATCCTCCTTAAACTCACACGGTATGACTTCGAACTGGTCCACACCCCGGGTAAGGAGCTCATCGTCGCCGATGCAATCTCCCGTTCTGTCACTACGTCCTGCGAGCCGTCGGGCTTCGTGTGCCTGATGCTCATGTTGAGTTCTTCGCATCTAACTTGCCCGCCACGGACGAACGACTCATCCTGATTCATCGTGAAACAGCCAATGATCCTTTGCTCCAACGCGTCATGTGCCATCTTACAGACGGATGGCTCAAGGGCCAATGCCCGCAATTCGACAACATCAAAGATGACCTGGCAGTGGTAGATGGCATCAACCATGACATCGCCAACGCCGTTCTCAACTGCCCGACATGCCAACGCTTCCAGCCAGCTCAGCCAAAAATGACCTTGCAGCCACATGAACTGGTGTTGTCCCCCTGGACCAAGGTTGGCATTGATCTTTTCCATGCACTAGGCCGGGACTATGTCCTCATAGTGGACTACTTCTCTGACTACCCAGAGGTAGTTAGGCTGCATGACCTCATGTCGACAGCGGTCATCCGTGCGTGCAAGGAGACTTTTGCTCGCCATGGCATCCCACTCACGGTCATGTCCAATAATGGCCCATGTTTTGCTAGTCAGGAGTGGTCCAACTTTGCCCAGCGGTATAATTTCGCGAACGTCACCTCAAGTCCGCACTATCCCCAGTCGAATGTGTCTTGGGAGAGGACGTTTAGGACATGGATGTTTAAGCAATGTACCTTTAAGAAAACAGTGATGTCAGAGAGTGGGTGGGGCTCAGCTCAGTTCAGCCATTTTGCAGTCTGTGTTTTGCAGATTTTTAGTTTCAGTTTGAAATGTGCCTGGCTGTTTTGCTGGAGCTGAAGGCAACCAAGCTAATATATCTCTGCCATTCTACAAAATATATATATATCCTGTAACCTATGTGATACTGTTTAAAGGTGTTAAGGTGTTACGTCTCTTGGAAGTATGAAGGAACATTTTTAAGTAATATATATATTTATTCAAATTTTTCAACAGATTTTCAACAAACCCCCCCCCCCCCCCCAACAAAAAGAAAGAAACAAGAACACAACAATCAAAAATTATACAAAAATTATACATTGGATTTCTCCCATATGCAATAACACCCCATATGACATTTAAAAGCACCAATAGGGAACCCCCCCCCACCCACCCAAACGCCCCCCCAAAAGAACCCCCCCCCCCCCCACACCTGGGCTGCTGCTGCTGCTGACCTCCTCCTAACGCTCCGCGAGATAGTCTAGAACGGTTGCCACCGCCTGAGGAACCCCTGCACAGACCCTCGCAAGGCAAACTTTATCCTCTCCAGCTTGATGAACCCTGCCATGTAATTGATCCAAGCTTCCACACTAGGGGGCTTCGCATCTTTCCATAGTAGCAAAATCCTTCGCCGGGCTACCAGGGACGCAAAGGCCAGAATACCGGCCTCTTTCGCCTCCTGCACTCCCGGCTCGTCCGTTACCCCAAATAATGCCAACCCCCAGCTCGGCTTGACCCGGGCTTTCACCACCTTGGACATAGTCCTCGCAAAACCCCTCCAAAACCCATCCAGCGCCGGGCACGACCAGAACATATGGACGTGATTTGCCGGGCTCCCCGAGCACCTCCCACACCTGCCCTCCACCCCAAAGAACCTACTCAATTTCACCCCTGTCATATGCGCTCTGTGAGTAACTTTGAACTGTATTAGGCTGAGCCTGGCGCAAGTGGAGGAAGAATTAACCCTACTCAGGCATCAGCTCACAGACCCTCATCTATCTCCTCCCCCAGCTCCTCCTCCCACTTGCCCTTTAACTCCTCCACCGAGGCCTCCTCCTCTTCCTTCAGCTCCTGGTAAATCGCCAAAACTTTGCCTTCTCCAACCCATACACCCGAAATCACCCTGTCCTGAGTCCCCAGTGCCAGGAGCAGCGGGAATTCTCTCACCTGCCGCCTCACAATCGCCCTCACTTGCATGTACCTGAAAGCGTTTCCCGGGGGTAGCCCAAACTTCTCCTCCAGCATCCCTAGGCTCGCAAACATCCCATCGATGAACAGGTCCCCCATTCTTCTAATCCCTGCCCGATGCCAGCTCCGAAACCCCCCATCCATCCTTCCCAGGACGAACCGATGATTCTCCCGAATCGGGGACCAAACCGAGGCTCCCACCTCGCCCCTGTGTCGCCTCCACTGCCCCCAGAACTTCAGCGTCGCCTCCAGCACCGGACTCGTGGTGTACCTTGTCGGCGAGAGCGGCAGGAGTGCCGTCACCAGCGCCCTCAGGCTCGTGCCCACACAGGACGCCATCTCTAGCCTCTTCCACGCCGCCCCCTCTCCCTCCATTACCCACTTCCGGATCATCGCCACATTGGCTGCCCAATAATAGCCGCACAAATTTGGCAGCGCCAGCCCTCCCCCTGTCCCTGCTATGCTCCAGAAACACTCTCTTTGCCCTCGGGGTCTTATTTGCCCACACAAAACCCATGATGCTCCTACTTACCCGTTTGAAAAAGGCCTTGGGGATCATAATGGGAAGGCACTGGAACACAAAGAGAAACTTTGGGAGGACCGTCATTTTGACCGACGGCACCCCACCCGCTAGTGAGAGTGGCAGCATATCCCATCTTTTAAAATCCTCCTCCATCTGCTCCACCAACTGCGTCAAATTGAGCTTGTACATGGCCCCCCAACTCCTAGCTACTTGGATCCCGAGGTACCGAAAGCTCCTTTCCGCCCTCTTCAGCGGTAGCTCGTCTATCCCCCTTCCCTGGTCCCCTGAATCCACCACAAAGCGTTCACTTTTCCCTACGATGAGTTTATACCCCGAAAAGTCCCCAAACTCCCTTAGGATCCGCATGACCTCCACCATCCCCTCCACTGGATCTGCCACATACAGCAACAGGTCGTCCGCATACAATGACACCCGGTGTTCCTCTCCCCCCCCGGACCAGTCCCCTCCATTTCCTGGACTCCCTCAGTGCCATGGCCAGAGGCTCAATTGCCAGTGCAAACAACAAGGGGGACAGGGGGCACCCCTGCCTCGTCCCCTGGTACAGCCGAAAGTACTCCGACCTCCGCCGATTCGTAGCCACACTCGCCACCGGGGCTCTATATAGCAGCGTGACCCAGCTGATGAACCGCTCCCCGAACCCAACCCTCCGCAACACTTCCCAAACATATTCCCACTCCACCCGGTCAAAGGCCTTCTCCGCGTCCATAGCTGCCACTACCTCCGCTTCCCCCTCCACCGGGGGCACCATAATCACATTGAGGAGCCTCCGCACATTTGTATTTAATTGCCTACCCTTCACAAATCCCGTCTGGTCCTCATGAATCACCCCTGGGAAACAGTCCTCAATTCTCGTAGCCAGCACCTTTGCCAGCAACTTAGCATCAACATTGAGGAGCGAGATTGGTCTATGCGACCCACATTGCAATGGATCCTTGTCCCGCTTCAGGATCAAAGAAATCAGCGCTCTAGACATGGTCGGGGACAAGGTCCCCCCCTCCCTCGCCTTATTGAAAGTCCTCACTAGCAACGGGCCCAGCAGGTCCACGTATTTCCTGTAGAATTCAACCGGGAACCCATCTGGCCCTGGGGCCTTCCCCGCCTGCATGCTCTCCAATCCTTTAACCAGCTCCTCCAGTCCAATTGGCGCCCCCAAACCAGCCACCTCCTCCTCCTCCACCCTCGGGAACCTCAGCTGATCTAAGAATCGTCGCATCCCCTCCTCCCCCGCTGGGGGCTCAGCCCTGTACAGATCCCCATAGAAGTCCCGAAATACCTCATTTATTCTCACCGCACTCCGCACCGTATTCCCCCCTCTATCCTTAACTCCACCAATCTCCCTCGCTGCCTCCCTCTTACGAAGCTGATGTGCCAGCATCCGACTCGCCTTTTCCCCATACTCATACGTCGCCCCCTGTGCTTTCCTCCACTGTGCCTCTGCTTTCCCTGTGGTCAACAGGTCGAACTCTGTCTGGAGGTTCCGTCACTCCCTGAGTAGCCCCTCCTCGGGGGCCTCTGCATAACCCCTGTCCACCCTTAAAATCTCCCCCACCAACCTCTCCCTCTCCCTCCCCTCTCTCTTCTCCCTGTGGGCCTTAATGGAGATTAGCTCTCCCCTGACCACTGCCTTCAGCGCCTCCCAGACTACCCCCACCTGCACCTCCCTGTTGTCGTTGGCCTCCAAATATCTTTCAATGCACCCCCACACCCGCCCGCACACCTCCTCATCCGCCAACAGTCCCACATCAAGGCGCCACAGCGGGCGCTGGTCCCTCTCCTCCCCCAATTCCAGCTCCACCCAATGCGGGGCGTGGTCCGAGATGGCTATGGCCGAATAATCCGTTCCCTCCACTTTCGGGATTAGCGCCCTACTCAAAATGAAAAAATCTATCCGGGAGCAGGCTCTATGGACGTGGGAAAAGAAGGAAAATTCCCTGGCCAGTGGCCTGGCAAACCTCCATGGATCCACTCCCCCCATCTGGTCCATAAACCCCCTGAGCACCTTGGCTGCAGCCGGCCACCTACCCGTCCTGGACCTAGACTGGTCCAGTGCTGGGTCCAGCACCGTGTTGAAGTTCCCCCCCATTATGAAGCTTCCTACCTCCAGATCCGGAATCCGACCCAGCATGCGTTTCATAAATCCGGCATCATCCCAATTCGGGGCATATACGTTCACCAGTACCACCCGCACCGCCTGCAACCTACCGCTCACCATCACATATCGACCACCATTATCCACTAAAATACTCATTGCCTCAAACGACACCCGCTTCCCCACCAGTATTGCAACCCCTCTGTTCTTCGCATCCAGCCCTGAATGAAAGACCTGCCCTACCCACACCTTTCTCAGCCTAACCTGATCTGCCATCTTCAAATGTGTCTCCTGGAGCATAACCACGTTTGCCTTCAGTCCCTTTAAGTGCACGAACACCCGGGCACTCTTGACTGGCTCATTCAGGCCACTCACATTCCAAGTTATCAGCCGGATTGTGGGGCTACTCGCCACCCCCCCTGCCGACTAGCCATCTCCTTTTCTAGGCCAGCCATGTGCCCGCGCCTCCCGCACCCTCCAGTCCCCCAGGCGGCGGACCCCGCTCCGACTACCTCTCCTACTTCCAGCTCCCCTTTGGCCAAAGCAGCAGCAACCCTGTTCCCCCCCCTCCCCTTCCCCTCACTAGGTCCCCATCTAGCCATTTTGCTCCCCCCATGACACTCCCATAAGTCAGCTGACTCATGCTGACCCCGGCCTCTCCCGCCATTCCATCGACCCCCCAGTGTGAGAATAATCCCTCCCCTTGGCAGTCAGTATGCGCTCCTCTCCAGCACCGCCCTCCCCCCCCCTCCCGGCCCCACCCCCATCCTTCCCTACCGCAGGAAAAAGCCCGCGCTTTCCTGAGCCAGCCCCGCCCCCTCTGGCGCAGCTCCTTTTTGCGGCCTTACCCCAACTCCCCATCCCCGGGCCTCCGCTCTCCCTCTTCCTCCATGGGGCCCTGCCTCTCCAACACCGACGCCCACACTCCCCCACAGCCCCCACATCAAATTCATTTACCCATCTCCACCCAGCACTCAAACCAGGAGAACATTCCCCAAACGCAATAAACACAGTAAACATCCCCCCACGACCAACCCTCAATTTGAGTCCAACTTTTCAGTCTGTATAAAGTTCCATGCCTCATCGGGCGTTTCAAAATAATGGTGCCGATCTTGGAACGTGACCCACAATCGCGCTGGCTGCAGCATCCCGAACTTCACCCCCTTCCGATGGAGCACCGCCTTAGCCCGATTGAAACCAGCTCTCTTCTTAGCCACCTCCGCACTCCAATCTTGGTAAATTCGGATCTCCGTGTTCTCCCACCTACTGCTCCGCTCTTTTTTGGCCCATCTCAGGACACACTCTCTCCATAAAGTGGTGGAACCTCACCACTCCAGCCCTTGGCGGCTCGTTGGCTTTGGGTCTCCTTGCCAGGACCCGATGAGCCCCATCCAGCTCCAGGGGCCTCGGGAAAGCTCCCGCGCCCATCAGCGAATTGAGCATCGTGCTCATATATGCGCCGGCATCGGGCCCCTCCACTCCTTCAGGGAGACCCAGAATCCGAAGATTCTTCCTCCTCAACCTATTCGCCAGGTCCACAAATTTTTCCGCCTACCTCTTGTGCAGCGCCTCGTGCGCCTCCACCTTCACCGCCAGACCCAAGATCTCATCCTCGTTCTCCGAGGCTTTTTGCCGCACCTCCCGGATCGCCGCCCCTTCTGGGTCTCCACAAGCTTCTCAATCGCCGCCTTCATTGGCGCCAGCATTTCTGTCTTCAGCTCCTCAAAGCAGCGTTTAAGAAACTCCTGCTGCTCCTGCGACCACTGCGCCCATGCTGCTTGGTCTCCACCCGTCGCCATCTTGCTTTTCCTCCCTCGCACTTTTCGCTGCCCCAGGATCACTTTTTTAACCGCTCCACTCCTGGTCCAATCCATATAATGTCGGAGGGACCTTGCTGTCACCTTCTCACACTGGAAGCCGTCGAATAATTGCCGTTGGGGCCCCTCTGGAGAGCCCAAAAGTCCGTTCCCGGCGGGAGCTGCCGAATGTGCGACCTACCTCAGCATAGCCGCAACCGGAAGTGAAGGAACATTTTAAGGAAGTATTTACTGTTGCAATATTTACTGAGTTATCTTTGAAGTAAGGGGTGTTAAGAGATCCAATGTTTATTTAAGATGTTAAGTTGAGTTAATGGAATAAACAGTGTTTTGTGTTTAAAAACATACGTGTCCATAATTGTAATCCCACACCTAGGGAAAAAGCCGTGTGCTCGGAAAAGCAACAAATCCATTAAAGGGAGAGGTTGGTTGAACTCCATGATACATTTTGGGGTTCTGAAAAGCCTCGCCCATAACAAATGGCAAAGCTGAGAAGGGGGTACACGTTGTTAAACGACTCCTGTGCAAAGCGGCCGATGCGGGATCCGACTTTTACCTCGCACTACTTGCCTACAGGTCAACTCCATTGTCCACTGGCCTGTCACCAGCTCAATTGTTAATGAACCGCACATTACGAACGACGGTGCCTGCAATACACACCCCAGACTTGGATAACTTTCCGGTCCTGCGTCGAATGCAACTGTCTCGGGCCCAACACAAGTCGGCATACGACGCCCGCGCCACAGATCTCCCTGCTCTCGGTCCTGATGACCAGGTTCGTGTACAACTTCCTGAAGGTGGCTGGTCTGCCGCCGCGGTGGTAAACAAGCAAGTGGTCCCCAGGTCGTTCCTGATTCGTATGCAGGATGGCTCTTTTCTTCGCCGAAATAGGCGGGCACTGCGGCTCCTTCCACGCTCGCTGCCAGATCGTGATGCCCTGCCTCGCCCTCAGGACAGGCCCGTCCAAGAGCTCGCAGATCTGCCTCTTTTGTTGCCACCCTCTGCGACTTACACAGCCCTGCATTTTCCAGAGCAGGCGGCCCTGACCCACCTTTGCGGTGGTCAACCAGAATTCGTCGCCCACCACAGAGACTGAATTTATGAACGGCCTGAATTTATGAACTCTCTAAACTCATGGACTGATTGTTTCGTTACCCTGGCTATTTGTTCGCTAGTTTGTACATATTGTTATTCATGTCCCGTGTTTTGTTACATACAGTCTATCTGCACTAAACACCTTCCCGTGTAAATATGTTAGAATTTTTGTATATAGTCCTGTAAATATGCTCACATATTCTCTACATAGTCAGGAACATTCACATACCACACTATTTCTTGCCACGTACACATTTTTTTTTTTCAAAAAGGGGGAGATGTCATAATATACACACAAGTATATGATGGTGCAGAGGCAGACACTGACTGACACACTGAAAGACCAATCAACACAGCAGCCAATCACCAGACAGGACATGGCCACTATATGGGGATGCAGCCTCTGAGGCAGCCAGAGCCCGTGATCAGTAACAGGAACATCTACCATGTGCTAGCAGTATAGTCTGGTCAGATTAGCCTCAGGTCTCCAGTCAACCTAACATAGTGTCAACCCGCAGTGCAAGTATGTTTCGCAGCTCATAGCTAAATAAAATAGAGTTGTACTTCTACAAGTGTTGGTAGCCTGTCTCTCTCTCTCTGCTCTGGTAAACGTAGTCCTCGCAGACCCAGCATACGCAACACATCAAGAATAAACCGAGTTTATTCAACCTCTCCTCACAGCTAACGCCCTCCATACCAGGCAACATCCTGGTAAATCTCTTCTGCACCCTCTCTAAAGCCTCCACATCCTTCTGGTAGGGTGGCGACCAGAATTGAACACTATACTCCAAGTGTGGCTGAACTAAGGTTCTATACAGCTGCAACATGTCTTGCCAATTTTTATACTCAATGTCCCAGCCAATGAAGGCAAGCATGCCATATGCCTTCTTGACTACCTTCTCTACCTGTGTTGCCCCTTTCAGTGACCTGTGGACCTGTACACCTAGATCTCTCTGACTGCCAATACTCTTGAGGGTTCTACCATTCACTGTATATTCCCTACCTGTACTAGACCTTCCAAAATGCATTACCTCACATCTTGTCCGGATTAAACTCCATCTGCCATCTCTCTGCCCAAGTCTCCAAACGACCTAAATCCTGCTGTATCCTCTGACAGTCCTCATCGCTATCTGCAATTCCACCAACCTTTGTGACATCTACAAACTTACTAATCAGACCAGTTACATTTTCCTCCAAATCATTTATATATACTACGAACAGCAAAGGTCCCAGCACTGATACCTGAGGAAAACCACTAGTCACAGCCCTCCAATCAGATACTTCCATTGCTACTCTCTGCTTTCTATGACCTAACCAGTTCTTTATCCAGTTTGCCAGCTCACCCCTGATCCCGTGTGACTTCACCTTTTGTACCAGTCTACCATGAGGGACCTTGTCAAAGGCCTTACTGAAGTCCATCTTGACAACATCCACTGCCCTACCTGCTCAATCACCTTTGTGACCTCCTCGAAAAACTCCATCAAGTTAGTGAGACACGACCTCCCCTTCACAAAACCGTGCTGCCTCTCGCTAATTCGTCCATTTGCTTCCAATCCTGTCTCGAAGAATTCTCTCCAGTAATTTCCCTACCGCTAATGTAAGGCTCACCGGCCTTTTGTTGTGCAATAATTCAGTATTTCAAGTTTATTAATTGTTTCTGTATAAAGTTTAATGCAACTTACTTCTCCCCTTATCTAAGTTAAGTTTAACTTAAGAGTGATTGTAGGAGAACAATATATGTGTGACAGATTAAAGTATTCTTTTGAGGAAAGAGGAAAATGATCACAAACGTTCGCCCATAAACTCAGCAGGTTGAACATTAAGATAGTGAAAATAACTCACAAAAACAGCCAAAATATCAGCAAACAAAACAATATCATTGTAAGATAAGAGGTCTCCTTTTTTAATTGTTGCACATCAGAAGAATACCATTCGGCCCATCGTGTCTGCACTGGCTATCCAAATGTACAATTCACTCAATGCCATTCTACCCACCTTCTCACCATGACCCTACACATTCTTCCTTTTTCGATACCTAGGGCAGAACGGCAGACCAAGAGGGAAGGGCATTTTCAATATCTCTGCTAATTGCAGCTTCTACTAAGTACAGCTGCTCCTTGATTTTCGGGTGGGTGTGATTCAGGTGACTCAGTTTATATGTATTCCTCTGCTCAACACCTTGCCTCACAGCATATTTGTGGTTAACATCCAGCCGCATTGGCAAATTGCCTCAAAAATTATAAAGCTGAGTCAGTGAATTCTAAATGTAATAACATTGGGCCGGTTTGTGGGCCTAAAATGGGCAATCAAATAAATAGAGCAAAGGCCTGTTCCCCATCCACAGCACAACTAAATTGGTCAGTGTTTATCTCTAGGTCTCCACTGTCATGATATGCAGACAGGCAGCTAATGAACACAGAGAGTAGGACATGACCAATGAGCAGGCAGGACACTCAGGGGTGGTATCTCACTATAAAAGGCACGAGGCACTCACACTCCACCTCTTTCCACTGATGAACATCTACAGAGTGAGTCAGGATGTATGTACAGTATCACACCTCCAGCACTTGGCTAAGAGCTAGTCTGGTTCAGTCAGACAGAGTAACCACACTTAGGTTAGCAGAGAGTCGAACTCATAGAGAACTGTGCTAACTGTGCTACTGGTTCAATAAATCAGATTCAGCTAACTTCAAGGTCTGGAGCATCTTTTGGTTAAATCTGCATCCAGATGCAGCCTGTGTTATCCCAGAGTACATAACACGACATCCACCAACCCTTCTGCCAATGTTGCAATGAAATTACTGTGTTCATTTCAGAGCCAGGCTCCAAAATTTGTTAGTCCCAATCGTAGCTAATGTGCCATCAATGGACACAAAACGAGTAGTGAACGTAACTGAGACTTTAATAAACTAAACAGAAAGCCTCCTGGCCTCTGATCCCGAACTGGGGCAGAGGCGGAGACCAGCCACCTTTATACCGGGCCTGAGGGGAGGCGGAGCCATCAGGCAGTGGTTTACCACATTACATGTAATACAGTAGCAGTTTACCACAATACATGTATAATATACTATAGTGGTTTACCACATTCACCCCCTGTTAAAAAAAGAGTCCAGCGGGGGTGAAGTGGACTTAAAGATCAAGTCTGTCGGGAGCCTTGACCTTCCGCCGTGATCGCCTCAGTCCCGGCTGTGGTGTGGGCACCGGTGTCGAGACCTGCGCATCCGGGAGCGTGTTTTCCTCTTCTTCACCCGGTAATTGAGTCGGTGGGCGGGGGGGGGGTGTATGGGCGGGGCTGGTGGTGATGGTTGCCGGTGGGCCTGCGGGTGCCAGTTCTTGAAGTAGCCGGGTAGTGGTGGAGGGAAACAGTGTAGGGTCGGGGGTGGTGGTGATGGTCACTGGGGAACCTGCAGGTGCCAGATCCCGGAGGGAGACTGTGTCCTGTCGCCCGTCATGATGTGCCACGTAGGCATATTGTGGGTTGGCATGGAGGAGCAGGACCTTCTCGACGAGGGGATCTGATTTATGACTCCTCGCATGCTTCCGGAGGAGGACGGGACGGGAGCGAGACCCCGGAGGTGGACTTCCTGGGGAAGGCAAACATACGTTCATGAGGGGTCTCGTTGGTGGCGGTGCACAGGAGCGGCAGAATGGAGTGGAGCACATCGGAGAGGACCTCCTGCCAGCGGGAGACATCTAGACCGTAGGGCCAGGAGGACGGCCTTCCAGACCGTTGCGTTCTTCCTCTCCAATTGTCCGTTGCCCCGGGGGTTGTAGCTGGTCGTCCTGCTGGAGGCAATGCCCTTGCTAAGCAGAGACTGACGCAACTCGTCGCTCATGAAGGAGGAACCCCGATCGCTATGGATGTAGGTGGGGAACCCGAACAAGGTGAAGGGGCCGTGCAGGGCCTTGATGACGGTGGCAGAGGTCATGTCAGGGCATGGGATGGCAAAGGGGAATCTTGAGTATTCGTCAACAACGTTGAGGAAGTACATGTTACGGTCAGTGGAGGGGAGGGGCCCTTTGAAGTTGATGCTGAGGCACTCAAAGGGGCGGGAGGCCTTTACCAGGCGCGCTCTGTCTGGCCGATAGAAGTGCGGTTTGCACTCCGCGCAGACCTGGCAGTCCCTGGTCATGGTCCTGACATCCTCGATGGAGTAAGGGCAGGTTGTGAGCCTTGATAAAGTGAAAAAAACGGGTGACCCCTGGGTGACAGAGGTCATTATGGAGGGCCCGAAGTCGGTCTACTTGTGCGCTGGCACATGTACCGTGGGACAGGGCATCTGGGGGCTCATTGAGCTTCCCAGGTCGATACAAGATATCGTAGTTGTAGGTGGAGAGCTCGATCCTCCACCTCAGAATCTTGTTGTTCTTGATTTTGCCCCGCTGTGTATTGTTAAACATGAAGGCAACCAACCGTTGGTCAGTGAGGAGAGCGAATCGCCTGCTGGCCAGGTAATGCCTCCAATGCCGCACAGCTTCTACAATGGCTTGGGCTTCCTTTTCGACGGAGGAGTGTCAAATTTCGGAGCCCTGGAGGGTACGGGAGAAGAAAGCCACGGGCCTGCCCGCCTGGTTGAGGGTAGCGGCCAGAGCAAAATCCGACGCATCGCTCTCCACTTGGAATGGGATGGACTCGTCCACAGCGTGCATCGCGGCTTTGGCAATATCTGCCCTGATGCAGTTGAAGGCCAGGCGGGCCTCAGCCGTCAGGGGAAAATGGTGGATTTAATAAGTGGACGGGCCTTGTCCGCATAGTTGGGGACCCACTGGGCAGAGTACGAGTAAAACCTCAGGCATCTCTTCAGGGCCTTGGGGCAGTGGGGAAGGGGGAGTTCCAGGAGGGGGCGGTCGGGGTTGGGCCCTCGGACCCCGTGTTCCACGGCGTAGCCGAGGATGGCGAGGCGGGTTGTGCGGAGGATGCATTTTTCTCTACTATAGGTGAGGTTCAGGAGTTTAGCTGTGTGGAGGAAGTGCCGGAGGTTTTCGTCATGGTCCTGCTGGTCATGGCCACATTTGGTGACATTATCTAAGTACGGGAACGTGGCCCGCAGCCCGTACTGGTCAACCATTCGGTCCATTTCTCGTTGGAAGACCGAGACCCCATTGGTGACCCCGAAGGGAACCCTGAGGAAGTGGCAGAGGCGGCCATCTGCCTTGAAGGCAGTGTATTGGCGGTCCTCCGGGCGGATAGGGAGCTGGTGGTACGCGGACTTCAAGTCAACTGTGGAGAAGACTCGATACTGCGCAATCTGGTTGACCATGTCAGATATGCGGGGAGGGGGTACCCATCGAGCTGCATGTACCAATTGATGGTCTGACTGTAGTTGATGACCATCCGGTACTTCTCCCCAGTCTTGACGACAACCACTTGGGCTGTCCAGGGGCTGGTACTAGCCTCAATGATCCCCTCTTGTAGGACCTCCGAATTGATAAAGGCCCTGTCCTGGGCACTGTATTGTCTGCGCCTAGTAGTGATGGGCTTACAGTCCGGGGTGAGGTTAGCGAAGAGCGAGGGTGGGGCGGCCTTAAGGGTCGCGAGGCTACAGACGGTGAGGGGGGGGGGCAGGGGTCCACTGAACTTTAAAGTAAGGCTTTGGAGGAGGCACTGGAAGTCAAGCCCCAGTAAGAGGGCAGTGCAGAGATGGGGAAAGACGTAGAGCTTAAAGTTAGTGTACTCTACGCCTTGTACGGTAAGGGTCGCGACAGAGTACCCCCGAATTTCTACTGAATGTGATCTAGACGCCAGGGAGATTTTCTGGGTCGTGGGTACAATTGGGAGGGAGCAGCGCCTTACCATACCTGGGTGAATGAAGCTGTCTGTGCTCCCGGTGTCGAAAAGGCAAGCCGTCTCGGGCCCGTTGATCTGGACGGTCAACGTAGATTTTGTGAGCTGATGAGTCCGGGACTGGTCGAACGTGATGGAGGCGAGCTTTGGAAGGTGATGGGTCGGCCGGTCGGAGGTGGCGGCGTCTGGCGTATGACCGGGTGAGCAGGGCTCCCGGGAGGCTGCGGAGTGGTCCCAAGATGGCGGCCCCCATGGGTCGTGTGTGGTGTGTGGCATCGGAGATAGCGTCAAAGATGGCAGCCCCATGGGTCACGTGTGGCAGGTGGAGTACAAGATGGCGTCAAAGATGGCGGCCCCCATGTGTCGCGCGTGGCGGGCAAAATCAAAGATGGCGGTGAAGATGGCGGCGCCCACGGGTCGCACATGGCGGGTGGCACGGCAGCTGGGGGCGGCCCCGACAGGCAGCGGGCAGTGCTGCTGGGCCTAGGAGTTTTAGGGAGAGATCAGGCCTGGCAGGCTTTCGCAAAATGGCCCTTCCTCCCACACCCGTTGCAAGTCGCGTTCCGTGCAGGGCAGCGTTGTCTGGGATGCTTACCCTGGCCGCAAAAGTAGCACTTTGGGCTTCCGGCGTTGGCGGGCTGCTGTCCAGCATAGGCTTGCGCCGCACTCGAGTCGGATGATGGCGGTGCCCACGAGGTCTACGAGGGTGCCGCGTGGTCGGAGGTGTAGGCCTCCATGTTCTGGAAGGCCACCTCCAGCGAGTTTGAGAGCTGCACTGTCTCTGGGAGGCCGAGTGTACCCCCTTCTAGCAATCGCTGGCGGATGTAGTTCGATTTTATGCCTGCGACATAGGCGTCCCTGAGCAACAGCTCCGCGTGTTGGGTGGCCAATACCGCCTGGCAATCACAGTTCCGGCCGAGTACCCGCAAGGCACGCAGGAATTCTGCTAGTGATTCCCCAGGGGGTTGTCGCCTTGTGGCGAGAAGGTGCCTAGCATACACCTCGATTACAGACTTTACATATTGTCCCTTCAGCAGCATTATTGCCTCCGTATACGAGGGGGCGCGCCTGCTGAGAAGGAAAACATGCGGGCTCACTCGTGCGTTGAGGATCTGCTTCTTTTGGAGGTCGGGGACGTCTTCGGTGGAGGATCCGAGGTACGCTTCGAAGCAGCTTAGCCAGTGCTCAAATGTTGCAGTGGCGTCGGCTGCCCGTGGGTCCAGCTCCAGGCGATCAGGCTTGAGTGATGAATTCATCTTAGAAGTTTAGTTTGTTAAATTGATGTGCCATCAATGCACACAAGACGAGTAGTGAATGTAACTGAGGCTTTAATAAACTAAACAGAAAGCCTCCTGGCCTCTGATCCCGAACTGGGTCAGAGACGGAGACCAGCCACCGGGCCCGAGGGGAGGCGGAGCCATCGGGCAGTGGTTTACCACATTACATGTAATACAGTAGCCGTTTACCACAATACACATATTATATACTACAGTGGTTTACCACAGTAGCGTGTGATGATCTTGATCGGCCATACGTGAGCCATATCAGAAAATTTTGGACATTCTCTTCGTGCTTTGTGAAATGGGAAGGGACAAAACTGCTCCTCCTCATAAAATAACCTGGGTTGCTGCCATCCCTCATTCACTCCAGCCTGTACTCAGTCCTGGTGCTGGTGAAATGAGTCAAGTGCTGATAGGTGAGCTAAATGGTGCTTGCTTTGGTAGCGGCAACTCATTTAATTTATTCTGATAAGGCAGAAGGAGTAATTTAGTTTGGTCCTCGTGTTTCTCCGTTCTGGCATTCCGGTGCAGTACACCGCTGGAATAAACTTGAGTGTGGAGGAAATACGGCATATAACCTTTGAAATAAAGCTACAAAAACCAAGCTCCAATCAACTGTCCCACCCCTCCCAGGCATTAACCAGTTTTTCCGCTTTTAGATGTTGATTGACATTCCATTCAACTTTTTCAGCTTTTTAAAATTTTAAACCAAAGGCTAGAAATTGCTGATCTGAAACAAAAAATAAAAATGTTGGAAATACTCAGTGGGTCGGGGCATCTGTGGAAATGTTATGAAAGGTTCTCTCTCCACACTTGCTACCTGACCTGTTCAGTATTTCCTGTGTTTACTTTGGCTGGATGCTACTGTTGGTGATAATAGGGAATGAATGCATGAGAGATTAATTTCTTTATTTAACAAGGATGCTGCAGCCTGTACTTTGCTTTTGACAACCAGAAAGCTCGAGGGCCCAATTAATCACAAGGATCCCTGCAATTATCTACAATTACTGTAAACACAGCCTACTCCTGATAATTTAAAGTTATCTCTAAGAAAATGTAAATGACTCAATAATATCAATTAAACAAGCTCAATAGCGCAGCAAAGTGTTTACATTGGACGAAAAATGTGGAGTCCTGGCCAACATTTCTGGCCAATTTAACCACATTTGTGGGATCTTGCTGTGTCCAAGTTGGCTCCTGCGTTTCTCTGTATAAGACCAGTGACTTCCAAAATACTTCACTGCTTGGAGAAGCTTTGGGGCCATGCAGAGGTCAATGGGGAATGTGCTCAAGTGTCCCGCGCAGAAATGGGGACCTCGGTACAACTGATCATGAGAAGCACTGCCAATACTCCCAGATTACCCTGGAATCTCCAGGAATTAAAAATAAATAAATGCACTTTGTTACCGAGTTGCAGCTTTTGCATTAAGAAGATCAAGAAGTACTGAAAAGAGCATTTCTGAGAAGATCATGCCAACAGTAGGCGTGCCCACTAACGTGGGTGTGTGGTTTTGGGGGTGGGCGCAAGCATGTTGGGACTCTAACAAGCTGACTTTGGTATTCCATTCAAGCACTTTAGGCTGTGTGGAAGAAGGAATGAATGGATGGTTGTGAAATTTGCTTCTGACACAAAGATCAGCAAGAAAGTAAAAGTAAAATACCGCAGATCCTGCAAATCTGAAATAAAAACAGAAATTCTGGCAAAACCCAGCAAGTCTGACAGCATCTGTGGAGGACGCAATTTAACGGAAACGTTTCTAAGGGCTGTAACAGGTTCGATTTCTTGGGAGCTCCCCGACGGCCGACCCGGCGAGACGGGACCGGTGTCTAATGGCACTTAGTGCCGGAAATGATCCCCCTCAGCGGACATAAATGTTCTACCAGCTGATTCGCCTGGACCACGCCGGGCAGTTCCACGCTAACAAGGGGGAGCTGCACATAACTGCTCCCTCACACATCAGTCAGCACACAGCCATGCCACTGCATAGGCCTGCTCCACACTTCATGAAATGCAGACCTGGCCAGGCTACTGGATGCCGCGGATGCGAGATGGGACATTCTGTTCCCCCAAGGGGGTCGGAGGACCAGCCACAGGACTGCCAATGCCGCCTGGAAGGCAGTGCCAGCAGCCGTCAGTGCCAACAGCCTGACCCGGAGCACCACAGTCCAGTGCAGGTAGAACACCACCGACCTACAGTGGCCTCCTGGCACTAGTCCCATCTGCCACCACCCTGACCACCCTCTGCCCACCCGCCGCACCGACAAGTTAGCAGCTGGCACCTCACCCTCCACCCCAGCATAATACCGCGTCTGTGCTCCGGCACACCATGACACCCATCAGCACCACCCCTCCATGCCCAGGAATGGTGCCCACACATGCCACCTGCCACAGACCCCTCCCCGATTCATCGAGTGTGTGGCTCACGATGTCCTCTTATTGGCCCATAAGAGGAGGGAAAGGGCCCAGACAGGCAGTGGGGTGCCGGACATCAGAGTCCTCATCCCCTATGAGGAGCCGGCCCTGGAGATTGCGGGGATGACTGAGGATAGAGCAATCACCGACAGCGACGTTGGCCTGCGCCGCAGAGGTGAGGGTCCACCGTCCCTCCATCCAGATGACCTGCCTAATGTGAGTTGTTCCTGTCAGACAAAATGATCTTTCCCTCCCAGTGACACCACATGTCGTTTCTCTTGCACTCTTGCCGCATCTCCATCTGATGGGGCCGAGCTGGCCGGACCCCCTACCACCCCCCCCCCGCCTACCACCACACCACCACCCAAGAGACCACCTTGGACGAGAGCTCCGACGAGACCAGCATTGAGGCATCACAACTATCAACTCCACCTACCACCAGCGCAGAGACACACACTTTGTTGGCCAACAATAGTGGACAGGCTCCTGGGGCACAATCTGATGAGCACCACACAGTTGCTGATGCACATCAGGTGGAGGCAGGAACATTCAACGGATACAACAGTTGGAGTCTAATGTAGTCAGAGCTAATGCAGATGCTAGGATATGACTAGGAGATTCAGGAGGGAATGTCAGCAGCATTCCAGCAAGTGCACAGCTGATTGGAGGAGTCCCAAAAGCGAAGGGTGCAGGAGATGGTACCGGCATTGCGTGGCACCGAGGCCAACGTTGGCCTCAAGGGTGGTGACCACAGTGGGAAGCCTGGAGCTCGAGGTCAGTGCCACGAATGGTGTGGCCCAAGACGTGGCTCAGTCTGGGATGACCATGGCTGAGGGCCTCAACAGCATGTCGCAGTCGCAGGACAACGTGTCCCAGCCCCAGGTGGGCATTGCTGAGGCACTGCAGAGCATGTCTCAGGCCCAGGTGGGCATTGCTGAGGCACTGCAGGGCATGTCTCAGGCCCAGGTGGTCATGGCTGAGGCACTGCAGCATGTCTCAGGCCCAGGTGGACGTTGCTGAGGCACTGCAGAGCATGTCTCAGGCCCAGGTGGTCATGGCTGAGGCACTGCAGCATGTCTCAGGCCCAGGTGGACGTTGCTGAGGCACTGCAGAGCATGTCTCAGGCCCAGGTGGTCATGGCTGAGGCACTGCAGCATGTCTCAGGCCCAGGTGGGCATTGCTGAGGCACTGCGGCATGTCTCAGGCCCAGGTGGGCATTGCTGAGGCACTGCAGCATGTCTCAGGCCCAGGTGGTCATGGCTGAGGCACTGCAGAGCATGTCTCAGGCCCAGGTGGTCATGGCTGAGGCACTGCAGAGCATGTCTCAGGCCCAGGTGGTCATGGCTGAGGCACTGCAGAGCATGTCTCAGGCCCAGGTGGTCATGGCTGAGGCACTGCAGCATGTCTCAGGCCCAGGTGGTCATGGCTGAGGCACTGCAGCATGTCTCAGGTACAGGTGGGCATTGCTGAGGCACTGCAGCATGTCTCAGGTACAGGTGGGCATTGCTGAGGCACTGCAGGGCATGTCTCAGGTACAGGTGGTCATGGCTGAGGCACTGCAGCATGTCTTAGGTACAGGTGGGCATTGCTGAGGCACTGCAGCATGTCTCAGGTACAGGTGGTCATGGCTGAGGCACTGCAGCATGTCTCAGGCCCAGGTGGTCATGGCTGAGGCACTGCAGCATGTCTCAGGCCCAGGTGGGCATTGCTGAGGCACTGCAGAGCATGTCTCAGGCCCAGGTGGTCATGGCTGAGGCACTGCAGCATGTCTCAGGCCCAGGTGGTCATGGCTGAGGCACTGCGACATGTCTCAGGCCCAGGTGGGCATTGCTGAGGCACTGCAGAGCATGTCTCAGGCCCAGGTGGGCATTGCTGAGGCACTGCAGAGCATGTCTCAGGCCCAGGTGGGCATTGCTGAGGCACTGCAGAGCATGTCTCAGGCCCAGGCGGGCATTGCTGAGGCACTGCAGCATGTCTCAGGCCCAGGTGGGCATTGCTCAGGCACTGCGGCATGTCTCAGGCCCAGGTGGGCATTGCTGAGGCACTGCAGCATGTCTCAGGCCCAGGTGGGCATTGCTGAGGCACTGCGGCATGTCTCAGGCCCAGGTGGGCATTGCTGAGGCACTGCAGAGCATGTCTCAGGCCCAGGTGGGCATTGCTGAGGCACTGCGACATGTCTCAGGCCCAGGTGGGCATTGCTGAGGCACTGCAGAGCATGTCTCAGGCCCAGGTGGTCATGGCTGAGGCACTGCAGAGCATGTCTCAGGCCCAGGTGGTCATGGCTGAGGCACTGCAGCATGTCTCAGGCCCAGGCGGGCATTGCTGAGGCACTGCAGCATGTCTCAGGCCCAGGTGGTCATGGCTGAGGCACTGCAGCATGTCTCAGGCCCAGGTGGTCATGGCTGAGGCACTGCAGCATGTCTCAGGCCCAGGTGGGCATTGCTGAGGCACTGCAGCATGTCTCAGGCCCAGGTGGGCATTGCTGAGGCACTGCAGAGCATGTCTCAGGCCCAGGCGGGCATTGCTGAGGCACTGCAGAGCATGTCTCAGGCCCAGGTGGTCATGGCTGAGGCACTGCAGCATGTCTCAGGTACAGGTGGGCATTGCTGAGGCACTGCAGCATGTCTCAGGTCCAGGTGGTCATGGCTGAGGCACTGCAGCATGTCTCAGGCCCAGGTGGGCATTACTGAGGCACTGCAGCATGTCTCAGGTACAGCACAACATGGATGTAGCAGCACAACATGGAAGGTTTAGAAAGTTGAGGATTACTGAGTGGGCACTGGGGTGGGGGTGGGGGTGGGTGGGGGTGGGGGGGGGGTGGGGTGGGGGGGGGAGCACCATCGGTAGCTAGGCAAAATCCGGGTTTCCAATAAGCACAATTAAAATATGTTTCACACGATACACGCAGCGCCTCTGTCACATTATTCCTTAGTGGGTCGGCCCTCACTGCGCCCTCCCCATTGCCCACTGTGTCACCCCCCCCATTCCCTGCCCCCTGGGCACAGTGATCTAGATCAGGAACCATTGATGCACACCACGTGCAGGTAATGGGTGTGAGCGTGCGATCAGCAGAAAGACAGGAATCAGACGGTGGCATAGTCTGATGAGCACCAGAGCTAACCTCACAATTGGGTTATCGTCACCCTCCTTGAATATTGACCCGCTGACAGTGCCATCATAGGCCCATCACCCTGGAATGGTGTGACACAGACCATAGAAGGGTGGAACTGGGTGATAGTGGTGGGGGGGGCAATGGTTGGGGACGCTGAGGGTGTGGCGGATCGGGTTGGGGGAGGGGGTGGGGTGGGCAAGACGGTGGGTGGGATGGGAGGAGGGGGTGAGATGACAGACAAAGCCATATCCTTTGAGAAGCAGGCAAGAATGAGGGCCTCACTGGTCCCCCAGGCCTGCCTGACCCTCACCGCCGCCTGTCCTTCTCTCTCTCGCTCCTCCTACAGGTCCTCCATGTGCTCGTCCTCCAGCCCCTCTTGGTCCAGCCACATTATAGTAGATCTCCGCCTCAATCTCTGGCCTCCACGCTGACACCATCAGCCAGGCCCTCAGCGGATACCACTTAAGCCCCATGGATCTCCGAGTGTCTCAGGATGTTGCTGCCAAGGGAAATCCCTGGGAAGCGGGCACACACGTGAATGATCTGGAGGCGGTGCTCGCACACAACTCAAGGAGTGGATCCCCCCCTGTTAATAAAGGACAATCCCTGTTGCCAAGGTGCGTGTAAGGCGGCATCCTGGTGATGGCGGGGAATCCTGCAGCCCAGGCATCCTGATGAGCTTGGTCCAGCTTGAAGTTTATATAATCTGCTGCCCGGGCATACAGGGTATCCGTGACTTCATGGCTGCACTTGTGGGCTGTAGGCTGTGGTATGCCACACAAGTCCCCACTCGAGACTTGGGATGAACCAACGGCATAAAGGTTCAGGGCTGCAGTGACCTTCACTGCCACCGGGAGCCGATATCCTCCTCCATGGGATGCCAAGTCCACCCTTGCTGAGATGGAGCTTCCTGCGGCATTTGCTGTATGGATCTCACCCAAAAAGCCGACAGGAAACACCCCGGCAAAATGACACTTCGGGCACGATTCTCTGGTCTCATTTTGCGCAAACGAGAGCGCAACGAGGCCAGTGAATAGCGGGAGAGGCATAAAACAAGAACCGCGCCGGGTACCAAACCGTTCGCGATGCCACTGGCCCATTCCAGTCGGCGGAATCGGGGTCGCAACATAGCATATCACCACGTAAGCCCTATTTCCACACAATTAATGGGAGCCACCCCATATCCAAAGGCCTTCCGCAATCCAGAGTCCTCCGCAACAAGTGGTCACACTGGCGTCGACTAGTATTCCTTTTGAAAAACGTTAACCTGGCAGATGGGCTGCTGTAGGGAGCTGAGGAGGTGAGCAGCCATCTTCGCCAACAGGCACTGGGCGTGCTGCCCCTGTGCTCGGAGGTGCGTGGGGGTGGGCTGCCATGGGGGAGCAGGGAATTTCGTGGCTGGGAGGGAGTTCGGCTGGAGAGGGGTAGGGGCTTGACCGTGCTTCATGCCAACCCCTGGACCATGTGTTCCCATTCCAGGGGCAACCCTTGTCCCTGCCTGTTTGCCCAATGATAGCCCATAACTCCTATTGACCGCGGAAGCCTCTGGCTGTGCTGCTGGAGGCTATTGCAAAAAGGGAATTGACAATCGTGGTTAAGTGAACATTTCACACATCCCAAGTGGATCCCCGTGGGATAAAAAATTTGAATTAGAGATCCAATTGTTCAAGCAGTTCTGATCAATCCTCATAATTCGGAAGTGTGTGTATGCATGCATAACTAACAGGGCGATAAGGTGATACTGATAGATTTTTGTTGCGACAAAACTGTCGGGAGTTTGTATTCCGGAAAATAGCGAAAGCCGTACCCGTATTTACAGCACCGCCTTAGCTCCCCTGTTCCAAATTTAAAGAAGCATTCAGATAGGAAAGATGGCAATGCAGGCAATGCAACGCCTCATGAACCCAGAGGAATTTGCGGTCGCAGCGACCAGCAGCAGTAGAGTAGGACAATGTCCCATTTGGGAAGAAGAAATCAGGAAGTACCTCAAAGGGAAAGGATGGCCCCTTTGGAGCGAATTCTGTAACAACGAGGAAACAGGTCCCGGGAGTATAGGACATACTTGGTGGGAGAACCTGAGTGAAATTCAGAAGAAGAGCTTAGGAAAAGGTCGCAAGCCGATGGCAGTCATGTCCTGCTTGGCACAATCGCGAGGCACAGAGGAGGCCGTCAGGACGCTCCGGAAAGAGGTAGAAGGCATACATTGAATGAGTAAGGTCAATGTAAGTGAGGTAGAAAGAGAGAACGTAGAGTTGAGGAGGAAGTTGGCAGCAAAAGACGGAGAGGTGGATGATGCCAAAAGGGCACACCAGTCTTGTCTGGCGCACTTAAGCAGCTTCCACTCCCAGTATGAAAAGACCTATCAGGACACGCAACGTGCAGTCCTGGTACGAGAAGAAACCAAGAAGCAGGTAGAAGCATTGCAGAGGTAGTGTAGTGACCTAAAGGCAGCGTTAAGAGCACTCCATGCTGCCACCATGGAGCAGACAAAGCTCATTAGATCACGCAAAGTGCCGGAAGCAGATTGCAGAGCTGCAATCTCTGTTTTCAGTTCAGAAAGGATTCCAGGAAACCTTTGGAGCAAAGTTAGATGAGGAAGACGGCCCTGATTGGGAAGAATTAAACGAGACAGTGCAGAGATATGTTCAGGGTACATGTGCGCAGGGAAAGCCCCAAAAGAGGAAAGCGCCCCAACCCCCCACAGAGCAGATAGTTCAGGCGCCAATGAACCCAGTAACCACCCACCGCACAGCCACATCGGACGACACAGAATTTTTGTGTACCACCCCCTTAACAGTGACCCAATTACGGGACGCGTGCGAGAAAATCACACCGTTCCTCCCCACCTCAGACCCCCACCACTTCTTTGCCAGAGTAAAACAGCAGGCAACCATGTACGGCCTGGATGAGCGAGAGCATGTAAAGCTCACAATTTTGAGTCTAGACCCTTCGGTCGTAGCAGCCCTTCCCGACCCACAGAATGTAGGAGGAGGCACCCTTGCAGAAATGCATACCGCGATCCTGGATGCGATCGGGTATAACCGGGGTGACCCCGTAGATGGCCTCAATAAATGCAGGCAAAAGAAAACCGAGCACCCCACAGCGTTTGCTGGATGCCTGTGGATCCATTTTGCAATAGTTTTTGGAGACCGCGCCCATTTGTCCCCAGACAACATGGCCAAATGGACCCACATCCTTATCTCCCATGCTACAGAAACAGGACAAAAAGCTTGCATGAATTATGATCCCTCAGAGGAGACTCATAATGAGAAATGGGTCGTAAAAAGATTGCCCCGCACCTGGGAGCAGTCTGTACAAAACAAACACGCAGTTAAAAATCCCGAAGAGAAGCAGGCAGAAGCAGATATACAGGCAGTTACAACACACCAGAACCCCGCATAGGTGAATGAAGGAAAGAACAGCCCCCCACAAAAGTCACAGGAGTGTTACAACTGTGGACAGTTGGGACACTTTGCAAGGGAATGTAACGCCCCACGAAAGCCACAGAGAGCCCAGCAGACAGGCACTCTAAGTAAGAATAAGACAGAGCCCATACATAGTGTGAGCACACGTTCAGATCAGACGGACCTGAACGGAACGGACTGACGGTGTTCGGGCTCCCCCAGTTGGGTCTGCGACACCCTTTGGGATAGGTCTGGACAACGGGTAGTTGCAGCGAAAATACGGGGAGAGCCCATCGAATTTCTATGGGACACAGGAGGGTCCCGCACCACAATAAATTCCTCCACCATGTTCCAAAAAGACACGTGGCCCACTACAGCCACTATCACCCTCAGCAGCTTTACAGGCCACTCACAGCAGGGACACATCACAGCCCCTGTACCCATTCAAATCAGCAATATCACCACCAAGAACCCCGTAGTCTTAGTCGCTCTACCCCACACAGCAGAACACATTCTGGGAATCGATTTTATGAATTCCCACAACCTATCATTTGATCCAGTCAACCAATGTGTCTGGAAAATGGCAAAATCTGAAAGAGCCCCCGCAACGCTCAACAGAGGTGAATACGCGAACAAATTTAGCGCAGTAGGCGAATTTTGGTTTCACCCGACCACGCTTAGTACGGACAAGCAGGTTCGGGCAGTTCTGCAACAGAACAGGACAGCATTCGCGACCCACAAACACGACTGTGGCCGGATGACTGGTTCAGTACAAACCACAGGACCTGAACTTAGACCCCAAAAACAATATGGATTTCCCCAAGAGGCAGAGGGAGAAATCGCAAAAGTAATCAACAGCTTATTAGAGCACGGCATACTCAGATCAGTAGCCTCCACTAATAATGCCCCGATTTGGCCAGTGAGAAAGCCCGATGGATCATGGCGACTGACCATCAATTACCGGGAACTCAACAAAATCACCCCCGCAGCAGCCACCACCGTAGCCACAAGCCCCGAGACCATGCTCAAGCAGGGACTCAATTCCCGATACTTCACGGTTTTGGATATCAGTCATGGATTCTGGTCCATTCCATTGGCAAAGGCGTGCCAGTACAAATTTGCCTTCACTTTTAAAAATCAGCAGTACACGTGGACATGCCTTCCACAAGGATTCCACAACTCCCCCTCCATTTTCCACCAACAGCTGGCAAATGGTTTAGCCAAATTCTCTCGCCCCGAATGTCTGGTCCAGTACGTAGACGACCTACTACTGCAGACAGACACCAAGGAAGAGCACATAGAGCTTCTGTCCGAACTCCTGGAACTCTTACATTCAATTGGTTGTAAAGTTAACCCCAAAAAGGCCCAGAGTTTGGAAGATCAGGTGATATATTTGGGTACAATTATCACACATGGTAAACGCGTGATGGAGCACAAAAGGATTGACTCGATTGCTAAATTGCCCCTTCCCCAGAAAGTTTCAGCCCTCCGGTCGTTTTTAGGGCTGGTTGGCTACTGCCGAAACCACATTGACGGTTTCGCCAGCAAGGCAGCACCCCTCTCAGACCTCCTAAAGAAAGGAGCCCCCTGGGAATGGCTTCCGCAGCATACGGATGCTGTGGACTCTTTGAAACAAGCACTCAAAGCAGCCCCCGCACTACAAGTTCCAGACCCGCTTTCCCCCTACGCTGTAGAGGTAGCAAGCACAGACCGCACCCTTTCGGCCATGCTCCTTCAGGAACGGCACGAACAGTTAAAGCCCGTGGCTTACGCCTCCAGAGTTTTAGATGCTGTGGAGCAGGGATTTCCAGCCTGTGAGAGGCACCTGCTCGCAGTTTTTTGGGCAGTACAGTATTTTTCTTACATTACCGGACTGAACCCCATCACAATCCTCTCAGAACACACCCCCACCCAACCTTTACTGGACGGACGACTCAAGGACGGTACAGTTAGCCAGATAAGAGCAGCTAGATGGACCCTTCTTTTGCAGGGACGGGACATCACTGTTAAAAGGACAAAGACAAACGACATGGCTGGGTTCATAAAGTTGGAGAGGATTAAGTTTGCCTTAAGGGTGTCTGCGCAGGGGTTCTACAGGCGGTGGCAACCGTTCCTAGACTACCTCGCGGAGCGTTAGAGGAAGGTCGGTCAGCAGCAGCAGCAACTCTGGGGGGGGGGGGGGGGGGAGGGGGGAACGAGAGATTGCTTGAGGGGACGGATGAGTGGGGGATAACATGGAGGGTGGGGGAAACTGGCACGAATGGGCGAGAGCCAGTGTATAAAGCTATGTAAATATATCATCTTACCATGTATATATCTTGCTCAGGGCGATTTTGTGATTTTGTTACGGGGGGCCGGGGGGGTGTTTATTGTTTTGTTTTGTTAAAAAACTTTAATAAATATATATTTTATTAAAAAGGACAAAGACCCACACCTTTTTAGCCGACAACCTACAGTACCCCGGAACCCCCCATGAATGTGAAATTATCTCTCCACACCACAACACAGGCCCCTTTATTGCGAAAACACCTCCCAGAAAGATAGGCCGTTCAACCCAGATCCCCAAGCACACAGACACGTGCAAACCCATTAGAATATATGTGGATGGATCTTCCACAATATTAGAAGGGAAACGCATAACAGGATGCGGCATTTATGTCGAGGACGCGCAGGGACACGCCCTAGAAGAAATAGCAATAAAACTTCCTGGACACTTAGGCGCGCAGGCGGCAGAACTTGTGGCCATCGCATACATAGTGGAACACCCAGATTCCAACCCCAGCCCAGCAGACATATACTCGGACAGCCTCTATGTCTGTAACAGCCTCACAGAATTCCTACCTCTGTGGAAAGCAAGAGGATTTGTTTCCGCAGACGGAAAACCCCTCCCTTCAGCCCCATTGCTCCGTCACATTTCAGAGAGAGCACAGAACAGGACTTTTGGAATAATCAAAGTTCAAAGTCACCATCGTTCCTCCCCCCCCTGGAAATGTAAAAGCCGACACACTGGTTAAAGCAGGTTCCAGGCATGGATATTTTTGGACACCCCCCGAAAGCGCACCAGCGAATGCAGTTCAGGTCTCGCAGACTAATATCGAGGATTTAGTGCAGGCCCAGAAGCAGGACAGCAATCCCAGGGAGATTTTAAAAAGAAACTATCCAGCATCCTACGAGAGGTTTAAAAATGGTCTGACCACACATGACGGTGTGGTGTTAAAAGGCACCCTTTATGTGGTTCCTGAACAGGACAGGAATCAACTGATTTGTTTGTTCCATAACAGTCATGGACATCAGGGAATCAAACCCACTACAGCCCACCTCAGGCAGCTCTGCTGGTGGCCGAGTTTAAAAGAAGATGTTACTCACTACGTTGAGAATTGTCTTATCTGTGCCCAGAATAATCCGGACAGATATACCAAAAAGGCTCAACTCAGTCACACCCGACCCGTTAATGGCCCCTGGACTAACCTCCAGATTGATTATATTGGACCATTGCCCCCTTGCAGGAATGGTTATAAATATGTACTCGTGGTGATAGACATGTTTACCAAATGGGTGGAAGCATTCCCATCCAGAACAAACACGGCAAAGACCACAGCCAAGATTTTAACCCATCACATCTTTACGAGATGGGAACTCTCCCGCAGCATTGAATCTGACCAAGGTTCCCATCTTACGGGTCATGTCATGAAGAACGTCTTCACGTTCTCACGTCCTCACGATATTTGGCATTACCCAAAAATTCCACATTGCATACTACCCACAGTCAAGTGCTATCGTGGAGCGCATAAATCGGACCCGAAAATCCACCCTCAAAAAAATGGTCCAGCAAAACAACACCACTTGGGACTCAGTCCTCCCTTTTGCGCTGATGTTTTTGCAAAATACAGTTTCAACTTCTACAGGTTACACCGGGCGCCCCATGAAAGGCACAGAATTTTTATTAGGTTTAGATATCACCAGCCCCGAAATGATGGCCCTCACACACGAGAAAGCAGTGGAACAATTAGTGGCGAATGTTAAAACGGCTCAGCTAGCAGCCGCAGTGAAATTGGGCACAAGAAAGAAACAGAGTAAGGCCTGTTTCGATAAGACAGTGCATGCGACTGAGTTCAGTGTAGGACAGCAAGTCATGCTCTCCGTATACAACCCCAGCACATTCCTGTCACCAAAGTAGTCGGGTCCGTACTCCATTGCGGACAAAGTAAGCCTTTCCGTCTACAAGATAAAGTACCCCAATGGAAAGCCTGCGTGGTTCCATATCAACCAGCTGAAGGCATATGGAACACAGTCTAACCACACACACCACGTCATGCTCGACGCAGCAGACCAGACCACGCCCCGCCCCCAGCCAACGTAACCCTACCCTCCCCCAACACGTCCAGCCCAGCCACGGACTCACCCCCGACTCCACCCCCGAAATATACACTCCGCTCCGGAACGCCCACAGACTGCAGCAGCAGCGACAGCGACTGTGACTCGGACAATAGCCACAGCACACCTCCCTACTATCCCCATGCAACAGGACCCACACCCAGCGAATCTGACCACGATTCGAGTGACCCCTTCATGATCACTTTCCTGAACAAACCCCACCACTGACCACCGACCTACAATGACGACCCCGATTCCGTCCCCACAGAACTAGACACCACCTATTGGCACCGAGATAATTCGTACAGACTCTTCCGGAACGACGAGAAAGATCCAAAATCACATCAAGCAGCGCTATCAGCCCTGGTACATTCGAGAGTTTGGCACCCGGGAGAAGATGACGACTTTGAGTCTGACTCCAAAAACGAGAACCCCTTTGCGACCCTGTTCGCAGCCGATAACTGAGGTGTCCAGATGATGTTTTAAAAGGAACCGCTTGGGAGAAATGGTGTTCTTTCTGATGGAACCTGCAGCATGTTTGATGCTGTACGTAAGATCGGAATTTGTTTTCCCACAGCCCCACGCCCTTTCGGCCGAAACCTCTGAGAACTTGCCTGCAGAGACTTGTTAATGTCCCAGATGCCAGTTCAGAGGAACTCGTCATTCGACAGATACACAGACCCCCGTTCATAACTGCCCTTCTGGTTCGAAGGAAGAACCAACACGGCAACCCCCCACGATGACTACATTTCTTGCCCGTTCTTGGTTGCTCAGGCAGTGGAGAAAGGGCATTGGGACCCGCCCTGCCTGGGAACCCCCCTCTGGTCAGCTATGCTCGGGTAGAGCACACACGGCATTGGTCGCCGTCCTACCCGGGGATTCCATCCAAGTCTTACCCGTCGCGGCCCTCATTTTGGAAATTTTTGTTCATAAAGTTTTGTTTTGTTTCAGGTAACCCTTAGGTTGCCAACCCTCTACTATTTACATCCTCAAACAGTTGGATGGTAAACCGCACAGTCTGCGAGACGGCTCGCACTGGTTCAGTATTTGTAAGTGTGTCTTGTCCTGAAATTCAGTTTTTGAAGAACAAAAATGAGGGAGTCACACATAGTGACCAATTATAAAGGGAGTAATTGGCACTAAAGGACAGACAGGCTATCAGACGAGATGTTAAACCAAGATAGTAACAGACACTATGCTTGATTCCACAGAACTCCAGAAGCTCCAGGACCAGAGAAGAGAAGTGAAAGAAGCAGAACCATGAGGACATCCTCCGTGTTGCTCATCGTAATAATGGACATTTGGTTGCGCGCGAACGTGAACTCCCTGACCTCAACCCCCCCAGCCGTTAATGATTCACTTCCCCACAGTACCCAGAGCCCAGTCACAAGTGACACCACACCATCTTGGTGTGACAGGTTTATACCCTGGTATTCCCTGTCCTACGTGATAGAATCCCTATTGGTATTGGCGATACTCTGCTGCATCGTGCAGACTATTCGTCTGAGAAAATGGAGAAGGAGAGCCTACCGCGCTCGAACCCCGGTATATAGAATAAGATTCCCTATCTTCGGATATGACCAGACCCCCGAACCCCGCGATCTATAATAAAGAGCATTCGTTTGCGATTTGTTGTAAATAAAGAAATGCTCAAGAGCAATTGTACAATCCTGAGCTTGACTGCCAAGCCAGGGAAAATGTGTATAAAACTGCTTTGATTTTGTTTGTATGGTTTAGGAAGTTAGTGTGATGAAATGTTTAAGTGAGTGTAGTTTATTAAGGATAGTTAGAGGTTCCAATTTTCTTGTTTTGTAATGCATGTCCCTGTTTGCCATAGCGCCCCTCAGAATTGTCAGTTAAAATTTTTTTGCATAGTTATGGTCAGTGTAAAGGCCATCGAAGAGTGCTCGCCGGGTCAGGGAATGGAAAGCAATGCAGTTATGTGATCCTTCGCGCTTCGCGTTAGGATCACAAGGAGGGTGTGTAGCCATCTGGGTTGGCCAACTCCCGATGTAAAATGGAGAACAGCAAAGGCTGCAGGGAAATTCAGCCAACACAGGTAGAAACCAGCAGGCACAAGTTACTGTGTATTAAACTCTGCAAAAGCCCAGACAACATCGATACAAGCAGCCATCTGCATAATAATGTAGCAGCCATCTACATACTTATAAGCGATCCGCGGGAACAATCGCAACATATGGGACAAACAAAGCTAAGCCAGACTCCCCGGCGCCAGCAGGAGCCAACACAAAAGAGGTTAACGGACACCTCAAGACCGCCCATCGATCAGGGAACCGCTCCAGTATTGGAGAAATCGAACCAAGTGATTGGAACGAAGTACCACTTGGAACAGGTACGGGGTCCGCCCCGAAAGGCGGGAAGCCCCTGGGCACTATAAAAGTTAAGCCCCAAGTTCAAATCGTTCTTCTTGACCGGGTCACACAGCACGCGAACCAACCTTGACCGTGACCGGTTCAACTGCCGCCAAGAGACTGTAAGTCTTAAGTCAACGCTCGCTACGAGATAGGCGCTCCGAGCTGCCAGTCCATACCGGCTTTGAATCCCGCAGTTTCAGAATCCGAACAAAAGGCCATTTGTTCCCCTGACCTGGTGGGCAGTCCGAAGCTAAGTCTAGGTCTGTTAGTTATAGAAGTAGCTTAGAAGTAGAATTTGTGCATGAGTAGCGATTTACTGTGTATAATAAATGTGCTTTGGCTTGAATCTTACTAATTGGTGTATTGAGTTATTGATCATTACTTGGACTTGAACCTCGTGGCGGTATCATAAAGATACCTGGCGACTCGAGAGCAAAGGTTATAAAACAGAGCCAATTGAACCAATCAAAAGTTAGCAACAGGACCTAGCTAGGACATGGGATCCAGCAGCAGTCCGACTGCTGTCTCGCCTGGGCGTTCTTGCCTCCACCTGATGTGCATCAGCGACTGTGTGATGCTCACCGGAAAGTGACCCAGGAGCCTGTCCACTAATGTTGCCCACCTAGGTGCTTGTCTCTGCGTTGGTGGAGGATGGGGATCACAGCTGTGATGCTATGATTGTGGCATCCTTGGAGCTGTCCTCCGAGGTGGTCTCATGGGAGGCAGGGGAGGGGGCCACCCTGAATGGGCCGGTGCTGTCAGCTGGAGGGCCTGCCGGAGAGTGGACATGTGGTCAGTGGGAGGGATGGGTCAGTCAGTAAGGCAACAACAACTCACATGTGACAGGTCCTCCGGGTGGGGTCCGGTGGAACCCCACCTCTGTGGCTTGCGCCGACCTCCGCATTGGTGACCGCTCTTTCTTCGGCCACCCCAATAATCTCCAAGGCCTGTTTCATGAAGGTCGGGAGGATTCTTATGCCAGGCACCTCTCTGCCAGTCCGGGCCCGGCGATTGTGGGACAGCTTCTCCTGCGGAGACAGGGAGGGCATTGTTAGCCGCCTGTGCGGTTCACAGTGGTGGGGGCTGGGGGTGGGGCGGGGTGGTGGTATGAAGGAACGTTTGGGGGGGGGGGGTGTTGAAGGGAGGTTTGGGGGCGAAGGAAAGGGGGTTGAAGGGAGGGGGACTAATTAACGTTGTATTGCGTTGCCGGCCTCCCTCGGCCGAGTTCCGGGAACTCATGGCAGTTCCCACTCGCTACCACGCTTGGAAATCTTTCCGAAGGATCATGCCCGTAGAAATTTTTTCCTTGAATCGCGCCCCTCATTTCCAATGGATATCTTTATTTTAATTTGTTTATCCAGTTCTGTGTTGAATAGATCTAAAAAGCTTAGCTCAATCCTTTATTTAAAAAGCCTAAATTCGGATAGGACATCTTCCTGATGTTTCCTGTCTTTTATAAATGTTTTCAATGTGTTCAGGATTTGTAGCTACTCAATTCTGTGGGAAAATTCAGAAAAGTAGCAACTGCGCTTTCTTTCTCTCTGTTTACTTATACGTCTGTTGCTTGAGCTTTTCAGTTTTCTATCTTTTGAGTGGAATGGTACCCAAGAATGTTGCGATACCCTGCAGCTTGTACTGCCTGACATTCAACGGGTATTGTGAACATGAAAGTACAACTGTAATTCCTTCATACCACATGCTCCTAGCTAAACTAAAAGCTCCTCGAATAATGCCTGATGGTCACATGTGTGATGAGAGGTAGACTTTCATCTGTACATAATATTAGTCGATCATCATGGAAATGTTCAGAATGGAGTACAGTCACAAGTGGAGTACCACAAGGATCTGTTCTGGGGCCGTTGCTGTTTGTCATTTTTATCAATGACCTAGAGGAAGGCGCAGAAGGGTGGGTGAGTAAATTTGCAGACGATACTAAAGTCGGTGGTGTTGTCGATAGTGTGGAAGGATGTAGCAGGTTACAGAGGGATATAGATAAGCTGCAGAGCTGGGCTGAGAGGTGGCAAATGGAGTTTAATGTAGAGAAGTGTGAGGTGATTCACTTTGGAAGGAATAACAGGAATGCGGAATATTTGGCTAATGGTAAAGTTCTTGAAAGTGTGGATGAGCAGAGGGATCTAGGTGTCCATGTACATAGATCCCTGAAAGTTGCCACCCAGGTTGATAGGGTTGTGAAGAAGGCCTATGGAGTGTTGGCCTTTATTGGTAGAGGGATTGAGTTCCGGAGTCGGGAGGTCATGTTGCAGCTGTACAGAACTCTGGTTCGGCCGCATTTGGAGTATTGCGTACAGTTCTGGTCACCGCATTATAGGAAGGACGTGGAGGCTTTGGAGCGGGTGCAGAGGAGATTTACCAGGATGTTGCCTGGTATGGAGGGAAAATCTTATGAGGAAAGGCTGATGGACTTGAGGTTGTTTTCGTTGGAGAGAAGAAGGTTAAGAGGAGACTTAATAGAGGCATACAAAATGATCAGGGGGTTAGATAGGGTGGACAGTGAGAGCCTTCTCCCGCGGATGGAAATGGCTGGCACGAGGGGACATAGCTTTAAACTGAGGGGTAATAGATATAGGACAGAGGTCAGAGGTAGGTTCTTTACGCAAAGAGTAGTGAGGCCATGGAATGCCCTACCTGCTACAGTAGTGAACTCGCCAACATTGAGGGCATTTAAAAGTTTATTGGATAAACATATGGATGATAATGGCATAGTGTAGGTTAGATGGCTTTTGTTTCGGTGCAACATTGTGGGCCGAAGGGCCTGTACTGCGCTGTATTGTTCTATGTTCTATGTTCTATCATTATCTGTATATGTATTATACGATATATGTTTTACTGTGGTAGTTCTAGCATCTGACCAGCAGGTGGTGTGAGTGTGCAGGCACGTGACTTGGACACACCGGGGGCTGCATTCTCTGGTCGCTGACGGCAAAATCGCGTTCGACGATTGGCTGGTGAATCCGAGTTCTGATCAAATCAGCCCTTTTACCGATGCTCCGCCCCCTCCAAAGCGGTGTACTCTAGGAGTATGCCACACCACGTATCGACGGCTTCAAGGCATTTCCTGAGGCCCGCCCCCCAATGTTCTGTCCCCGACCGGCCGAGTTCCCGACGGCATGGGTCGCATGTGGTCCCTTCCTGTCGGGAACTTGGCATGGCGGCTGTGGACTCAGTCCAGCGCCGCCACAATTGGGGGAGGGCCATTCCGCAGGCAGGAGGGGACATTATTCGGGGCTCAGGGCACTGTGGGGGTGGTCCGGGGCACGCAAGCCAGCCAAAGGGGGGGCACTATTTCGCGGGCCGGGTCCGCAAGCGACCTCCGCCACATAGCACAGCGTGGCGGCTGCAGGCCGCCGTCATGCGCATGCGTGGCCACGGACCCGGCAATTCTCCGGGGTCAGCTAGAGCTGGGTGCTCTACAGTGCCGGCATGCTAGCTCCCAGCAAAACGAGGAACCGGTGGCCGTTTTGCCCCATTTTGTCTGGTGTAAAATGCCACCGTTCCTACGCAGGCGTGGGGACATAGCCCCAGAATCAAAGAATCCAGCCCCATGTGTTCCAGGACAAGGCGTTCATGAGAAGTTGATAGCAGTTGCATATTAGTGTAACTGTAGTATCTTAGTGTAAGTTAGTGTTAGACTATTATTTCCAACTCTCGTAATCTTCGACATTATAGTAATCCTTTAGAGTAGTGTTAGTAATAGTTTTGTTGTAAAACTACCACATCAAGATTCAACATCAGCATAATCAAAGAACATTGGAGCTCACTTGGAGTATAGTGTTCAATTCTGGTCGCCACACTACCAGAAGGATGTGGAGGCTTTAGAGAGGGTGCAGAAGAGATTTACCAGAATGTTGCCTGGTATGGAGGGCATAAGCTATGAGGAGCGATTGAATAAACTCGGTTTGTTCTCACTGGAACGAAGGAGGTTGAGGGGCGACCTGATAGAGGTATACAAAATTATGAGGGGCATAGACAGAGTGGATAGTCAGAGGCTTTTCCCCAGGGTAGAGGGGTCAATTACTAGGGGGCATAGGTTTAAGGTGAGAGGGGCAAGGTTTAGAGTAGATGTACGAGGCAAGTTTTTTACGCAGAGGGTAGTGGGTGCCTGGAACTCGCTGCCGGAGGAGGTGGTGGAGGCAGGGACGATAGGGACATTTAAGGGGCATCTTGACAAATATATGAATAGGATGGGAATAGAAGGATACGGACCCAGGAAGTGTAGAAGATTGTAGTTTAGTCGGGCAGTATGGTCGGCACGGGCTTGGAGGGCCGAAGGGCCTGTTCCTGTGCTGTACATTTCTTTGTTCTTTGTTTGTTATTGCATGGTATCTAGGAGTGGATGTCGAAAGAGAACAGTTCGAGTACGTCAAGAAGACACAAGAGAACAATCGGAGACTCGGAGAAAATCGGCTGTAAAATGAAATACTACCAGGATCGTCGAATCGAGGTGGAAGCATTGAAGACTCCCAACTAACTGCTCATGACTGGTAATGTAGATGCGAACTGCCATGCTTTCAAGCAACAGTTCACTTTTTACATGCAGGCTCATGGCCTCCAAAAAGCTTCACACGAGAGAAAAACAGCACTCCGAATGACAGTAGCCGGTCCCCAAGCAATTGATTTGTACAATACCTTTCAAGTCGCTTCGGAGGAAGACAAGAAGAACTTCTTGAAGATAATTGAGCAGCTCGATAACTATTGCTATCCTCAAAAAAAAACATTTGAGTGCTACATGTTGGACGACATGACGACATGACAACTGTTGACGACATGATGACAGTTAAATGCTGGACAACAAAGAGCACAAAAAATTCAGATGGTGAAAACAGTAGATGAGTGGACTACATCGCTTAAAATAAACAAGACCTTTGTAAAAGTAAAGTTAGACACCAGGGGCGACATTCTCCGACCCCCCGCCGGGTCGGAGAATGGCCGTTGGCCACCGTGAATCCCGCCCCCGCCGAAGTCTCCGGTACCGGAAATTGGGCGGGGGCGGGAATCGGGCCGCGCTGGTTGGCGGGAACCCCGCTGGATTCTCCGGCCCGGATGGAACGAAGTCCCGCCCAGAAATTGCCTGTCCCGCCGGCATAAATCAAACCTGGTATTTACCGGCGGGACCAGGCGGCGTGGGCGGGCTCCGGGGTCCTGGGGGGGGGGCGCGGGGCGATCTGACCCCGGGGGGTGCCCCCACGGTGGCCTGGCCCGCGATCGGGGCCCAGCGATCCGGGGGCGAGCCTGTGCCGTGGGGGCACTCTTTCCCTTCCGCCTCCGCCACGGCCTCCACCATGGCGGAGGCGGAAGAGACTCTCCCCACTGCGCATGCGCGGGAAACTGACAGCGGCCGCTGACGCTCCCGCTCATGCGCCGGGAAACTGACAGCGGCCGCTGACGCTCCCGCGCATGCGCCGCATTTCCGCGCCAGCTAACGGGGCAACAAACGCCATTTCCGCCAGCTGGCGGGGCGGAAATCCCTCCGGCGTCGGCCTAGCCCCTCAATGTCGGGACTAGGCCGCCAAAGATGCGGAGCATTCCGCACCTTTGGGCCGGCGCGATGCCCGTCTGATTGGCGCCGTTTTTGGCACCAGTCGGCGGACATTGCGCCGTTGGGGGAGAATTTCGCCCCAGGTCTTGCGCAAACGTAATTTAAAAAAAATATATATTTTATTGAACATTTTTGGTCAACCAACACAGTACATTGTGCATCCTTTACACAATATTATAACAACACAAATAACAATGACCTATTTTATAAACAGAAAATGAATAAATAATAAATAACAAAAATGAAAACTAACCCTAATTGGCAACTGCCTTATCACAAGTAACACTCTCCAAAAATATAATTTAACAGTCCAATATATAATTATCTGTAGCAACAACCTATACATATTATACAGTATATATTAACAACCCTGAGAGTCCTTCTGGTTCCTTCCCCCCCCCCCCCCCCCCCCCGATCCTGGGCTGCTGCTGCTGCCTTCTTTTTTCCATTCCATCTATCTTTCTGCGAGGTATTCGACGAACGGTTGCCACCGCCTGGTGAACCCTTGAGCTGACCCCCTTAGAACGAACTTAATCCGCTCTAGCTTTATAAACCCTGCCATGTCATTTATCCAGGTCTCCACCCCCGGGGGCTTGGCTTCTTTCCACATTAGCAATATCCTGCGCCGGGCTACTAGGGACACAAAGGCCAAAACATTGGCCTCTCTCGCCTCCTGCACTCCCGGCTCTTGTGCAACCCCAAATATAGCCAACCCCCAGCTTGGTTCGACCCGGACCCCCACTACTTTTGAAAGCACCTTTGTCACCCCCATCCAAAACCCCTGTAGTGCAGGGCATGACCAAAACATATGGGTATGATTCGCTGGGCTTCTCGAGCACCTCGCACACCTATCCTCCACCCCAAAAAATTTACTGAGCCGTGCTCCAGTCATATGCGCCCTGTGTAATACCTTAAACTGAATCAGGCTTAGCCTGGCACACGAGGACGACGAGTTTACCCTGCTTAGGGCATCTGCCCACAGCCCCTCCTCGATCTCCTCCCCCAGCTCTTCTTCCCATTTCCCTTTTAGTTCATCTACCATAGTCTCCCCTTCGTCCCTCATTTCCCTATATATATCTGACACCTTACCATCCCCCACCCATGTTTTTGAGATCACTCTGACCTGCACCTCTTGTGTCGGGAGCTGCAGGAATTCCCTCACCTGTTGCCTCGCAAAAGCCCTCAGTTGCATATACCTGAATGCATTCCCTTGGGGCAACCCATATTTCTCGGTCAGCGCTCCCAGACTCGCGAACTTCCCATCCACAAACAGATCTTTCAGTTGCGTTATTCCTGCTCTTTGCCACATTCCATATCCCCCATCCATTCCCCCCGGGGCAAACCTATGGTTGTTTCTTATCGGGGACCCCCCCAAGGCTCCAGTCTTTCCCCTATGCCGTCTCCACTGTCCCCAAATCTTCAGTGTAGCCACCACCACCGGGCTTGTGGTGTAGTTCCTCGGTGAGAACGGCAATGGGGCTGTCACCATAGCCTGTAGGCTAGTCCCCCTACAGGACGCCCTCTCTAATCTCTTCCACGCCGCTCTCTCCTCCTCTCCCATCCACTTACTCACCATTGAAATATTAGCGGCCCAATAATACTCACTTAGGCTCAGTAGTGCCAGCCCCCCCCTATCCCTGCTACGCTGTAAGAATCCCTTCCTCACTCTCGGGGTCTTCCCGGCCCACACAAAACCCATGATGCTCTTTTCAATCCTTTTAAAAAAATGCTTCGTGATCACCACCGGGAGGCACTGAAACACAAAGAGGAATCTCGGGAGGACCACCATCTTAACCACCTGCACCCTCCCTGCCAGTGACAGGGATACCATATCCCATCTCTTGAAATCCTCCTCCATTTGTTCCACCAACCGCGTTAAATTTAACCTATGCAATGTGCCCCAATTCTTGGCTATCTGGATCCCCAGGTAACGAAAGTCCCTTGTTACCTTCCTCAACGGTAGGTCCTCTATTTCTCTACTCTGCTCCCCTGGATGCACCACAAACTACTCACTTTTCCCCATGTTCAATTTATACCCTGAAAACTCCCCAAACTCCCCAAGTATCCGCATTATTTCTGGCAACCCCTCCGCTGGGTCTGCCACATATAGTATCAAATCGTCCGCATACAAAGATACCCGGTGTTCTTCTACTCCTCTAAGTACTCCCCTCCACTTCTTGGAACCCCTCAACGCTATCGCCAGGGGCTCAATCGCCAGTGCAAACAATAATGGGGACAGAGGGCATCCCTGCCTTGTACCTCTATGGAGCCGAAAATATGCAGATCCCCGTCCATTCATGGCCACGCTCGCCATCGGGGCCCTATACAACAGCTGCACCCATCTAACATACCCCTCTCCAAAACCAAATCTCCTCAACACCTCCCACAAATAATCCCACTCCACTCTATCAAATGCTTTCTCGGCATCCATCGCCACTACTATCTCCGTTTCCCCCTCTGGTGGGGGCATCATCATTACCCCTAACAGCCTCCATATATTCGTGTTCAGCTGTCTCCCCTTCACAAACCCAGTTTGGTCCTCGTGGACCACCCCCGGGACACATTCCTCTATTCTCATTGCCATTACCTTAGCCAGGATCTTGGCATCTACATTTAGGAGGGAAATAGGTCTATAGGACCTGCATTGTAGCGGGTCCTTTTCCTTCTTTAAGAGAAGCGATATCGTTGCTTCAGACATAGTCGGGGGCAGTTGTCCCCTTTCCTTTGCCTCATTAAAGGTCCTCGTCAATACCGGGGCGAGCAAGTCCACATATTTTCTATAGAATTCGACTGGGAATCCATCCGGTCCCGGGGCCTTTCCCGCCTGCATGCTCCTAATTCCTTTCACCACTTCTTCGACCTCGATCTGTGCTCCCAGTCCCACCCTTTCCTGCTCTTCCGCCTTGGGAAATTCCAGCCGATCCAAAAAGCCCATCATTCTCTCCCTCCCATCCGGGGGTTGAGCTTCATATAATTTTTTATAAATGTCTTGAACACTCCATTCACTCTCTCCGCTCCCCGCTCCATCTCTCCTTCCTCATCCCTCACTCCCCCTATTTCCCTCGCTGCTCCCCTTTTCCTCAATTGGTGTGCCAGCAACCTTCTCCCCATATTCGTACTGTACACCCTGTGCCTTCCTCCAATGTGCCTCTGCAGTGCCCGTAGTCAGCAAGTCAAATTCTACATGTAGCCTTTGCCTTTCCCTGTACAGTCCCTCCTCCGGTGCTTCCGCATATTGTCTGTCCACCCTCAAAAGTTCTTGCAGCAACCGCTCCCGTTCCTTACTCTCCTGCTTCCCTTTATGTGCCCTTATTGATATCAGCTCCCCTCTAACCACCGCCTTCAGCGCCTCCCAGACCACTCCCACCTGGACCTCCCCATTATCATTGAGTTCCAAGTACTTTTCAATGCACCCCCTCACCCTTAGACACACCCCCTCATCTGCCATTAGTCCCATGTCCATTCTCCAGGGTGGGCGCCCTCCTGTTTCCTCCCCTATCTCCAAGTCTACCCAGTGTGGAGCGTGATCCGAAATGGCTATAGCCGTATACTCCGTTCCCCTCACCTTCGGGATCAACGCCCTTCCCAGCACAAAAAAGTCTATTCGCGAGTAGACTTTATGGACATAGGAGAAAAACGAGAACTCCTTACTCCTAGGTCTGCTAAATCTCCACGGGTCTACACCTCCCATCTGCTCCATAAAATCTTTAAGTACCTTGGCTGCTGCCGGCCTCCTATCCAGCCCTGGTTCCAACACCGTATTAAAATCTCCCCCCATTATCAGCTTTCCCATCTCTAGGTCCGGAATGCGACCTAGCATCCGCCTCATAAAATTGGCATCATCCCAGTTCGGGGCATATACGTTTACCAAAACCACCGTCTCCCCCTGTAGTTTGCCACTCACCATCACGTATCTGCCCCCGTTATCCGCCACTATAGTCTTTGCCTTGAACATTACCCGCTCCCCACCAATATAGCCACCCCCCTGTTTTTCGCATCTAGCCCCGAATGGAACACCTGCCCCACCCATCCTTTGCGTAGCCTAACCTGGTCTATCAGTTTCAGGTGCGTTTCCTGTAACATAACCACATCTGCCTTAAGTTTCTTAAGGTGTGCGAGTACCCGTGCCCTCTTTATCGGCCCGTTCAGCCCTCTCACGTTCCACGTGATCAGCCGGGTTGGGGGGCTTCCTACCCCCCCCTTGTCGATTAGCCATCCCCTTTTTCCAGCTCCTCACCCGGTTCCCACGCAGCTGTATCTCCCCCAGGCGGTGCCCCCCCGCCCATCCCCTCCCATACCAGCTCCCCCCTCTCCCCAGCAGCAGCAACCCAGTAATTCCCCCCTCCCACCCCCCCCCCCGCTAGATCCCCCGCTAGCGTAATTACTCCCCCCATGTTGCTCCCAGAAGTCAGCAAACTCTGGCCGACCTCGGCTTCCCCCCGTGACCTCGGCTCGCACCGTGCGACGCCCCCTCCTTCCTGCTTCTCTATTCCCGCCATGATTATCATAGCGCGGGAACCAAGCCCGCGCTTCTCCCTTGGCCCCGCCCCCAATGGCCAACGCCCCCATCTCCTCCACCTCCTCTCCTCCCCCCATCACCACCTGTGGAAGAGAGAAAAGTTACCACATCGCAGGATTAGTACATAAAACTCCTATTTCCCCCCTTTTTAACCCCCATCTTCGCCCCCCACATTCGCCCCACCACTTTGTTCAAACGTTCTTTTTAATAACCCGCTCATTCCAGTTTTTCTTCCACAATAAAAGTCCACGCTTCATCCGCCGTCTCAAAGTAGTGGTGCCTCCCTCGATATGTGACCCACAGTCTTGCCGGTTGCAGCATTCCAAATTTTATCTTCTTTTTATGAAGCACCGCCTTGGCCCGATTAAAGCTCGCCCTCCTTCTCGCCACCTCCGCACTCCAGTCTTGATAAACGCGGATCACCGCGTTCTCCCATTTACTGCTCCGAGTTTTCTTTGCCCATCTAAGGACCATTTCTCTATCCTTAAAACGGAGGAATCTCACCACTATGGCTCTGGGAATTTCTCCTGCTCTCGGTCCTCGCGCCATCACTCGGTATGCTCCCTCCACCTCCAACGGACCCGCCGGGGCCTCCGCTCCCATTAACGAGTGCAGCATCGTGCTCACATATGCCCCGACGTCCGCTCCCTCCGCACCTTCAGGAAGACCAAGAATCCTCAGGTTGTTCCTCCTTGCGTTGTTCTCCAGTGCCTCCAACCTTTCCACACATCGTTTCTGATGTGCCTCATGCATATCCGTCTTCACCACCAGGCCCTGTATGTCGTCCTCATTCTCGGCTGCCTTTGCCTTCACGACCCGAAGCTCCCGCTCCTGGGTCTTTTGTTCCTCCTTTAGCCCGTCGATCGCGTGTAGTATCGGGGCCAACAGCTCTTTCTTCATTTCCTTTTTGAGCTCTTCCACACAGCATTTCAAGAACTCTTGTTGTTCAGGGCCCCATGTTAAACTGCCACCTTCCGACGCCATCTTGGTTTTTCCTTGCCTTCCTTGCCGCTGTTCTAAAGGATCCACTGCAATCCGGCCACTTTCTCCTCCTTTTTTCATCCGTATCCAGGGGGGATTCCCTTCTGGTTTACCGCACAGTGTTTTTAGCCGTCAAAATTGCCGTTGGGGCTCCTATCAAGAGCCCAAAAGTCCGTTTCACCGGGAGCTGCCCAAACGTGCGACTCAGCTGGTCATCGCCGCACCCGGAAGTCTCCGCGCAAACGTAATTAACAAAGCCGGCTTGATGAAGTTGAAAATAAAACCGAATATCTGAAACACAGTTTGGGTCCTGAGCGACTATAATGAGAAAAATATTGCCACTCTAGGTGCTTGTAACCGACAGGTGGAAGTTAAGAGGAAGAAATATTTAATCAAGTTCATAATAGTTCAATCATCATGGACATCGTTATTGGGCACAAGCCGCCTGTGAGCAGTTACAACTGGTGAGGCATGTGTACAGCATGGTGCAAAAACCACAGTGTGCCATTGAGCAAATAATAGAGATTTTCCCAAGTATTCCAAAGAATGTTGCCATTCCAATACAAAATCCAGCTCAAGGATAATGTTTGTCCAGTAATTCACCCGCCTGCGCCACTTCGAGAACTCCTTAAGCCCGACCTTGATAAGATGCAGAGGTTAGGCGGTGTGGAGAAAGTGGAAGAGTCAATCAACTGGGTTAGCTCGATGGTGTGCCTGATGAAGCGAGTTGTGCATTTGCATAGATCCCAAGGATCTGAATGAAAACATAAAACGGGAACACTACCAAATCCCCAAATGAGAGGAGATTACATGTGAGATGAAAAATGCCACAGTTATTGGCAAAATTGATGCTTCCAGGTGATTCTGGCAGCTGAGATTGGACAAGGTCAGCACACTTTTGTGCACCTTTAATACACCGTTCGGGCGGTACTGTTTTTTAAGAATGCCCTTTGACATCATCTCTGCATCGGAGATTTTCCACAGAGCGATAGAACAGATCATGGAAAACCTTCCTGGAGTTTGCGTTTATGTTATGATATAGTGATCTGGGCATCAAATATGGCAGAGCACAATAAAAGACTACGACAAGTCATGCACAGGATTGAGAAGTAAGGGCTCAAGTTCAACAAAGACAAGTGTCAGTTTAGGATCAAAGCGATCACCTGTTTAGGAGACAAATTATCAGCACAAAGAGCATAGCCGGATTCTGAGAAACTAAAAGCCATTGTCAGCATGCCTCATCCGCATAAAAGAAAGCGGTACTACATTTGCTTGGAATGGTGAATATTGTGGGAAAATTCATCCCCAACTTAGCCTCAAAAACAGTGTACCTCAGGAATTTAACAAGGAAGGCTGTTCCGTTTGAATGGACTGACAGTCATGAGACAGAATGGTCTAACCTGAAAAATGCTTTGACCACCACACCAGGTTTAGCGTACTTTGACCCAGCAAAGAACACAAAGATATTGACTGATGCCAGCCAGCATTGACTAGGAGCAGTTTTGCTTCAAGAAAACGCTGACAAGACATGGCAACCGGTAGCATACGGATCAGGGCAATGACAGAAACCGAGAAACTGTATGCCCAAATCGAGAAAGAATGTCTCGGACCAGTGGTGGGAATTGAAAAATTCCACGATTACGTTTACAGCCTGTCAATGTTCACTGTAGAGACCGATCATAGACCACTAGTGTCCATTATTCGAAAGAACCTAAGTGAGATGTCACCTCGAATCCATGAAGCTAAAGAGGTATGACTTTGAGTTAGTGTATTTGCCGGGCAAACACATAGTGATTGCAGATGCCCTTTCCAGAGCAACCGACAATAGGGAGCGGACAGACATATCGGAAATATTACAGGGACAGGTCGATCTGGTGATAGAAATCCTGCCTGTATCAGAGAACAAATCAGAATTGATCAAGGCTGAAACAGAGAAACATGAAAACTTGCAGAGGGTCGCCCAGCATATGGGACAGGGATGGCCTACAGATTCATGCTCCAAGTACTGGAACGTCAGGCACAAACTGAGCTACATCAATGGCTCAGAAAAAACAGAATAGTTATTCCACAATCATTACGGCACATGATCTTCGGGGAGATTCACGAAGGGCACTTGGGGATTGAGAAGTGCAAGACACAGGCCAGAGAATCGGTTTATTGGCCGGGGATCAATCAGGGCATTCAATGAACAGTGGAACACTGTGAAACATGCCAATGATATCAGAATCATCAACGCAAGCAACCCATGACTGAAAGTGAGCTAGTCAATAAACCGTGGATGAAGATCGGGGTTGATCTTTTTACTTGGATGGCACTGAATACATGCTGCTAATTGATTACTACACCCAGAGGTAATGAAACTACTGAATTCCAGCAATGCCAGCATGATCCGAGGTTTTTGCACATCATGGCAAATTGTTATGTGCGACAACGGTCCCTGCTTTGACAGTTGGGTGCGGCACGATTTCGCTAGGAGATAAGATTTCAAGCACATCACCTCCAGTCTGCACTACCCTCAATCCAATGGGCAAGCGGAAAAAGGGGTTCACATCGCTGAGACTGTGCTCAAGAAGGCCATTGCTTCATACAGTGACACGTATCTAGCCCTGTTGGCATACAGTACCCTACCACTGAACAAGGGGTTAGCTCCAGCTCAACTGCTAATGGGTAGGAAACTGCGGACAACACTTCTCAGCATTCCTGGAAAAATCCGTAATAAGCCCATAATGCAAAAAATCGCTGTGCAAAAGGAGAAACAAACACACTACCACAGCCGCTCCAGCGGAATATTGGACGGTTTGGGACCAGATGATACCGTCAGGGTTGAGACACCACAAGGATAGTCCATGACTGTCAAAGTCATAAGACAGGCAGGTCCCAACTCCTTTGTCGTTCTCATGGATCAAGGCTCAATATTGAACCACAATCGCAGAGTGTTGCTAAAGTTGAAGGCGAATCACCCATTTACTCTTCAATCAAGACTGGATGATGGGGCTGCTCCTCCTTGTACGCCTGAGACTATGCACATGGCTGTAGAAACACCGAACATTGAAGCATCCAATGAGCAAGTTAGCTTACTGGAAAATAACCAGACTACCTCGTCCTCACCTCGAGACTTGAACGGTCCACCAGGGTTCGAAGACAACCTGATAGATTGAAGTTATGAGCATCACCAGCCTGATTGATTGAACTGATGAACAGTCACGTTTGCTTGCATGCAGCTTTACATGACTAAAATTAATGTATATGTGTATAGTTTGAATGTAAATGATTATGATTCAAAATCATTTAGAAAGAAAAGAGGATGTGATGATCGACAGACTACCATCTGTATATAATCTTGGTAGATCATCATTATCTGTGTATTAGAAGTTATATGTTTTACTGCTATAGTTCTAGCATCCGACCAGCAGGTGGTGCGAGTATGCAGGTACATGACCTGGACACGTGTGTTCCAGGACAAGGTGTTAGTAAGGAGTTATAGCCATCCATAATGGTGTCTGGCAAGGGATGCTGGGAAAAGTGGCCAAGGTCGAGTACAAGTAGGTTGCAGCTCAAATAAACTCTAAAGCTGCAGCCTAGACTCTTGCAATACACAAGAAAAAGGCCATCTCCAGGTCATCCCAGGACAATAGGACTTGCATGTTAATTTCACTGAGCTAACAGACACAATGGCGCCTACTTTCCTTGTTTGGAAGGGCCTACATGCCCTGGACACCTGTGGACATGGCTGGTAAGGGCACGCTCCACCATCAAGGTGGCGGACCTTGATTGGACTTTAGGGTGATTGAACCCTGACCGATTGATTGGTGGTCCACCTGGGACTGCCCAAAAGGCCGCAAAATCCACAGGGCTAAAAGATGCTGCGCAAGTCTATGATCTCTCTCTGCAGCAGCAACGAAACAACGGCGACCTTCACCGGCCAACGCGGTGAAGACCATCGCCCAACCAACAGAAGGAACACCAAAGCCATGAACAGATCAGACCAAGGACCGGACATCGAGGATTGCAGGATTCAGGATCACAGATAAAGGCCAATATCTGTCCGGTACTTGTCAGTCACTCTGAAGTTAAGTCAAGGTCTTGTATGAACTTGATCTGTAATATAATTTATGTTGTGTGTGTGTGTGATTGTACAACCTTAACATTGAGTGCACGTGAATAAATATTGATTGTTTAAAGAAACAGACTTGCAGTCATTTGTCCACTGTATACGAGTTAAGACACACTGGTTTAGCAACAGAGTTGATAGCAGTTGCATATTAGATTAGCTCTGTAGTATCTTTTAAAAACAATTTTGAGTACCCAATTCATTTTTCCAATTAAAGGGCAATTTAGCGTGGCCAATCCACCTAGCTTGCACATCTTTGGGTTGTGGGGGGCGAAACACATGCAAACACAGGGAGAATGTGCAAACTCCACACGGACAGTGACCCAGAGCCGGGATTGAACCTGGAACCTTGGCGCCGTGAGGCCGCAGTGCTAACCCACTGTGCCACCGTGCTGCCCAGCTCTGTAGTATCTTAGTGTAAGTTAGTGTTCGACCATTATTCTCAACTGTATTAGTCTTAGACATTAAAGTAACCCTTTATAGTTTTAGTAATAAATAGTTTTGTTGTAAAACAAAGTCTAATGTTCTTTGGAAACACTACCACATCAAGATTCAACATCAGCATAATCAAAGAACATAACATGGTTTGCCACTTGTCCACTTACTCATTAGCATATTCTCTCTTAAAGCTATATCACAACAGGCCACCTGCCACCTTACCCTCTCACCCACCTGCCACCTTACCCCCTCACCCACCTGCCACCTTACCCCCTCACCCACCTGCCACCTTACCCCCTCATCCACCTGCCACCTTACGCCCTCACCCACCTGCCACCTTACCCCCTCACCCACCTGCCACCTTACCCTCTCATCCACCTGCCACCTTATCCCCTCACCCACCTGCCACCTTACCCCCTCACCCACCTTACCCCCTCACCCACCTGCCACCTTACCCTCTCATCCACCTGCCACCTTATCCTCTCACCCACCTGCCACCTTACCCCCTCACCCACCTTACCCCCTAACCCACCTGCCACCTTACCCCCTCATCCACCTGCCAGTGTACCCCCACCCATCTGCCACCTTACCCCCTCACCCACCTGCCACCTTACCCCCTCACCCACCTTACCCCCTCACCCACCTGCCACCTTACCCCCTCATCCACCTGCCAGTGTACCCCCTCACCCATCTGCCAGCTTACCCCCTCATCCACCTGCCACCTTACTCCCTCACCCACATACTGTTACTCTACCCCAACACGCACCATAAAAATTTATCTTCTTCCCATGGCTTCTCAAAGTAGCTTTTGGGGTTTTAAACTTACTGGAATAATGAAACTTGTGTCGTAAAGAGGAGGCGTGACTTTGCTTCCCCCAGTGAAATCCCCCTGAATGAAATCCCTTCAAATGGCTCCAGGGTACACTTCTGAATGGCATGGTTTGCGGCTCCAGGAGAAATGGTATCAAGCAGGGAAATGGGATCAGAGTATACTCTGATGGTGATTGCCACTCCTTGGAAGACTTGGCCCATTCTCGATTAGCTTCCAAACGAATCGGTTTTGCAATCACTTTGACGCTGCACTGAGCTGTGGATGCACTGAGCCAAAGCCAGTTCAGTGAGATAAATTGATTTCACACACCACCTAGTGTCGGTTTGAAGCAGGTGCAATTGATAACATTTCCCCAGTATCATTCCATACTCAGTGGGCGGGATTCTCCACTCCCGCGCCGAAGTGGCCGCGCCGTCGTGAACGGCGTCGAGGTTCACGACGGCGCGAAACGGCCCCGATCCTGACCGATTCAGGCCCCTACAATGGGCTAGGATCGGGGCAGCGTCATCTACACGCGCCAGGCCTTGTCGCCCGCGTAAAGGCGGCGCTGCATAGATGACGCGGCCGGCGCCGCATAACTGGCGTCATACGCTCATGCACGGGTTGGCCGGTGCCAACCCACGCATGCGTGGTTGCCGTCCTCTCTATGTCCGCCCCGCAAGAAGATGGCGGACGGATCTTGCGGTGCCGCGTAAGGAAGGAGGTCCTCCTTCAGAGAGGACGGCCCGACGATCGGTGGGCACCGATCGTGGGCCATCCCACATTTGAGGTACCCCCTGGTGCAGGATCCCCCCTCACCCCCCCCATGTGCCCCCCCCCCCCACCGTTCACGCGCTGTTCCCGACGGCAGCGACCAGGTGTGGATGGCGCCGGGGGGAACCCGCCGTTTTGGCCTGGCCGCTCGGTCCATCCGGGTCTGAGAATAGCGGGGGTGCCGGAGAATCGCCATTTTGGGTGTCTCCAGCGATTCTCCGGCCTGCAGCCCGCGGAACTCGACCGGGCCGTTCCCGCCGCTTGGAAGAATCGTGGGAGGGCGTCGGACCGGCGTCCCCGGGAAATTTTGGCGGCCCAGGCGATTCTCCCAACCGGCGCGGGAGTGGAGAATCTCGCCCCTACCTCTGACATTGGGAGAAGGGGCGTGAAAATGCCAAGTTAATCCATTTCCCTGTTTTAAGTGCAGGTGTAACTTTGCAGACTTCCAGTTCTCCAATCCTCTGGCACATCCCCATAATGGAACTGGAGGATTGTAAGATTGTAGCCTCTGTAATTCCCATCCTTTTATTTCTTCATAACCTGGGGTGCATCCCATCTGGAACATATGTATTTTCTACTTTGATGACAACCATTCCTTTAAGCGCCCCTTCTCCATGTATTTTTTTATCCTATCCAGTATTGCTATTACCACTTCCTTTACTGCTCCATTGACAGCATTTTCTTCCAAATTGGAGAAAGATGCAACAATTCAGTATTTCAGCTATGTCCTCTTTTCCACAAGACAATCTCCTTTTGGTTGTAGTCAGCCCCACACTCCCTTCTATTACTCTATTATTATTATTATATGCTGACAAAACACTTCTCAGTTCCCTTTTAAGTTAACTGCTAATCGATTCTCATGCTGAGACAGAAATGTAAATTGGGCTTCCGATTCACTAACACCTGGGTTTTACACCACGGCCCAAGTCCGCATTACTGTGATGTTTTCATTCTCTGTCCTTCAAAAAACAGTTCAATTCGTCATTCACTCACACAGGCAACAAGGGTATGCTTTACTTGAATAAGCTGAGGCAAAAGGGACAGACACGAGCAAGAATGTTCGGAAGAAAGTTCCAGAAAATGTTTAACGATTGAAGTTTTGCCTTTTGATGCCTTTGTTCTATTTTTAAATTTGGATCAAAAATGTAACACTGAGCAGGGTCAACTCCACCTTCTCCTGCTCAAGGCTCAGCCTCATAGAACATAGAAAAATACAGCACAGAACAGGCCCTTCGGCCCACGATGTTGTGCCTAACCTTTGTCCTAGATTAATCATGGATTATCATAGAATTTACAGTTCAGAAGGAGGCCATTCTGGAAAGAGCACCCTACCCAAGGTCAACACCTCCACCCAACACGAAGGGCAATTTTGGACACTAAGGGCAATTTATCATGGCCAATCCACCTAACCTGCACATCTTTGGACTGTGGGAGGAAACCCACGCACACACGGGGAAGATGTGCAGACTCCGCACAGACAGTGACCCAAGCCGGAATCGAACCTGGAACCCTGGCGCTGTGAAGCAGTTGTGCTATCCACAATGCTACCGTGCTGCCCTTAAGAACAAATTAATCTACACTATATCATTCTACCGTAATCCATGTACCTATCCAATAGCCGCTAGACGGTCCCTAATGTTTCCGACTCAACTACTTCCACAGGCAGTGCATTCCATGCCGCCACTACTCTCTGGGTAAAGAACCTACCTCTGACATCCCCCATATATCTTCCACCATTCACCTTAAATTTATGTCCCCTTGTAATGGTTTGTTCCACCCGGGGAAAAAGCCTCTGACTGTCTCCTCTATCTATTCACCAGCTAAAGGTGGTGCACAGAGCCCACCTGACCAGAATGCGAATGAGCAGGTTCCTCCCGGAGGAGGAGGCCAAACGTGAATGGTGCCAGAGGGGCTCGGCAAACCACACCCATATGTTCTGGGCTTGTCCCAAGTTTGCTGGGTTCTGGACAGCCTTCTCCGAGGCAATGTCCAAGGATGTGGGGGTGAGGGTGAAGCCATGCCCAATTGTGGCAATCTTCTGCATATCGGAGCAGCCAGAGTTACACATGGGGAAGGGGGCTAACGCCCTTGCTTTCGCTTCCCTAATCGCACGCCGGAGAATCCTGCTCGGCTGGTGATCAGCAGCATCACCCACAGCTGCAGACTGGCTCGCTGACCTCTCGGAATTGCTCCATCTGGAGAAGATTAAGTAAAGTACGCCATCCGAGGGTCGGAGGAAGGCTTCCTAGATACTTGGGGGCAGTTCGTCGGCCTGTTCCAAAACCTGTTCGAGGCCAGCACCGAGGAGTAAGATGGGGGAACGGGAAATATAGGAAGAAAGGACAAGGGAAAATAAAGTCAGGAGGGGGAACCATAGGAATGCGCAACCTGGGGGGACGGAGGTGGGTGAAGGGGAGAAAAGGCTGGAAAGACACAAAAGGGAACAACATGGGAGGGTGGGGGGAACCCCCCCCCCCCCTTTTCAATCACAGGAGAAACACAACCGAAGTTGGCGGGGGAAGAAAAGAGAGGGGGAGGAGGAAGGGGAGAGAAAAGGGGTGGACACAAGTGGGGGAGGGGGGCAGGGAGGGGCAGGCTGGGGGGGAGGGTGGGGGGAGGGACCACATGCCGAGCCAGAGGGTGGCAAAATGTAAATAGGGTATGATGCACTGTCAATTATGACGAGACGAGAGTAGAGAGTAATTGAGGCTTTATTAAGAAGTTGCTTCCTGCAGCTGCTGCCAAACTGGCTGCAGCTCGGTGAGCACACACATTTATACTCCGCCTACTGGGCTAAGCCAGCAGGCAGGGATCTACCCCCGTACCTGTAGCACAGGAGCCTTACCGTATTACTTCTCATATATGTAATATATACAAACATTGGTGACTACCACATTCACCCCCTGTTAAAAAAGAGTCCAGCGGCGGGGGGGTGGAAAAACTATTTACAGGTATGTAAGCATTTTTAAAGTGTACAGTTTGGGGAAAATTCACAAATTTAGCCGGTCGGGTGCCTTGATCCTCCGTTGTGAGCGCTGCAGTTCCGGTGGCGATGCAGGCACCGGCTTGGTCGCCGGTGACTCCGGGAGCGTGTAGTCCTCATCTTCACCCCCGGGTGGAACCAATGGGAGGACGGATCGTCCTGGAGCGAGAGCTGTGGTGAGGTGAGCTCGGGGGAGGATGGGTGGCACCGGGACAATTGGGGGGGGGGGGGGACCCAGCTGGTGCCAGGTCCCTGAGGGTGACTGTGTCTTGGCGGCCGTCGGGGTATGCCACGTAGGCGTACTGCGGGTTTGCATGGAATAGCTGTACCCTCTCGACCAACGGGTCCGCCTTGTGGAGCTGCACGTGTTTGCGGATGAGAACGGGTCCTGGAGCTGCCAGCCACGTTGGGAGCGAAACCCCAAAGGTGGACTTCCTGGGGAAGGCAAGGAGACGTTCATGGGGGGCTGCATTAGTCGCAGTGCAGAGTAGCGATCGGATGGAGTGAAGGGCGTCGGCGAGGACCTCCTGCCAGCGGGAAACCGGGAGATTTTTAGACCGCAGGGCCAGCAGGACGACCTTCCAGACCGTCCAGTTCTCCCTCTCCACTTGCCCATTTCCCCGGGGGTTGTAGCTGGTCGTCCTGCTCGAGGCAATGCCCTTGCTGAGCAGGAAGTGACACAGCTCATCACTCATAAAGGAGGATGCCCGGTCGCTGTGGACGTAAGCGGGGAAACCGAACAGAGTGAAGACGCTATTGAGGGCTTCGATGACTGTGGCAGACGACATATCGGGCATGGGATGGCGAAGGGGAATCTGGAGTATTCATCGACCACATTAAGGAAGTACGTGTTTCGGTCGGAGGAGGGGAGGGGCCCTTTGAACTCCATGCTGAGGCGTTCAAAGGGGCGGGAGGCCTTCACCAGGTGCGCTCGGTCTGGCCGGTAGAAGTGCGGTTTGCACTCCGCGCAGACCTGGCAGTCTTTGGTGATAGCCCTGACTCCCGCAATGGAGTAGGGTAGGTTGCGGGCCTCTATAAAGTGAAAGAACCGGGTGACCCCTGGGTGATAGAGACCATTGTGTAGGGCCCGGAGTCGGTCCACTTGTGCGCTGGCACATGTACCACGGGATAGGGCATTGGGGGCTCGTTGAGCTTACCGGGGCGATACAAAATCTCGTAATTATAGGTGGAGAGCTCGATCCTCCGCCTCAAGATTTTATCATTTTTGATCTTGCCCCGCTGTGTGTTATTGAACATGAAGGCAACCGACCGTTGGTCAGTGAGGAGAGTGAATCTTCTGCCGGCCAGGTAATGCCTCCAGTGCCGCACAGCTTCTACGATGGCTTAGGCCGCTTTTCGATGGAGGAGTGCCAAATTTCGGAGGCATGGAGGGTGCGGGATATATACAAACAGTGGTGACTACCACAGGGTAAATTAAGGGAAGGACAAAACAAACCTTTCTGTACAATATAGTAAATAAACGCGGCTAACATTTTATATAACTGTTTATAAATTATGAAAATGCAACAAAAAGATTTAAAAAAAACATAAATGCATGAAAATCTCTCAAGACGTCGCAATGTGAAGCCCGCCCATATTGTTCGGCAAATCTGCATATTAGAGAGAGACAGCTAGCCTCACTCTAACATGCAGTTCCCTGAGGTAACCAAGGCGTTGGGATCTACCCCATTTGCCTTGGAGACTGTGGGTGAGCGTTGTTCAATACTGGTCTCCACAAAAAGAGACGGCGCTCATTTGTGAAGAATGATACGCTGGCACTGCTGGTCCCAGCCTGGCACACGGTAGCACAGTGGTTAGCGCTGTTGCTTCACAGCGCTAGGGTCACTGTATGTGCGGAGCCTGCATGTTCTCCCCGTGTCTATGTGGATTTCCTCCGGGTGCTCCGATTTCCTCCCACAAGATGTGCTTGTTAGGTCAATTAGACATTCTGAATTCTCAATCTGTGTACCTGAGCAGGCGCTGGAGTGTGGCGACTAGGGGATTTTCACAGTAACTTCATTGCAGTGCAAATGTAAGCCAATGTGACAATAATAAAGATTAATTAATGAATAAGAGTCAGTCAGTCTCTAAAAATTAAAGTCTTCTGACAATAAGATGGGGTGGGGGAGAATGGGGAGGTGCTGAAGTGGAGGAAGGTCTCTTGTCAGTGTTGAGGGTGGATGGGGGGGTGGGTCTTGCCAGTGATCTGGGGGTGGGGGGAGGGTAGGTTGGTCAGCAGCATGCTGGGATCAGGACCCCCTTGCAAAATGCTCCCCTGGTTTCTGAGAGCAGGCCCTGTCAGCGAGATTAGTCTCAACTTTCTCAGTTCCAGCGAGAACCTCGGTGTGCCATGGAATTTTTTCTGAGTGCCATCAAGGTCGCTACCAGCGCCAGCGGGAATCACTCTGGTTTTCCCACTGGTGGGAGCACTTACCGATCGGGAGAATGGCGGCCGCTAACTCTGTTTCTCTCACTGGATTCTGCCAGACCTGCTGAGCATTTCCAGCATTTTGTGTTTCTTTCAGATTTCCAGTATTTGCTGGACTGTGCTCTTCTAACCACTAAATCTGTTCTCCTGTACTTTAGATACTACCACCGTATTGCAGGGCCCTACCTCACAGTCTCTTGTTCAAAATACACTCAGGTACATTTTAACTCGTCCTCCTTGGTATTACAGGGTGGTAATGGCCTCACACTAGGATCAATAATTTGATGTGGCCGGCACAATTTTGATAGAGGCCTCCCAGGCCCACTGATGGTAGACCTGTTTTAATACGTGAATCAAGGTTGTGGAATCGTAATCCCTTTTATAGGCTGGAAATGGTGGGAGTGTGTGCCAAGTTGGCTTTGCTCCACAGATCATAAAGCCCAATAACTCCAGCATTGATAACTTTCAAATTTCCTGGGGCACCAGAGGCCACTTGTGCCTGGGAGATGCCCCTTTTTAATTTTAACACCTCCCGCTGTACACCATGATGGCAGGTTGATAGAGGTTCTCCTGAATCCAGTGAGCTGCATGAGGACACCTATTTGATGCTCTGACCCAATATGAATGGCTACAATGCTGGACTGCACTCTTTGGGCAAGTGGATGGCGTATTTGGTTAGTTGGATACGCAGAAGTCAAAACTGACCCATGGCTACCAAACATGTTAATTCTAAATCCCATGCAGGGTTTGCAGGCTTGCTTGCAAACTAGCTGCTCTTTTTACCAAGCAAAGATACCTCATGAATGAATAGAGTTTCCTCACCACAAAGGACAGGAACACTCGTCACCATATGAGGCAAGATGATAAATTCTTCACGTCTGTGGTCTCATTGTGCAGTTCTCTTCAATACCTGGCTAATTGACTGCACCAAGATCGCCATCCATCACTGTGCTGTAGCTGCGGCTTTTTAAACCCATGCAAATTTATTTTGCTTTAGCTTTAAGCATGACTCATTCCCAAAACCATTCTGCAAGAATAATGGTCAAAGAATTGTGAAGTGTGCCAACTACACAGAGAAATATGAGTGTTGGAGTGACAGTAATTAGACAATTGACACTGTGCAAGTTCAGGAATGAATCATGGTTCAAGGGAGAATGGGAAAGCATAGAAGATGTTTTTTTATTCACTTATGGGATGTGGGCTTTGTTGGTTAGGCCAGCATTTATTGCCCATCCCTAGTTGCCCTTCAGAAGGTAGTGGTGAGTTGCCTTCTTGAACCGCTGCAGTCCTTGAGATGTGGGTACACCCACTGTGCTGTTAGGGAGGGAGTTCCAGGATGTCGCCCAAGCAATAGTGAAGGAACGGCGATATATTTCCAAGTCATATATTTGATATATTTCAAATGTCACTTGGAGGGGAATCTCCAGGTGGTGGGGTTCCAAGGTATCTGCTCTTGTCCTTCTAGATGGTAGTGGTTGTGGATTTGAAAGGTGCTGTCTATGGAACCTTGGTGAGTTGCTGCAGTGCATCTTGTAGATGGTACACACGGCTGCCACTGTTCGTGAGTGATGGACGGTTTGAATGTTTGTGGCAGGGGGAGCAATCAATCGGGCTGCTTTGTCCTGGATGGTGTCGAGCTTCTTGAGTGTCATTGGAGCTGCACTCATCCAGGCAAGTGGAGAGTATTCCATTACACTCCTGACTTGTGTCTTATAGATGGTGGACAGGCTTTGGGGGGTCAGGAGGTGAGTTGTTCGCCATAGGAGTCCTAGCCTTTGACCTGCCCTAATAGCCACAGTATTAATATGGCTAGTCCAGTTCAGCTTTTGATTAATGGTAATGTCCAGGATGTTGATTGTGGGGGATTCAGCGATGGTAATGCCATCAAGGCGTGGTGGTTAGATCCTCTCTTGTAGGAGATGGTCATTACCTGGCACTTGTGTGGCGTGAATGTAACTGGCCACTTGTCAGCTCAAGCCTGGTTATTGTCCAGGTCTTGCTGCAATTGGACATGGACTGCTTCATTATCTGAAGAGTCACGAATGGTGCTAAAAATTGTGTAGTCATCCGCAAATATCCCCTCTCTTGATGGAAGGGTGGCCATTGATGAAGCAGCTGAAGATGGTTGGGCTGAGGGCACTACCCTGAGGAATTTTCACATCTTTTGTTCTCTCTGGGGCCATTAGCACTCTTTCCCCTTGGTTTCTGTGGCTATTAGCACCCGGTTTCCCTGGGTTTCTGTGGTTATGACTCATCTTTCATTCTCACTCCACAGTATAAATATTTCCCACTTTCTCTGTCTGCTAGCTTTGACAAGGAGTCATCAGACTCGAAACGTTAGCTCTTTTCTCTCCCTACAGATGCTGCCAGACCTGCTGAGATTTTCCAGCATTTTCTCTTTGGACCCTGAGGAATTCCTATAGTGATGTCCTGGAGCTGAGATGATTGACCTCCAACCACCAAACCATCTTCCTTTGTGCCAGGTATGACTCCAACCAGCGGAGAGTTTTCCCCTGATTCCCATTTGCTCCAGTTTAGCTCGGACTCCTTGATGCCATACTCGTTCAAATGCTGCCTTGATGTCAAGGGCAGTCACTCTCACCTCACCTCTGGCATTCAGCTCTTTTGTCCATGTTACAACCAAGGCTGTAATGAGGTCAGGATCTGAGTGACCCTGGTGGAACCCAAACTGAGCGTCCATGAATCATAGAATCATAGAATTTACAGTGCAGAGGGAGGCCATTTGGCCCATCGAGTCTGCACCAGCCCTTGGAAAGAGCACCCTAGCTAAGCCCACACCTTCACCCTATCCCCGTAACCAAGTAACCCTACCTAACCTTTTCTTTGGACACTAAGGGCAATTTATCATGGCCAATCCACCTAACCTGCACATCTTTGGACTGTGGGAGGAAACCGGAGCACCCGGAGGAAACTCACGCAGACACGGGGAGAACGTGCAAACTCCGCCCAGGCAGTGACCCAAGCCAGGAATCGACCTGGGACCCTGAAACTGTGAAGCAACTGTGCTAAACACTGTGTTGCCGTTGCTGAATAAGTGCCGCTTGATAGTACTGATGATGGAGAGTAGACTAATAGGGCGGTAATTGGCTGGGTTGGATTTGTCCTGTTTCTTGAGTACAGCCTTCAAGATGGCTGTGCTAAGTGTATTAACCATAACCTTTGGGTTGAAAATTTAAATACCAAGCATGAGAAACCGTATTTGGAGTGCTGCACAACAGGAATACTGAATGGGATTTGAGGGATCTAAACATCAAAAGGAGGTGTGCCAATTGTGTTTCTTTATTCTTTCACAGGTTATGGCCGTCAAAATGTCAGCATTTGTTTTTTTTGTATTTTGAAAATATTTTAAAAAGGCATATATAAATTTAACAATTTTCAAGAGGAAAAAAACAACAAAACAAATAACACCCACCCAACCAACAACCAAACCCAGACAACATTTCCTTACATGGAACCTCTTAGATACACAGTTCCCCAATCTCCCTTTCCCACTAACTATTTCCCACCTCAACCAGCCCCCCATGCCTCCCTCTTTCTCTTAACCCCCCTCTTTATCAAGGTCACCATTTCTTGCCCATTCCTAATTGCCCTTGAACTGAGTGGCATTTCTGTGGGACTGGAGTCACATGGAGGCCAGTCCTGGCAAGGACAGCAGATTTCCTTCCCTAAAAGACATTAACAATTGACAATGGTTCCATGGTCAACATTAGACTCATAAATCCAGATTTTTAAAAAACTTGAATTCAAATTTTACCATGGTTTAGTTCAGATAGTCAGCAATCCTCCAGAATAATGTGGTGTCAAAATCTGGGCACCACAGTTTAGAGGAAGTATGTCAATGCCTTGGAGATGGTGCAAAGGAGAGTTAACAGAAGGGTATTGGGAAGAAAGGAGCTCAGTCATTTGGAGAAACCAGAGAAGTTGTGACTGTTCTCCTTCCAACAGCGGAGAGATATAGAGAGGTTTTGAGTAGGTAAGGGGACAATTATTTCGCTGGCAGGAGGATGATAACCCTGCAGAGGACATGGATTTAAGATAATTGGCAAAAACATCTCGGAGCAAAGTTATGAGAATGTTTTCATGCACTGAGATATTGAGGTGAATTCTCCGCCTCTCCAGCCGGGTGTTTCTCAGTGGCACGCCGTCGCTGGCAGCGGGATTCTTTGTTCCCACCGGATTTCCCATTTTAGGCACCCCCACGCCACTGGGAAACCAGTGGGCGGGGGTACGCGGCCAGCAGAATGGAGAATCCCGCCGGCGGAGATTTCACCCAATTGTAATCTAGAATGTACTGCCTGAAAGGGAAGCAGATTTGTTAGTAACTTTCAAAAGAGAGCTGGATATATACTTGAAAAGGAGAAATTTGCAGTCTATTGGGAAAGCGCAGTGGAGTGGGATTAATTATTTGTTTCTTCCAAATAGCCAGCACGACATGATTGCCTGATTGGCCTTCTTCTATGTTGTATCATTACCTGAGAGTTAATGATGTACACCCTGAAATATTTCATGGGTTAAATCTCTTCTCGGAGTTCAGTTATGCTTATAAGCCATTCAAGAAATGTCCATGCAGCTTTACAACAACATTCGATCTCCCAATTTGTATTTATAGTTTTCTAATCCACACTGTGCCATTTGTTATTTTTCTTCACATATGTCAGGACTGAAATAAGTGCATAACATTGTTTAGAAACAGGAAAAATCTGTTTGTCCCTGTTTGATGGATGAAGCCGCACATTCTAACACCTGCATCAAATCCCGCTGTTCATGACTTGAAAAAAATGGAACCCTATTTCACAAATATAGCCATCATACTTAAAGATAGATACACAACACAGGAGCAGAGTTTTCTTTTATCAGAGAAAAATTCTAACTAATAGTTTTTAATTGCAGCATTTGAAGGTGCTGCTTTTCCAAGCATTCACTCTCTTACCTGCTGGTTCACAGTTGTGTCTCTAATATGGAGGTCACGGCATTCCTCCACATGGAACTCTTCCTTGCACTCACGGCAGAAAACAAACTGAAAGAGTATGAGTGTAAAAAGTATGAATGATATGAACGTAATTGGAAAGTTATTAAGATGGATAAGCAGTTTCATAGAATTTACAGTGCAAAAGGAGGCCATTGCAGCCCATCGAGTCTGCACCGGCCCTGGAAAGAGCACCCTACCCAGGTCCACACCTCCCCGTAACCCAGTAACTGCACCACACCTTTTTGGACACTAAGGGCAATTTAGCATGGCCAATCCACCTAACCTGCATATCTTTGGGCTGTGGGAGGAAACAGGAGCACCAGGAGGAAACCCATGCAAACACGGGGAGAATGTGCAGACTCCGCACAGACAGTGACCCAAGCCGGGAATCGAACCTGGGACCCTGGAGCTGTGAAGCAACCACTGTGCTACCGTGCTCTATGTGGTGATATGCATCACTATAAAGACACAAGGGGTTAATGTAAATACATGTAGACTAGCTAGACATTAGAGGGAGCACCAGAGACATGACACATAGACACTCAACCAATAGAACAGTTAGATAGGACACGACCAATGGGCATTCACGATACACACAGAGGTGACACGACCACAGGAGGGCATTACACCAACCCATATATAAAGGACACAACACACATGATCTTGCTCTTTCCAGTGGAGGCAGTCAGTAAGTAGAGACACAGGGTTGATTCAATATTACACCCACCATGTGGATTGCAGCAGCTGGTTAGTCAGCCTGAGTAGCTATAGAAGGATTAACAGTAGTGGCAAACCCGAGTAGGAGAAGTGTAAATAGTTTAATAAACGTGATGAAGTTATCTCCACGTCTGAACCTTCCTTTGTCAAGTGCACCACAAGGAAGCCGCTTATGCTACGCCTAGAGCATAACAAGACACTCTATACACTAAGTGCCTAAGTGTGGGATTTTCTTATTGTTTTTCCCCAGAGTGAACTCGACCGGGAAAAGACATGTGTAGCCCCCCCGCCCCCCACCCCCCTGGCTACACTGACGTCTTTTCCCACGGAATTTTTAAAGACTCTGAAAAAAAAATCCTGTCGGTGGGTCTCACGATGTCATGCTGGCGGGGTGGGCTCACATTGGCTTCTGACAGATCAGGGTGCCATCTTTAAATGTGCCTCGATCTGAAAAAAAGACATGGAAAACTCCCCTCATCGAACCTCCCCAATGGAAGTTCACCAGGAACTGCCCCCTGGCAGTAGCAGGGGCAGTGCCAGGGGCAGTGCCAGAGGGCAGTGCCTGGGCATGACCCTCTCCCCCCGGGGGCTGTACTTACTTGTGCGCTCCCGGCTGGTCCTGCTTGCGAGTTACCTGTTTCTAAAAACCTGTCACAAACCCTGCTGGCGTGACATCACACTGCTGAAGGAGAGAGAGTACCGTCCAGCTAATCACATTTAAATGTATTATAACGTCACTGGCGGGGAGCGGGGACAATCGAGCAGGGAAATCCCGCAGGCCCAAAACCCCTCTCGATCCTCCCTCCCTTCGCCATTCGCACCCACTGAAAATGAGGACAGAAAATCCACCCCAGGTGTTTCATTGTCTTATGAATACTATCCTGTTCCCCATATTTGCATGGGTCTCACCCCGACAACCCAAAAGATGTGCAGGGTAGATGGATTGGCCACATTAAATTGACCCTTAACTGGAATAAAAATGAAAAACAAAATGAATACTATCCTGTGATTCAGCTGTTGTATTTGCTCGAATGAGAATCCATACTTCTGGAGTAGTCGTACGACTCAAAAAGCGAAGCATCAATCTAATGTTCAAGCTGTACATAAACTTAAGTTCATCCAGAATTCTGCTACCCAAATTTTAATTTCCACTAAGTCACGTCCATCCATCACTCATGTAGTTCCTGATCTATACTGGCACCTGGTCTGGCTATGCCACAATTTTAAAATTCTCATCTTTGGTTTCAAATCCTTCCATGTACTCAACCTTCACTAGAATCCATAGAATCCCTACAGTGCAGAAGGAGGCCAATCAGCCCATTGAGTCTGAACTGACCCCCCAAGAAAGAGCACCCCACCCAGGCCCACACCGCCGCACTACCCTGCATCCCCACCTTACATGCACATCTTTGGGCACCAAGGGGCAATTTAGCATGTCCCATCCACCTTACTTGCATATCTGTGGACTGAGGGAGGAAACTGGAACAGACACGGGGGGAAAGTGCATTTCCACACAGTCCGGGATTGAACTCGGGTCCCTGGTGCTGTGAGGCAGCAGTGCTGACCACTGTGCCATCTTGCCCTCTAGCCCCACAAACCTCCAAGAAATCTGCACTGCTCCACGTCTAGAAAAGGTGTTGGGTGTGGAGGACTGATACGTGTTGAGTGAGGAGGTTTAATGTTAAGGGAATGGAGTTGAGGGGGTTGACATTGGGAATGGGATTGTGAATGAGTTTGGGATTAGCTTCATGAGTAGGTTTGGGAGTAGGATTGTGAGTAGGTTTAGGAATCGGGTTGGGAGCGTACTTAGGAGTGGGTTTGCAAGTTGGTTTGGAAGTGGGCCCTCGAGTCTTGATATTTAGAGCTTTGGGAGTTTCGCAGTTGATATTGGGATTGGGATTATGCGAGTTGATATTGGAAGTAGGAGTGGGAGGAGTGATATTGGGAATGGGTTTGTCTATGGATTTGGTGAGTAAAGGAGGAATTAGGTTGAGTCAGACCAGGCCATGTTGTAGATTTGCAAAACATACTTTCACATTTTATACTATATTGTGTTCGATTGAAGACAATTTTGAGAGTTGTTTCAGTCAAATGTTAACTTCAGTGATTGAAAAGAATGCAAACTGCATCACTTCAGGCAACATGCAAGAGACCAAGGGGGCGATTCTCCAATATTGAGCCCAAGTGTTCGCGCCGTCGTGAACGCCGTCGCATTTTACGACGCCGTGAACTGGGCCCGGGTATGACGGATTCTGGCCCCCACAGGGGGGCCAGCATGGCACTGGAGCGGTTCACGCCACTCCAGCCTCCTTACGCGGTGCCAAATGGGTGCCGCGACAACCCGCGCATGCGCAGTTGGGCCGCGCCAACCTACGCATGCGCGGGGGACTTCTTACGCGCGCCGGCCCCGACCCAACATGGGGTCGGTATTCAGGGGCCGGCTGCGCCAGAAAGTAGGCCTGGGGGGGGGAAGAGGCCGGCCCGCCGATCGGTGGGCCCCGATCGCGGGCCAGACCCCTTCAGAGGCCCCGGTGAAGGAGACCCCCCCCCCACAGGCCGCCCCCCCGACTGTTCCCGCAGAGTTCCCGCCGGCAGCGACCAGGGGTGAACGGCGCCGGTGGGGCTCTGTCGGATCGGCGCGCTGCTCGGCCCATCTGGGCTGGAGAATCGGTGAGGCTGGCCCGTGGCCGACGCCACGCCAAACGCGCCGGCGCAAATGGCACCGATTCTCCGCACCTCGGAGAACCGCGCGCCGGCGTTGGGGCATCGTGGCGCGGTTGAGCCGATTCTCCGGCCCGGCGCGGGGCTCGGAGAATCGCCCCCCAAGTTATGGTCTTTACTGCTACTGGATTTTGATTTTGTGAATCTGATGGTTTTAGTTTGAGTGGTGAATGTTAAAGTATATAAAGAGAATCAAAAAAAGTGGAAACCATGTAACAACATTTTTTGGATAAATACATTCAATATCAAAGACATAACTGTAAGATTCCAAGGGTCAGCCTATCCATCGAGGGAGCCCATTTCATTATTTTGACACACAAGGCTTCTTCAGAATGTCTACAAGGTAGATTCCAAAATTATTCGTCAGAGTATTTGGTTAACATGCAGACACTTTCCCAAAGATCTGTTCTCAAAGAAGGGGAGATTGATGGGCGAGACGGTTGTCACGGTGTTGCTTGCAATCAGTGAGATGAAGTTTGGCATTTTAGTGAAGCATTTTTAAGTTGCTGAGCTGACAAATTAATATTCATGGACAGGTGGATGGACATGTGGCAATTTAAGTGTGCTCCCAAGCATGAAGGGAATTTATAAATTTGTGCACTGAAATTGCCCTTCTCACAAGTCACACACACTTTTCAGACATTAGGTGGCAGTGAGAGCAGCAGATATCTTGACTGCCCACCTTCAAATTTTTATGGTCTTTCTGCATCATTTCATTCCCATTTGAAAATGTGTGCACCTTTCTCAGACAGTTCATTGTACTAAAATACTTATTATTTGCTGAAAGATGTATTTATGATATGAATAGTCCCATTTCAAAGGTGCAAACCTGCCTTAAAACCTTTTCTTTTAATGGTTTATTTTCAGGAGTTTCGAGTCACTTCTTTTGAATGGACACTCCCCTCCCCCTCCGGGTGGTACTGAGTTGTGCCTAGCTGCAGGTTGGAATTCCTTATTTCACTGGGGGTAGCAGCCTTCAACCGCAGGTGGGTCCCACCAAAGTCAGAGGAGTGGGAACTTCCAGCATACCGCATGTCTGCCACGATCCTGGTCCTTTTGATCACTGTCCTTATAGGCACATATAATGCCCCTCACAATTACATAATTGCACAATTAAGGGTTGATGTTAAATTGTAAAAATCAGCACTAATATGGCAGTGCGTTTTCCTTATTCATTTGGAGACCAATACTGCCGTTTTGTGGTGCAAAAACTATAATAGCACACCTATCACTGAAGGGGTCATTGTCATGCTGCTGGTAATGCCATGTAGCAATGTTTCATGGGCAGATGTTTTGTTGCAAATTAATTTATAATGGAAATATAAAATGCAGTTTGTGACTTTGAAATGGACGTTGAGTTAATCTACAAACCTTGGTCGGAATGTCGCTCGGCGACGAACTCAATTTCACTCAAACATTGCACCTACTCTAATTGCTTTGGGATGTCCCGCGGTCTTGCATGGTGCTATATAAATGTAAGTCTTTCTTCCTTATTTCTTCCTTAGGATCTCCATGGACAATGTCACAGGATATTGACTAGCAACCATAATTGTTTTTAAGCAGCTGATTGAAGAAAAGGTTTGCCGAATGTGTCTTTTATCCACAAGATCTTTGGACACGAAGGGACAACTTTTAGCATGGTCAATCCACCTAACCTGCACATCTTTGGACTGTGGGACGAAACCCACGCAGACACGGGGGAGATTGTGCAAACCCCACACAGACAGTCACCCAAGGTCAGAATTGAACCCAGTTCCCTGGCACTGTGAGGCAGTAGTGCTAACCACTGGGCCACCATGCCGCCCATAGTGGACCTGCTAACTACAGGAGAATAACTATAGGAGAAAACACGGAGTGAAATTGGTCTATGAGAGTGTGACAGGGGCTCACAGTGAATCAGCAGCCGGTTTCACACCCCAGTCACACTTCAATATTCTCTGAGCCACCGACACCTAGAGAGCACCCTGAGTTGATCACACACTTGTCACAGTCTTGTCCTTGCGCATTCTGAGACCTGCAAAATTCTCTTGAAACCAATTGCTGTAGCTCAGCAATATATTAGTAAACACAGTCTCAACTTTCAGGCAGTAATCTATGTGATGCTGTCTGTAAAGCTTGCCAAGAACTTGATGTGCTTTCTCATGCAGTGTACCACTTCCTAAGTGATCAATAGCACCATGAGGCATTTCTCTCTCAATCTCCTAAGTGCCACTTTTATCAAAACACTTGCTACACTTGAATCGGAACCAAAACTAAAATCATTTTGTTACCAATTTTAAAATTATGTGTCCCTTACAATATTCATGCATATTGTACTGTCCAAAACTGAACTACAGCCATCTTTTCCAAGCAAGTATTTAGACACTTGGAGTCCATTGATGTGCACCACTGCTTTAGCAACAGAATTCTTCAGTTTTGGTCTCTTGTACATCATTGTTTCCTTTGGCACCACCATTGACGGGCATACCTGCAGCTGCCTGGTCCCTGCTCTAGCATTTCCTGCCTGAAACTCTCCACCTCATATACAATGCTGCTTAAAACCTACCTCATTGAAGAAGCTTTTGGCCACAATCAGTAATGCTGCACTTTCAGAGAGTTCATTAGTAAACAACAGGGGATTTATTTACAAGGGATCCATGGGAGCAGCAACATATCTGTTGCTAGGTCTGGAATACCTCTGTCTAAGAAAACTCCATCCTCTGGGGTGATTCTCCACTCTGAGTCGTGATTGGTCACCCAGGCCAGGTGATCCTTACTCTGCTGTGTTGCCCTTAAAGAGACAACCACCACATATCCCTAATATCTCCTTATCATAGAAACATAAAATCACTACAGTGCAGAAGGAGGCCATTCAGCCCATAGGGTCTGCACCGACCCTCTAAAAGAACATCTAGGCCCACGCTCCCACACTACCCCACCTCTTCGTTTGGACACTCAGGGCAATTAATCATGGCCAATCCACCTAACTTGCACATCTTTGGACTGTGGGAGGAAACCGGAGCACCCGGAGGAAACCCACACAGACACGGGGAGAACGTACAAACATAGTCACCCATTGTAGTAAAACGGCTCACAGAAGCATCATCATAGAATATTTGACAATGAGCCACATAAGGGTCAGCATGGTGACACAGTAGTAGCACTGCTGCCTCACAGCGCCAGGGACCTGGGTTCAATTCTGGCCTTGGGCGACTGTGTGGTGTTTGCACTTTCTTCCCTTGACTGCATGGGTTTCCTCCAGTGCTTTGGTTTCCTCCCACAGTCCAAAGATGTGCAGGTTCGGTGGATTGGCCATGATAAATTGCCCCTTGGTGCTAAAAGGTTAGGTGAGGTTACTGGGTTATGGGGATAGGGTGGAGGCGTGGGTTTAAGTAGGGCACTCTTTCCAAAGGTCGGGCAGAGTCCATGGGCCGAATGGCCTCCTTCTGCACTGTAAATTCTGTGATTCTACGAATCTACATTCACATTCTGTCTAAATGCAAGTTATTGCTATAGAACACCACCATTTAAGTGATGCTATGAAACAGTGTGGCAAATATGAAGACTTTGGGCAAAATTCTTCCGGCCACGCTGCGTTGGAAAAGCATCTCGCCGTGGCATAGCGTGGCTGGTGAAAACACTGGTCCAAAGTGGTGAGGGAAAATCAGGACTTACCTGAAGAACGCCTGGGGCTGCCTCTGGAGTTTGAGATGGAGGCCCCCAGCAACACTGAACAGTGGAACACAACTGCAATGGTGGGAAGAATATCTATCCGTTGGATTTTCCAGATTCATTGTCATCATGGGGGCACGGTAGCACAGTGGTTAGCACTGTTGCTTCACAGCACCAGGGGCCCAGGTTCAATCCCCGGCTTGGGTCACTGTCTGTAGTGGGCCCGACCCGGTATTCTCCGGGACCTCTGTGATTCTCTGCTCCGATGGGCCGAGTTCCTGATGGCGAGGTTCACTTGTGCTTTTTAAAATCGTGAAATCAGTGTCGTGGCTGCTGAGGGAGAGAGAAGGGGCAGGCAAAGTGTCTAATATCGCCATAGCTTGCTGACAGATTTCCATGCACCAAAATAGGTTTAATGCAAAATTAATGACTGTTGTTGTAAGTAATTGGACTGGGCAGGTCAGACCCTGGTGACTTTGGCACACTTCCAGTTCCCGCCTTAAAATGCACAGCACATGAAAACAGGATCAAGTCTATACTGTGACTTCCAGTTGCCATGACGATGATCAGCTATTTCTTTATGCTAAGCTCTCAACAAAGAAAGCTTACAGAGCCATCTTCAAGATGGTTGTGGTGGTTGGAGGTCAATCATCATCTTAGCTCCAGGATATCACTGCAGGAGTTCCTCAGGGAGTGTCCTAGGCCCAACCATCTTCAGCTGCTTCATCAATGACCTCCCTTCCAGCATAAGGTCAAAAGTGAGGATGTTTGCTAATGACTGCGCAACGTTCAGCCCCATTCACGACTCCTCAGATACTGAAGCAGTTTATGTGCATATGCCGCAAGACCTTGACAATAGATTGGATTCATTTGTTTATTGTCACGTGTTCCAAGGTACAGTTAAAAGTATTGTTCTGCGTACAGTTCAGATCATTCCATACATGAGAAAAATACATAGGGTAAACATAAATACACAATGTAAATACATAGACACAGGTATCGGGTGAAGCATGCAGGAGTGTAGTGCTACTCAGTAGAGAAGGCTAGGGATCCTATGGCAAGCAACTCACCTCCTGATCCCCAAAGTCGTTTCCACCATCTATAATGCAGCAGTCAGGAGTGTAATGGAATACTCTCCACTTGCCTGGATGAATGCAGCTCTAACAATACTCAAGAAGCTCAACACCATCTAGGACAAAGCAGCCCGCTTGATTGCTCCTCCTTCCACAAACATTCACTCCCTCCATCACCCACGAATAGTGGCAGCTGTGTATTTCAAACTTTTTCCCGGTACCCACTTCTATCAACCGTCTGAAATTCAGGACCCATGCCAACCTCCTCGACCCACGCCAACTGATTTATTTAATTAATTAAATGGCAGATTTTGAACTCAATAGGTGGAATTTTCTCAAATATCAGCAAAGGCCGATAGCGGGTGGGCAAAGCAGCGTTGAAGGCCCAGGCACCATAGAATCATAGAATTTAAAGTGCAGAAGGAGGCCATTTGGCTCATTCACTCTGCACTGGCCCTTGGAAAGAGTACCCTACTTAATTAAGCCCACGCCTCCACCCTATCCCTGTAATCCAGTAACCTCACCTAACCTTTTTCGGGCACCAAGGGCAATTTATCACGGCCAATCCACCTACCTGCACATCTTTGGGCTGTGGGAGGAAACCGGAGCACCCGGAGAAACCCACGCAGACACGGGGAGAACGTGCAGACTCCGCACAGACAGTGACCCAAGCCGGGAATCGAACCTGGAACCCTGGAGCTGTGAAGCAACTGTGCTAACCACTGTGCTACCGTGCTGGGTTGGGTTTCCACAATGTCACACTGGTGGAGCGGGTTTTGAGGCACCCTCCCTGCTACTTAGTGTTTTGATGGTCAAGCTCCCAATTTAAAGGCTGCCCCAGTGCACAAAGGTTAATCAGGAACCCCCTCCCCTGCATGCACCCCACATGCAACATTCTCTCGGCACTGCCTGATCATTGCCCCCTGGCATTACCCATGTACTGCTCCTGGAACCACTTGGACAATGACAGGGCAGTGCATGGGTAGTGCCATGGAGCAGTGCATGGGCAGTGCCCAGGTGGTGCTGGGGCAGTGCTTGGGCAGCACCAGGGGGCAGTGCCTGAGCAGCACTCAGGTTTGGGCATGACCCTCTCCCAGAACGCTACATTCACCTGAGCTCCTCTTGGAGGTCTGCTCGCCAGGTGCACACCGTGGGAGACTGGTCCAGTTTCACGCTGGTCTGCCCTCATGCCGATCTGAATGGATATTTATATGTAGAGGCCTGATCATGAGATGTTAATGTACAAAAATTATGTCACACCATTGGGTGCAGCATTCGCCACAATCGCAAACTCAGCAATGAGGTCAATGGTCCTGTTGAGTTTTAGTTTTCCACATCTGGGAATCACGTCCTGCTCTGGTGCCCCCCTCGACATCTGGTGGAGGCAGGATCTGTTCGAATTGCAGGCAAGACTTTGAGGTCCGGGTCCTGCCGATCATTTTGGAAGGTCCCTGGAGTCTCCATGAAATTGCAGGCGCATGTCTCCTGATCATTAGTTTGGTTTGTTGGATCACCAGTCTAGGAACATAACTGCTATGCACCTTGTAATGTTTAACAAATTAACGGTAATCACTGTCACAACTGTGGTAGTTCCTTGTGGTAGTTCCTTGGTGTGGATTTGGGAAGTTGCTGGTCCACATCCCTCATTAAAGGCTTGAGCACAAGATTTAGGCTGACACTTAAGTGCAGTACTGAGGGAGCGTTGTATGTCAGAGTGTTGGCTATTGGTTGAGACATTAAACCATTGCCTCATCTGACCTCTCAGATGGACACAAAAGGTCCCATGGCACTGTGTTGAAGGAGAGCATTATCTCTGTTGTCCTGCGATTATTTAACTCCCAACCAGTGTCACTAAAAAGACAGATCATCTGATTATTATCACATTTTCTCTTTGGGGACCTTGTTGTACTGCCACATTTCCTACATTGCAGTGTGTTTCACTGGCTGTGAAGTTCTTTGGGATGTTCAGAGGTCATGAAAGGTGCTATATAAATGCAAATCTTCTTTCACTTTACTTGGAACAACCTAGCATTACAAAAGGGACATTTAAACTAATAGAAAGCAAAGCAAAGCCAGAATGACAAATAAAAAGGGTCAAAACATCCTCTGTTAAAATGCTGTTGACAAATTGGCTCTTGTTAATACAGTAAAATTCTCCTGAGTCAACTTTAAACAGGCAAGGATGCTCATACTCAACCTGTTAGAAACACAAAACTCAATCACTTATAAATCAAATTCTTAACTGTTCTTTGTAGTTCAGAGAAATTAGTTTATATGCACAGATGTTTGAATATTCCAGGGTAGTTGCTTAGAATTTCTAGGAGACTTTGGATGTCACGCACAGAATACAGAAACACACCTGACTAATTAATGGTTTCGTATGGTAATCACAGTAATGGTTGATTTAAAATCAACATGTTTGTTAAGACTCAATTCACAACTGTTTCATTTATCTGTGACTGACTTACAATTAAGACTGTTTGAGGTCCCCCAAATTGATAGCAGGGGCAGCACGGTGGCACAGTGGTTAGCACTGCTTCTTCACAGTGCCAGAGACTTGGGTCCGGTTCCGACCATCGGTTACTGTCTGTGTGGAGTTTGCACATTCTTCCTGTGTCTGTGTGAGTTTCCTCCAGGTTCTCCGGTTTCTTCCCACAGTCCAAAGATGTGCAGGTTAGGTGGATTGGCTGTGCTAAATTGTCCCTAGGTGTGGCTACAAGGATGGGGACTTGGTAGGGTGCTTTTTGGAGGTTGGTGCTGACTCAATGAGCCAAATGGTCTCCTTCTGCACTGTAGAGTTTCTATGGTTCCATGAATGTTTTGAGTACTGAATGCACCAAAGAAGATTTTGGTCTTTGCATTTCTCAGTATGTCATGTATCAAGAATTAAATGTGCTATTATGGATTTAGTCGGGTTTGATTTGTAATAATGCAGAAAATGTAATCAATCGGTGATTGAAAAGGAAGGAAAGAAAAATACTTCAGGTGTAATTTGTGCTGAGGTACATTTCTAGGTTTTTATTTTTTAATTTAAAATTGTCAGCTTTTGATTAAAAAATATATATATCTCTGCCACCACCGCTCATGAATTCAGGACATCCCAAATTGCTTATAGCACTGCTGCCTCATGGCGCTGAGGTCCCAGGTTCGATCCCGGCTCTGGGTCACTGTCAGTGTGGACTTTGCATATTCTCCCCATGTTTGCGTGGGTTTCGCCCCCGCAACCCAAAGATGTGCAGGGTAGGTGGATTGGCCACGCTAAATTGCTCCTTAATTGGAAAAAATGAATTAGGTACTCTAAATTTATTTTAAAAATGTTTAAGTGTCAACAGTTCCCCCCCAGCCTGCATGTAAACAGTCACAATGTCTTTTTGACTCCCTCTGGTGGCTGGTGTAGCTCAGTTGGCAAGGCAGCTAGCTTCTGATACAGATCAAGGCCAATAGCACAAGTTCAATTCCTGGACTGAGGTCATTCATGAAGGCCCCACCTTATCAATAATGCCCCTCACCTGAGATGTGATGATCCTCAGGTTAAGTCACCACCAGTCAGCTCTCCCCATCAAAGCAGCCTATGGTCATCTGGAACTATGGTGACTTTACTTACAATTTTCAGCTCCTTCTATTCACAGTACATTTGGCAGACCTCTCACTATACTATCATTTTGCTTCCCCTGATATCTGCCTGTCCCTCTCTCCCACAATTTCCTCAAACTCCACCTTCATTGATTGCGTGTGTCGGGCATGCATTTTGGTTTAATTAATTGGCAAATAGGGCAAGTGGGAGTCAACAGTATGTATGGTTCTTTGAATTTGTGTCACATGGGTGGATCTGAACAAAACACTTTGAGGGGAAAGAATCTTGCTCTGCTCACTCATTGTGCTGTTGGATTACCAGCACCAATTAATTTCTCTTCCTCTCTTTTTCAGCCATGTTCTATTTGTTAATTGATTTTTCTTTAGCATATTGTCAAATTGACCTCCTTATTAAGTCCAAAAAGTACTCATGTCGGTATTGTATTGGCTCGCCTTTATTTCAGACTCTCTGGAGCTTTCTCTCAAGATGTCAAATATAAAAAGAGCATCTGTACTCTTGATTATTGCAACATGTTTACTCCCATTTGAGGTCCTATAAAGTTCAGTCACACAATGTACAAGTACAACATCTAACTTCCAAGTCAACTTTGGAGCAAAGTATCCAAAGTATTTTAAAGAACTACACTTATTTATATGCTGGAGCGGGAATTCTGATTGAGTTATTTGTGTTTAGGAAAATGAAACTAATCGCAGACTTCTAAGGCCAAGGAATCCAACACCAAGATCTTTCTTGACTATGTCTCACGCAGCAGATCATGTTTATTTGTTTCTTTCTTTCAGAGGAGACAATGCAACATGTCTCGGAATATTGTCTACCAGAGCAGGAAGGAACGAATAGTAGTTTTGTGTGTGTCTGTGTGCACTCGGCCCTGATGTTAGAATCTGTCAGTTATTATTCTTAACAGCCTTCAGTGATCAATGATTTTTTAATTCGCTCTTTCTGGCAGTTTATTCAAGCCTCCCAGATTTAGCCCAGTTACGTAGTGACAATGGCAAACAGCTATTGGCTGGAACCATATATTCTTGAAACATTTTCTTTGCAATCAATTTATGGTTATTTGTATTTAAAGTGCTCCATTTTTAAAAAGCACATTTAAATGCTTTCATGTCATTAAGAATCAGTTTTGTCTGTAGAGACACCTGTTCCCTTTTTGATGATACAGAAACATGATGCGAAACATGTAATTCTGGCTGTTCTGAAACCAGAGGGGATGTTGGTTTCCATAATAGTTGCTCAGTTGTTATTATTTTTCTTTTGCTGAATTCCTGTTGAAGGATAATCAAACAGACTCAAGATGTTAACGCCCTAGAGATGCTGCCAGACCTGTTGAGATTTTCCAAGATTCTCTGTTTTGTTTCAGATCCCAGGATCCACGGTATTTTGCTTATTTTAGCTTGTATTACATGTCATTTGCATGGTGTCACTTAAGTTGACATTTTACTGTTTCCCCACCTTCAGTATTCTCTCCTCGATATGTAAAGCTCTCTGGGAGTTAGTATGATCCCACAATCACCGCAGGCCATCAATAGTTGGTCCAAAGGGACCCAGACAATGACTGCCAGTAAATGATTCCACCAAGGAGACGGGGGGGGGGGGGGCTATGGAGCAGGTGGGAAATTTCTTCCCCCCCCCCCCCCCCCCCCCCCCCCCGCACCCCTCCCTCCCCCCGCCGATTTCGACTGACGGGAATGATGGAGAGCCCTGAGATTCGCGGGGGAGTCACAAAACGGCTTTTATACCGGTGGGATTTCTCCACTCAATTGTCCCTGCCCCATGACAATGACATAATGGAGTTTCCACCATGCAATGGCAGGAGCGGGCCTCCTTGCTGTATCATCTCCTCATGTAAGGACTTTCTACCCCCCTGCCCCTCCGCCCCCCCCGCCACCCTTCCGGCATGACGTCACGTGGTTGGGTTTACAACAGGTTTCGATAAAGAGGGAACTGGTGAACTGACCCCACCGGGGGTGCATAGCTAGATACAGCCCGTAGGTAGGAGAGGATCATGCCCAGCGGGTTGTGCCAGGTGCAGTGCCAGGGTGGTTTCTGTCGAGGAGGTTCAGGGTTGATTGGGGGGGGGGTTCCTGGAAAGGGTATTCCCTGCATGGGGTGGGGATTGTTCTCTGATGGGGGAGTTCTGAGTTCATGGCGGGGGGGTTTCCCTGGGGGCGGGTCCTGTGTCAATGGCAAGGGGTGGGAGGGTTGTGTTCTGTGGGTGTTTTTGTTTCATTTATATTTTTTAAAAATCGGGGCACCCTTTAAAAGCGGCGTCCTGATCTTTCAAAATCCCACCCCATTAGCTTGATGTTGTTTGACACGGCCATTCCATTTTGTGAGTGGCATGGTAGCACAGTGGTTAGCACTGTTGCTTCACAGCGCCAGGGACGCCGGTTCGATTCCCGGCTTGGGTCACTGTCTGTGCAGAGTCTGCATGTTCTCCCCGTGTCTGCGTGGGTTTCCTCCGGGTGCTCCGGTTTCCTCCCACAAGTCCTGAAAGACGTGCCGTTAGGTAATTTGGACATTCTGAATTCTCCCTCAGTGTACCTGAACAGGTGCCAGAATGTGGCAACTTGGGAATTTTCACAGTAACTTCCCTGCAGTGTTAATGTAAGTCTACTTGTGACATTAATTAATAAAGATTATTTTTTAAAAAAGTGATGGGAAAGCCGGAAAGGCAACTGGCGGGCTGTCCTCTGCTTCCCCTGCCGAAGACAACACTTTGAAAACAAATCGGAAAATTCCCCCCATTATATCTAGACCCTATGGTAATTGGATGCATTCTTGGAAGTTTCATCACCTGAATCTCCCTCACCATTGATCACCTCACAGTTCTATCCTCACGGGGCACACCATTCCCGTGCCAATAGGAAAATGAACAGCCTTCAGAACCTGATTGTATCAGCAGTCTTTTTTTAAAACCATTCACAATTTTCTTTTTACATCAATAAGGAAAAGGGTTCGCAAAAAATGAAAACATACCCCAGACCTTTTAAACCCTCTTTGATTTTTCTCCCAAGCTGAGCAGTGATGTGGATTCTGTGATTATCTTGGAGTGTTTACCATTCAGACACATTTACCAGCAGAGAATTGTGAGGAAGGCGAGTAGTCGCCACCCTCACAAACCCTGTTTTGCCGAGGATTGCTTCAGCCAGTTGTAACATCATTCAGACTCCCCTGGTTGGGGTTAGATAAAGCATTCTAGGACTGAATTTGAAGCAGGGATCTTCTGGCCTAGTTCAGATCCACACTGAGCAATTCAGTTGCCAGCTAAACCACCTGGGGGAGCTCACATATTACTATTCAAACAAAACTGAAGAATTGTGAAAACAGCAACACCAGCACTCACTTCTCCAAATATATAAACACAGACTTGGACATTTGGGCGGGGGTGGGGGTTGGCGGGGGGGGGGGGGGGGGGGGGGATATGCAATTTTCAAATGTTGGCAACCTACTTTGTACCTGAAGAATGAATGATTGGAAGTGTAGGAGGATTTTGGTTACCTGATCCATGCTGAAATCCTGCCTGATGCAGTTTTCAGGTAGGCCTAAATGGACAAGAAGCCCACCTTCCTGAAGTAGGTATGAGACTGCTTAAATATAAGAAAAAAACATGCTGAGTGATACCTACTTAGTCAAAGGTTGTGGGTTCAGGTTCCACTGCAGAGAGCTGAGTACAAAATTTAACCTGACTCTCCAGTGCCGTATTGGAGGAGTGCTGCACTCTTGGAGGTATAATCTTTGTGATGAAGTGTTAAATCTAAGACTCTATTGCACTCTTGTGGATGTAAAGGATCCCAAGGCACTGTTTTGTAGAAGAACAGAAAAATTGTGTCCCAGTTCCAGCTCGGAAGAAGCCAAATGCATAAAAATTCATTGCCATAGTTGTAGTGATATCATGGTTGTGTTGTAATTCACCAACTAGCCACTAGGAATTAGTATATACATGAATGAAAGAGTCAGGTGACCTCAAACTAAGTGGAAAGCTGGGGTGAAAGGATGCTTGTGCATGATCATATTGTAATTCATCTGTTGTTTTGTATATAGTTGACCCACAGTTAATGTTAATAAATCATTTATAGCTTTAGCTACAAGTGTTCTTGTAATATAAATCAGGCCATCTGACAAGAACATTACAATGGTGACTTTCACAGCCACTGACAATGTGGTCCTTTCCCTGCTTTGAAGTTGCAATTGTGTCCACAACTGGTGGCAGGTTTCAATGAAGATCTCTTTGTGCAAGAACAGACATTTGACACATTGTTCCTTTCTGATGTTCAGGTAGGAGGAATGCTCTATGAATGCCCTGGACAGGTATGTTCTCTTGCTGAAAGTCTTTCCCCTTCTCCTCCCTCTTACAGCTGCTTGCTTTGCTCTGTGGGCCCTCTGTTCACTCTCCAAGTCATGCTATCTTCAAGAAGCAAGCTCCTTTCCTCACCAATATTTGAACAGAAGGAGGGATGCTGGATGGTAAGTTAGATCTGACCCAAAGGTCAGGGGGCCATTCTGGTGACCTCTACAATTGAAGTTGAAACTCAGGCGTCTACCTGATCATTCCTGATTTATATAGGTCAGCCACTTCCTGGATAAATCTGACAGAAATTTGGGAATGCTTACCTGTGTAACAGATACTTCTTAATGTTTCTCTGTTCCATTGGGTACTGCTAAAAATATCTTCATAGCTCGTTAATAAATTTTGAATTGTTAAATTATTTTTCACAACTTACTTTCATAGAATCCCTACAGTGTAGATGAAGACCATTCGGCCTATCGAGTCTGCACCGATCCACTCCGCCCTATACCCGTAGCCTAACTTGCACATCCCTGGACGCTAAGGGGCAATTTAGCATGGCCAATCCACCTAACCTGCACATCTTTGGACACTACGGGGCAATTTAACATGGCCAATCCACCTAACATGTACATCTTTGGACTGTGGGAGGAAACTGGAGCACTTAGAGGAAGCCACGCAGACACAGGGAGAAAGTTCATCCTCCACAGAGTCAGTCAACCAAGGCTGGAATTGAACCTGGATCCCTGATGCTGTCAGGCAGCAGTGTTAACCACTGTGCCACCATGCCTATACTTATACTTGACTATATACTATAGTTTATCAAGTACTATATTCTTGATCATGTTCACTTTCCAAATTTCATAAAGGTAGCACTTAAGAGATTTAGGGGGATTTTAACATAATTGTAATTACCATGACCTATTAAAATGCTGCCTAATTAACATATTAATTCTCTTCTCCTAATTTTGTAAAGCTGGGATTTATGCTTATGAGTCAAAGGGGAAAAGCCCATTTTCAAATAAATTTAATATGCATATGCAAATCATCATAATTAGCTATTCAGATAATATTCTAATACCGATACAAGGACTTATATAGATGTAGATACACACATTTTAGATTATTGAAATATGAAAAATAAATTTGAAATGGACAAGGTGTGCATATATATTCTCTTCTGTTAATATGTTCCCCTCATCCTGAGAGAGTTGATGCCAGCTGCAATGCTATTCCATGGGAACCGGGAAACTTCACCAAAGTGGGCTGTTTTCAGCTGACAACCTTGGCTCAGTGAGTAGCCTAGAGTAAGGAGTTAACATTTGGAGCACCTGATATCCATGTAACGTCTGATGTAACTATGATGCAACATCACATGATTAAATAAGTGTGATCTCGTGGAAAGCAGAAGTGCAACTTTGTGTGGAGTCATGAGATGTATATAAATCTGTAAATAAACAAGAATGTTTTTTATGAATTATAGACTGACGTAGCATTCTGAAGGTAATAGGCAAACCATACAGAAACCCCATCTAGTCTGTGACCTCAAGACGAGGCAGGTAGCATTTTGCCTCTGAATTAGAACGTTGTGGGTTCAATTGCCTTTCCAGGACATTATCACAAGCTTAAGACAGATACCCCAGTGTACGGGGGAATGCTGTACAACCAGATATTCCTTTTATGCAACGTTCAACTATGGCCATGTCTCTTAGATGGTCGAAAAGATCCCACGGCACTAATTTAGATTGGCTGAGGGTTTCTCCCGCTGCCTTGGCCAATTTGTATTCCTCAGTCTTTACCTAATATAGATAACCTTGAAATTTATCTCATTGCTGCTCATGGGATCTTGCTGTGTACAAATTGGCTGCTACGTTTTCTGAATTACATGAGTGACTACACTTCAAAAGTACTCCATTGGCTGTGAAGTGCTTTAGGGAATCTGTCAAGATTCTGCAGACTGATGTATCTGACGTGATGGGCAGAATCTTACCATATTATTTCAAGGTGTCAGGCTCTGACTGAACATCGACATGTAGTTCTCCAGCTGCACAGACCAGCTTTCGACCAGCTTGAAGTCCAGGTCTTGAACCTCTCAGAAAACAAAATGAGTGGGTGGGGTTTTCGCAATCATTCCAGTGGAGCGGGGCCTGAGAGATTAGGGTGCCGTCGCTAAAGGGCTCCCTGTTCAGCACAGAAACTGAACGGCCCCCAGCACCCACCCCTCCCCCATGTACATGTTCGGATCCCCCTCACAAGCCTCGGGTTTCCCCTCTCCCCATCACCGCAGCACAAACGATGGGGCACCCCTCCTCCCCCACAACATCAACGTCGGGAAACACCCCCATCCCCCCTTCGCAGGCATTGGGCCAACCCCCTCTCACCCCACCCCTCCTGGCAGACATAGGGGCAACTGCACCTCACATCCCCAGCACCACCGTCTCGGAGGTACTCTCACCCCTCACAGACATCAGGCCTTCCCAAACACATAAGGGTAACCCTTCCCATGGGGCTGGCCAGAAGATCTACCCCTGGCACTGCCCCCTGCCATAGGTGGGCACTGCCAGGTTGACACTACCGGGTTGGCATTGATGGGATGCCAGCCTGGCAGTGTCTACCTGGTGGTGCCAAACTGTGCCAGGGGCAGTACCAGGGCACTGGCCGGGCTGTCCCCCTCCCCCCCAGGGGCTATACTTAACTTTGTGCTCTGGGTAAGGTGATCCCCAAACTGAATCATGTTTTTAAATTGCTGTTTGAATATTCAGTCAAAGGGGATCATGTGGCAAAGGGGATGGATAATGACATTAAAATGTAAGCTAAAATGTTAAAATTAGGTTCTTGCCTTTTGTGGGCATGAACCTCCTAATGTCACTGGCGAGGGGTATGGAAAATTGGGAAATCCGATCTCGCTGGAGAGAATCGAAAATGCGATTCTTGCCATATTTTTAATCTCTGTCACTGTTCTCTCCAATGGTGAACAAGAGCTGAAAATTTCCCCGGATGTCTCTTTTTAAGGCAATGAACATTGGTAGGCAATTCAGACATTGTGAGCAGCCCAGCTGTGGCAATGTCTGAATTGCCTACCAATGCTCATTGCCTTAAAAAGAGACATCCGGGGAAATTTTCAGCTCTTGATCACCATTGTTGTGGGGCTCAACACATACACTGGAGGCTTCCAGCAGTTAACAAAAGGAGGCTTCTCTGGCTTCCCAGCTGCGTGTTTCTTGGCCGCATGCCATTTGCTGGTGGAGGGATTCTATCTTCCCGCTGCTTGTCAATGGATTTCCGGTTGAAACCACCCCACGCCTCTGTGAAACCCACTGGCGGAGCTGCGCTGCCAGCTGGAAAAGTGAATCCTGACATCCGCAGAATTCCGCTTGGCGTTTGTTGATGAAAGGCAAAAGCAATTGGATACCAGGCACGGAACACGATACAACAGGTCTTTACTCATCAGCTGCCTGGTTCACACTGCCTGGGGTCCTGCTCCCAGGGCCAGCGCAAACTCCCCATTGGTCGGGTTAGGAGGCCTCGAGCCTGTCACGTGCTCATTGGAGCTCGCCACCCTCCTTAAAGGGGCCATGCTACCACATCCCTCCCCCCTTAAATCCCCCAATATACCAATCCAAAAACTATGTACAAAAGTTACAATTGTTAACAGGAACAACTGAGGAAAGAGAGTTCATCAAAAAGTCAATCGGTCCGGAGACCTCCGGGTCCTCCGAGACCTCCGTAGCCCAGCCGCAGGAGCACTCTTTTAGGAGATTGAGGGGTCCCCAGTCAATACCAACTCAGGCAGGACCACTTCAGTTATGGGCGAACTAGCCTCAATGGCTCGACAGACACAGCTGGTTGAACAGAAGATGGAGGCCTTGGCTCTCCTTGGCTGATCCGAGCTACAGGAGTATTCATAGTGCTCGCTGGACTAGTCAATTCCCATTGAGGGTCACCCCTCCTCGACTGCTCAGGTGGACGATGTGCTTCTTGATGCTCTTCCCATTAACATCAACTACTTAAGACACCGGACTCGACTGGGCCACAATCCATTCTTCTAACCACGGCGAACCTGCTGCAAAATTGGAGACCAAACCCGGGTTTCCCATTCAGAACAGTCTGTCACTTCTCTGTTCTGACTGGTTGGAAAAGAACAAGAACAGCTGGAGGATGAGGCAGATATTTTTAGTTCAGGAAAATTGGCGGTGTTACAACAGAAAGATATAGAAATAAAACGGATGTATCAGAAAGTATACATGGAAGAGGAATCTGAGTGTATACCAGAATGTTATTACCTTAAAAATGATATCTTACTGAGAAAATGGAGACCTTTACATATGCAGGCGGATGAAAAGTTGGCAGACGTTCATCAAGTGGTATTGCCGGTAGGGTATAGAGAGGAATTGTTGTGAGTAGCACATGAGGTACCAGTGGGAGGTCATTTGGGAGTAAGGAAAACTCAAAACTCAAGCTAAAATACAAAAACATTTTTATTGGCCTGGACTACATAAAGATGTAGTTAAATTTTGTTGATCATGTCACACATGTCAAGTGAACAGTGATAAAACCAACATCCTTCACACCCATTCCAACAATTGAGGAATCCTTTACAAGGGTCTTAATTGATTGCGTAGGACCACTTCCTAAAATGAAAAGTGGGCATCAATATCTTTTGACTATAGTGGATGTGTATATTAGGTTTCCAGAGGCCATTCCAGTACGCAATATTACAGCGAAAAAGATTGTGGAGGAGTTACTTAAATTTTTTACTAGGTATGGAATACCCACAGAAATACAATCGGATCAAGAATCAAATTTTACCTCAAGGTTATTCAAAGAGGTTATGGATAGCTTAGGAGTAAAGCAATTTAAATCAACTGCGTATCATCCAGAATTGCAGGGAGCATTAGAATGAGGGCATCCGACATTAAAGACAATGTGGAGGACGTATTGTCAAGATTATCCAGAGGATTGGGATAAAGGAGTTCCATTTGTATTGTCTGCAATTAGGGATGTACCTAATGAGTCAACCAAATTCGTCCTTTTGAATTAATTTTTGGTCATGAGGTAAGAGGACCATTTAAAATTGATTAAGGAGAAATTGGTGAGTGAGCAGTGTGAAACTATATTATTGGATTTTGTGTCAAATTATAGGGAATAATTGAATCAAGCAGGTGAATTGGCTAAGTAACATTAAAACATTGCACAGCATATGATGCAACAGGTAGTGGACAAGAAAGCAAATGTTCGTAGTTTTGCCAGTGGAGATAAAGTTTTAATATTGTTACCAGTGGTAGGTGAACCTTTAAAAGCATCAACTTCAAAGATACTTTCATTTTTCATGTTTTCATTTGCCCATTCCAAACACAGGCATTTGACGGCCTGAAGGCTGTGTTAACCACTGCTCCTGTATTGGCTACCCCAATTTGTGTCCCAGTGTCATGGGAGTGTCCCTTTAAGAAAGATTTTTGTCTTATCACATGGCTTCAGTGCTATCATTTTTTTGGGTGGAGCTGAGATGTGACTGTATGAGCTTTTTGGTTTCATTTTCATTTTGACTGCTGTGGACTACAGACAGAGAAAATAAGTGTTTTGGCCTGTCTCGCTCTATTTTCATTTTGAAGAGTTGTTCCAGAAAACCCCCCATTGAATATAGTTACCTGCTTTGGTAACTTAAAAGATATAGTTTGCTTTCCGGAAGGGTTTAAACCTGCTGGTGAGACAGGGTCAGAATCTCAGGAAAAGCCAGTCAATACAAGTGAGAAAAACCCTTGAAAAGTGGTTTTGGTTTATGGGATTTTGGTTTTGAATTGGAACAGTTAAGGGGGAATTCATTAAGTGTTATCCATAGATTACTGTAGCTGTGGTGCATCTTTATATTTGTAATTGATAAACATTCTTGCTGTTTATGTATTATATAAATGTTAACTAAGTTCTTAGAATAAAGCTTGTTTTGATTAAAGTGTCTGGGAAGACTGTTAAATCACACCTGGAGGGAAGGCTCTTGTGCTCATCCTAGCCAAATTCAACATAAAGGTCAGGTGGACTTTGTAATATACTTTGGAGTTTCTGTATGGGCAGCACGGTAGCACAGTGGTTAGTACTGTTGCTTCACAGGGCCAGGGACCCTGGTTCGATTCTCAGCTTGGATCACTGTCTGTGCGGAGTCTGCATGTTCTCTCTGTATCTGCGTGGGTTTTCTCCGGGTGCTCCGGTTTCCTTCCACATGTGTCAGAATGAACAAAGCGAGTTTGGGGTATTTTGGGTTGCATAGGGAGACGAAGCAGGGTTGCTCACTGCCGCCTTTGTTATTTGCGTTGGCGGTGGCCCTTTGGACGTCGGCTGAGTGGATTGTGAGGGGGTAGAGAGCACCGGGTATCACTATATACCGACGACCTTTTGCTGTTTGGGTCGGACATGTCGGAAAGTATGGGCCAGAATTATGGGCTTGTTGGAGAGAAACCGATGCTCCAGTTTCCTCCCACAAGTCCCGAAAAACGTGCTGTTAGGTGAATTGGACATTCTGAATTCTCCCTTAGTATACCCGAACAGGCGCTGGAGTGTGGCGATTCGGGGACTTTCACAGGAACTTCATTGCAATGTTAATGTAAGCCTACTTGTGGCAACAGTAAAGATTCTTATTATTTTAAAAAATCCAATGTACCAAAACTCGCCACGGAAGTGTGGACACATGTTCATATATCGTAATGTGTGTTGCTCTGAGGTTGCTTCTGAGTCAATTTAAGAGGCAGTAAGTCTGCCCCTGATTTGTCATGTTGCTTGTCCGGCAGCCAATGTTCGATGAGCAGAGATTTTCCCAAATTAAATTTTGGGAAGATTGAATCCATTGCCTTTTGTCCCCACCACAAGCATTTGTTCCCTCGCCACCAAACATCCTCCCCTGATCGGTGTCTGAGCCTGAGCTGGATGGTTTGCAATTCCACATCCTATCTGATTCTAATCTGAGTTTGTGACCTATATCCTCTCAATTACCAGGACTACCTACTTTCTGTTCTATGGTATTGCCTGTCTCCAACGGCCAGCCTCAGCTTATCAGCTGCTGAAACCCTCATGTTACCTGTGGCCACGATTATTCCAATGTCTTCATGGCTGACCTCCCACATTGCACCCTCCGTAAATGTGAGCTTTTCTAAAACTCAGTTGCCCATATCCTAACTTCCTAAACTATTATCCGGTGTACAACTCCCTTCAGAGCCTCACCTCTTCCTATATCTGTAATCTCCTCTAGACCTATCAATCCTCCGAGCTCTCCGTGCTCCTACAATCGGATATCTTGTGGATCCCCATTTTCCATCATTCTGCCATTGGTGGGCATGGCTTCAACCACTTGGGCCGTAAACTCTGAAATTCCTTTCCCTCAAACCTCTTCCCTCCTTTCTCCTTTTCCATTCTCCTTAAAATGCGCTTCTTTAGCTGAAATTTTGGCCACCTGTGCTGTATAAATGCAAGTTGTATTGTTGTTGTAATGGCAATTGAGTCGATCAAAAAGTGGGATTGTCTACTCCGGAGCTGTGCTGGCTTAACACGGTAAAATAAACAGTTTCTTCCAAGTCACACCACCAACGTGGTATTTTATAAAGACTTTGCAAGTCAATACAGGGAGTTAATGACCTTGGAGGTGCTTATGTCGGGTTCTTTTACTACACACACTTTATCTTTGTTACCAAGGGATGATATAACCTATAATGTTATCTTCACAAAACTCATTTTTAAAGTCCTCTACTGATACTGCCTTTGTCTTTAATTAAATATTTATGGCCAGAAAAAGTGCAAGAAGATTAAGTGTGGATGTGATTTATGACAGCTGCCAAATATCCTGTAACGTTTGCAGGGCTAAAAGGGAGAGAAACTGTCTTTAATTGTGATGCAGTAAATTTAAACACGACAGAACATATTTGGAAATCCTTTTCGGATATCAGTCTAAAGTCCTTTCAGATCTTAGCTTGACCTTCAAAGCAAGTGAACTTCTAAGTCAAACTGAAGATATCAAAGAAAAATGAATTTCTTTTTGGTGAGGGGATGCTATCTGACAAGGCGTAAGTATGAAGGGATATCAGAGTCCTTACATTACATGGTGATACCAGCACACAAACACTCAAAACACAAAGTCTTCTCCCGACATTTAGCAGCAAATTCTTCTCCTGGTTTTTAGCAATTGTTAACCCACTTAAAATAAATGGGTTCACAAATCCATTAAAGTAGTCAAGAGAAGAATTTTCAATGAACATGTTAAGTGCTTGTACATGGTTATCGCAGGACATAATGTCTCCGTCTTGAAAATCTACAACTTCATACAGTAGCTCAGCAGGCAATTAGTCAGAGACTCAGGACAGATACTTCTTCACATTAAGGAGAGATTTTGAGCATCAATGAAACAGAAAGAATATCTGTTCAGTGATTTTTCATTGTAGACTGTGGTGTAGATTTTGATTTGTGCAATAGTGTAAAACAGGGGAATCAGCAGCTTGCTTTGCATCTCACCCTGTCTTTCTTTCTGTTACAGTCTATGATCTGCAGAGATTATTGGCCTTATGATTTAAGAATGGACAATACCTTTTCCAAATCGAAGGAATATCTGTGATTCTTAGGGCCTTTCACAACACATGCCAAAGTGCATTACTACACTTCAAAAGTACTTAATTGGTTGTAATATTGTGGCACAGGGAAGCCCAGTAATGTCCCATAAATAACAATATGGCAATGGCAGATAATCTGATGCTGATTGAGGAATAACTATTGACCAGAACACTGAGGGAAACTCCCTCGTTCTTCTTCGCATAGCACCACAAGATGTCGTGCATCATCTGAGAAGGTGTGCAGGATCTCGGTTTAATATCTTATTCAAAAGACAGCACCTATTGTGTGCTCAAATTACAAGAATGAGGCTTGAACCCACAACATTCTGAATCAGGGAAAAGTACTATCACTATGGATGACTTTCCTTCAGCTCACAATTCTGCTGAAGTGACTTACAAGGCACCTTAACAAACACCAAGAGCCTTTAACCTTGGTTGCCATGGACAGTGTGTGTAAACACATAACTGAATGAAATAGGAGTTGCCCAGTCAATTAGAAAACCTGTCACATCTGCAGGTATAAAGGGAATCACTTTAATGTTAGTTCGTCATTTTAGGATGTTAGCAGCTTTTATATTCTGGTGTGAGGTTTTGTTTGTTTCACCAGGTCATATTCCACCCACATCTGCCCCCCTCCTCACCAACGAACATCTGTGGAAAGGTCCATTTTGAGTTTGCCTACAGTTCGGGAGGATCGCTGGAATCCTTACTGAAAAATATTTTTAAAAATATGCCTGACCTGATGCTCCACCAGTTCAAAGATGTGCAGGTTAGGTGGATTGGCCATGCTAAATTTGGACATTCTGAATTCACCCTCTGTGTACCCGAACAGGTGTCGGAATGTGGCGACGAGGGCCTTTTCACAGTAACTTCATTGCAGTGTTAATGTAAGCCTACATGTGACAATAAAAATTATTATTATTGTTATTATAAAGGAATGTGCGTGGGAGATCTCAGAATGAGATCTTCTCCACCCCATACCGGTGGTGTAATCACTGGGCATGAATCTTATTACCATTCATTTGCATGCATTTCAATATTCAAAAACAGGGGGCATCAGATGGTTGTTTCCCCCCCCCCCCCGCCAGCGCCAGGCTGGCACTGCCAGGAGAGGGGCCATGGGGAAGGGCCCCATTATGTGGGAATGCTGGCAATGGTGATGGGAGCAGGGGCACTGAAATCCCAATACGAATGATGGTGGTGGGGTGGGAGGCCTTTATTTTCACTTTGAGATACCGACAGAGCTGGGCTTGCTGGCTCTAAGAGGCCCTGCCCTAACAGAGTGATGGCGTGAAACATGCCCCCCCCCCCCTGTTTTGTACTGAAAGTCTGTCAGAAGACCTGGAGCGAAAACCTGGCTGTTTTTCTGGGCTGCCGTATTTTTCATCAGAACCTGACACTGCCATTTTTTGGGAAAATTCCACCCGCACACTTTGCAAAGAAAAAACACAAAATATATTAGGGATCCTCTGAAAGGTTTTGAGAACAGGACTGGCAATTTTTAAAGGTAAAGGTGGCTGACCTTTAATCACAGAGCCCATCTCTTGAGGAAAGGTTGAGTTCTCCTTTAAAATGAATCTACAAACCATTTGTAGATGTCACAGAGGCAATAGATATGCGTGAACTGCTAATGCACTGCCAGCCCAGTCATTCATCAAAGGCACTTTCAGCTTTTCAGGTCTAGATGCAGTGCTTAGACTTTGACAAATCGCCTCACTGAATGGGAACCTAACAAATCCATACAATGGTGCCACCGCTAACTGTCCAGACAGCAGGCGGCATTCGCCACAAGCATTAGATTCAGTGTTAAAAAATAAATAACTACCTAATAAAACTATATGCAAGGGTTCATTGAAATTAGATTGCTCCTCTTAGTAAGCAATCTGCAAAGGAAAATTAATGCCTTGTAGCAGTTAAATGTACAGTGGCCTGGAGGTTTCTATTTACTGATAAATTATATCCGGTGCCTGCTATAAAGGTTGATGTACTCCATTTAAATCACTGTGGCTAAACCCACTCCTGTTTCAGTATAGATTTCTTAATATAGACAGCTCATCGTCTAATGTCCTCCTGTGGAAAGAGGAGGCCTGTCTGGCATTGTGAAGATGCTAAAATCCATCAATACAATTGTCTTTGAGAGGAGGAAGACCAAAGGGAATTAGTCCAACTGTTATAGCTACATAAACAAAGGGAAAAACAATCTCCCACACCAGGCTAAGCTCCGATGATCCATCGCCCGGTCAGATATATCATTTCAAAAGATTATTACCACACTCAAAGTAAGTGCAAGAGTAATTATTAGGAATAAGAACTTGATTGATTTGAATCTTGCGCCTCAAAGTTAACCTTGCCTTGTGTTTCGGGGGTGGGGGAGCGGAGGGGAAAATGGCGAGGAGAGTGGAAGACGATGGGTTAAAAGCGGGTGTGGAAATCTATTCCACCATTCTCACTTGGGGTGCTATTTGCATTGCAGATTTATTTTGCTTCAGAGCAGATATTAGCCACAGGCAAGTGGGGACCTAAGAACAATATCAGAGACACGCTCCAACATTGTCATCTGGACATGCACGCTGTTTTAATTGAAAATTGGCAAAGGCCCACCCAGTCCTAAGCCTGCCAGGAAAACCTGGCAGTGGGTGAGTTCGAGGTCAGAAGACGTCCACACCACTTTTAGTTTTCTTTGATTATTTATGGACCAAGAGTGCTCCTCCTGGCCTTGCAAGAAAATCTTCAGGCTTCTCTCCTTCTCTCCATTTGACTGTCGGGCAGCATCTGCTGGACGGAATTCCTCCTACATCAGCCCCTGCACACGATACTCCCCCCCCCCCTCCCCCCCAATCCCCCTCCCCCAGGTTGGAGTATTCTGCCTCTAATATCTGATGGATGATCAGTTATAAAATGTGACCAATATCACCAACATGAAGAAGTCTTACAACACCAGGTTAAAGTCCAACAGGTTTGTTTCGAATCACTAACTATTCACCTGAGGAAGGAGCAGTGCTCCGAAAGCTAGTGATTCGAAACAAACCTGTTGGACTTTAACCTGGTGTTGTAAGACTTTTTACTGTGCTCACCCCAGTCCAACACTGGCATCTCTTTGATTTGATTTGATTTATTATTGTCATATGTATTAGTATACAGTGAAAAGTATTGTTTCTTGCATGCTGTACAAACAATGCATACCGTACATAGGGAAGGAAGGAAAGACTGCAGAATATAATATTACAGTTATAGCAAGGTGTCAAGAAAAGATCAACTTAATACGAGGTAGGCCCATTCAAAAGTCTGATGGTAGCAGGGAAGAAGCTGTTCTTGAGTCGGTTGGTAAGTGATCTCAAACTTTGGTATCTTTTTCCGGACGGAAGAAGATGGAGGAGAGTATGTCCGGGATGCGTGGGGTCCTTAATTATGCTGGCTGCCTTTCCGAGGCAGCGGGAATTGTAGACAGAGCCAATGGATGGGAGGCTGGTTTGCGTGATGGATTGGGCTACATTCACAACCTTTTGTAATTTCCCGCGGTCTTGGGCAGAGCAAGATCCAGACCAATCTGTGATACAACCAGAAAGAATGCTTTCTATGGTGCATCGGTAGAAGTTGGTGAAAGTCGTCGGTGACATGCCAAATTTCCTTAGTCTTCTGAGAAAGTAGAGTAGTTGGTGGGCTTTCTTAACTATAGTGTCAGCATGGAGGGACCAGGACAGGTTGTTGGTGATCTGTACACCTAAAAACTTGAAGCTCTCGACCCTTTCTACTTCTTTCCCATTGATGTAGACAGGGGCATGTTCTCCACTACGCTTCCTGAAGTCGATGACAATCTCCTTCGTTTTGTTGACATTGAGGGAGAGATTATTGTCATCGCACCAGTTCACCAGATTCTCTATCTCATTCCTGTACTCTGTCTCACCATTGTTTGAGATCCGATCCACTACTGTGGTGTCATCAGCAAATTTGAAAATCGAGTTGGAGGGGAATTTGGCCACACAGTCACAGGAGTACAAGGTGTATAATAGGGGGCTTGTGGAGCAGCGGTGTTGAGGATGATCGTGGAGGAGGTGTTGTTGCCTATTCTTACTGATTGTGGCCTGTGAGTTAGAAAGTTCAGGATCCAGTCGCAAAGGGAGGAGCCGAGGCCAAGGCCACGGAGTTTGGAGATCAGTTTCGTAGGAATGATGGTGTTGAAGGCAGGGCTGTAGTCGATAAATAGGAGTCTGACATAGGTGTCTTTGTTATCAAGGTGTTCCAGGGTAGAGTGCAGGGCCATGGAGATGACGTCTGCTGTGGACCTGTTGCAGCAGTAGGCAAACTGTAGTGGATCAAGGCAATCCGGGAGGCTGGAGTTGATTTGTGCAATGACTAACCTTTTGAAGCACTTCATGATGATGGATGTCAGAGCCACTGGACGATAGACATTAAGGCACGCTGCTTGGCTTTTTTTTGGTACAGGGATGATGGTCGTCTTCTTGAAGCAGATGGGGACCTCAGATTGTTGTAAAGAGAGGTTGAAGATGTCTGCGAATACCCCCGCCAGCTGATCCGTGCAAGACCTGAGTGCCAGTCCGGGTACCCCATCCGGGCCAGTGGCTTTCCGAGGGTTGACCTTCGAGAAGGCTGCTCTGACGTCTGCAATGGTGATCTCAGATACAAGTTCATCCGAGGCTTCTGGGTTGGGGGGCTTGCTCTCCCTGAGCTCTTGTTCAAAGCGTGCATAGAATGCATTTAGCTCATCAGGGAGGGGTGCATTGGAGCCGGTGATTTTCCATGCCTTCATCTTGTAGCCTGTTATGTCTTGCAGACCTTGCCAGAGTCGGCGGGGGTCCATGTGGCTAGCCTGGGACTCGAGCTTGGTCCAGTACTGTCTTTTGGCATCTTTGATGGATCTCCACATCATGACCAACATGAAGGTCATACATATTGCCCTTCCTTAGCTGATGAGGGTGCACACTATCCTTAGAGGTATATTCTGTTACTTCCAACCAATTATTCCTATCTTGGAACTGGTTCTACTTATTCAAGCAGCACTAATCTTTTTCTCATTACCATCGTGTCTGGTTGTTTCAGCTTCGTCCTCCTCTGCAATACAATGTCACAAATCATTTCAACCCCTTCCATTTTAGTATTGATATAGGTCTGGATTCTCCAGTCTTCCAGCCGCGAGTTTCTCGGTGGCATGCCGATCGTTGACGGCAAATTTCCCTGTTCCCGCCGCTTGTCTTTAGAATTTCCCATTGAAGCCACCCTGTGCTGCCGGGAATCCCACGGGATGGGTGCGCTGCCTGTAGGAACAGAAAATCCCAAGGGCCGGAGTACTCTGGCCATAATATATTAGCAACATAGTAAAAGGTGTAGGCCATTCAGCCTTCATGTCTGCTCCACCATTCAATTAAATCATGTTTGATCTACACCTCAACTCCATTTAGCTGCTTTAGCTCCATATAAAGTTACAAAGTGAATGTTTTGAAAACAAAAATGCAGTTCCAAAGAACCTACAATTTTAAATCTATCCACAAAAGGAAGAGAAGCTTGTATTTATATAATTCCTATCACAATCTCACAATGTTTCACAGTAGTTCACAGTTCATGAACTACTTTTTTTGAAATACGATCACTGTAATGTTAGAAAATTGGCATCCAATTTGTCTATGTTACAGCAATGTAATCGCAATCAGATAATCAATTTTACTGATATTGATTGAAGGATAATCATTGGGGGAACTCCCATACACTACTTCAAATTCTTCGACAGGCCCCTGAAGGGCAGACAGGGCCACAGTTTAACATCTCAACCAAGTCCCCCGAGGGTGCAACACTTTTGAGGAGAGATGGTGGGGCAATGGTAATGTCACTGTGGCAGTAACCCAGTGACCCAGGCTAATGTCCTGGAGACATGGTGGAATTTGAATTCAATTAAAAATAAAGTGGCATTGAAAGCTATTCTCAGCAATGGCGACAACAAAACTATCAATAATTGTAAAAATCCATCTGGCTCATTAATGCCCTTCAGGGATGGAAATCTGCAGTCCTTATCTGTTGTAGTCTACTAGTGACTCCAGACTCACAGCAATGTGGTTTGCTCTTTATTGCCCTTAAGGGCTATTGGTGATAGACAACAAACGTTGGCCTTGCCAGCGATGCCCACATCCCACGAACGAGTAAAAAAATTATCTTTGAGTACTATACTTGAATTTGTTCTGAGGTTTCTGGAGCGGGACTTTAACCCACAATTTACTAGCTCATAGGCAACTAAACCATGCGGCGCAATTCTCCCAAAATGTTTCGAGGTGTGCTCTCCGACTGGAAACGCAGTACGATTCCCGTCGGATGGGTTGGCACGATCCCGACCACAATCCACCCCCACTTAGACATTTTTTTGGGCCTTAAGATGATTTGCACTGTGAATGAGAAATGTGGGACCTAAAGACTATGGCACGGCCGGATCTTCAGAAATCGGGGGGCCCATTTTGACAGGGTGGCCCAATCTCAGAACAACGCTACATCCCCCCTCCCCGTTATGACCACTCCACTTCTCCCCAGCAAAGACAACCTCCCCAATTGTCGGTATCAGGCTCCTCCCCACCCAACCACTGCTTCCAAAGCCCCCCCCCCCTCCCCACCCCCAGATGAGCGATACCCCATAATGGGGAGCCAAAGGCCCCATTCCCTTCATGCCGCACCCCTAAAGGCCCTGCCCATTGGCACTGCTAGATTTGCACTGCCAGGTAGCACTGCCAGGGTGTCAGTGGCAGTGTCAGGACATTGTCCAGCCATGTCCCTGACCACCTGGGGGGTTACAATAGCATCCGAGCACCCCCCCCCCCCAGCGTGGTCATCATATCTGGTCTCTCTTTTTGGAGACCCGTAGCAATTCCCGCTGGCCTCACGTTGCGTCTGCGGCTAGGGGAATTACAGGAACCCGGAGAATTTGGATTAAAGCCAAGTCTGCATTTTTAAATTGGAATTTTAACATGATAATCTCCTTTACGCCCTTACTGGGTGTGAACCAGATTATGTATGCTGGGAGGGCCCAGGAATATCGAAATTGTTTGGCGCCACACGCAAATCCCATTTCAGGGCTCTCCCAGTCTTTTCCCAACATAGCGTGATTTGTGCCGGGCGCAACATGGCCGGAAAATCACCCTCCATGGCTGAAATCGGGAGTGGAGACCTCAATTGATTCTACAATACTTTCATACATCACACCACAAAGAAAATCCTTGTCCCTCACAAGAGTGAGCAACTGTGATAAACAAATTGAGCACAGGGAATTCAAATAATAAATTCTTTCCATGGAGCTAGCTGAAGAAAAGCTTTAGTTTGAACAATGGTGTGCATCCAATTTAAGTCACCTGCTTAATACATAGCAAATGGAGTGGTTGAATTGCTGCACTCAAAAACAGGTCCTTCAGAAGAATTATGTATAAGTGGTGCTTGTTTCTTTACAAAAAGAATTCAGAAAGCAACAGAAAGCCAAGTTGATTGTAAATGACTCGATTGTAAATTCACAAACCTGTTGATTCATTCACTCACCAAGATTTAAAGAAAGGCTGTTGAAGAGAGGTCTTACATTGTGTCTAAATCTTGGAAATTTAACAAGTGGAACCGCATAATGAGACTGTTTGAATTACATTTCTTTTTCAGATCCCATCATGCCACTCAGATGATATTATTCTTTTGAAAAATGACTTTTTGTATGCTTTTTTTTTAAATGTGAAGGCTTTCAAAACTTAGAAGCAGAGCTCTTGCTGGTGTCAGGCATCCATTCTTTCTCAGTATGGACCAATTTCAAAGTAAAACTCCCTCAACTCAGTTCCAGCAATATGCATCAAACCCAGCTTCCAGTTGGAGAGTTGATAAAGAAAGAACGTGCATTTCTATAGTGCCTTCATTACCTCAGGATATCCTAAAGCACATTACAGCCAATTTAAAAGTGCTTTTTAAGTGTAGTCTTTGTTGCAATGAGGAGAACATGGCTGCGGTGCCCCCCTGTGCTGCTAGCAACCCTGCTTAAAGTGTCCATAAAAAGGATCTTAATTATGTAAGTTGGAGTGGGTTGCTGGTCCACACTCCGACCCACCACCTGCCTGTCATTGGGAAAGTTGCTCGGTGCTTGGACTGTATCAGGGAGCCATCCAGACACAATTCCCTGCTATTTTACCACACTGCTCTGCTTCTCTTCTCACCACCCAGCAGCTGGTAAAATTCCAACCCTGGAATGCACAACAATGTTTATGAAGTCCTTGGGAACTGGCTGACTGGTGTGTAGGAAAGAATTGGGGTGGAGTTTCTTAATCTTGTCCTGGCCAAAGTGGGCAATGCTGAACTAATGCAATCTGTGATTTTCTGGCTTACACTGTGTGCAGTAGAATGCCTGGCATGTCTAAGTGGAAAGAATAATGACTCACAGTAATAAGGGTCAAGTGAATTGATACAATTAATGCCGAGAATAAAATAAGTCAGGCTACACTTGCATTGAGTCTCCTTGAGCAGGAGTTAGACTTAATTGAGGCAAAAAGAGGATCTGTATGGAGATAAATCGAAGAAGGTGGATGCATCTTTCGGTGAAAATTGTCATTGCTTGAAGTTTGCAATATAACTTCATTAACATTCCATGAACTCAGACATGCCACTCATCGGGATAGCTGTATGCTTATTACCATATCATTGAGAATGCTGGGCTCAACAACATCTCAGCACTGTTTCTCTAATGTTGCACGCAGGTTGATGCCTATGTCTCACTGATTACTATCTATATAATTACTGTCAAAAATACATTACTCTGCATGCACTCATTATAAGCCACCAATTACTCGCTACTTACCTACTCCCAAGTATCTGTTGATCTCTACAACAGAAACATAAGGATTTTTCGAATTTTGTTGGTGAGTGACATTATTAAAGACACATGAGCACATATAATTTGTTATTTTGGTGAGTTGGTTACTGTATTTCTCAGAAGACATCTCCTTCTATCAGACTGGAGTGGCTTCTTGAACTTTGCATAATTTGTCCAACAGGCAGTGCTAGGTTAATAATCAGCCCGTGTTCAGACAGAACTCAGTGCCCCAGTAACGTTAATGTTCTTAGGATGCATTAGCATCAGTATCTCCATTTGAAGATCTTAAACTACTTCCGCCTGGAATATTAAATGGTGAAGTAATCGCATGGGGCTTTTCTTAGGCTCAGGTGGATGGGTTCCTGTGGAAAGTATTGCCCTGAATAAAACACCACATGTAAGGTTAGGTGGATTGCGCATGATCAATGCGTGGGGTTACGGGTATGTGGGGATAGGGTAGGGGAGTGGGCCTGGGTAGGGTGCTCTTTTGGATGGCCGGTGCAGACTTGATGGGCCGAATGGCCTCCTTCTGCAGGGATTCTATGTTTCAATGTGCTGAAAGAGCATGCCCAACCAGCAAATGATGAACAAAACGGGAAAGGAAAATCAATCAGATTAGAATAATGAGCAACAAAATCAAAGCAAAACAAGTCACTTTGTCAATCTATCCAGGGTGACCAACCGTCCTGGATTTTCTGGGACTGTCTGACAAATTGGTCCTTAATCCCGGGTCAGGCCTTTGTGGGATGTGTTTTGTCCATGATTTCTTCTGTCTCTTCAGTCCTTGTGTCTGTGCATGTTTCGACCCCAGAGATACAGTGTTTTCTTTCAGGACATTGTAGCGGGCGTCTGCAGGGATTTACACTGAGCCAGCAGTAGCAGATTTGGGTGGATTGTGTGACTGCAGAGTTAGACCACACCTCGAATGCCATGATATCTCCCTATGTCGCTTGGTGCCATACTTTGTTTTATAATTGTCCCTGTGAAGAACCATGAGATATTTTATTACTTTTCAGGCACTATATAAATACAAGTTACTGCTGCTGTGGCCAAGAGCCTATCAGAATTTGGTGCTAGACCTCCATTACATATTTAGGCTGTAATCCCAATGTTGATTAGCAGTCGTACAGGGAGCCTTGTTCTTGTTCTTGGAGAGAAAGGAAATGAATACATAGTATTGCTACAGCAGGATCAAAATGCCAGCAGCAGGGTAAAAGGAGTAGACCAGCAATAATTTTAATGATCAAAATGTCTCAGGTTAGAAGATCCCTCTTTTTGGTCTGAAGGAAGCAGGGGTATGAAGGACATGATTTGGGCTCAGGCGAAAGAAACAGCCTTTTGATAATGAATGCCACCTCTAACAAGTTCCAGACAACTTGTCAAAGCGGAGGATCTGACCACGGGTTCACCATTCTCTGGGGAAGTAAGTTTTTCCTGAATTCCTTATTGGATTCATTAGTGACCATCTTATATTTATGCCCCTTAGTTTTGGACTCCATCCCAAGTGGCAACATCTCTACCTTATCATATCCTTCATAGTTTTAAAGATGTCTATCATGCCTAGAGAAGAGGAAACATACAAAACACAAAAATATCTTTCATAAATGATTTGTAATTATTTTTTCATAGCCAACATTTATAGAAAGAGTGCGGATTCGGCTTTTAAACTTCTTGGGTTGCCGGTTATGACATTGACACCTAAAGAGCTCTGAGTGAAAGGCAGCGGGATGATGCAGCCCGGAGCTTTCTGAAAAATCTGCTGAAATGCTGGTCTCCACTAGAAAGGTTTCACTGGTACTCCCTTGGGAACCACATCAGCAGATGGAAATACAGCACTCAATGCCTGAGGGTGCTCTCCACAAACGACTGGCACAATCACTTTACACCGCGGTCAAGGTGGCAGTCACCAATCATCAGCAAAAGCTATCCCAGTATATCTCCTTCACAGGGCAAACCTGACTTTCCTACAACACAGTGACAAAACCACAAATGAACAACCTGACAGTCTTCATAAAAATGTTGAATTTAAGAGACATGGCGAGTTAATTTCCTTGGAGCTTCTCCAGCTCGGTCCCATCATAACCTGGCAGGATTTCAGTGGAAATCATATGAGTATTTCTGCCAAAGGTATGGAAGTGAAATAGGAAAAGCTCCGTGGAAATTTAGCCCTGCTAAGAATTTTGGTCAATCGTCATAATTCTCATTTGATAAAAATGAAATATCACATACGACAAAATGGGTGGATTTGTTTGAACTAATACTTTTAAAGCTCATCATCCAAATGCCTAGGCACTGTAGTGTGCAGAAGTGTCTGTGTGCATGTGCATGCGTCTATATGCACGAGTGAATGTGGTGAACATAGAGTAGAATCCCGACAGTGCAGAAGGAGGCCATTTGGCCCATCGAGTCTGCACCGGCACTTTGAATGACCACACTACCTAGGCCCAATCCCCTGTCCTATTCCTGCAACGCCATCCTTTAAAAAAAATAAATTTAGAGTACCCAATTATTTTTCCAATTAAGGGGCAATTTAGCGTGGCCAATCTGCCTATCCTGCACATCTTTGGGTTGTGGGGGTGAAACCCACGCAGACACGGGGAGAACGTGCAAACTCCACATGGGCAATGACTCGAACCCAGGTCCTCAACGCCGTAGGCAGCAATGCTAACCACTGTGCCACCTTGCTGCCCTACTGCAATGCCATCATAAGGGGAAATTTAGAGTGGCCAATCCAGCTAACCTGCACATCTTTGGTTGCATGTGTATGCCCGAGTGCTTAACTGTGAGAGAGGGTATTGATTAACAACAAGATCAGACAGAACCTGCAATTTGTGGGGACTGGGTTCTGAGTTTTCCTCCAATATTTGCACAGTTTACAGGCTGGCTAAAGGAGGACAATAGGGCAAGGCATTCTACTATCTAATTCTCATTGATAGAATACGCTGACATAACTTTCCTGCACCTCTGCTGGGAGCTGACTGCACTGCTCAGTTACAGGCTTACTACTCCATGAGTTCCTACTCCATCACCTGTGGTCCATCATCCAGAAAGAAGGCCTGCATAAAAGAGGCCTGCTTGGCAGGAACCTACAGACAGACGAGGGGTTAAAGGCTACAGGACTAGGTGTTGCCCGCCATAGAAACTGCTCAATTTTCACTGATAATAGAAAGTTATGAAATTAGGAGACGTCCTCATTGGGTGCCTGGTCCACAACCCCAATTATACACCAGGGCAATTCATGATTGCCAGTTTGGCTTTCATGATAGCTAGTCCTCTCTGATCTTGCTGGCTATTACACATTTCTGAAACTTCGGTGAATCAATTATCATTGCCATGGAGAACTCCAAAGCTTTTGACAGAGTCTGCTGCTTCGCAGGCCAAGAAATGGTCTCTCAAGTGAACTGTTTATGGGGAATGGTTTCCTTACAAATCATAGCGTGTGCTGCAGTTGATGGCTCATCCTCTGACTCATTTTCGATTAACTCAGACTCTCTGTCCTCTGTGCCATGACTAATGACATCCTTCTGTCATCATCTATCTAGCATTTTGTTGATGATTCCACTCTGCATCTGTCAGATTCTCTCAGTGCACACAGTCTCTGATTTTCTTGCAGTGCAATGACTGAGTTACTGTAGCTTCATCTCTTCCTTGCGCTTTTCAGTTAGGGTAATGAAAATTGCTTTTGTTTCACTTCTTTAAAAATGGAGAGGATGGAATTCAATAGCCTCAAAGGTGGATCCAGGGATTGTCATGCACGATTAACCTGCAGCTGTTAATTGAACTACGGGCCACTCCAGTTTTATTTTACCAGTGCTAACCACATGTTCAATGGCTTCACGCATCATCAAGGGGCCCCAAATTGTAAATTCCTAGCACCAGGTGTAGACTTGATGGGCCGAAGTGCCTTTTCTGCACTGTAAGACTCTATGATAAGCTAGCCTGCACTGTTTAAAGCTGGACTGCATATCTTAAAAGGGAGGTGCACTGCAGCTCCAGCAGGTTCTATGACTTATGCAGGAAGTTAACCTATTCTGGGAAATGGTAAGGAATGACAGAATATAGGAGGGAGTGAGCTTCAGGCTTTTCACACTGTAGGGCTTGGCATAGGAGTTGTCGAAGAGGGGATTCATGGGAATTGGGTTACCATTTCTTTATGTTCCCCATCTATTTAATAATTCATGTTGGAAAATTGCACTCATGGTCATTAGTATGAACATCGCTTATTGTCACAAGTAGGCTTCAAATGAAAAGCCCCTAGTCACCACATTCCGGCTCTTGTTCAGGGAGGCTGTTACGGGAATTGAACCGTGCTGCTGGCCTGCCTTGGTCTGCTTTCAAAGCCAGCGATTTAGCCCTGTGCTAAACAGCCCCTATGAGGAGTTTCAGTGATTCAGATCATTCCAACCATACATATTAATTCACCCACTTAATGCTATCAGTCTCACTGACTCCTCCAAGCCAATTATTCAGCTGCTATCATCCATATTTATTATTTAAAAAAAAACAATATAAAGTAAATGGCTGTGGGGTAAGGTTCACTAGTGACATTTCATCCAGGAGGCGGGGACCCTGCTCCCCGCCCCATGCAAAATTCAGCCACAGTTCATCGTAACAATCTTTCTAACAGTTGAAGTGATAGGAGGTTTTTGTTTCCTTTTGCTTTTCTACCTTTTTCACCCTGTAGGAATTGATTCATATTGTACCACAAGAAAGGAGATAGCTGTTTGCTGATCATTTGGTAAGTGGTTAAGGTCTATTTTATTCCAAAGGTCATCAATTGTATACAAAAAGTGGTGCAGTTAATAAAATATATCAAATATATCATTAGGTAATTAATTACAATACATGAAGGGCAGTAAGACTGGTGATGTATCAAGGCTGTAGCATGTCGGGGCTCTGGGATACTAGTGTGATCCAGGGCAAACACATCTGCAGTAAATGTTTGCGGCTCGAGGAACTTCGGTTCAGTCATTGAGCTGGATGCTGAGCTGCAGACACTGTGACACATCAGGGAGGGGGAAAGTTACCTGGATGCTTTCTACCAGGTGGCAGACACACCACTTGGGATCGGGTCTTCTGATTTGGTCAGTGGCCAGGGGCAGGAGGGTGTGACTGCGTGTGATGTAGATAAGGGGACCCAGAGGGCAGGAGTGTCAACCTTTGCAGTTCAATAGGTTTGAGGTTCTTTCAGCTTGTTTGGATGAGAGTGGGGGCTGCAGGGTGGATGAGCAAACTGACCATGACACCATGGTACTGGAAGCCATTCAAGTGGGTGTAGCAAAAAGGAATATAGTGGTAGTAGGGGACAGTATAGTGAGGAGGCTTGGCACTATTCTCTGAATCAAGAATCGAGGATCCTAACAGCTGTGTTGCCTGCCCAGTGCCAGGGTTTGGGATATCTGCTCAGGGCTGGAGAGATGAACTTGCAGTGGGAGGGGGAGCATTCAGTTGTTGAGGTCTATGTAGACAGCAACGATATAGGTAGAACGAGGACAGAGGTTCTGCATGGAATGCATAAGGAGCTGGGTACTAAATTAAAAAGCAGAGCCTCAAAGGTTATAACCTTTGGATTATTACCTGAGCTGCATGCAAACTGGCATAGGCTGCACAAAATTAGAGAGATGAATACATGACTCAAAGACTGGTGTGGGAGAAGTGACTTCTGGTTCGTGGGGCACTGGCACCAGTACTGGGGAAAGTGGGGCTGTATCGTTGGGACCAGTGTTTTTCCGATCAAATGTGGGAATATGTGGTATATCAAGGAGTAGGGACAAGATAAGAGTACAAACTAAGAGTGTGGATAATGCGGGATGGAGAATTGAAGGAAGGGACAGAGATAATTACATCAACAATCAAGACTAGATATTACAAAGATAACAAAAAGACAAAACACTAAAGGTCCGGGTGCGATTGAACCAATGGGAACTATGTCCCACGACGATTGCGTTTAGCCGTGTGTTTTCCGGCACCCGCAGCGGCGAGAAACACAACGCTATCTAACGTGAGTTTGCTTAGATACGGGGCCTCAGTGGGAAACGTGCTGCCGAGGCACAACTTAGTCAAATTTCCTTCACTGAGGAGCTGCACGCGCCAAAACATCCTCGGTGCAGGGAGAGATCAGGAAGCTAGACGCGACCACCGAACCTCTGCAAAGCCCAACTCACCTATAAGGGGGTCCTCAGCCCCCTCGCACCCACCCCACGTGCGCAGGTCACCCCCGGGCCCGATCACAGCCGCACAAAAATGCCAGCCTGGCACTTTGGCACTGCCAGATGGCACCCTAGTAGTGGCACCTGGGCATCTTGGCAGTGTCAGGCTGGCACCAGCTGTGCCAGAGTATCATCCTTCCTGAAAGGGCAAGCACTTGGGGGCCTCCAATCCCTTGGGAGACCCCCATGAGTTCTGTCCCACCTGGTCCCTTTTTGTGGAGACCTAACTGAACAGGACTCACCCAAAGTCTCCAAGACAAATGAGATAGATCCCAATGCCTTGATTACCTCAGGGAACTGCATGTTAGAGTGAGACTAGCAATCTCGCTCTAATATGCATATTTGCCAAATGGGCGGGCTTCACATCGCTGCATCTCGCGATTAGACGTTCGGTCTTGCGAGGCGTGGTGAGCGGGTAGATCCCAAGAGTGGGCCCTCCTGGCATTTACAGGCCATGTTGCGCCACAGCGTGCTGTTTTTCAGGCACAGCGTAGCTGGTTGATCGCGTCATCTGTGTCTGAATGCATATAGCATTCATTACAAAGTAAACAAATTGATATTGCCCATTGAAATAAATAAATATTATCTGATAGCTTTTACAGAGTTGTGGCTGCAGGATCACAAGGATTGGGTCCTTATATTGAGGGGTATATGGCATTCAGAAAGAAAACGAAGCTGGGTAAAGATCAAGGGATAGCACTGTAATCAAGGATGGCATTGGTGCAATAGTTAAGAGATGTTCTTGGTTCGGGGATCAAGGTACAGAATCGGTTTGGGTGGAGATGAGGAATTTTAAGGGAAAGAAGTCACTAGTGGAAGTGGTCTACACGCTTCTGACAGTAAATACAATGTAGGACAAAGTACATGAAGAAATATTTGGTACTTCCGATAAAGGGATGGCAATAATCACTTTAATGACTTTAATGTACATATAAACTGTAAAAATCAGATTGGCAGTAGTAGCCTGGAAGAGGAATTCATAAAATGTTTTTGAGATAGTTTCTAAGAGCAGCACATTCTGGAACCAACCAGAGGGCAGATTATATTAGACCTGGCTTTGTGTAATGTGACAATATTAATTAATGACCTCAGAGTGTAGGCATTCTTTGTTAGCAGCTGGCATGATATGACTGAATTTTATATCCAGTTTGAAAGGGAGAAGAGTGAGTCTAAGACTAGCATTTTAATCCTTAAATAAGAGCAACTATAAGGGCATGAAAACTGAGCTGGGTGAAGTGAACTTTCTTAGTAGCCCAGGGGATAGATCAATAGAGAAACAGTGGCAGCCCTTTGAGGAGACATTTCAAAATACTCGGAATAAGTACATTCCGACAATAAAGAAAAAATCTGAAGGGAGGACCCACCATCCATGGTTAACTAAAGAAGTAAGAGAAAGCTTCAAACTTAAAGAAAAAGCATATAGCCGTATGAAGTTGAGTGGTTCAGAAAATAAAGAATGGCAGAGAAAGAAATTACCAGCTTTCAGAAATGCTGGCCACCCCACGCATGCGTACCCCTCAGCCAGATGTAGCAGTGCGCAGGCCCGGAGCCCAGCAGGGCAGACCACCTCCTCCGATGTCAGCGGCTCTCCCAGGAGCAGATTTGTTTTTTTAATTGATGGAATCTTCCTGCCAGAAGCGGCAGCAGAAAACAGGCCACGCGCTCTGTACACTGACGTCACATGCTCTGGGTGCGAAATCACTGAAGGGAGATTCCTCCATTTTGTTAGCAAGAAGTAAACAATAGGACTGAAGAATTTAAAATGGGTTGTTTCGTAATAAGGACACAGAGACACAAACAGGCCAGGATCTCTCAACTAAATCTGCTGAAGAGAACTGCTTAGATGAATCCACAGCAGGACAAAGCAGTGCTGATGTGAGCTCCAAGGCCTCTAGTGAACAGCCCATTAAGAAGAAGTTGAAATCAGGAACAAGGCAGTATAAGGTGATTTCTTGAGGTATGACTTTATTAGTTGTGCCAATGCAAATCAGGATGCAAAGCCCGTGTGTTATATGCAGGGAAGTGTTATATGTGGGCAGCACGGTAGCACAAGTGGATAGCACTGTGGCTTCACAGCACCAGGGTCTCAGGTTCGATTCCCCGCTGGGTCACTGTCTGTGCGGAGTCTGCACGTTCTCCCCGTGTCTGCATGGGTTTTCTCCTGGTTCTCCGGTTTCCTCCCACAGTCCAAAGACATGCAGGTTCGGTGGATTGGCCATGATAAATTGCCCTTAGTGACCAAAAAGGTTAGGAGGGGTTATTGGGTAACGGGGATAGTGTGGAAGTGAGGGCTTAAGTGGGTTGGTGCAGACTCGATGGGCCGAATGGCCTCCTTTTGCACTGTATGTTCTATGAAGTTTAAAAACTTCAAAGGCATTTGAAGACTAAGCATGGTGAGTTCGAGGACAAACCTCTTGATTATTTTCAAAGGATACAACGAGAACTTAAATCGTCAGCTGAAGTCCTCAGCAGAAATGTAACATTGAACGACAAAGCAAGTGAGATTGTGAGGATCAAGCAGGCCCACCTGTCGCATTAAAGGTAAGCGGAAATGGTATGTCGCGAAGGTCAGCATAAGTGGGTCCTGAAGGTTGGCCACGTAGGTTGTGAAGGTCGGCAGGAGTGGGTCGCAAAGGGCAGCATGGGTCCTGAAGGTTGGTCAATTGGTAAAAGTGGGTCCCGGCTTCTATTTTCATTATCGAGAATACAAGAAACATTCCAATAATAGCTGTAAATCTGGAGGTGGAAGGGAGAGAGGTATTTGGTGAAATTACAATAATTAGGGAAGCAGTACTGAGCAAACTGATGGAGCTGTGGCTTGACAGGTTTCTGGGTTCAGATCGACTTCATCTTCGGGTCTTAAAAGAGGTGGCTAATGAGATAGTGGGCGCGATTCAAAGAAAATAATTCTATTTTGTGTTTTGGGCGCATTTAGTGGGTGTTTCTCAGCACAGCAGTGCCAAGAAAGACTCTGCTATTCAACAGCACGTTGCCTGTTTTTTGGCCTCGGCGAGGAACTCCCTATCGAGGCTGTACTTTAGTAATTTCCTGCAGGAAGACAACTTGTGGATCGGGTGCCATTTTTAAAGGTTGCCCCGATCTTTTGATTTCCCTCAGCGCCCTCACTATGGCCTTCGGACCACCCACTTCACCCAACTTATCTCCTCCGGGCTCCTCGAGCCTCCAGTCATCCCACCTCTTATGGGTAAGGCAAGACTGGGCCCAATCCCTGGCATGGGCAACCTGGCACCCGGGCCAGGCTGGCAGTGTCAAGGTGCCCAGGTGCCAGCGAGAGTGCCAGGATGCCACCTTGCCCTGTCCCCACCACCCAGAGGTTTTCAATGGCCTGAGAGACCTCTCCCCACTCCCCAGGTGACGTTAAGACTGGTCCACGTTTGTGTGACTAGTACTAAACTGCGCCTTTGCGAGGTCTCGCAGGAGCGGCTGGTGAATCCAGGGCCACGGGATAATCTGGTTGGGTGAGATCCAGATTGCGACGTTTCGCGAGGTTCTGTTGAATCTTGCGAGACTTTTTGAGCGTTTCAACGGCCACGTCCTAATACCAAGTCAGGCACGATGAGGCTGTTCAATCGCGCGCAGTGGATGTGTTGGTGTTAATGTTCCATTATATGCTGGATTCTGAGAAGGTTCCATCAGACTGGAAAGTAGCAAATATAACCTCTCCATTTAAGAAGGGAGGGAGGCAGAAACCAGGAAACTACAGATCAATTAGCTTGATGTCTGTCACAGGGAATGTGTTGGAATTGATTATAAAGAGGTTACAGCTGGGCACTTCGAAAAGTTCCAGGTAATTGGGAAGAGTCAGCGTGGTTTTGTGCATGGGAATTCATATTAAACCAATTTATTACAGTTCTTCGAAGGAATAACATGTACTGTGGATAAAGGGGCGCCTATAATAATAATAATAATAATCGCTTATTGTCACAAGTGGGCTTCAACGACGTTACTGTGAAAAGCCCCTAGTCGCCACATTCCGGCACCTGTTCGGGGAGGCTGATACGGGAATTGAACCCACGCTGCTGGCCTCGTTCTGCATTACAAGCCAGCTGTTTAGCCCACTGTGCTAAACCAGCCCCCAGAAGCACTGTACTTGGATTTCCCGAAGGCATTTGATAAGGGCCACGTCAAATGTTATTGTGCAAACTAAAAGCTTGTGGTGTGGGGGGTAACATATTAGCATGGGTTGGCAGCTGGTTGAAAACAAACTGTCGGACAGGCTGGATGTGATGAGTGGAGTCTGTGCTGGGACTTCCTTTTTTCACAATTTACGTCAATGATTTTGAGGGGAGTGAAGGCATGGGGGCTAAAAATGCAGATGACACAAAGATAGGTAGAAAAGTCTGTTGTGGAGGAGATATAACAGGCTGGATTCTCCGTTTCTGAGACTAAGTGTGTGCCCCTGGGCAGGATTCGTAGACTTTCATGACAGCAAATCTGGCATCGAACCTGGACCGATTCAGTGACTGTGGAGGGGTGAGCACCGGCTCCACGCGGAACACAATCAATTTCAATGAAAGACGGTGTCAGATTCGCAGGGTCCGTGATTGACACTCGGGAGGCTGACAAGCTGCAGCCATATATACACATTATACTCCGCACACACAGTCATCCCAGTCAACAAGATGGCACTGGCTGTGTTGGAGCACACTCATACAGCTGATGGGTCGCCTGGGGCCAGAGGGCACTCAGGCTGGGAGGACACCGATACAACCCGTGGCCCTAAGTTCACAGTGGGCTGTCAACAGTGTGCACAGCTGCATGGCTGCCTTTCCGGCTGCGTCAATGATGTTCCATGCCCGTCCTCCCCGACCCCACAGCCCACCTCCTGAACAACCCCTGCTACTTCCCCTGGCCGTGGCAGAAGCCCCCCCCGGACAGCGGCACAACTGTCATCAACTATAGCGATGTTGGACACTTCCCGGACCCATTCTCTCTCCCTCAGCAGCCATGACACCAGTTTTACGATTTTTAAAAGCACAAGTGAACCGCGCCATCGGGAACTTGGCCCAGCAGAGGTGGAGAATCGTGGAGGCCTCAGAGATTACTGGGCCAGGCCCGCTAATGATATGCAAATGGTGTTTACTGTACGTGCGTTCCGGACCACATTGGTGCCGCTGTCGAGGTGACGGAGAATTGCGATGTGGCACCTTATCGGTGCCCATTGCGATTTTGGTGTCAGAAACTATTCTTCGCCCAATCGTGTTTTCCAATTTTGGTGTCAGCCAACAGAGAATCCCGCTCAAGGATTGAAGATGGTTATAGATGGATTGAATGAACAGGCAACGATCTGGAAGATGGTGTATAATTTGGGAACGTGTTGTTTACTTTGGCAGGACGAATAAAGAAGCAGAGTATTACTTAAATGGAGAACGACTGAAGAATTCCAAGGTGCAGAGGGATTGAGGTGTTCAATTGCACGAGTCACAAAAGGTTAGTATGCAGGTACAGCATGTAATCAAGAGGGCTAAAGGAAAGCTGCCCTTTATTACAAGATGAATTTAACATGAAACTAAGGATGTTATACTTCCATTATGCACTGCATTGGTGAGACTACGGGCTGAATTCTTTGGCTGTGCCCGCCACGGACAGGACGTGGACCATGTAAAGGTCCATTGACCTCAGGCGGGAATTTCTGGTCATCGGGTGGGCACAGCCAGATAATCCCATTTTACATCTCACATACTGTGTGCAGTTTTGGTTTCCTTATTTAAGGAAGGGTGGTTAATGCTTTGGAGGCAGTTCAGAGGAAGTTTACTAGATTTATATCTGGAATGAGCGAACTGTTTTCTGAGGAAAGGTTGGACTTGTTTCCACCAGAGTTTAGGAGAGTGAGGGGTGACTTGATTGAAGCATGTAAGATCCTGAATGGTGTTGACAAGGTGGATGTGGAAAGGATGTGGATAATTCCAGAACTAGGGGTCACTGTTTTAAAATTAGGGGCCGCCCTTTTAGGACAGAGATGAGGAGAATTGTTTTCTCTCAGAGGGTTGTGCAACTTTGGAACTCTCTGCCTCTGAAGACAGTGGAAGCGGGATTATTGAATATTTTTAAGGCAGAGGTTGATGGATTCATGCTAGGCAAGGGAACCCAAGCTTATCGGGGGTAGATGGGACTGTGGAACTTGAAAAGCAAAACAGATCAGCCATTATCTAGTCAAATAGTGGAGCAGGTTTGAGGGACCGAATGGCTGCATTCCGCTCCTATTTTGTACGTTCGTATTTGGCTTAGTTTCAGTTTTAATCACGCTTCAATCAAGTGTCTTGACGCATTTTACAATTTTAAGGTACAAATTGTTGTCATAAAATAATTTAACTTCTTAGCACAGCCAAAGTAATAATATCCCAATAAACACAAGAGGAATGTTCTCTTCTCCAAGCTCCATGCATGTGTATGCATGAAATGAATATCGGGGACAGCAACTCTCCAAAGGTTTCCATATAAAGAACACAAAAGAACATTTTTGACATCTAAAGGTTTGGTGATAATGTTATGGTTTAACAAGATCAAAGGTTCTGCCCTCCCCTCCCCCCGAGGCTGACTCTACCTTGCATTCAGCTCTGCCATCTGACAACATGCAGACAAACATAGTGCAGGCAGCAGCTGGGGTGGAGTGGAGCTTTCTGACATCTGAACCCTCTGATTAAATTGCTGTTTGTAATCAATCCAAGGTCTCCACGATATATTCTCTTTTCCACAAATGATTTGCATGCCAGATTTAATTTCAAGGAGGTCTTAATTTTTTGGGAAGGGGGTTGAAGAGGTTTTTGCTGCGACAGTTTTTACAGAGGACTTGCCACTAGGTCCCATCTTTCTTTCAAGTTACAATTTAGATAAGAGTTAATACCTTTCTGTTCCATTCGATGTTTCTGGTTCATGTTTTCATTATTTTATTTAAACAGATTGCAGATGACACTGGAGAGATAACTAACTTGGAAAGGTTACAGTGCAAGGCAGTTGCATCAGCATATTCATTCCTGGGTACTGATCCATTCCTGGTTTTCTGTACCTACTCTATTAATAATAATTCTCCTGCTTCACACTAACACTTTCCGATCAGTATGCCTGATTATGCCTTAATATGAAATATTTATGACTTAAAACCATTCAAAAAAATTGAAGTGGATAAAATTAGGCTTCCAAATCCTCCAGGATTGTTGTGTAGTCTCGAGGAATTAATTTCCTGGACATTGATGTGAGCAACCCAGGGGAAAATAACGGGCATTCAAAATTATATGTTTTTAAAAAAAGAATTCTTTGAACACTTTAGATTATTAAATGTAAATATATTGGAGCACAGAAAATGGTGTTTGACCGGGGCAAAGCAGGTGGAAGTGGAAGGTCATGTGATGTAATTTCTAGGACGTTTTTGGGCAGTGCAGTGGTGCAATGGTTAGCACTGCTGCCTCACAGTGCCAGGGACCAGGTTCAATTCTGGCCTCGGGTGAGTGTCTGTTTAGACTTTGCACTTTCTCCCCGTGTCTGTGTGGGTTTCCTTCAGGTGCTCCGGTTTTCTCCCACAGTCCAAAGATGTGCAGGTTAGGTGGATTCAACAAAGAACAATACTGCACAGGAATAGGCTCTTCGGCCCTCCAAGCCTGAACCGACCCTCAGGACTTCCTTATGCCTTATCCCTCTATACCCGTCCTAGCCATGTGTTTGTCAAGATGCCTTTTGAATGCCGTTTATGTATCTGCTTCCACAACCTCCCCTGGCAGTGTTCCAGGTACTCACCACCCTCTGCGTAAAAATCCTGCCGCACACATCTCCTCTAAACCTTTGCCCACAGACCTTAAACCTATGCCCCCTGGTGACTGACCCATCCACCCTGGGAAAGAGTGCCTGCCCATCCACTCTATCCACACCCCTCATAATCTTGTAGACCTCTATCAGGTCACCCCTCAACCTCCACCTTTCTAATGAAAACAGTCCAAGTCTATTCAGCCTCTCCGCATAGCTAACACCCTCCAGACCAGGAAATATCCTGGTAAACCTCCTCTGCACCCTCTCCGAAGCCTCCACATCCTTCTGCTAGTGTGGCAACCAGAATTGTGCGCAATATTCCAAGTGCGGCCTTATCAAGGTTCTATACAACAATAGCGTGACTTGCCAGTTTTTATACTCAAAGCCCCGTCCAATGAAGGCAAGCATTTCATATGCTTTCTTGGACTACCTTGTCCACTTGTGTTGCCACCTTCAAAGATCTGTGGGCCTGCATGCCCAGATCTCTCTGACTTTCTACATTCCTAAGAGTTTTGCCATTTACGGCATATTTCCCCTCTATGTTAGACCTAACATAGGCCTACGATTGGCCATGATAAATTTCCCCTTAGTGTCCAAAAAAGGTTAGGTGGACTTTCGGGGATAGGGTGGGGGAGAGGGCCTAGGTAGGATGTTTTTTAGGAGAGTTGGTGCAGACTCGATGGGCCAAATGGCCTCCTACAGCACTGTAGGGATTCTTCGATTCTATGAATATGTCCACCACAATTACCAGTCCCAGATGAAATAAAACAGAAACACTTCTCGCAAAACAATTTTTAGTGACTGAATTTTATACAATTACAGAATTATTGAACAGTTACAATACAGAAGGAGGCCGTTAACACATTGGGTGGTATTTTCCAGTTCTGCGTGCCTAGAGATGGACCAGCAAATTGTCTGTTGCGCAGGAATTTCTGGTCCGCCTGTGGGCGGGACTGGAATATCCCATTGTGGCTGTGCCATCTCTCTGCACGAGCATTTAATAATAATAATAATAATAATCAGCTAGTTCCACTCCTGGTCTTTGCTCTGTAGCCCTGCGATTTATCTTCTCTTCGGGTGCTTGCCCACCTTCCCTTTTTGGAAGCCTGCTTGAATCTAGACCCTTTCGGACAATACTGTTCATCGCCACTTGCTGCATAAAAACATGTTTCTCCATCTTGCCTTTGCTTCTTTTGCTAATCACTTTAAATCTGGATCTTTGGTTGTCGACCCTTCTACCAATAGAAACAATTTATTTCTATTTACTCTGTCTGGATCCCTCAGGATTTTGAACACTTCTATCAGACTTCTTCTTAACCTTCTTTTCCCTTAGGAAAACAACTTCAACTTCTCCAATCCATCCACATAACTAGAACCATTCTTGCAAATCCTTCCTTAACCTTCTCTAAAATCATCACCTGGTTCCTAAAATGCAGCCAGAATTAGACACAATACTTCATTTGAGGCTGAATTAGTGTTTTATATATCTTCATTATAGCTTCCTTTCTTTTGCATTCACCGGGCTCGATTTTTATCTTTTGAGGCAGGAATCAAGAGTTGGGAGATTCTCAGATCCTGGGCTGGATTCTTTGATTCTGGGGCTATGTCCCCATGCTGGCGTGGGAATGGTGGCGTTTTACGGCAGAAAAACTGGTACAAAATGGCACCGATTCCCCGTTTTGCCGGGGGGGGGGGGGGGCGGGTGGTAGCAGGATGGCAGCATATAGCACCCGGCTCTAGCTGCCGATACGCCCCGGAGAATTGCCAGGTCCGTGGCTGCGCATGCGCACGGCAGCGACCTACAGCGGCCGCGCCGTGCTACATGCCGGCGGCCACTCGCGGACCCGGCCCGCAAAATAGTCCCCCCACTTTGCCCGGCCCGCGCCCCCCGGACCACCTCCCCACAGTGCCCCAAGCCCTGAATAATGTCCCCCGCTGCCCGCGGATCGGCCCTCCCCCAACTGTGGCGCCGCTGGACTGAGCCTGCAGCCGCCACGCTGAAAAAAGATGTGCAGGGTTGGTGGATTGTCCACTCTAAATTGCCCCTTAATTGGAAAAGAAAAGAATTGGGTACTCTAAATTTATTTTAAAAAACTAGGCATGACTCAGGTCAGAGGCACGTCAACTGATTGGGGCTCAGTAGAGTCCTGTCCCCCCGCAGTCCTACAAGGCGCTTTGCCAAAATATCGGAAAATTCCACCCAATGCTTTCTTGACTTTCGTACCATGAATAAATTTACAGTAAAAGCGAACAAAATAATACCTAGAATTGGAAGGAAGAGGAATTTTGTCGAGAACATTCATCTAGTATGCAGGAAAATTGTCCTTTCCTCCATTATACGTGCGATTACAATTCAGAATTACTTAATTGGTACTCAATGAATTGTTTCATTGTAAAGCTTTTTGTGACATCCTGAGATCGTTAAACATTTATCGAAATAAAAAGTTGTTCCTTCTTTGATGGAACACTTGCCTTGAGTACAGACCTGCTAAACTAAAGGTCGCTCTTGGTGGATAGATCCAAAGAGTAGCAATTAATAATGAATATTCCTTCTGGCAACCCTGAGGCTACAGTTCAAAAGGTTCCTCACTCATATCTGCATCTTTCATGTCTGAACCTAGTCAATGAATGTTGAAGATCCACTTGACCATGGGAGTTGGGAAAGTAACCACCGTCGATGTCAGTTCTGTCCTCAATGCAGAACAAGGCCAGCAGAGTGGATTCAATTCCCATACCAGCTTACCCGAACAGGAGCCGGAATGTGGCGACTAGGGGCTTTTCACAGTAACTTCATACTTGTGACAATAAAGATTATTATTGTTATTATTATCAACTGAAATGCACACATTGCCACTATCCAGGAGAAATCACTGGACAGAAAGTGAAAATTACATCAGCTCCCCTTTTGCCAGTACAGTAAAGATCGGCCAAATCAGTTCAAGGCCGAGAGTGAACTGGGATCTTGTACTCCATATCTCTCAGTGAACAGTTTATTGATTCGCCCACTGGGGAATGAAAAACTGATTTTCAAATAGCTTATGGGATTCTATTTGTTGTAAATTAGGGAAAAAACTGTGGAAGTCCATTAAGAGCCAGCCTTAGCGCAGAGTTGCATCCTTGGCCAGAATTTTATGCCCACTTAGGAGGTGGGCTGTGAGGCAGGGTTGCGGGCAGGGACGGGGGAGATTTATAAAATCAGGTGGGATGGCACAGGTGCTGTCTCCTTTTCCTGCACATTCCTGCTAGTATTGTACCAGTGACAGGGTCAGCGGTGGATGACCCACTCACTCTTGAGCCAGTCGCTGCTGGCATTTTACCAGTGGCAGGGTTGTCATATGCCATGTGGGAACCCACATACTTTGGCAGCCTGACTGTGGGTTTGAAGTTGGCAGGGGAGGTGGTATGCTGGAGTTCCCTCCTGTTTGGGCATTCTGTGATCCACAAAAGGAACCCCCAGTGTTTTGAGATGTTACTGCTTGAAGGGCCCTCCATTGGCCTTTTGATTGTCACACCAGCTCTGTCACTGGGGTATGCTTGGCTGACACAGATGAGCCTGCCCCACTTATCTCTAGTCCAGTGCTTCTGTTCCTGGGCCCGCGCCTCTTGCAGGCCCGACAGTGGCCACTGATCTTGATTGCATTACTGCGACCCTCTGATTGGCCAGCGGAGGGGCAGGGTGGGGCGGGGGGGGGGGGGGGCCTTCAAGCTGCCAACCCTCTGATTGGCTGGAAGATCTTGGGCATGGGACTTCCTGTTTTAGGGTTATGGAAGCCATAATCTCTGGCAAATAATTGCCTGATTATCATAAAATCTGGTTGTGACTTCCAGGGCTGGCAGAGCTAGGCTCCTCCCTGACTTTCCAGTAAATTGGTACAACCACTGTCTCTATGTTAAATCTTGGCCCTTATCTTCTGAGTTAGAAGACTATAGATTCAAATCCTTTTCCAGAGCCTTAGACTCCAGTTTCCACTGACAATTCAGTGCAGCATTGAAAGCTGAACAGTTGGAGGTGTGTCTTTTGTATATGACATTAAACTAATGGGCGGGATTCTCCGCGAACTGGCGGGGCGGGCAACTCCGGCGCGAAGGAGTGGCATGAACCACTCCGGCGTCGGGCCGCCCCGAAGGTACGGAATCCTCCGCACCTTCAGGGGCTAGGCCGGTGCTGGAGTGGTTTGCACCGTGCTGGCCGGCGCAGAAGGGCTTGGCGCCACGCCAACCGGCGCCGAAGGGCCTCCGCCGACTGGCGTGAGTTGGCGCATGCACGGGAGCGCCAGCATGTGCTACCGTCATCCCAGCGCATGCACAGTGGGGTTCATCTCCGCGTCGGCCATCACGGACTGTTACAGCGGCCGGCGTGGAGGAATAGAGTGCCCCCACGGCACAGGCCGCCCGTGGATTTGTGGGCTCCGATCATGGGCCAGGCCACCGTGGGGCACCTCCCATGGCCAGATCCCCCCGCGCCCTCCCGAGGACCCCGGAGGCCGCCCGCGGAGCCAGGTCCCGCTGGTGAGTACCTGTTGTAATTTACGCCGGCGGGACCGGCCGTAAACGGGCGGCCACTCGGCCCATCACGGGCCGGAGAATCGCCGGGGGGGGGGGCGCTGTCAGCGGCCGCCGACCGGCGTGGTGCGATTCCCGCCACCACCAAATCCCCGGCGCCAGAGAATTCGGCAGCCGGCAAGATTCACGCCGCCCCCCCGGCAATTCTCCGACCCGGTGGGGGGTCGGAGAATCCCGCTCAAGGTTTCATCTTCCCTCTAGGTGAGAATAAAAGAGTCCATGTAAGACACTATTTTGAAGATGAGGGGAATTCTCCCTAATGTCTTGACAAATATTTATCCCTCAAGTAACATCACTAAAATACATTATCGGGTTATTGCTATTTGAAGGAGTTTGCTGTGTGCAAATTGGCTGTTGCATTTCTTATAACGTTACAATGCCTACACTTCCAAAAACATTTAATTAGTGTTAGAATGCTTTAGGACATCCTTAAATTTTCAAAATCACTAAAATATAGCATATAAATGTACATCCACAGCAAACTTCAATTCCGTGGTTATACGATGCTGAACTATTTGATCTCATTGCCACTTCAGGGAGGTTACAAGGCATAATTATATTAAGACAATCTGATATAATAAATGATCAGCAGCTGAGTATTAGTATTTTGATGGATTTCCTCAAAGGCTTTATATCATGCTGGATTAAAACATTACTCACACTGCACAGAATGACAGCCCTGTTACGAGTTTTATTATGGCTTATTCAATTTAATAGGACTGTGTAGGGCAATTTTCAAACCCTCGAGGATTTGTTGGGTGAGGGCACTCAGGTAATGACAGGAGCAAGACCAAAATAATATATTGTCTAGGTAGATGAAAACAGATACAGGCTTTCAGCTGCATTACTGACAGAACAAAGGTCAAAACAAAATCTCCTTCAAAGTCAAAATCACAAAACATAACTTCAGAAACCTGCCACTTGATATTTTTTTGAGGCCTAAAGGGATTCAAGGTGCTTTATTGGAGCCCCTCAGAGGTTCAATTATTGCTGAAATGCAGATGACGTCAGGTGTTACAATGGGATGGAAGGAGAGGGCTCTATCTCTGGGTCTTACCCTCAAAACAAACTTCCTGACGACAAGAGTTTAAAAATGCAGTTGAGGCCTCAAAGATTTAAAAACTATTAAAGCTGCATTTGCGAGATGTCAAGATTTTTATAATGAACAGCAGCCAGAGTGAAAGGTTGTCACCCCATGTGGGACACCTGACAGGTCTGGCGGGAAATCAAGATGGATATGCATTGCCGCACTGATATACATTTCAGACAAAGGTTTAAAGGAAAGCAATGGCTCAATAAGAATTTCCATTAAACCGCAGAAACATAACTTTCCTCAGCATCACCTTTTGATGTCTTCTTAGGCCAACTGCTTATCTGACACCCTACTGTGGAACAAATTGCTTTCTCAGTGAGATATTTAGACAGTTCTAAATTGTGTGATATGAATCACAGTATGCCAGAGAGTAGAGCAAACAATCTAGAATGAGCAATTATGTTCCACCTAAACTGGGAAAAACGGCAATGTGGCCTACAGAGAGTATTTCATCAACAACTCATGATTAACGCATGATGCTGATGCTCCAATTAAAGAATCATTCATATTGCCATTGTTCCTCCAATGTTGGGTGAATTTATTCATCCACATGAAATAATGTTTTCTCGAAGGAGTCAGCTTTCATATAACACCAACTTATATTTATACACAGTCTCAAATGTAGTAAAATATCCCATGGTGCTTCACAGGAGAATCAAACAATGGTTCAAAGCAAGCCACATAAGGAGATATTAGGGCAGGTATTTGGCCATAGTGAAAATCTTTGAGGAAAATCTTAAAGGAAGACAGAGAAGTAGAGAGGTGTAGGAATTTAGACAAGGAATTCGGAACTAAAAGCCAAAGTAGCTCAAAGCAAGACTTGCAATGGCGGAGTGCTGGAAATTGGTAATTAGGAATGTCCAAGAATCCAGAATTGGTGGACTGCAGAGATCTCTTGGAGCTGTAGGGCTGAAGGAGGATAGAGGGATAGGGACCAGAACCTTCCACACTGGAACTTGGCCCAGTCACAATGGGTTATGGCTGAGGGCATCATCGGCATTTTCCGGGTGCTGTCTGACCTTTACCAGTCCCGGAAGGAGGTGGCACAGTCACTGAGTGATGTGGCACAGTCGCAGAGGGAGTTGGCCCAGTCCCTGTCTCCATGGCCCGAGTATGCAGACCCTGGTCGAGACGAGAGCGGGCCTCCAGGACTGGCGGCACAAGGTGGTGGGGGAGCCCCAGGAGTTCGCTCTGGTTGCACCCCCAACCCATGGTGTAGCCCGGGGCCATCGGGCACCCCGAGTGAGGAGGAGGTGATGGGATCTATGCCGGTGACTCCCGCAAGGGAGGTGCTGGCACAGCACGATGCCTCGGACTACCCCCGCCTCCTGTCCCAGGCGTAGGAACGGGTGGTCATGGGAGGGGGTGGTCAACCTGGAGGTGATTAGAGTGTCCTGTGCGCGCCTGCCCATGTGCACACGTTGTGGCCTCCTGTGTCTGCCCGGGTTCCATGTTCTGCCCATCCTCACCAACCTCCACATTCTCCTCATCGGATGAGGGCTGCCATTCAACCCCCTCCTCCAGCAACCTGACGGAATGTCATGATGTGGGAGACTCTCCAAGGATTATACTGGAGGGTCCCTCCAGAGTGGACAAGCTGCAGCCGCCTATACACATTCCGATCCCCACACACAGTCACCCCAGCCAACAAGATGGCACTGGTTGCGCTGGAGCGTGCCCATACAGCTGATGTATGGTCAAAGTGGGCTGTTAGCGGTGTGCGCAGCTGCATGGCTGCCTTGCCAGCTGCGGCAATGGTGTTCTTTACCCATCCTCCCCGACCCCACAGCCCACCTCCTGGCCATCCTGTTCTACTCCCCCCGGTGCTGGCAGAAGCCCCCCTGACCAGCAGCACAACTGTCAGCACACGATGGTGATGTTGGACACCTTCCACACGCCCTCTCTCTCTCAGCAGCTGGCATGCGGTTTCACGATTTCTAAAAGCACAAATGAACCATGTCATCGGGAACTTGGCCCATTGGGGGCAGAGAATTTCAGAGGCCTCGGAGAATACCTGGTCGGACTCACTAATGATATGCAAACGGTGTCTACTGTACATGCGTTCCGGACCGCATTGACGCCGCTGTTGAGGTGCTGGAACATTGCAATTTGACATAAAATCGGCACCTGCCGCGATTCTGGCTTCGGAACAGATTCTCTGCCCAATCGCCTTTCCCGATTTTGGTGTCGGCTAGTGGAGAATCCCACCCCTGATATAGAGACAGGCATGGGAACGCCAGACAGCGATGTCAGAAGAAATGTGCAGACTCTGCTGAAGGCTGGAGGAGTCCACCCATGTTCTGTACTGGCTCAAGCATGCGAGCATCTGGTTGCCTCCATGGACGGAACCGTGGCTGCCTTGGAGACCCAGGTCCAGCAGAACACATAGTTATTGCTGGAAATGTACTTAACTGCATTCTGCTGCTTTAGACATGGGTGCAATGCAGTAGTGGCTAGTCAACAGGGAGAAGGGGCCCCTTCTCCTCAAGAAGTCAGGGAAGTACCATCGGGCACCCAAGGGGTGGAAGAACACGAACCAGACACCCCAGTTGTTTCATCCCAGGACACTCCAAAGATGCCTTGTCGCTCAACCTCCCCTTTGCCAGTGATCCCATCACCTCTGGCAGGTCAGTCCAAGGAGGGTGCACCAAGAGACCATTAGCAGGCCAGGGCCCTTTATGCCTCTGGGACAAGAAGACACCTACCAAAGTCATCACAGTCAACAGGGCATAGCAGTTAGCAGGCTGCCTCCACCTTGGCTGTGGATGTTGGGGTTGCACCTTTTCATAATAATGAGAAAAGAGAGATAAAGAAGTTTTAATAAAGACATACAACCATTGTACATACTTTTGGAACTTGCAAATATATGTTCACTTAGTTATTTGGGAAACATCCTGGATTCCATCTTGGTGCTAGTTGCTTTAATAGTCTTGGGCATTTAAGGTTGAGGAATTTGGGCCCCCATTAATGTCTGCGAATTACCTCCTATAGAGCTACTTCCCTCACGTTATCAACATTGTGACTACTCAGTAAACCCACATGTGCATGATTAAGCATTGGCCATCATTTGTGAGTGTTGCGGCCTGGGACCCCATCATGCAAGCCATTACTTGCAGCTCGTCGTGTCCTGAGGTCTGGAAATGAGTTCAGAGAGGTCATTGTATCTCCTGCTTCTCTTTGACTGGGTGAGGCAGCCATGTGTGAGAACCCCACACGCCTCGAGACTCTATAGAGAGACCACTGCCTTGGCATTTGGAAAGACTTACCACACAAGCTCTTGTTAGTCATGACCATTCACCTAGGAGGATGGAGGTTTGGAGTCGGAAGTTTGCTGCTGTCCACTAGCTATGCCTTGGAGGAATCTGCCTCCCTTTCTCCCTTCACCTCTGTCTCTTATAGCAGAAGATGGGACATCGTGGTGTAAGGCCATGGAACATTCGAACACAAGGATAGAAATTTAAAATAAAGCCATTGCTAGACTGTGATCCAATGTAGATCAGCAAGCTCAGGGTTGAACAGGACTTGGTACAAATTAGAATGCAAGAACACTGCATACGCTTCATGATGAAATCAGCCTTGTGATATAAACAGAATCTTTTCAGGGCAGGAGAAAGAGTGGAATGAGGAAGAACATTTGACTCAACATGTTTACTTTGTGTAAAAGCCACGTACTGTCTTCTCTACAATTGACACTTGAGTAGCTGTTTAACTTCAAGTAAAAGTTCTGTACAACCACTCCCTGGGCCTCAAAGACTTTTAAAGTAAACACCATGGCTACATCTGATAGAATAGGAAGTCAATAGAAAGGAAATTGTATGTGGCAGATGACAGGAGCCCAATTCGCAATCCCTAGTTTTACATCAGCATCCAAAGTAAAAGCCCCCCCCCCACCACCTCACTGTTTCTCTCTCCCTTCCCGACATTGAGTAATTGAACATACCAGTTTACCTTTATTATTCCTAGAGGTCAGACTTCTCCGGTCATTCCGATTCACTTTTCCCGCCGGCAGCACCGCGGGTTTCCTAGCGGCACGGGGTGTTTCAATGGAAAATCCCATTGACAAACAGCGGGAAGACAGAATCCTGCCACCAGCCAACGGCCCGCGGCTGAGAAAGACCCATCTGGCGGACCGGAGAATCCATCCCATAATCTTCAATCCGATTAATTCTCTGTGCCATATTTGCAGAAAAATTGTAAATGTACTTATAAGGAATGGGTCACAGTTTCATTAAAATCAATGCACTGAGGAAATCTTCCTTGTAAAGACTTACTTGAAATAAGTTTGCTGAAACTACCTTCGCATTGTCAATCCTGGCACCATTATGTCCTGATTGTACAGAGTTAATACTCAACCAATCACCCATCATTAAAATCAAAGAGGGATTGTCTTGCAGAGAGACTACTCGTGGTGATATTCTATTAACTCATGGAAGTTCATGTCTATTGTCCTGCTTGTGTTTTGGACATTCGCCATTGTCTCTGATCCTTGACAGAATACCAAGTTAGGATTGATACTGGAGAAATTGTGCTGATCCAGGCCATCAACACGGGATTATGGGTGGGATTCTCTGGCCTCCCAGCCTTGTGTTTCCCGGTGGCGGGAGGCAAGGCGCCGTTCATTGGCAGCGGGATTCTCTACTCCCGCTGGCGTTAATGGGAATTCCAGGAAACCCGTCAACGAACGTCTGGAAAATTCCAGCCTACATGTTTGGCCTTTCTTGGTCATGAGCTCCATTCTCTGATCCAGTTTGTATCCAACAGTAACAGACAAAAACAGATAACCTCTCAATTGCAGAGGTAAGATGGAACCCACGGAGTTGCTGCCTCTCAGAAATTCTCTATTTATTGTCAGATTGCCTCCCATTTGTTCAAACAGCAGGAGCTAATTCAGACACAGCAATAAAGAAAGTACAGTACTAGTCTTCGCTATTTCTGCAATGGACAAATCTAAATTTTCTCGAAATTTCTAAAACACAAAAAGCACTATTTTACATGTTCATGCAAGAAAATTAAATTTCACTTATGTTATAGGAAGTTCACCCTTTTTAATATTGCTGATCAAAAGAGATGTGCTGTCAAAGCTTTTTGTCTTGCACTCACCATGACGGATTTACTGGTAAGCGAAATCTCAAATGGAATAACAATGACACTGGATGAGAAGAGCATGCTGATTGTTAGAAGCATTGCCATTGAGTATGCAACAGGGAACAGTTAACTGCCGAGTTTTTGATTAAATTCAAACAAGGCAGATCATTTCTGATTGGTCAAGGCATTGCTTTGGGGGATGAACCAGGGAAAGGCTGCACTCAGGCTTTTGTTTAGTTGAAAAGACATGCTCCTTCTGTCTGCAAAGGACAGGCGGGCTGGATTCTCCGCACCACGATGCCGAAACCACGGCCGGCGCGGGGGCAGAGATTCCATTTTCCCGCAAGGAATCAGGACCGGCGGTGGTTCCCCGATTCTGCGGGCCACGAAAAGTGGCGTACTCAGGAAGTACGCTGTACTACCTGGGACCTACCTGAGGCCCGCTCTGCCTTTTTCCGCCCCCGACCTGTGGCGTGGAACTAATGGGCTCCAGCCGGTCGGGATACTCGTGTGGCGGCTGCGGACCCAGTCCATGGCCGTACTGGTTGGGGGTGGACTAATCGGAGGGTGGGGGGGGGTGTGGGAAACCTTATAGGCGGCCGGTAAATGCTTGTGTGGGCGTTGAGGGTCGGGCGCGTGACCGATGGGGGTGTTTCTTTTTTAGTTCCAGCTCCGCAGTCCGAGTCCGCCATGGAGCACGGCGTGACCGCTGGAGGCCGCAGCTGTGTGCATGCGCGACCTCCGACCCGGAGGTGCGGGGGCCCATATCTGAAGCAAAAGGGGCTGGTTCAGCACACTGGGCTAAATAGCTGGCTTTTAAAGCAGACCAAGGCAGACCAGCAGCACGGTTCAATTCCCGTACCGGCCTCCCCAAACAGGCGGCGGAATGTGGCGACTAGGGGCTTTTCACAGTAACTTAATTTGAAGCCTACTTGTGACAATGAGCGATTTTCATTTCACATGCCGTTCTTGAAGAAGCAGTTTGAAAGTTAGATTTTGACCTATAGAAATAAATGCTTCATCCTAAAGCTTAACAAGCTTCACAAAAGCTCTTGACGAAGCAATAGATTGGTGTATTAATTACATATTAATTACATAATTACAGGTTAATTAATTACATACTTAAAACAAAGGAAAATAGTTGCTTGGCATTGAGTATTGCTGAAATCATAACGTCATCAACACATAGTAAGTCTCCCTGAACATATACTCTCTGAAAGCAAGTTTTTTTTGTCTTGCACATGGCTTCAATTTTAGTGTGCCTTCATCCACATCAAACAGGAAGAGGTATTTGCTGAGTACAAACTTCTCCATCCCCAGCTATCTGGCCACAAACCAGCATCCAATGAAGATCCTGAGTCTTTGAAAGCACCACCTGTTGATCCAGCATATAGCAGGATACCAATGCTTTCGTCGACTTTCACATGCAGCACCAATGTTTGGTAGCATTGCTAGGCCTCAAGGCCTACCCAGACATACATCTCTGTAAGCCTGACAAAGGGACTGGAATAGCCATCCTTAACTAGTGTGACAAAAAATCAGCACAATGCCTGCCATTCTTAATGACGTGTCCAAATTCGTATCCATTGGACCTGTCACTAAACATAATGGCATAAACTTGTTCAAAAGCAAGTTACAAAAATATTTGTTGGACTTATAAAAATGTAGCAAGGTGCCTGATGCAGAATAGCAGAAACTACAAGCACTCAACAGCTCTTTAATTTATGTAAATAAACATTAACCTGTTGACAAAATACCTCAAAAGAAGGAAAGCTGTCAATCTCATGTGTAGTCTTCCAACCTGAGTGAACATGTAAGTGCTATGAATTCCATGGAGGGATTGAGGGGTCATTAGGGTGGAAGTAGGGGCATGGGTTGGCATTGAGGGTATGAGGGTTCATTGAAGATGGTCGGAGGGATATGGTGCAGAGTGAAGTGTTAACATCAGGAGCACCTGATATTGGTGTAACAGCTGATGTAACTGTGACGCAATGTCACATGACTAAGAGACTGAGATCTGGTGGGAAGTAGAAGTAGAGATGTACATGTAGAATTATAAATAAACAAGGATTTTTTTACAAATATCGGTCTATGCTAGCATTATTGGAGTAAAAGGCAAACCCTAAAGAAGCACCATCTAGACTCCGAACTCAAAACAAAACACTTGCGTTGGCATGGAGGGTATGAGGGGGCATAAGGGCTGGTATTCTCCACCCTGCGCTGGGTTGGAGAATCCCCGGGGGGGGGGGAGGGAGACGCGAATCCCGCCCCGACGCGGCTTCCCTATTTTCTGGCGCCATTTTTCGGGCGCCGGCGAGATTCCCGCCACGCCAGTCAGGGACCGTTGATAGCGACCCCTCGGCGATGCTCCGGGCCCCGATTGGCCGACAAGTTTTTCCCAGTCCCGCCAGCATGAATTACTCACCTCACACACAGCGGGACCTGGCAGGTAAGTATGCGGGGCCCATCCTGGGGTGGGGGGATCCGACCCGGGGGGGGACCACCACGGTGGCTTGGCCCGCGATCGGGGTCTATCGATTGGCGGGCGGGCATGTTCCGTGGGGGCGTTCTTTCTTCCGCGCCGGGCCCTTGTAGGGCTCCGCCATATTGCCCGGGGCCGGCGCGGAGATGGGAACCCCTGCGCGTGCATGGAAATAAGCCGCCCGTTCCGCGCATGCGCGAACACGTGCCGGCCCTTCGGCGCCGGCTGGAGCTGCGGGAACCCTCCAGCGTCAACCTAGCCTCCTAGAAAGTGGAGAACTCCTCACTTTCGGGGGCCGTTGACGCCGGAGTGGTTGGCGCCGGTTTTCACGCCGGCGTGGGGACATGGCCCCATTATGGGAGAATTACCTAGGGTGTGTGGGAGCTTGGGTTGGCATGGGGGCATGACTGAGACCGTTTGAAGTTATCTTTCAAAAGGTTCCCTCATACAAACTATACAAAGTAGGTGGCACGGTAGCAAGTGGTTAGCACTGTTGCTTCACAACGCCAGGGTCCCAGGTTCAATTCCCGGCTTGGGTCCCTGTCTGTGTGGAGTCTGCACGTTCTCCCTGTGTCTGCGTGGTTTTCCTTGCTTCACACTATTCTGCATTAAATTTCATCTGCCATTTGTCCTGCTAATCCACCAGCCTGTCCAAGCCTACCTGAAGTTTATCACTCTCCTCCTCAGTTCACAATACTACTAATTATTGATCACGATTCGCCTAACTTAGTCCTGTTGCTCAGAATCAAATCCAAGGTGTTTTCTCCCTTTAGTGGCTGTTTTACAAACAGAGCTATAAAACAGTGGGAACTGGGAAGACCTCTCCATCTTCCCATTGGTGATATTATTGTTCAAGTCAATTTCAGATAAATTTAAATCACCAACTACTATAATTGGTTCCTTATTAATCCCTTTCCTTATCTCATTTTACATTTCCAGATTAAGCTTTCTGCCTGTCCTGGGGGTCTACAACAATCCTCCAAAAATAGTTCACCTATGTTATCATGTATTCATTCTACCCAAAGTCATTCTCTGTCTGTCCTCTCCTATATGCTACCTTTGCTCAAGAATGTCTGAACACTGGAGTTTCTATATATATATTTTTCTCACAGTCTCTTCTAAATAATTGCTATTCTTTCAAATATGGATCCCATTGATAATAATCATTCTACCGTATTTCTGTGATGCTAATAATATCCGATCCATAATCCCTCTCAAAACATGCACCTTATTTTTCAGACTTCTTGCATTAATGCAAGGGCAGAGCCAAAACTTTTTTCTTTTCCGTTTACTCTATTAGCATGTTTACTTTGTTTCTTTCCCACCATTTGCTTAGGGCTGTCAGGGGGAGCAGGATGGAGTCCACAAGAGTGGGAAACATGGGGCTGGATTCTCCGTTTCAGGGACTATGTCTCCACGGCATCGTAAGAACTGTGGCCTTTCACGCCAGAAAAACTGCTGTCAAAAGGCCACATATTCACAGCCCTGCAAGGCATTAGCAGGGACCCGTCGTGAAGCTCGCAGCTTTAGCACGATCAATTGCACAAAGACTAAAGTTGGGTACAACTGTGGCTTTATTACAGTCAGATGCGTGGCCTCCTGCTGCAGCTGGCGAAATGGCAGGGCACTGGAGGTCATGCATATGTATACAGTTCTCCGTGGGCAGAGCCAGCCAGCAGGAGCTACCGGTGAACCTGTAGTGCAGGTCCTATCTTACATTTCCTATTAAAGTGGTTCACCACATTCACCCCCTGTTAAAATGAGTCCGGCGGGGGTGACGTGAAACTACATACAATTAGTGGAATTATGTACAGTGGTAGGGAAAGAAAAGTCCATGTTGACGGTCCGGAGTCCGTCAAAGGTTCAGCCGGTCCGGTGCTTTGGTGCTTCGTTGGGAGCGGCGTAACGGTGGCGGCGAAGTCGGTGCTGGCGGTGGTGGAGGTGGTGGTGCTGACGCTGACCAGTCATCAGGGAACTCTGGGAGCGTGCAGAAGTCCTCTTCGTCCTCTTGTATGGAAAAGGGGAGGTGGGGGTAGTCTGGTGGGGTCAATATTAGCGGCGTGGTGGGTGGTGGGTGGGGGCGCATTGGTGGGGGTGTGTGTTGGGGTGGAACCTGACGGTCCCTGAGTGAGACAGTATCTTGGCGGCTGTCAGGGAACTCAACGTTGGCATATTGAGGGTTGGCGTGGAGCAGGTGAACCCTGTCCACCAAGGGGTCCGCCTTGTGGAGTCGGACGTGCCTACGGAGAAGGACCGGTCCTGGAGCTGCGAGCCAAGACGGGAGCGACACCCCGGATGCGGACTTCCTGGGGAAGGTAAAAACACGTTCGTGGGGTGTGTTATTAGTGGCGGTGCACAATAGTGACCGGATGGAGTGCAGAGCGTCAGGGAGGACCCTCTGCCAGCGAGAGGCTGGGAGGTTCCTGGACCGTAGGGCCAGCTGGACGGCCCTCCAAACCGTCCCATTCTCCCGTTCTACTTGCCCGTTTCCCCGGGGGTTGTAGCTGGTCACCCTGCTGGAGGCTATACCCCTGCTGAGCAGGAACAGACGCAGCTCATCGCTCGTGAATGAGGATCCCCTGTCACTGTGATGTAGGCGGGGAAACCGAACAGGGCAAAGATGGTGCTGAGGGCCTTGATGACGGTGGCAGACGTCATATCGGGGCATGGGATGGCGAAGGGGAATCTGGAGTATTCATCGACCACACTGAGAATGTACGTGTTACGGTCGGTGGAGGGGGGGGGGGGGGGGGGCCTTTGAAATCCACGCTGAGGCGTTCAAAGGGTGGGAAGCCTTCACCAGGCGCGCACAGTCCAGCCAGTAGAAGTGCGGCTTGGGACACACTGTTTTTTTGGAGGGGACCAGCATAGTTTGGGACCCACTGAGCGTAGTAGGAAAAGAACCCCAGGCAGCGTTTGAGGGCCTTGGGGCAGTGGTGGAGGGGAAGTTCCATGAGGTGGCGCATGCGCTCAGGGTCGGGCCCGAGAAGGCCATTTTGGACTACATAGCCGAGAATGGAAAACCGGGTCGTGCTGAACACACTTCTCTTTGTTGTAGGTCAGGTTGAGAAGAGTGGCAGTGCGGAGGAATTTATCAAGGTTGGCACCGTGGTCCTGCTGGTCATGGCCGCAGATGGTGACATTATCTAAGTACGGAAAGGTGGCCCGCAAACCGTACTGGTCGACCATTCGGTCCATCTCTCTTTGGAAGACCGAGACCCCATTTGTGACACCGATAGGGACCCTAGGGAAGTGGTAGAGGCGACCGTCCACCTCGAAGGCAGTGTATGGCCGGTCCAACTTCCGGATGGGGAGCTGGTGGTAGGCGGATTTCAGGTCAATTGTTGAGAAGACCCGGTACTGTGCAATCTGATTGACCATATCAGATATGCGTGGGAGGGGGTACGCGTCGAGCTGCGTGTACCGATTGATGGTCTGGCTGTAGTCCACGACCATCCTGTGTTTCTCCCCAGTTTTAACCACTACCACTTGGGCTCTCCACAGGCTGTTGCTGGCCTCGATAATACCCTCCTTAAGCAGCCGCTGGACTTCGGACCTGTTGAAAGTCATGTCCTGGATGCTGTACCGTCTGATCCTGGTGGCAACGGGCTTGCAATCCGCAGTTAGATTGGCAAAAAGGGAGGGGGGATCGGCCTTGAGGGTCGCGAGGCCGCAAACGGTACGGGGGGGTAAGGGCCCGCCGAATTTGAGGGTGAGGCTGTGGAGGTTGCACTGGAAGTACAGGCCCAACAGGAGTGCAGCGCAGAGATTAGGAAGGACATAGAGGCGGAAGTTACTAAATTCTACGCCCTGGACCGTGAGGGTGACTGTACAAAAGCCTCAGATCGGGATGGCGTGGGATCCGGAGGCTAGGGAGATCCTTTGATTGGCAGGGTGGACCGCGAGGGAGCAGCGCCTTACCGTATCTGGGTGAACGAAGCTTTCAGTGCTCCCGGAATCCAGCAGGCATGAGGTCGCGTAGCTGTTGATTTTAACCGTCGTCGACGCGGTGGCCAGGTTGTGTGGGCGAGATTGGTCCAGCATCACCGAAGCGAGCTGCGGGTAGCCATCGGATGCTTCGCGTGGCGAGCGTGTGCGGTTCCGATGTTTGGATGTCCGGAGACCCTGTGGGGGACAAGATGGCGGCGCCCATCGTGCACACATTGCGGGGTCAGGACAAGAAGGGGCGCAGGTGGCCGAAGGGGTCCGCAGCCACCACGCAAGTACCCCGAACGGCTGGGACCATATTAGAAACATGCCGTCAGGATGTTGGCCAGTCTGGGGCGGAGAATGGTGGGGCGGGCCTCCAGCAATGGTCCAGCTAGCCGACATGCATTTACATTGATGCACATCACCACATCCCTCCTTTTTTATATGTTACATATTTTCTGTACACTTTCAGAAAATTGAACAAAAAACAGGTAGATACGTTAAGGTATATACAAGTCATGGGAACAATGATTAAACAATAAGTCCAAATCATTTGTGTGAGTTCAAAAACCATCAATCATCATGGTCAAATGTCTCTCTTGGTTATGAACGCCATCAATGTCCCTGTGCCACAGGAACCAAGAAGTGGTCAAATCACTTCGCTGTCTGATTTGGAGTCCCTTTTTCTCCCCCGATGTTTGTGATGGTGCTGTCGGATGGCATCTTGTAGCTGATAAGGTGTTGACGTTGAAGAGGTATCATCAACAGTATCATTCGTGGTCATGTATGTGCCATATGTGGAAGTTGGATAATACTGTGCATACTGGTTCTGGCCACGTGCTGTGCTGGAAGGGTGATCCTGCTGAGAACCGTTGAAGCTTGTCGAATTGGAAACAGAATTGCTGCTCGCATAAATACCTGGTGATGGTGTGAAACTAGAACCTTGCATCTGATAGGAATATGCCGTCTGGCCCGGCTGGGGTGCAGCAAATCCTGGGCTGTAACTAAGGCATCCAGTCTGTAGTGCAGATTGTGCTTGCAGTAGTCCTCCTTTGGCCTTGATTCCATTAGTGGGCAATCCGTAGTGCTGGCCTGTTTGAGAATATGCTGCATAGACTGCTGGCTGCAGCATGCCTGAATACTGGGTTTGTCCAGCATGAGCTGTCATTGGCTGCACTGCTGGTGTGGAAAAAATGTGTGGATATAGCTGTGGTGAATATTGGTGTATTCCTCTTGGACTGTAGCCGCTGCTTGTTATTACTGACCCAGTGTGATTGTTAAGTGATCCATCTCCTGTCGTTGTGGCATCTGCTGTCACCCTGAACGTGCCATCACTGAGGTTGCGGCACTCCCTGTCTGGAGTAAAGTCCTGCTTACGTGAATCGGCGTTTGGTTGCTCCCCACCTGGAGTCTGGTCTGTTTTAACTGAGTCAGTGTTGGTTTGTTGATGCTCCCTGTCCGGAGTCTTAGCAGGTTCACTGGAGTCAGCTGAGATTTCTTGAAGCTGCACATCTGGAGTCGGAACATGCAGGAATACATTGACTTGTGGAGAGGTTCGAGCGAATGAGGGTGGAAGTATCATGGTGTCACTGGAGTCACCAGTGGTCTCACAGTGATTGTCGAGTGCCTCTGTACACACTAGCTGAGGTCTGGCACTTTGCACACCTTTCATGGGAAGTGGGATGCTGTCGTCACTCGTCTCACATACGAGCCTCAGTAGCTGCTTGTTGTTCACTTGGGTTGGGTAAATTGTCAGAGTCTTCATTGATGGCGCAAACAATGTGGGTGGACTGTCATTGTCTGGCTGTTGTCCTTCATTTAGGCTTGGACTGTCATCGTCGCTTTGTTCTTCACTGTAGCATGATAGACCGTCATGTTCGTCCTGCTGTGCACTGGAGCATGGTAGACTGTCATAGTCTTCTTGCTGTTTACTTGAGCATGGCAGACTTGCATCATCTGCCGCTAGTTGGTCAGAGGAGGTTGCTAGACCCTCATGGTCTTGTTCCTGCAAGGACTGTGCGTCGGAGTCTTGTGTTTCTGCAATTGTGGAGGCTGTCCACGAGCTCGTTGCGGAGGCTTGTGACACTGGAGTCACGTCTTGTGTGTGCAAGGACTGCGCTCTGGAGTCTTGCGTTTCTGCAATTGTGGAGTCTGTCCACGAGCTTGCTGTGGAGGCTTGTGACACTGGAGTGACTTCTTGTTCATGCACGGACTGCAGTGTGGAGTCTTGCGTGTCTTCTTTCGTAGAGTCGGGAACCCTGAGCGATGCGTGGTCCATGCTCTGTGTGGCAGAAGGCCGCTCTCTGTGTGCTTGTACTGCTCTCTGTCTCTTGGTTTCAGGCTGCAGCATCATCCTGCACTCATGAGTTGGGATGTCATAACTGCTGGGCTGAAGATCCTCAAATCCAAAGAATGAATCCGCGCCTGCGTCGGATTCAATACAGGGGTTGCCAATGTGCAACACGTCTAGTTGCGGTTCGTATTTGGTACTGGGGTAGCCTCCCATGGTGAAAGGTTTGTCCGAGTCATAGTCTTCTAGGACCATATCATCACTGTTTGCGTCGGAGCTGGCATTGGGCTCGCGAGGTCCAGAGAAAATGTAAAGGTCGGTATCGAAGTATTCAAGGTCGGAATCATCGGTTTGGGCGTAGGTAACTGCTTGTTTCAGGGTTCTTCGGAGGTTAATTTAATTTCCTGGTACAATTTGAGGCATTGTGCTGTCATTCCAGGTGAAGGAAGGTTGTTTTATGGCTTTAAAAGATTTTTTCTTTGGTTTGGGACGTTTCCCCTTTAAATGGGCATGGCCCTGGGCCTCTGACGTCATGACGCATGTGACGTAGCACGTAGAAAGCGATTGCGCATGCGCAGATCGCTGTTCCTTTACATTGGGCCTTTTTCGTGATTGCGCATGCGCTGCTTCTCGCGCATGTGCAAACGGACATTCCCGTTCTGTGCGCTTCTCGCGCAACTGCACAGGTGCAGTCCCTGTAGAAAGATGGCTGCCGACCAAAATTGTTCTCTGCTCCGGGAGTTCGGCCTCGAGGTGAGTACTGGCGCTTCTCTTACCTTTTCTTGCTGGTTGGAGTGTGTTTTCCTCACAGTATTTGCCAAATTTGTCCAGGGCTGCCTGGAAGTCGCTCCTGTTTTGCCCCTTGGAGAACTTGAATTTTTTAAAGATTTCTTCTGCTCTGGCAGGGGCGATGGTGAGGAGAAGCTCTGTTTTTTCAGGATCGGCCACTTCTTCTAGTTCAGCTGCCACCAGGAAGATTTCAAACTTTTGCTGGAATGCCCGCTGGTTTTCGTGGAGATCACCGTGGCACTGGAGCTACTGCGGAACCCGGATCTCGAACATCTTGCCTGGGTATCATTGCTGGTTGTCACTGTACGCTGAGGTATGGCTATATGGATTGAAACAGTTCACTGCTGGTACCATGATTTGTTAGGTTGTAGGTGTAACATAAGCGGCTTCCTTGTGGTGCACTTGACAAAGGAAGGTTCAGACGTGGAGATAACTTCAACACGTTTATTAAACTATTTACACCTCTATTACTCAGGTTCGACACTACTGCTAATCCTACTATAGCTACCCAGACTGACTAACCAGTTGCTGCAATCCACGTGGTGGGTGTAATATTGAATCAACCCTGTCTCTGCACTCACTGGCTGTCTCCACTGGAAAGAGGCAGATCATGTGTGTGGTGTCCTTTATATATGGGTTGGTGTAATGCCCCCCCTGTGGTCGTGTCACCTCCTTGTGTATCGTGAATGTCTATTGGTCCTGTCCTATCTAATTGATCTATTGGTTGAGCGTGTGTGTGTGATGTTTCTGGTGCTCCCTCTAGTGTCTAGCTAGCCTACATGCATTTACATTGATGCACATCACCAGAGCCGCTTTTTGGGGGCTGGAGAATCGAGGAAATGGCGCTAGACCCGATTCCGTGCGCAAAAGATGATTCTCCACCCCGGTGCCGGACGTGATTTTGGCGTCGGGTGCGGAGAATCCAGCCCATGATGTGGAATTAAATACATTTAGGGAGAAGGGATATGAAATTTTGATTTCCCAATGGTGGGTTGAGCGCCGTGATGAAGTCAGTGGCGTGTTATGAGTATTTATGCTGCCGGGTTTGTGTTCATAATACATTCGCCTGCCTTGAATACTCAGTAGTGTGAAACCGTTTTTCATAAAGTCCTGTCCTAGGGATAAAGTCAGCGGCGCATGAGAATCTAGTGGCATCCGGTTCATGACTTTAGAGGTGGTATGTGCCAGTCGGCTCTGTGTAGTGCTTTCCTTCACGGTGCATGGGAGGGAGCAGGATAATGGCATCATGCGTGGAGACTCAGGACTGGCAAGGGTGAGCAAGTGGTAAGGGGGCTGTGGAGTGGATTTTAGGGCATGGAGGAGCGAAGCGGAAAGAGCATGGGTGTGGTGGAGTTGGCGGGGGTGGGGGGTGGGTGGAGGGAGTGTAGGTGGGGACAGTCAATCAAGGTGAAAAAATGAAGGGCCTAAAGGGCAGTGTCAGTACTGTCAACATATGTGTACATCTCAGGTATTGACTAGCAGGGTCCATGTAGGGCTTTGAGTTTGCCCACCACTCACTTTATACTCCTTCTTCCAAATTTTTGCCTACTCACTTAACCTGTCCACGTCATTTTGCAGACTCCACCTCCTCTCAATTTATTTTCTTACCTATCTAGGTGTCATCGGCAAATTTACCTACCGTACATTTGGTCCCTTCATCCAACTCATTTGGCATAGATTGTAAGTAGAAATCTAAGATCTTAAAGGGACTGGACAGGGCAGATACTAGGAGGATGTTTCCTGTTGTGAGGGAAACTAGAACTTGGGGACATAGTGTAAGAATAAGAGGCCTCTGTTTTAAGACAGAGATGAGGAGAATATTTTTCTCTCAGATGGTTATTCGAGTATGGAATTCTCTTCCCTAAAAGATGGTGCACACTCGGTCTTTAAATTTAGTCAAGGTTGAGTGAGGTTTTTGTTCGATAAGGGAATCAAGGGTTATGAGGTGCGGACAGAAAAGTGGCGTTGAGACCACAACCAGTTCACCCATGATCTTATTGAATGGTGGAGCAGGCTTAAAGGGTCACCTGGCCTACTTCTTCTCCTAAGTCCTATGTTCCTATGTACAGCATTTGAGTTAACACCCCTCCCCCCGCCCGAGAGTGATCTTTGCGATGCATAGAGAGGAGAGCCAGTTGAGCCTGCCGGTTCAGCTATGTCCCACTGAATGGTGAGCACAACACCAGACATTTACACAAACATTCAATAAAGAATGAACAAAGAAAAAAATACAACATTATTTCTTCCAAAATAAAGGAAATGTCCCTAACTCCTCAGTAACCATCATGCCAACCTGGAGGCATGCCAGTGCATTTAGCTCTCTGACTAAGCTAGCCCCAACAATTAATGATGATGGTCATCTTCTACAGAATTGCCTTAAGTGCGTCAATGTCAAATTTTGATAAACGTTTTGTGAAGCGCCTTGGGGACATTTTATGACAGGAAAGGCGTTATATAAATTCAAGTTGTTATCAAGATTGCTGGATTGCTCAACAAGGCTTTCTTTGAGGTCAGCAGTGAGTGTTCTTGGTTTGCTGCTGACTCCAACATCTGGGCCAATGGAACTGTAGCTGTCAGAGATCAGAGGGAAAGAAGCTTCAGTAATAATAAAAACATCAGAAGTGTTAGAAAAAGGGTTTGCAATTTTAAAAGCAATTTCTTAGTTCTAAAGGAAACCAGCAACACACAAAGAAACAATTTATAGTGAATTTTAGACCTGCCTGGACATAATGAAATATAATAATCGATACCAACAGGGGTGTTCTAGTCTCACTGGAATTTACAAGAACATTCCATTGCATGTTTGCTCCCTGCTCCCTTTTGTTTAGCTTCTGCGATAGAAACTCAAAATATGGAAGAAGAAAAGGCAATTTGTCTTAATGAGCCTTCTGTTTTGTAGGTGCACCATCCATACCATCACAATTCCTTCCAAATGAAACAGACAATCATAAGTTGGGATTTATGGGGTAACAGGGGAGCATGCTTGGAGGCAGGAGGGCTTAAAATCGGGAGGGAGGATGAGTGGGGTGCCTTGCCCGTCACTTTCTTACGACCGGTAGTTGGAAGGCACCCACTCTCAGACAAATTAAAGGCACTTAAAGGCCTCTTCTCGTCACTGCTGGTATTTTATCCATGGTGTATATAGACTTCACCACATAAGGAGACACCTACCCGGGCAGCCGCAATGTCGGCTTGACTGAGAGGATATGTGCTCCTGATTGACCCCTTCCTGTCCTTAGGATTTTCACCCTACCCCATCAGGGCCAGCCTTGTTGGCGCTGGTGAGCCATGACTTTCCTTACATGCACTCCTGGGCTTCCTCCATCATTGCTGATCCAGGGGTGCTGCAGTCCCAGCAGTGTTTTGCCACTCGTGGTGTCACTGCTGGGACTGAAGAGGGACCGGTCATCTGATTGACTGGCAGTTCTTGGGGGCAGGGCATCCTCCATTAGGGGGCAGAAGACATAAAATTCAGTCAGCGCTTCCGTGACTGGGTAGAGGCGGGGTTGCGCCCAACTTTCTGGTCAGCAGACAGGATAACGCCACCCTGTAAAATCCTGGAAATTGTCATTAATACACAGAGGGAAGCCATTCAATCCATTTATTCCATGCTGGCTCTCCGTACAGCAATTCCGTCAATCCCATTTTCCTGCTCTATTCCCATTGCAAGTTCAATTTCCTCAAATGCCTAGCAAATTTTCTTTTGGAATCATTGACTGTCCCCACTCCATCACTCTCACACAGCCCCACGCGCCTCCCTGTGTACTTGGTACTATCCACAATGTCAAAACCTTGGAACCCCCTTCCTAACAGGACAATGGGTTCACCTATACCACATGGACTGCAGCTGTTGAAGAAAGTGGCTCACCGCCGCCTTCTCAAGGGCAATTAGGGATGGACAATAAATGTTGGCCTAGCCAGCGATGCTCACACCCCATAAACAAATAAACTAAATATAAACCTACCAACAGATGCCCTGGCTTAAACTGACCAACCAGACAGACAGAAACTGAGTATTATTATTGTAGATACTCATAATACGAAAGCGCAGCTTGCATAGAGTGCCTTAATAATGCTTTTAGAAGAACAGTAATTCCTTAAAGTAGCAATTTGAAGACAATTTCACCGATGTAAACTGTGATAAGACACATTTGCCAAACCAGAGATGAAGGGTATATGTGACTCCGCGAACATTCTCATGCTTGCCAATTGAATTGCTTTTAATGTGGTTAAAGATTGCTTGTTAATGGAATACATAACAACTCAGTTCACAGATCACATACAAACAGCTATTGGTCCAATCAGTACAAACAACAGTTGCACCATAATTGAGAAACTTCACAAGCTCTAAGCAGGTTACCATTTTATTTAAAATAAAGCCTTGGTAGAAGCAGACAAGTTTCCCTCTCTCTGATCTTGTTACAGAATACTCACCTGAGCCTGATGTGTTGGGGAATATTTTTAACCTGTGCCAACCCAGCCCAGTTTCTCAGTGTTATTTGATCATACAAGGAATTTACATTATCACAACAAGGCAGAAGATTTATATAAGTTCAACTGACAGTTTTTCCCCCTAGCATTACAGGAATGAAACCAACTAGAGATGAATATAAACAGAAAATGCTGGAATTACTCAACAGGTCAGGCAGCATTATAATAGCACTTGCTCAATGCATGAGTCCAAATTAAATGCAACCGAGTTTCACACAAGCTGGTCTCCCACCTCCCCTCCGCTCCAGCTGAAAGGTAATGTGAGATTCACACTGAACAACATGACAACTGACGTGTCCATTACCGTAAAGAAGGCTGAGTTTCCCAGTGCTTCAGGAGGGGGGCATATTGTCAGCTACTGATGTGGGAACTAAAGCTAACGACTGTCAATTTTTCCAAAGTGGGTGGCTTGCCTATTTTTCTTACTTCTCTGTTCCTCTTTGTGTTGTTTCGCTCTGTGTCATCCATTCAGAGTTGATTTCACAGACTCCCCGCAAAGACTATGGGCCCTCGTTTGAGGATTGCTGCGTTAAGGAATAAAGGGGTAGATTCTCCATTCAGCACTGTTCCGGGAAGAATGGAGCGTGAAATAGATGCTGTGATCCCCGCCGGAAGCCTTAGCACGCAACCCACCCCGCGCTGGGGGGAGGATGCAAATCAAGCATTTAGAACAAAGAACAAAGAAAATGACAGCACAGGGAAAGGCCCTTCGGCCCTCCCAGCCTGCACCGATCCAGATCCTTTTTCTAAACCTGTCGCCTATTTTCCAAGGATCTACTTCCCTCTGTTCCCCGCCCGTTCATATATCTGCCTAGATGCATCTTAAATGATGCTATCATACCCGCCTCTACCACCTCCGCTGGCAAAGCGTTCCAGGCACCCACCAACCTCTGCATAAAAAAACTTTCCACGCACATCTCCCTTAAACTTTCCCCCTCTCACCTTGAAATCGTGACCCCTTGTAATTGACACCCCCACTCTTGGAAAAAGCTTGTTGCTATCCACACTGTCCATACCTCTCATAATTGTGTAAACCTCAATCAGGTCCCCCCTCAACCTCCGTCTTTCCAACAAAAGCAATCCTAATCTATTCAACCTTTCTTCATAGCTAGCACCCTCCATACCAGGCAACATCCTGGTGAACCTCCTCTGCACCCTCTCTAAATCATCCACATCCTTCTGGTAATGTGGCGACCAGAACTGCACGCAGTATTCCAAATGTGGCCTAACCAAAGTCCTACACAACTGTAACATGACCTGCCGACTCTTGTACTCAATACCCTGTCCGATGAAGGCAAGCATGCTGTATGCCTTCTTGACCACTCTATCGACCTGCGTTGCCACGTTCAGTGTACAATGGACCTGAACTCCCAGATCTCACTGTACATCAATTTTCCCCAGGACTCTTCCATTGACCGTATCGTCCGCTCTTGAATTGGATCTTCCAAAATGCATCACCTCGCATTTGCCTGGATTGAACTCCATCTGCCATTTCTCTGCCCAACTCTCCAATCTATCTATATTTTGCTGTATTCTCTGACAGTCCTCCTCGCTATCTGCAACTCCACCAATCTTAGTATCATCTGCAAACTTGCTAATCAGACCACCTATACCTTCATCCAGATCATTTATGTATATCACAAACAACAGTGGTGCGAGCACAGATCCCTGTGGAACACCACTAGTCACCATTCTCCATTTTGAGACACTCCCTTCCACCACTACTCTCTGTTAAGGCCACTGCTATTTCATCCCTCGCTTCCCCCAGTAACCTGGGATAGATCCCATCCGGACCTGGGGACTTGTCCACTTCAATGCCTTTTAGAATACACAAAACTTCCCCCTTCCTTATGCCGACTTGACCTAGAGTATTTAAACATCCATCCCTAACCTCAACATCCGTCATGTCCCTCTCCTTGGTGAATACTGATGCAAAGTACTCATTAAGAATCTCACCCATTTCCTCTGACTCCACGCATAAATTCCCTCTTTTGTCTTTGAGTGGGCCAATCCTTTCTCTAGTTACCCTCTTGCTCCTTATATACAAATTTTCCTTAACCCTGTTAGCCAAAGATATTTCATGACCCCTTTTGGCCCTCTTTATTGCGTGTTTGAGATTTGTCCTACTTTCCCGATATTCCTCCAAAGCTTCATCGGTTTTAAGTCGCCTAGATCTTATGTATGCTTCCTTTTTCATCTTAGCTAGTCTCACAATTCCACCCGTCATCCATGGTTCCCTGATCTTGCCATTTCTATCCCTCATTTGCACAGGGACATGTCTATCCTGAACTCTAATCAACCTTTCTTTAAAAGTTTCAAATGTGGATTTACCCTTAAACAGCTGCTCCCAATCCACATTCCCTAGCTCCTGCCGAATTTTGTTATACTTGGCTTTTTCCCAATTTAGCACTCTTCCTTTAGGCCCACTCTCGTCTTTGTCCATGAGTATTCTAAAACTTATGGAATTGTGATCGCTATTCCCAAAGTAATCACCGACTGAAACTTCAACCACCTGGCCGGGATCATTCCCCAATACCAGGTCCAGTATGGCCCCTTCTCGAGTTGGACTATTTACACACTGCTCTAAAAAACTCTCCTGGATGCTCCTTACAAATACTGCTCCATCTACGCCTCCAACACTACATGAGTCCCATTCAATGTTGGGGAAGTTAAAATCTCCCATCACGACCACCCTATTGCTCCTACATTTTTCCATAATCTGTCTACATATTTGTACCTCTACTTCACGCTCGCTTTTGGGAGGCCTGTAGTAAAGTCCCAACAATGTTAGTGCACCCTTCCTATTTCTTAGCTCTACCCATATTGCCTCAGTGCTCGAATTCTCCAGAGTTCCCTCCTTAATCACAGCTGTGATATCATCTCTGACCAGTAATGCAACTCCTCCACCCCTTTTACCTCCCTCTCTATCCATCCTGAAGCATCTATACCCTGAGATATTTAGTTGCCAATCTTGCCCTTCCCTCAACCTCAGTAATACCAATAACATCATATTCCCAGGTACTAATCCAAGCCCTAAGTTCATTTGCCTTACCTGCTACACTTCTCACATTAAAACAAATGCACCTCAGACCACCTGTCCCTTTGCGTTCATCATCTCTTCCCTGTCTACTCTTCCCCTTAGTCACAATGAGTTTATTATCTAGTACCTTACTGGCTTTAGTTGCTGCCTCTTTACTGACCTCTAACTTCCTAATCTGGTTCCCACCCCCCTGCCACATTAATTTAAGTAATTGTCAATGTCATTAACGGGCTCGAAGCCCGAGTCTCCACCACCCCGCTCCCTGTTATGCTCTAACCCCGAAAGTGGGGAATTCATTGGGCAGGCTTTGGCTCAAGTGGACAGCAGAAACTGTCAAACGGGGAGACAGAGGTTGCTTATACTATGGCTCACATCAAGGCAAGAAAGACAGCAGGGCTAGTTGGAAAGAGACATGGGAGCAAATCTGTGGCTCAGGTGATAGCGATCTTGCCTTTGGGTCAGAAAATTGGTGCGCATAATCCAGGCTGACATTTCAGTGCAAAGTCATGGAAGACATGAAGCTCGCCAGATGCAGACCACTTATATACAGTTGTAAAACTGAATAATCTACCTTATCGCGGTGGGGATCTTAATTTGGAGGGTGAGCTTAATTCTGGCGAGGTGGCCTTTCAATAAGCACGCATGAAAAGTTAATGCATGCAAATGGGGTTCCCATCATTGTTCAGCAGGAAGCTTGACCCACCTTTAACTCGCCTTCAAAGTCAGGACAAAAAATTTCCAACAGTTTATACCGCCATTGGGAAACAGATGTTTTGCCTTCCACTAAATTAGTCCACTATGAGTCTGAGTCACAGAGTCAGAGGTCTACAGCACTGAAAAGGCCTTTAGGCATCTGTGCCGGTCAGAAATTCATAGAAATTCATAGAATGTACAGTGCAGAAGGAGGCCATTCGGCCCATCGAGTCTGCACCGGCTCTTGGAAAGAGCACCCCACCCAAGGTCAACTCCTCCACCCTATCCCCATAACCCAGTGACCCCACCAACACTAAAGGCAATTTTGGACACTAAGGGCAATTTATCATGGCCAATCCACCTAACCTGCACATCTTTGGACTGTGGGAGGAAACCGGAGCACCCGGAGGAAACCCACGCACACACGGGGAGAACGTGCAGACTCCGCACAGACAGTGACCCAAGCCGGAATCGAACCTGGGACCCTGGAGCTGTGAAGCAATTGTGCTATCCACAATGCTATCGTGCTGCCCCAAACAATCACCTAAGTATTCTAATCCCATTTTCCAGCACTTGGCCCATATTCTTGTATGGGCTTTGGTGCAGGGTGGGGTGCATCGCAACTGCACATCTAAATACATCTTAAATGTTATGAGGGTCTCTGCCTCCACCACCCTTTCAGGCAGAGAGTTCCAAACTCCCACCACTCTCTGGGTGAAAAGTTTTCCCTCAAATCCCATCTAAACCTCCTGCCCCTTATCTTAAATCAATGCCCCCTGGTCATTGATCCCTCCACCAAGGGGAAACATTTCTTCATGTCTACTCTATCCTCATAATTTTTTACATCTCAATCATGTCCCCCCTCAGTCTCCTCTGCTCCAAGGAAAACAACCCCAGTCTCTGTCCAGGACTAGAGTCTCCATTCCTCTTGGGGGCGCTATTCCCAAAGCCATTCAGGACATGCTAATGGACCAGCACTCTGCCCACGTGAAACTAGTGCAAGTCCAACCAGGAAGATGGCACCAAGGAGAGGGGCCCCGAGGTTTGCGGATGTGGAATTTGAGATGATGCTGGATGCTGTGGAGGAGAGACGGGACATGCTCTTCCCGAGAGTGAGAGGGGCCTGCTGCCCGTGGAAGTCAACTGGGCCCAGGCGGAGGTGACACAGGTGGTGAGCGCTGTGGACCCCACAGTGAGAAATGGCTGCAATGCCAGAAGATGAACCTTCTTAGGGCAGCCAGTGTGAGTCACCACCTCCCTTCCCCTGGAATCACCCTGTCTCTCACTCCTCACCCGCATCCTCCAAACCCCTCCCACCCCCACACCACCATCACCTACCTCACCCCCCAACCAGGCAGACGGGTATACTGTGCTTCAAAATGATGGATGACCCCCTTAGGTCAACCCTGGTGAGCCACCACCGCTGTGCCCCACCCCACAACCCTCACACCTCCCCGCTAGAGCCCAATTGTAACCCATCAGCTGGCACCTGTACTGTCCACCTGGCCAGGTGTCCTGCACATGTAGGCCACTAGCTACAGACCCATTTCTGAGCACCTCATATCTGTTTCCCAAGAGAAGATGGCCCATAACCGCCAGGGGTGGCACAGTGGTTGGCAGTGCTCACCAAAGATCAGAGTTTGATTCCAATATTGGGCGACTGTCTTTGTGGAGTTTGTCCTTCCCATGTCTGTGTGTTTCCTCCGGATGCTCCAGTTTCCTCCCACAGTCCAAAGATGGATTGGCCATGATAAATTGCCCCTTAATGTCCAAAGGTTAGCTGTGGTGACAGGGATAAGGCAGGGAATTGGGCCTAGGTAGGGTGCTCTTTCGAAGGGTCGGTGCAGACTCGATGGGCCAAATGGTCTCCTTCTGCACTGAAGAGTAAGAGGTGACTTGTTGGGAACCTTTAAGACTCTGAGGGACCTTGAGAGGCTGGAAATTTGGGGGGAATATTTCATCTTGTGGGAGAATCCAGAACTAGACGTGTTGTTCTCTGCTTTGCTTTACCTGGATGGCTTGGATGCATAGTGTTGAACAAGAACAACAAGCTTTGTTAACGAACAAAACTAATTTATTAACACGACGAAATAAGATTTGTACGTATTCCTAAAGTACAAATACTATATCTGTTTACTATATAAAACTATGCTATCTCTAACTACAGAACTCTCAAATACACAATTGATCTCCTTCATGCCTAACCATCTTCTATCTCTACTACCCAGAATCCTCTGGCTTCACATTCAAGCAAGAAAAGATTGGCACCAGCCAACAACCGCTTTAACGCCCGTTGGTTAGGTTGCTCTATGTCTGAGAAATCTGACCGTGGATTACATTACGCTGCTGCAGTCAGATATTAAACTATTGGGCAGCACGGTGGCGCAGTGGGTTAGCACTGCGGCCTCACGACGCTGAGGTCCCAGGTTCGATCCCGGCTCTGGGTCGCTGTCCGTGCGGAGTTTGCACATTCTCCCCGGTTTGCGTGGGTTTCGCCCCCACTACCCAAAAATGTGCAAGTTAGGTGGATTGGCCACGCTAAATTGCCCCTTAATTGGAAAAAATGAATTGGGTTTTCTAAATATTTTTAAAAAGATAATAAACTATTTTGGGAATGGGTTTGAAATTGGGGTTAGACTTCCTGATTTGCATAGATAATGAGCCTGACACATGCTCATGGGTGGGTGATTTGAATGACTACAGTGCACCCTGACCAATGTAGCATTCAGAGCACACCCTGTGCTGTAATGTGTACCTGCACACGCCATACTGGGTACTCAACTTCACACTTGAATAATGATCACAAAGTGATTTAATTTCACAATTCTTGCGTTATAGTTGGACCTAAATAATGCTTCCCCTGCAGTATTTCTCTTCTTTATCTGAATTCAGTGAATCTTTGCTGGATTGCAGCTCCATGTGTGGATTCCTCAAGGAATGGCCATTCTTAGCAACTGAGACTAAACAATATGTGTCAAGAAGGCTATTCAATTGTGTCAGCTGAGTACAATTCTGTCCTCATGAGATATTCCTGCAGGTCACCTTTCCAGCAAGAACTGAAGGGCAGTGATCAGGAGTGGGAACTCTGCCTGGTTTGCTACTTCATTTACCCAGAGTCACTATAAAAAAACTGCAGTGGTCCCTTTGCTAAATCAGCACAACCTCGAGATGAAACTCTCAGAAACGCCTTGTCACTGTGGTTCTCAGTATCATTCCACACATTACAGTCGCCAGTGAGCCTGTGGCAAATTGGATTTTATTTCCAGAGATGAATGCTTTGAAATCAATTGTATTTATGTACTGCTGGTATCAGCTCAAAGACATTGGCCCGAATTTTCACTGAATTACGCTGATTTGGGTCCCTTTAACTATGGTGGGGAGGACCGAATACCAAGGTTCCTGTTTTGGGCAATATTTGGCTAGCATGGAATAAGGTTGCGGGTACCCTGCCTACACAAAATACTATCCTCACACTTGCTGGCTCCATCCCGTGGGGAGGGGCGGTTTAATCACCCTACCCTGTAATTTTAGTCGAATTGGGTTTCTTCTATAAGTAGACCTGTAGACGTATTCCAGGCCTCTCACAGGAGGCTTAAACCATGGAAGAAACCAAGTCCTAAATGGGGGACCAAAAGGCAACAGTCACTTGTTCCTGGAATTCTTTCATTGGCATGCTTCGAAAGACAAAATCAAAACAGTTGTTCTTCCAGTTTCAGTAGTTAGATGCTCTATTGTAAGTTGGATGTGTTTATACTGCAGTTATTGATCCCACAGGGCTCTGTCTTGTAAAGGTAAGTTGCAGATTACATTGATCAGCATTTTATAACTCTACTGTAATAATCCTTAGGGTAGACAGTGTTGTAGTGGTAATGTCACTGGAGTGGCAATCCAGAGGCCTAGGCTAATACTTTGGGGGCATGGAAGCTGGTGGAATTTGAATTCAACCAATAAATCTGGAATGAAAAGCAAGTCTCAGTAAACCATTGCAGATTGTCGTAAAAATCCATCTGGTTCAGTAATGCCAGTGAGGGAAGGAAATCTGCAGTCCTTACCTGGTCTGGCTTACACACGACTCCAGACCCACACCAATTTGCATGGCACTTAAATGACCTTTGAAATGGCCCAGCAAGCCACTCAGTTGGATCAAACCACAACAAAGTCTCAAAGGAATGAAACCGGACAGACCACCTGGCATTTACCAAGGCACCAAAAATGACAATGGTGAACCCAGTCTGGTCGACCTGGCAAAATCCTCCTTACTCACATCAGGGAGCTTGTGTCAAAATTGCGAGAGCTGTACCACAGACTAGTCAAGAAACGACCTCAAACAGTCATTCTCACAGAATCATGTCTTACAGACAATGTCCCAGTCCCTCCACCAACATCCCTGCGTATGTTCTGTCTCACACGCAGGACAGACCCACCATGAGCAGATCTAGCAGCTCAAATCTGGGCATCCATGAGGCACTGTAGACCATCTGCAGCTGCGTAATTGTTTTCTACCGCAATCTGTAACCTCATGCCAAGCTTATCTCCCACTCTACCATTACAATCAAGCTGGGGGTCAAACCTGGTTCAATGAAGAGTGCAGGAGTGCATGCCAGGAGCAACACAAGACAAAATTAGGTGTCAACCTGGTGAAACTACAACTTAGGGCTGCTTGCATGCCAAACAATAGAAGCGGCATGTGATAAACAGAGCTAAGTGATCCCACAAACAATGAATCAGGTCCAGACTCTGCAGTCCTGCCACGTCTAGTCGTGAATGGTGCTGGACAATTAAGCAGCTAACAGGAGGAGGAGACTTCCCAAATATCCCCATCATCAATGAGGGAGGGGCCCAGCACATCAGTGCAAAAGGCAAGGCTGAAGCATTTGCAACCATCTTCAGCCAGAAATGTTGAGTGGATGATCCATCTCAGCCACCTCTGGAGGTCGCAGCATCACAAATGTCAGTCTTCTGCCAATTGGATTCACTCCGCATGATATCAAGAAATGGCTAAAGGGACTGGATACTGCAAAGGCCTTGACAACAGTTTGTTAAGAACACAGCCCATGGTAAACACCCGGATACTCCAAATTCCAGAAGGCAACCCCAAAACAGCTGCCCTGAAATAAGTTATAAAATCTGATATAATGTGAGGAGATGTTTCAAATCCAGACGATGATGTCCCAAACATTTTTTGATTTTGAGTAAAATAAAGATTTATTAAGCCATAAAATAAACAACAGTAAAATAAAATAGACGTACGCTTAACCAGGACAATGGCTATACATAGTACCTCTTACTTTACCCAATATCACACACCTTTATTTCACTACCTTCAGACCTAATTTCCCCCCAAGTATTCCACAACATCTTATGGATTTGTTAAAACTATAACAAAAATCCAGTAGCAGCTACCACACAAGGCAGTTATATCTTTTTGGGGTTTGCTTCTGAGGTAAAACAAACAACTGGTTCCTCAAGACAGGTTTTCTCCACAGCTTTCTGGGAGTTGAAGCTATTCTTGCTGTTGGCTGAGGTTGTAAGCAGCTACCCTTGCATAGGTTTAAACAATTCCTGGTGTACAGTTTTTCCTTTTTGATAACCTCTTCAAAAGTCAGCTAATTTAGTCTTAGCTTCCTCAACCCTTTTCCGGCACAGGGCCCTAGGTCATAACAACAAGTTGTGTAAAAAAAAAAAATCTTCTCGTCTCCAATCTGCTTTATTTGAAATCCGTGGGTGGGATTTTCCGGTTCCGCCCGATGTCACGAGTTTCCGATCCTGCCGAAAGTCATGGCCATTTGGCTGCCTTACAAAATTTTCCACCCTTCTCTCAGTGGAAACAGTCATCTTATTTTGAACATCTTTATTAAACCTTCACTGAACCTTTGCTATTCTGTGGAGAAGTTGCTTGAGTCATTGTAGCTTTGAACAATGTGAACAATGCACAGGCCCCAGGTGACAATTAGCTGAAGCAGTCATGTTACTGATAAATATTTAAAGGCATCAACTGAGATTGCCTCCTTTGTCTTTGTGCAGTATGAGGGATTAATTACACAACGAAACACAGATTTAAGGGAAGAGTTTCATCGAGAGGACTGCCCCTCTCTCTTTCTTTCTGCCTCTCACCATCCACCGCCTATCATAGAGTAATCTGTATTTTCACAGCAATAACATTAAGCTGTACTTTAAAAGGTGAGCCCATGATTAGAGAGCTAGTAAAGTGCAGATTTATTATTTTTCATTTTAAGGAATACAGAAAATTATTGTTCTTACTGTGATAACTCTATACTTTTGAAAAATGCAAGCAAACCCAGCTGAGGGTGGAAAGCTGTGCCTCGGCTGGGTAACGTGTTACCTCAGTCTACCGTCTGTAGAAAGAGGGGAATTTATGTGTTGGCATGTGCCATATCTCATTAGCTGGTATATGGTATGAGCATACTCTGTTAAGATAAAAGGGCCAAGCCGATGTTAACTAGACAGTTGGCAGAAAATGTGAAGTCCAGTTATAGCAGTGATCAATGACAGCAAATCCAAGACAATTATCAATGTAAAAACTTTAAGACTGTGATAGAGCCAAGGCCCATAAGTGGCCCTGCTTTAGAGCATTGATGCTACTGTATCAAAGAGTTTTTACTGGTTAGAATTTTTATTCTAAGAAATAATATGCTGTGGTGCAAATCTCTGATCTGTTTTGTAAGATGAGCCCTTTTAGTGTATAATTAGGTGTTTAAGTGCCAGCTATTGATAAAAATAAAGATAATCTTATATAATTAAGTGCGATTAGTAACAATCATTTCATTCACCATAACACAGTGCATGTGCCCATGTAAACTATAGGCTTGAATATAGAAACCAGTCATTGGCACAGTGACAGGACATGCCCTGCATTCTTTCACTGTTATATAGTTGACAACTTAAGCTCCTAAATTGGATAAAGTATTGGAACAATAAATACTGTGGCCTTAAAATTCACTGGAAATGGTGATAGTGAATCAACGGCCCATATTACTTCTTGCTCGATTTTTACTGCCATTGGTGTCAGTTTAACTTTTAATTAGAAAGATCGGCAATACAGCAGAACATCAGATATTTGTGTTGGATCTTACCCCGCAGCCTACTCCATTTTGTGGGAGACACTCAATCCTACGTAAGCCTGGATCAGGAAGCAGGCCAGCTCCACACCCTGGTCTTGGGCACAGTACCCCACCCATCTGTAGCACATATTCCTCTGCTGCATAGCGATGATAACGATCATACTGCAGATGGGAGAGATTTAGCAGTTAAAACATGGAGCATTTTGTAATTGACTTATATCATGATGATTTGGTTGCTGCAACTTACAGTTTTAGACAAGCAAATAGGATCAAATCACAATGCAAATCTCAGATAATTCTCTAATGGGCCACAGCCATATTTCACCACATTCTGTCTATAAACTGTTTTCAACATTGGAAAAATAAAAATTAAGGGGAACAGTTAGAACAGCGAGAAAGTATTTATGCCGATTGGGGAATTTAGGACTAATAGGTATTGTCTAAAAATTAGTTAGAACTTTCTGGGGAAATACTTCTTCATGCAAAGGGTGAGATTTTGCTAGAAATCGGCAATGGCCGATGGCGGGCAAGAAAAGCAGTGTTGAACCCACCGACGGCAATGGCAGCTTTTCTCGCTGTATAGTGTGCACTTAGTGCCAAAGATTTTCAGTCACGGGTTCCATGCCGTATCGCTGGCAGGAAGGCCTGCCATTTGCAAGGTGATGCATTACACGCTGCAGAAGAGGGTCCCTGGCAGTCTCTTCTTGAATGTTGATCACTCTTTCATCTGAGGCCGGGAGGTTGCTGGCACACAGTTGCACCTGCGCCTCAATTTGGCAGATGAAGTCAACCTGTTCACAGGACAAGGTGATGGAGCTTGACAGGGCATCCACAATTATTAGCTCCTTGCCTGGTGTGTATACTAACTCAAAATCGTACCTGCGGAGTCGAAGAAGAATGCGCTGAAGCCTGGGCGTCATGTCATTCAAGTCCTTATGAATGATATGGACCAAGGGTCTGTGGTCAGTCTCCACTGTGAAGGTTGGTAGACCGTAGACGTAGTCATGGAACTTTACAATGCCGGTTAGGAGGCCCAGGCACTCTTTTTCTATCTGGGTATACATCTGTTCAGTAGGAGTCATGGCCCTTGATGCATAAGCCACTGGAGCCCAGGACGAGGAGTCATCCTTCTGGAGGAGCACCGCATCAATGCCGTCCTGGCTTGCGTCCGTGGAGATTTTTGTCTCCCTGTCCGGGTCAAAAAACGCTAGTACCGGAGCAGTGGTGAGCTTTGCCTTTAGCTCGAGCCACTCTGCTTGATGTGTGGGCAGCCACTGGAATGCAGTGGACTTCTTCACCAGATGCCTGAGAGCCGTGGTGTGTAATGGCAGGTTGGGAATGAACTTTCCCAAGAAGTTTACTGTACCGAGGAAGCGTAGTACAGCCTTTTTGTCTTCCGGGGTCTTCATGGCGTTAATGGCCTTGACTTTGTCCGAATCTGGTTGCACACCCTGCTGGGATATCTGGTCGCCCAAGAACATGATGGATGACATGCCAAAGGAGCACTTGGCTTGTTCAACTTGAGGCCGTTTGCATGGACACATCAAAAGACTTGTTTGAGACAAGATATGTTTTCCTCGGGGTTCGTGGACCATATGATCACATCATCTATGTAGACACACACACCCTCAATGCCCTCCGTCATCTGCTCCATGATCCTGTGGAAGATTTCAGAGGCTGAAAAATGCCGCACGGCATCCGGTTATAACAGTACCTTCCGAAAGGTGTATTGAACGTGCAGAGCTTCCTGCTGGACTGGTCCAGTTGTATCTGCCAGAAACCACACGATGCATCTAGCTTCGTGAAGAATTTGGTGTGCGCCATCTCACTGGTCAGTTCCTCCCGCTTCGGGATCGGGTAGTGTTCCCGCATTATGTTCCGATTAAGATCTTTGGGATCTATGCATATCCGCAACTCACCTGAGGGCTTCTTCACACAGACCATCGAGCTGACCCAGTCAGTCGGTTCCGTCACTTTAGAGATTATGCCCTGGTCTTGGAGCTCCTGCAGCTGCGCCTTTAACCGTTCCTTCAGAGGAGCCGGCACCCGGCGTGGTGCATGGATTACAGGCGTGGCATCAGGCCTGAGTGAGATCTTGTAGCAGTATGGCAGCGTACCCATTCCACTAAACCCATCTGGGTATTGTGCCAGGATGTCATCAATGTCAGCCTGAAGATCTGGCGAATGTTATATAAAATAGTTACTTTAGAGATATTAGTTAATGTAATGTAGAAATAAGCCACTTTGATTCTGGCAAGTAGAGACAAAGGATTTTAGACTGCATGGAAAAAGCAGGAAGAGGTGTGTCTATGAGAGTGATGCTGCATTGATAGGGGCCGGAGAAAGGGATTGGAAGTGAGCCAATCAGAATAGATCAAACAAGTCAGGAGGGACATAGGATGACCTATGGATGTCGAGTATGTGAAACTTGATGCCATTTGAATGTATGAGTACTGATCTCTTTGTCTGGGACCTTCACTTAGTTCCCGGGGCTGCAGAAAGCAACATGTTATCTATATCACTGTGGACTGGGTAGCTTGCAAGCTGAATAAAATAACTTCTGTTTTACTTGCAAATCCATCTCGACTTTTATTGAGGCCAGACTGACGGAGAAGGAAATTTGGGATTCAACATTTGGTGCCGAAAACCGGGATTTCTCAGGGCGATCCTGGTCCAACTGCGAAATCAGAATTAGACTGAATATGAACAGGAGGAGGGGGAGCGAGGGCCCTCAATGTAGAACTGGAAAATGACCGCGCATTGATTGTTCCCCTCTTCTTATCGTCTGATTAGTCTGGTCACTCGCGGTTGGCACAGAAAGACCGCCTCGACGAAATCACAGGTCAGTCTGGGGATTAGCAAGTTAACTGATGGGATTTCATATTGTTGTTTTGGCTTGGGTTAGGGTTTTGGGTTGATGTGACATCTCAAATAATGATTCAATTCCAAGTATAAGGGTTCAGAGGCTGATGGGACTTCAGTAATGAAGGTTCAGTCTATTATATGGGTTCAGGGGCTGATGGGACTTCAGTACTGAAGGTTCAGTCCAGTATAACTGTTTTTAAATCTGAAGATGGTTCAACTCTATGTGTGAGTGTTTTAAATATATAGTTGATTAAGCTAAAATTGTCTCCTTGGACTGTATTGGCGAAAAACGCAGTTCCGAGGACTAGTTGAGATTGTGGGGAATGCTGCATATTGGTTGAAGCAGAAGTCTCTCAAAGGGTTAACAGCAGCAGGCAACGTTAAAGACAGACAGTGCTTCTCACTCAGGCCTTGAGATAACAGCACCAGTCTGTAGTGTAATCGGATACCTTTCCTTTGAGTCAGTGAACACCAGCAAAGTTACGTTTTGAATTAATTAAAGGAAACCAGTGGGTTTCTCCACCTCTTTGATAAAAGTTATTATTTTCGAAAGCAATTGATTGAAATTGCCAGAATCTTAAGTTTTACTTACTTGAAATAAGGTTTATCTCATTTTATCTGGCGATTAATAGATACTTAAAGAAGATCATGGACACCATTTTAAAAAGTGTAAATCTGGAGATGATAGTTGATTTTGCTAATACTTATGTGTATGTAAAAGAAAAAAAAACTTGTTAAAAGAAAAATTGTTAAGATAAAGAAATAATTAAGTTGTAAATGTTATACAAGTTTGTGTTAAGCAAATTGTAAATTTAGTTCTGAGTTGAGATCAGAGCTAAGCTTGCAAGTTGCAGTAATTCAATTTGAATTTTCAAACATTTTTAAGTTTAAAAAAAAAGCGCAAGTAGAGGAAGGAGGCGGGTCAAACAAGAGATGAGCTACGTAGTTCAATGGCTGGCCTTGAATTGACAGAAAAAGAAAAATTCAATAATTTGGAAAAGTAAGCATATCACCTAAGTCTCTCCAAACTAAGCAGAAACCACAAGATTCGGGAACAAAGGAAGCTGAAACAACTTCTTTTGAAGAGAAAGAACTCCCCCTAGTGACAGGGAGAGACGTTGAAGTCTTGGAACAACCAGGGGAAATAGCTAGAGTGCCCCCTGGTGACATTCGGAGACAGTTACCGATTAGGAAGATGCGAAACCCCGACGCAGTGACTGTGGGAGCGAACCCCACGATAGACGTTTACTTCCCATGGACACCCAGTGAGATGATGGCTATTATGTCTACAATCCCAGATAGAAATAATCTCCTGCTGCCTTCGTGGATTCCTTGAGAACTACCATCTCAATTTATCAAGCTGATTCAAGGGACCTCTGGGCCCTAGTCCAGCAGATTTTAACCCCAGCAGAGTACTGCAATTATCTTAACCACCTGAATTATGCTAGTCATGCCGCACTTCAGCAGGCCTATGTGTTAGACGACGATAGAAGGACACAGATCTTGAATGCGTTGAATAGCACATTTCAAAGGCCCATAAATCTTTCTGTTATCTTAGACCTAAAACCTAAGAAGACTGAAGAGCCAGAGGAATTTCTGGAGCGTTTTAATGAAATCTACCGGGGGCAGTCAGGCGATTTGCTGTATCAAAATGGTCAGAATTCCCCTCAATATTGTGTTATGTTAATGCATTGCCTACCACCTTCTGTGGTTACTGCTGTGAAATGTAATAACATGAATTGGACAGAGAACGACCCTTCCCAGATGGCAAGGGCAGTCAGATTTTATTGGAAGGAGGGTGTAGGCCAAGAAGGAGGCTCAGTTACAAAGGTTAAGACTGAGTATGTAATGAAAAAGGATGATCTGCGACCCCAACAAGCAGCAGAAATGGTAGTTTAACAGCAGGAGCCCCAATATAGTGACTTTGGGTGGGTGGATCAGCGAAGAGGAGGATACCAAACCCACCCACAGGGACCCTCACCCCCTTTTTATGACCCACCGAACGAATCAATAGCTCTACAACCGCAGCCCGCTCTGAGGGGCCATTGGTCTACTGGAAGAAGAGGACGGGGCAGAAATAGAGGGAGCAATGCATGTTTTAATTGCGGCCGTGTAGATCACTGGCAACAGGAATGCCCCTTTAAAAGATAGGCAGTAGAAGGAGATTATCCGACCCACAGGTGAGGGTACCCACCAAGGGGAGGACAGACGAGATACACTGACTTCTCCCAGGAAAACCCTTTCCCAACACAGGATTGACTAGCTAATTTAGCCATAAGGACTCTCCAATCGGACAGGGAACCTATTATCTCCCTGCAGATAGGAGATCAACATCACTCATTTGTAATCGACACCGGGGCAGCCATGTCTTCTGTGCAATCAGCACTTAAATTACCATTATCCGACCACACGCAGCAATTGTCAGGGTTCCAAGGACAGGTGTGTGAGTATCCTATTTCTGAACCTGTGACAGTCACTTACGAGAATAAGTCTGCAGATCATCAGTTTGTAGTGACTACTGGATTGGACTGTAACCTGTTGGCCTGAGATTTACTGTGTATCTTACAGCTACAGCTAGAATGCGGAGATGAGGGGGTAACGGTTACATCATGGAGGATGAGACAACAGTGCTATATTTCTATCACCCCCCAGTGGTGGACGTTAGACGTTGAACAGTCACTGCATCACGTTACCCTGGCCTATGACAGAACTGGACGAAACAGGGAGTTGGAGGACAAATACCGGCCATTACTTGAGACCGAATGGCCAGTCAAGGTTACAGCCACAGTCACGGGAAAAGAAGGTACAGCCGATTTTGTTACAATATCACCACATTTATGGCCACAGTCAGCTTCGGTAAGCCCTCATATTACACGTCAGGTCCATGACCAGTACCATGCCAGGGATATGGGGCGAATGGTCAGGAGGGCAGTGGATCATTCGGATCCAACAGACTACGCACTTCAAGTCATGCCGGACGGCACTACCATAAAATATTTTGAGGTCCCTGAAACGATTAACACTCGACTGCAGCATCACAGGGGACATGATGTGTTGGAATATGTCAATCCACAGGTCTGGGCGGAATACCCATCACAAGTGGGAAAGACAAATGTTACACCTATTAAGGTGATGATTAAGGATCATGTAAAGCTACCTTCCATTCGACAATACCCCCTGAAATCTCAAGCTGCTCCATCAATAGATAAATTAATTCAAGAGCTGTTGAAACAGGGTATTTTGGTCCCTTGCCAATCAGAATGTAACACCCCCATACTTGCTGTGCCTAAACCAGCCAAACCAGACCAGTACCGATTAGTACAGGATTTACGTTCAATCAATGCCATCGCATAGCCGTTACATGCTCTCACCCTCCAACAGGATATTACGGTGTATAGCTCCCACTCGGTCATCGCACTACTGAGGCAACTGCAGACTCAGCATCATACCGCAGCTCGTCAGAATAGGTATGAGATATACCTTTTGAACAATCCACGTCTGACATTTAAATACTGTACCACTATCAATCCAGCCTGTTTTCTTAGTGGTCCCCCTGTCCATGAAGACGCACCTGGCCACGACTGTTTAGCCTTGATTCAGGAAACTACCACAATAAGGGGCGATTTGAGTGACATTTCGTCAGAACAACCTGACATGATTATGTGTGGTCAAATATCCCACCGGGGTTTAGTTAATGACCTACTGCAGGCCCTCCTTATGCCCGCGCAGATTTCCGTTATTAAATGCGCTGCCCACACGAATGGTACAACCCCAGTTGACGTTGGTAATGAACGAGCAGATTGTGCAGCGCGAACAGCCGCGCAAATTCAGCAAGTGATGGTGCCTAAGATGTTAAGTCAGACTAAACGATCTACTATAAATATGTCTGCTTCTGACAAGTCAATGCCAACCATCCAAGACGTCATAAGGTTACAGGAGGACGCTCCTGAGAGTGATAAACAAATGTGGAAACGGTTAGGTTGTACATATGATTCTGTTTCCTCTTTATGGACCACGCCTGCACATCAGACTTGTATGTCTGATGTGCTGGCTTTATGGGTCATTGAATGTGTACACTTTGCAACTCATTGTGGGGCTCGAGGGACTAGTGATTTGTTGCTGGACACTTGGTGGCACCCTAAAATGCAGGGGTTGGCCCAAAGTATCAGTAATCGGTGTTTGATTTGTCAGCAATATAACACCGGAAAAGGTATCCCATGTGGGATGGGGCAAATCCCGTTGCCCAATGGTCCCTTTGAGACGCTCCAAATGGATTACATTGAGTTGGAAAGGTGTCAATGTTATAAATATGTTTTGGTCATTGTGGATGTGTTCAGCAGATGGGTCGAGGCGTATCCGACTATCGATAATAAAGCTGCTACTGTGGTTAAAGTCTTGATGAGGGAAATCATTCCCCGGTACGGTATACCAGCTCAGTTAAGTTCTGATAATGGGCCTCATTTTATTGGACAAATTAACAAGGAGTTTTGCTCCCAGTTGGGCATACGCCAGCAGTTACACTATGCTTATAGACCGCAGGCGGCCGGGTTGGTTGAGAGACACAATCAGGCCCTCAAAACTAAATTGGCTAAATTAAGAGCAGACACGGGACTGACATGGCTTAAGTTGCTCCCCGTTGCCCTCTTCCAACTGCGGGTTACACCTGCGGGACCGGCCCGGCTCTTTCTCGCCGAGATTCTTTATGGCAGGCCTCTTAGAACTCCCTGGAGCCTGCAGGTTCCCAGACTGGTTCAGTTTCATCAGATGACTGAAGAGATGACCACCTATGTTCTAGCCCTCACGCAAGTGCTCAAGGAACTCCATGGCCAGGTCCGCGCGGCTCACCAGCCATCGCCCCCAGTACCTAGCTCACTTTCAGTCCAGCCCGGTAGTTATGTCATGGTCAAAAATTGGACTAGGAAGCAGTCGGAGCCGCGATGGGATGGGCCCTTCCAAGTTCTCCTTACCACCCCCACAGCAGTTAAAGTGGAGGGGCGAAGTGCTTGGATCCACCTACATCACTGTAAATTGAGTCCATCTCCACTACTGTAAAAGGTCGGATACTAACCTGCCTCCCTTCTCCAGTGCTATTTTACAGGTGTGGAGCATGATGGAGTGGCTACGCATCGTCTGTATGATATTTGGCCTCACTTCGCTTGGCGTGTTATTGGCGATGGACATGGAAAAGGGGAATATTATGTATCTGTGTAGCCCCAACCAATCTACAAGGATACATCACCTATGCAAAGGTGATGTTCTTCGCTGCCCCCATATACGAGGACATGGTATCGACTCATGGAAGGTCATCAAAGTTAAGGAGAATGCAGGAGTCATGAAGCAGTTGCACCGGTCCCGGCGATGGGAAGGGAACATTATATGGACATTGCCTTGTTTTTGGAATACATGTAAATTCGATTTTGGATGTGTTAAGAGTGGTGTAATAAAGGTAATATCAGGCTGTCAGAAGAGCGTAGGAAGAGGCTGTGAGGAAGTGAAAGGGACTAGAGAGAGGATGGGGTGTATGAGAAGGGAAGTACAGCTAGAACGTAGGTCACCGGGAGATACACTTAAGTTAGTTAAAGGGCAAACTGAGGAAAACCCGGGTAGTAAACCTTGGGAGCCCTCGGGGCAATAACCAAGGAATTGTCTCAGCTACGGTTGTTTGCAATGCAGAACCGGTATGCTCTTGACTATCTTCTGGCCCGTGAGGGTGGGGTATGCACCATAGTGCAGGGCAAGTGTATCATGGGAGTTCAGGATAACATCACTAAATTTATGGATCACATACGGGATCACCTGGACAGAATGCAGGATCCTGGCTCTTGGGGTAACTGGGGATTTGGAGGTTGGAAGGACTGGTTGATAAATATGGCCATGTATCTAGTGGTAGCTATCGGCTGCATCTTTGTGGGCCTGGCCATCCTTAAATGTGTGATGGGTAAAATTTAACCAAAAAGAAATTTAACTGTTAAAATCTAAGACGGGAATTGGAAATGCAGCGACGGATCTTTTTAGATGAGGAACCGTAGCTATGGATTGGATAGTTCGGTTATCATGGAATGATAAAAGGAGGGAATGACGAATGTGATATAAAATAGTTACTTTAGAGATATTAGTTAATGTAATGTAGAAATAAGCCACTTTGATTCTGGCAAGTAGAGACAAAGGATTTTAGACCGCATGGAAAAAGCAGGAAGAGGTGTGTCTATGAGAGTGATGCTACATTGATAGGGGCCGGAGAAAGGGATTGGAAGTGAGCCAATCAGAATAGATCAAACAAGTCAGGAGGGACATAGGATGACCTATGGGTGTCGAGTGTGTGAAACTTGATGCCATTTGAATGTATGAGTACTGATCTCTTTGTCTGGGACCTTCACTTAGTTCCCGGGGCTGCAGAAAGCAACATGTTATCTGTATCACTGTGGACTAGGTAGCTTGCAAGCTGAATAAAATAACTTCTGTTTTACTTGCAAATCCATCTCGACTTTTATTGAGGCCAGACTGACGGAAAAAGAAATTTGGGATTCAACAGAACCACATTGGAAGAAGACACGGCATGGACTCACTGTACGAGATTGAGCAGCTCGCATGCATGGGCACCAAGCAGGGATGCCTTGTCAGGCTTGACGATTTCGAATCGCAGTGTGGCATTGCCATTATAATCAAGGGGCTGGCAGGCTGGCGGAAGAATTTTGGGTTGCTTTTTAATGCGGTCAAATTCAGCTTGAGAGATGAGATTGGCTGAAGCACCAGTGTCCAGCTTGAACTGGATGCTGCATTGGTTAACGTGTACGACAGCATGCCATTCGTCCGCAGAATCCACATTGAGGATAGATAGGTGCCTTGCTGAATTTGAGGAGGCAAACTCACATGTAGTGATGATGCCCACACGATATGGGGACTCCAGGCAGTCGTCCTCTGGATCTGTAGTGCTACCAGGATCAGAATCCAGTAGACCTTGCTGTACACATCGAACGCGTTTGCGTTGGAAATGGGATCACTGGCCCTTGACTGGTGATGCAGACCTGCACAAGGCTGCATAATGTCCAGGCTTCCCACAATTTAAACATCGCCTGCCTTTTGCAGGGCATTGCCGCTTTAAGTGGGCAGTGCCGCAGTTCGGGCACGTCATGACGTTGACGTCGTTACGCTCCGTGCGTCATCGCACATGCGCAGTGCGGTCAGCCGATGTTCGCACTTGCGCAGTTTGGTCTTTGGCCGCTTCGTTCTCCCGTTCGTGGTGCGCATGCGTGGGACCCCGGGAAAAGCGCGCAAAATGGCCGCCTTCATCAATACTGAGGCGCCGCATCAGGGCGATGGCCTGTACACTCTCAGCTTCGTGGGAGGCAAGTTGTTCCTGTTCTGCCGATTTGAAACGGGAGTGCCGATTTCTCGCCTGTTCATGCACTTTACACGTCTCAATTGCGACTGGCAGGGTCATGTTTTTTATTTTGAGGAGCTGCTCCCGCAAAGAGTCGGAGTGGACCCCAAACACGATCTGATCCCTGATGATGGAATCAGCGGTGTCACCATAGTTGCGGGACTGTGCTAATATACAGAGATGAGTTATAAAGGATTGGAAAGGTTCATCCTTACCCTGAAGGCGTTGCTGGGAGACATAGCGCTCAAAACTCTTGTTCGTTTCGACTTCACAGTGACTGTCGAATTTGGCTAAAACGGTCTTGAATTTGGTCTTGTCCTGGCCGTCGGCAAAAGTGAGCGAGTTGAAAATTTGGATGGCTTGGTCCCCCCCGCAGTTGATGGGAGCAGCGCGATCTTTCTGGCATCGGACGCATCCTCGAAGTCCTCAATGTAGAGAAGGAGCCTCTGCTTGAAGACCCACCAGTTGGCGCCGAGATTGCCGGAGGTCCGCTGTGGAGGGGCCTGGATCTTCTCCATGCCGCTGGAAGGCACTCGCTGGTCGTCACTGAATCACTCGACGTAAACCACTTAGATAAAGTAGACGACTGGTACCATGTCGTGTTATTCACCCTGGGGTAACACGGACTGCAACTGGATGCAGTTGTACTGTAAAGTCGACACCAAACTTAGACGTTAATTCAATACATTTTATTGAACTTCAGGAGCAGTGCACACAGCTTGCTGTGGGTTGACACTCTACTAATCTAAGTGTGCTAACTATAACTAACTAGACCAGACTAGCTCTGAGCCACGTGCAGAAGGTGCTAACTGATATATACACCCTGACTGTCACTACAGTTGTCACCATGGAAAGAGGCAGAGTGCTGATACCTTGTGTGTTTTATAGTGGGAAGCCCCCCTCTAGTGTTTTGCCTGGTGATTGGTTGTGTTATGTCCTGTGTGTTGATTGGCTGTACTGGGTGTCTGTCACTGCCTCTCTGTATCTCATTATGTGCATGAGTGCATATCATGACAATGTACACACCCCTGTCAGCATCAACGGGGCCGAGGTGGAGATGGTTAGCAGTTTCAAATTCCTAGGGGTGCACATCTCCAAAAATCTGTCCTGGTCTACCCACGTCGACGCTACCACCAAGAAAGCACAACAGCGCCTATACTTCCTCAGGAAACTAAGGAAATTCGGCGTGTCCTCATTAACCCTTACCACTGGCTGCATCACAGCCTGGCATGGCAACTGCTCAGCCTAGGACCGCAAGAAACTTCAGAGAGTCGTGAAAACCGCCCAGTCCATCACATAAACCTGCCTCCCATCCATTGACTCCATCTACACCTCCCGCTGCCTGGGGAAAGCGGGCAGCATTATCAAACACCCCTCCCACCCGGCTTACTCACTCTTCCAACATCTTCCATTGGGCAGGAGATACAGAAGTCTGGGAACACGCAAGATCAGACTCAAAAGCAGCTTCTTCTCCGCTGTTACCAGACTCCTAAATGACCCTCTTATGGACTGATCTCATTAACACTACACGCTGTATGCTTCATCCGATGCCGGTGCTTATGTAGTTACATTGTGTACCTTGTGTTGCTCTATTATGTATTTTCTTTTCTTCCCTTTTCTTCCCATGTACTTAATGATCTGTTGAGCTGATCGCAGATAAATACTTTTCACTGTATCTCGGTACACGTGACAATAAACAAATCCAATCCAATCCCTTCCTCTTCATGGTTCTGCTCCTGCCTTTGGAGAGGTAGGTGCTTGCATTGAAATCTTCTTCTTCGCTCCTGCCTTTGAGTGAGAAGAATGACAGCGAGATTGCCATGTTTCGGACGTTTTCCTCACTACAGTATCGAAGAGACATTGACACATAGCAATTGTCTCCTGAGAACCACTCTTTGCCCATTCATCATCAGAAGCTGCCTCTTAAAGTCCACTGACTTATGTCCTGTCACCACATTGATGCTCAGTCCTTCACATTCTGCTTTGGCAACATCCCACACCACATGACCGAGTGGCCACAACTTTGGTCACTCTACTACATCCTGAGTTCTCATCTCAGGTGCAGTCATTGTCCAAAGCTTCACTCCAATGCCCTGTGCTCAATCTGGTCTATGTGGGGCACTTGCCAATTAGGGAAACTCTCCTCAGGCAGTGTGCCATTGCCAACTCTCTTTGGGTATGTCGGCCAATGAACCACCATGGCAGTCAGCAATTTTGGAAGTCAGTGTGCCAAGGGATAAATGCTGAGCAGCTATCAGTGGCACTCACACACATAAGTGATACTTGAGTGGGCATAATCATGTGACTAGTTTGACTCCAGGCGGCATGCCATGTGCGTTACATTTGAATGATCTCAGCTGCAACAGGATTCTGATCACTGACATGTTTTTCCATTATCCTTGTCTACGTCCCACCTCCTGAAGCCTCTTCCTCCCCAGATTTAACTGGAACGATCACTCCTTGATGACTGCCCACCCAGCCCCCTGCCCCAGGATTCCCTTCATTCTGTGAGGCCCATTGAAGAAGCCTGTGGCCAGCAGCAGTGGACAACCTCAGGAACGGTGTTTTTCACATTTGACAGTCTTCCTCCCAGTCTCCTGAGTCCACCAGCCCTGGTACCCTGGATTCCCCTGACTAGGCCCCTGGTGCCCTACTGGTCATCCCCGAGTCAGAATTGGTACCCCCAAATCAAGCCTGGTCATCCCAGCGTCATAGGCTTGTTGCCCCGAGTCAGAGCGAGTGCCCGCGAGTTAAACCCCTTAATACGAGGATCTGTTCCATAAGTGCTGCGCTCCGCTCCAAGCTCGCCTTGGAGGAATGTTCGCTAGATGCATGCCTTCTGAAGCCAGATGTGTTTTGCACCGTTCTGAAGCCAGTCGTTATTCCCGCCGTTCTGACAGCAAGCCGCCAGAGATGGATTTTCTGACAGGGGATATGGTTCAGATGGATGGGCCCAATAACAAGATGCAAATATAGAGGACGATCGCAGGAAACGTTTACGCCGGTGTAAAATGCAACTTTTGACTTCTCGTGATATTTCCCACTCCTGTTGCCGAACCCGCCTGATGCTAATGGGAATGGAAAATCCTGGCCAAAGGTTGCTAAAAGTTTGGAACTCTCTTCCGCATGCAGCAACAGATCATTAATTTAAAAATTGAATTGATACATTTTTGTTCACCAGATGTGTGAAGCAATATGGGGCAAAGTTAGTTGTCTGGAGTTAGGTCTCAGATCAATCATGGCCTCACTGAATGGTGGGACATGCTTGAGGGACTAAATTGCCTCCTTCTGTTCCTATAAAACATTTTGTTCTTCATTGCAAATTATTTTCTGCAGCTGAAAAAACCTGAGTCGGTTTTACAACTCTCCTGCAATACGAACTTCTTTTCATTGGCTTGCAGGAAATTCTGTCGAACCAAAATTTGCAAGTAATCACGAGAAACTCACTAGAGGTCCATTAATGAGCCTTGAATAGTGACGAGATGGGAAAATCTAAATCCATTGTTACGAAGACTTAAAGGTCAGTTCCTCTTCATTAAATGCAATGACCTCATGAGATGTCTTTGAAGAGCAGTTCTGATCGTAAATAATATCATATTAAGGCTCAAGGAAAGATTATTAGTGGAGCAAAACGCATCAAAGTGTGGCTGAGCCACAATGCAGCGGGGAGGAATATGAAAACGATGATTTGCATGCGTCAGGAGTTGCAGCAGCAAGGAACTGAAATAAGGATATTGTTCTTGTAAACCGATGAGCGACAGGATGAAGAAACCAGAGAGAAGGGTTTCACGTACTTGAGGGGCTTGGTAATTATGTTATGATCCTTGGCCAGGCTTTGGGACGTGGAGGGAGGGAGGGAGGGAGAGAGGGTGGGAGGGAGGGGAGGGAGAAATCCCTTTCGGGACCGATAACATTTTGTTTGAAGTAGATAAAGTTTGAGACACAAGACACCTGGAATGACAAACAAAAACCAACTTTACTATCCAACTTCAGAAAGATAAAACCATTTAGAATATGTATCTTATACACTAACATTCAGGGTAAGTATGAGGCACATGTGAATTAATAGACAAACTGTGGTCAAACACACCACACTATAGAGAAAATGACAGATACAACAAAAAAAAAACAGATTTCATGGATTTCTCCACAAATCACTCAGATGGTGGCCGGGATTCTCCAGAAACACAGCTAAGTCAACACCGTGTTTCACGCCGGCGTCAATGGGCCTCTTGGCCCAGCGATTCCGTGGCCCACAGGGGGCCAGCATGGTGCCGGAGTGCTCCACACAGCTCCGGCTGCCAATACGCGGCCCTGCACGCATGGCCACGGGTCCGCGCATGCGCGCGGCAGCCAGCTACGTCGCCGGATCCGTGCAACATGACGGAGCCACACAGCAGGCCAGCATGGATGAAGTTCCCCCCCAGATAGCATGCGCCCGCCGATCGATGGCCCCCGATCGCGGGCCTGGCCGCCCTGGAGGCTCCCCCCCAGAGACTGAACCCCCCGCCCCCCACCAGGACGGCCACCGCAGCCGCGACGCCGAGCTCCCGCCGGGTGGAACCATACGTGAACCAAGCCGGCGGGAACTCAGCCAGTCGACTGCGGAGAATCGGTGCGGGGGCCTCTTTCAACGGCCCCTAACCTGCGCCGCGTCGACCGCGTGTGCGCAACTGCCGCCAATTCTCCGGTCGCCGGAGGGTCGCGTCCTGGCGTTGGACCCGATCGCGTGTCTGAGGCCCCATTCTCTGCCCCCGCGCCGAGCGCGATTTCGGTGCTGAGGCTCGGAGAATCCGCTGGCACCCGCTGGCACTCCCGCACATGAACCAACTCACACCGGCCGGCGGAGGCCCTTCGGCGCTGGTTGGCGCGGTGCCAAGTTCTTTGCCGCCGGCTGGCGCGGCGCCAACCCTGCTGCCACCGGCCTAGCCCCAGAAGGTGCGGAAGATTCCGCACCTTCTGGGGGGGCCCGACGCCGGAGTGGTTCACGCAACTCCTCGCCGCCGATACAGCTCGCCCCGCCAGTTAGGGGAGAATCCCGCCCATGGAAGGTTTCCGGCTTCGGAGACTGTCGGGAAAACAAGCCAAATCCTCTGGCCCCGACCTCATTAATTATGCACCCTGGTATTTCACACCATATTTAGTGGCTTGGACGGCCATTAATGGAATGAAAATGAGGTTCATGCCAGCCTCTGGAAGGTTTTTCGACATGGCAGTCACCAGTGGTAAATTCATGCCAGTGTGACACCGGTTCCTGGGCTCCCACCATAGTCTCCCCCCAGATCCGCCATTGAACCTGCTGAGTTTGGGAGAATTACGCATCTTTATCATGAGGGTTTCCAATCATCACCTTTGAAGATCTTTCCTTGGAATTCTCTCTGAATGTTGCTCCCATTCGGAAGGCTTTAACAAAAGCCCATCCCACAGAGCTACAATCTCCCTTCTGAGATTGCTTCTCTCTGGCTTTCTGAGTGCACTCATGAGCACACTTTCAGATCTAGGGCTCTGTCAAGCAAAACATCACTGCTCCGAACAGCCCTCTTTACTTAAAGTTGCTCTTTCTGTAGTTTAACTTAACTGGGACCTTTTTCTGTCCCTTTTGTCTTTGTGACACTTGTGGGCTACCAGACTGCCTCAAACTGACTGCCTTAAGAAAGACTATTCACTGAACCTTGAACAGATCTAGTGACATATCAAAGCACTACCAGAGGGTCCCACCCTTGTTATTAGGCAGTAACCAATGTAACAAGCATTGAAACATCCTGTACCTTAAATGCTACAATCTCCACAGGCAGCTAATTTAATACCCGGGGAGCCAAACATCAATGAATTTCATGACAATTATGAAAGACATGCGCGTCTCCGCTCCCGCGCCGGTTGGGAGAATCCCCTGGCGCGCCATTTTTCCCCGTGTCGCCGGTCCGACGCCCTCCCGCGATTCACCCAAGCGGCGAGAACGGCCCTGTCGAGTTCTGCGCAGCGCAGGCCGGAGAATCGCCCAGGACACCCAAAATGGCGATTCGCCACTATACCCGCTATTCTCGGGCCCGGATGGGCCGAGTGGCCTGCCCAAAACGACGGCTTCCCGCCGGCGCCATCCACACTTGATCGCTGCCGGCGGGAACAGCGCGGGAATGCTGGGGGAGGCGGCCTGTGGGGGGGGGGGGGCGAGGGGGGTTCTTTCACCGGGGTAGGACTCAAAAGGGGTCTGGCCCGCGATCGGTGCCCACCGATCGGTGGGCCGGCCTCTCTGAAGGAGGACCTCCTGTCCTCCGCGCCCCGCAAGATCCATCCAACATCTTCTTGCGGGGCAGCCTCGGGGAGGACGGCAACCACGCATGCGCGGGTTGGCGCCGGCCAACCCGTGCATGCACGGGTGATGCCAGTTACGCCTTTTACGCGGCGCCAATGCCCGGCGCGTGCTGACGATGCTGCTTTCGCGACAAGGCCCCCCGAGTTTCTCGCGGCCCCGATCCTAGCCCATTTTCGGGCCCTGAATCGGTCGAGATCGGTGCCGTTTCGCGCCGTCGTGAACCTCGACGGCGTTCACGACGGCATGGGCACTTAGTCGCGGTCGCCCCCACAACCCAAAAGATGTGCAGGGTAGGTGGACTGGCCGCGCTAAATTGCCCCTTAATTGTAAAAAATGAATTGGGTACTCTAAATTTATTGAAAAAAAAGGGATGGTACAGTGAAAAAATGAAAGACTCACTAATGATAAGGGCTGGCACACAATCAGCTAGAAATGGCAACGAAGATTGGTGGAAGGGGTCAATTCGCAACAGTGCAAAAGGAACACAGTAAAAAATAGATATTGAAATTACAGATTGCGGACGATGGGAGGCCAGAGGAATAGTCAGGTCTAAATGTAACAAAGGCATGGACGAGAGATTCTGCAGCAGAAGAGATGAGGAAGTAGGAGAGTCTGTCACTGTTATAGAAGTGGAAACAGGCAATCTTGGTGATGATGAGGAAAGACGGTCAGAAGCTCATTCCAGGGTGAAATGTGAGACCACGGTGGTGAAGGGTCTACTTCAACCTCAGACAGTTGTCAGGGAGAAGGATGGAGTTGATGGGAAGGTAACAGTGTGCGGCAGGGACCAGAAACAATGGCGGGTTTCCCCGTCCAGCCGCACCCTATTTCTGGTGTTGAGCACCCCCGACTCGGCAGCCGGCCAATGAGGTTTCCCATTGTGGGCACGCCCACGTCGTTGGGAATTCCGCCGGCGTGAGTGCGCTGCCGGCAAAGCGGAGGATCCTGCCGACGGAGAATCCGGCCCAATGGCTTCGGTCTTCCAAATATTTAATCGCAGGAACTGTCTGCTCATTCATTACTGCAAGCTCTTTGAGACAGTGGGCGGGTCAGGAGAGGCATTGATAAGCTGGAGCTAAGTGTTGTCAGCAAACCTGTGGAAAAGTGGAGGACTATAGAGTTGTTTTTTTTCCGGAGGGAGGCTGGGGTGGATGATTTGGAGGACAGTGGACAGTACCAAGGAGTGAGAAATTCTATCAATATTAACGAAAGTGGGAGCTAGGAAGGGAAGTTGGATGATCAACGAATACAAATGCAAAGCACAGCAGATGCTAGAAATCTGAAATTAAATCAGAAAATGCAGGAAATGCTCAGCAGGCCATGCAGCACCTATGGTGAGGAACAGAATGAATGGGTGGGATTTTCCAATCTGTCAGTGGCAGGCGTCATGGTTGGCAGGGCAGGAAAATGCAGGGAACAGCCAAAAGTCAATTTCCCACCAGCGTAAAAATAGTTAGTGATTTTCCGCTATCAACTATCCTGGCAGGTTGCACGCTTTGCCACGTCGTGTAATCCAAAGGAATCTGCCTGACAGTGGCCTGACTGAGGCTTCTCTCACCTGGCTGAACTCAGTCAGATCCAAGCCCCTTTGTCTTGTCTTTTGCATTTTGTGGTGGTCAGGGTGGGGTTGGGAAGTTTGGGGGTGTGCTGCCCCACCGTTGATCCAGAAGGCAGTACTGGCACTCCAAGGGACGATCTGGGATATAATAGTTGGAATGAAAGCAACCCATGGGCTTCACAATGACTCCCTAGTTTGCGATAGGAAGGTGACCATCAGAGGTGAATGTTCATGTTTCTGTTCATTGTTTCCGCAGGCATGAGCAAGAGCATCTCATGGGTGAAGCAAGCAAAGTTGTGTTCATACTGTCAATAAGGCAACCGAGAAGGAGGAAAAGAAGGGGCCGTCACTGGCAGACTCGAAAAAAGGGAGGAGTCTCACTCTAATGAACTAGTGCCAGTGGGGCCCCTCAAAACCCAGAAGCTGAGGGTGACAGAGCTGTTGAGCGGAAGCATCTGGCGAAACTAAAGTTGGACAGGAGGCACTTCTCATATCTTCAGATGAGTGACGGACAGTGCCGTAGATGCCTTTACATGTCCGGGGATGAGGTGGCACACATAGGCCACATTTTCCAGGAAGAGTTGATGCTGCAAGGACTTGGAGTCCATCCATTGCCAATGGCTCTAAAAGTGCTCTCCGCTCTGAACTCATTCACTTGTGGCTCATTCCAGGGCTCCACTGGTGGGATTTTTTTCAAGCATCTGCTCACAAATGTATCCAAGAGGTCACGGATGCCCTAGTTAGCAAGGCACACAATTACATCCAGAAGCTAGCCAGGTTGCCGGCAGTGGGATTGGCAGCGATCTGCGGATTCCCACAGATGCTGATTAGCATCGACTGCATTCATGTGACTTTCAGAGCTCTCTGGCAGCAGCCACTACAATTCATCAACAGGAAAGGATTGCACTCACTCAGTCTGCTTCTGGTTAGCAACCACCAGGACAGGTTAAGCAGGTATATGTGAGATGTCCTGGGAGCTCCCACTACTCGTACATCTTGAGTCACTCGCAGGTGCCACAGATCTTCGAGGGTCATCTGCGCACCCAGGGTTGGCTCCTCAATGATAAAGGTGTGGTACCATAGGTGCGGGAGTTGGGTTGGAATGGGAGTCATGCCACCGACCCTGGAAATAGTTTGGAGGCACCACGGTGGCTGCAGAGTACAGAGGGGTGGATTGGGTAAAAGGCTGGCCTCGATGACTTCGTCCCAACTGGAAAGAGCAGACCCCCCCCCCCCCCCCCCCCCGCCCCCCACCCAACACATTCCCATGGTCCCAGGGATGAGACACTTCAATTATGAGGATAGATTGGAGAAATTGAGACTGGTCTCCTTGGAGAGAAAAAGGCTGAGAGGAGATTTCACAGAGATGTTCAAAATCACCAAGAGGCTGGACAGAGTATAGAGGGAGAATCTGTTCCCCTTGTAAAAGGATCAAGAATGAGAGGGTGCAGATTTAAAATGATTTGCAAAAGTAGCTAATGTGATGTGAGAACAAACTTTTTCGCACAATGAGTGGTTTGGGTCTGGAATGCATGCCTGAAGTGTACTGCAGGCAGGTTCAATTGAAGCACTGGATGATTGCTTGAATAGAAAGAATATGTAGGGTGTGGTAGCGTGGCCTCTTTAAGAGGCAATGCCTTGTGGTCCACGTGACCAGCTCAGGGCCTATCGTGCGGGAGCGCGCGGACCTCAACCTTGGAACAAGAGAGTGAGGCCTGTTTTGTGACTCTGTGTCTGTGTATAGTTTACTTGTTAGGGCAATTTATCATGGCCAATCCACCTAACCTGCACGTTTTTGGACTGTGGGAGGAAACCGGACCACCCGGAGAAAACTCACACAGACACGGGTATGGTGAACATCACTAGTGGTATATTATATGTATTACGGCACTGCCCGTATATTAGAGATACAATGGTAAATCCCTGCCTGCTGGTTCCGCCCAGCAGGTGGCGTATAAAAGGGTGTGCTCTCCTGCGCTGCAGCCATCTGGTTCCAGCTACAGGAGGCACAACATCTTGTTCAATAAAGCCTCGATTGTTCCACCATTCTCGTCTCGTGGTAATTGACAGCACATCAATTTATTGAACAAGATTTTTAAACGATGCATCTCCTCATCAAGCCTGATCGCCTGCAGCTGAGCCCTCAAACAGCCAACACCACGTCCACCTTCGACCACTGGCTAGCCTGCTTCGAAGGCTACCTCAGAGCAGCCACTGAACAACCCTCGGACTCGCAGAAGCTCCAAGTCCTCTATTCACTGGTGAGCCCTGACATTTTTCCCCGTATCCGGGATGCGCCCACCTACTCCGAAGCGATGATGCTCCTGAAGGGACATTACGTTCGACCGGTGAATCAAGTGTACGCCAGGCACCTCCTGGCCACGAGACAGCAACTCCCCGGGGAGACTCTGGACGATTTCTTGCGTGCCCTGCAGATCCTAGGTAGGAACTGTGACTGCCAGACAGTTTCGGCAGTCCAGCACACTGAACTTTTAATTAGAGATGTTTACATTGACGAATGTAATATAAAATAGTTAGTTTAAATATATTAGTTACAGTAATGTAGATGTAGGCTGGTCTAATTCTAGTGAGTTCACAGACAAAGGATTTCAGAAAGCATAGCAAGGAAGGGGGAGGGGTGTCTGGTAGAGGTGGAGAAAAGGATTCTGGGTAACAAGAGGCCCAGGGTTAAAGAATGAGAAGTGAGTCAATTAGGATGTATGGCCAGGTCAGGAGGGGTATAGGATGACCTAAGGGAATCGTGTATGTGAAACCTGATGCCATTTGAATGTATTTGCAGAGATCCCTTTGTCTCGGACCTCATTCATTTCCAAGGGGTCCAGGAGACTGGTTCTGTGTCCCTGAGAAGCGAGTCAGACTTGCAAGTTGGTTAAAAATAAATAATACTATGCCTACAAATCCATCTCGAGTTTTATTGAGGCCAGACTGACGGGTAAAGAATTCAACATTTGTCATTTGGTGCCGGAAACCCGGGATTTCTCCAGACGGTTACCGACCAACTGCGAAATCAGAATTAGACTGATTTTGGACAAGGAAAGTGGAAATGGGCCCACAATGTGTAGCTGGAAAATGACCGCGCATTGATTTTTCCCTCTTCTTATGGTATGGTCACTCGCGGTTGGTACGGAAAGATCGTCTCGACGAAATCAAAGGTCAGTCTGGGGATTAGAAAATTCAACTGATAGGATTTCATAATTGATGGTTCGGTTTTGGGTTAGTTTTGGAATTGATGGGACATCGAAATTGATGGTTTCATTCCATATGTGTGTAGTTTTGGAATTGATGGGACATAGGCTAATGGTTTAATTCCAGGTGTGAGTGTTTTGGAAACTATAGTTGATTAAGCTAAAATTGTATCCTTGGACTGTAGTGGCGAAAAAACGCAGTCTTGAGGACTAGTTTGAGATTATGGGGAATTGCTTGGATAACACGAATGATCCAGACATGCCATTGCAAATATTATGTGATATTTATCCAGATAAAGCGAGAGATTTTAGGAAAATGTCAGCAACCTTAAGGAACAAATTGGGTGATGAATGGCCACTAGGGGGCACTAAATACCTGGACATCATTAAGAAAATTCAGGGAAAAGTCTGGAAAAAGAGCCAAAGTATGAAAGCAAAAGAATTAATTGGATTATGGAGACAATATTGTCAAGAGGAAAGAGATAAGATCATGTTATCAAGTTGGCAAGAAAATGCCCTTAAAACGGGAATTCCAATTAGTGAAGGGGGGAACCAGAAAACTCTGGAGATCTTGAAAAAGGAGTGTGCATTCAAAAAATGCGCAAGTAAAGAGAGGGTGGACTCGAGTAAAATAAATGGGCTACGTCGTTCAATGGCTGGCCTTGCATTGACAGAAGCAGATGAGGACCTAGAAAATTGGACCATATCGGCTAGAGTCCCAACTGCACCAGTAGCATTGTCTGCACTAATTCCGGAACCACAAGGGTATCATAATTTATATCCAGTCACTGCTCCCCAGATTCAAATCATGCCAGCCTCTCCAGCCCCTTCGGTTGATAGCTTGGGTCCTATTTCAGCATCTTCACTGTCTGTTAGAGAAGGGGGGCTCTGTTCAACAAGCCCAGTTAGCTCTAGGACCCGATCTCGGACAATGAGAGAGGGGCCTGATTCTATCCAGAAACAATCACGCATACCACCTGGATCCCTTTAGACCGATATGGTAGGACAGAAAAGTATGAGAACAAAGAAAGAGGATGGGAATGGTTCTGAGGAGCTGGAGCTCCCCCTAGTGGCAGGGAAGGACGTTGACGTCTTTGAAGAGCCAGAGGAATCTGTTAGAGCGCCCCCGAGTGAGACTCTGAGACAGTTGCCGATTAGGAAAATACCAAACCCTGACGCTGTAACAGCGGCCGCCCAGCCCACGATAGACATTTATTTCCCATGGAGACCCAGTGAGATGATGGCTATTCTGGCTGCAATCCCAGACAGGAAGAAATCTCCTGCTGCTTTCGTGAATTATCTGAGAACTACCATCTCAGTTTATCAAGCTGATTATAGGGACCTCTGGGCCCTAGTCCAGCAGGTTTTAACCCCAGCAGAGTACCGCAATCATCTCAATCACTTGAATTATGCTAGCCACGCTGCACTTCAGCAAGCCCATGCTTTGGACGATGATAGACGGGCACAAATTCTGAATGCGTTGAATGTCACATTTCAAAAGCCCATAAACATTTCTGCTATCTTAGACCTCAAACCTAAAAAGACTGAAGAGCCAGAGGAATTTCTGGAACGTTTTAATGAAATCTACCGTGGGCAGTCAGGCGACTTGCCATACCAAAATGGTCAGCATTCCCCTCAATATTGTGCTATGTTAATGCATTGCCTACTACCTTCCGTGGCTACTGCCGTGAAATGTAATAACATGAATTGGACAGAGAACGACCCTTCCCAGATGGCCCGGGCAGTCACATTTTGTTGGAAGGAGGGTGTAGGCCAGGAAGGAGGCTCAGTTACAAAGATTAAGACTGAGTATGTAATGAAAAAGGATGATCTGAGACACCAACCATAGGCAGATACGGTGGCTTACCAGCTGGAACCCCACTATTGTGACATTGGGTGGGTGGATCAACACGGGGGAGGATATCAAACCCACCCAAATGGACCCTCAGCTCCTCTTTATGGCCCACCGTATGCACCAACAGCTTTACAACTGCCGCCCCCTCTGAGGGGCCATTGGTCTACTGGGAGAAGAGGACGGGGCAGATATAGAGGGAACAATGCATGTTTTAATTGTGGCCGTGCAGATCACTGGCAACAGGGATGCCCCTTTAAAAGACGGGCAGCAGAAGGAGACAACCCGACCCAAAGGAGGGGGTACCCACCAAGGGGAGGACAGACGAGGTACACTGACTTCTCCCAGGCAAACCCTTTCCCAACACAGGATTGACTAGCTAATTTAGTCATAAGGGGCAAAATTCTCCCCCAACGGCGCGATGTCCGCCGACTGGCGCCAAAGACGGCGCCAATCAGACGGGCATCGCGCCGGCCCAAAGGTGCGGAATGCTCCGCATCTTTGGCGGCCTAGCCCCAACATTGAGGGGCTAGGCCGACGCCGGAGGGATTTCCACCCCGCCAGCTGGCGGAAATGGCGTTTGTTGCCCAGCCAGCTGGCGCGGAAATGCGGCGCATGCGCGGGAGCATCAGCGGCCGCTGACAGTTTCCCGGTGCATGCGCGGGAGCGTCAGCGGCCACTGAAAGTTTCCCGCGCATGCGCAGTGGGGAGAGTCTCTTCCGCCTCCGCCATGGTGGAGGCCGTAGCGGAGGCGGAAGGGTAAGAATGCCCCCACGGCACAGGCCCGCCCGCGGATAGGTGGGCCCCGATCGTGGGCCAGGCCACCGTGGGGGCACCCCCGGGGTCAGATCGCCCCGCGCCCCCCCCCCAGGACCCCGGAGGCCACCCACGCCGCCTGGTCCCGCCGGTAAATACCAGATTTGATTTACGCCGGCGGGACAGGCAATTTCTGGGCGGGACTTTGGCCCATCTGGGCTGGAGAATTGAACGGGGGGTCCCGCCAACCGACGCGGCCCAATTCCCGCCCCCGCCCAATCTCCGGTACCGGAGACTTCGGCAACCGGTGGGGGCGGGATTCACGGCGGCCAACGGCCATTCTCCGACCCGGCGGGAGGTCGGAGAATGACGCCCCTGGACTCTCCAATTGGACAGGGAACCTATTATTTCTCTGCAGATAGGAGATCAACATTACCCATTTGCAATCGATACTGGAGCAGCCATGTCTTCGGTGCAATCAGAACTTCGACTACCACTATCCGACCACACGCAGCAATTGTCGGGGTTCCAAGGACAGGTGTGTGAGTATCATATTTCTGAACCTGTGACAGTCACTTCCGAGAATAAGTCTGTGGATCATCAGTTTGTGCTGACTACTGGACTGGACTGTAACTTGTTGGCCTGAGATTTACTGTGTATCTTCCAGCTACAGCTAGAGTGCGGAGACGAAGGAGTAACGGTTCAATCATGGAGGATGAGACAACAGTGCTATATTTCTATCACTCCCCAGTGGTGGACGTTAGACATTGAACATTCACTGCATCACGTTACCCTGGCCTATGGCAGAACCGGACAAAACAGGGAGTTGGAGGACAAATACCGGCCGTTAATTGGGACCGAATGGCCAGTCAAGGTTACAGCCACAGTCACGGGAAAAGAAGGTCCGCCGATTTTGTTACAACACCACCACATTTATGGCCACAGTCAGCTTCTGTAGGCCCTCATATTACACGTCAGGTTCCTGACCAGTACCATGCCAAGGATCTGGGGCCTATGGTAAGGAGGGCAGTGGATCATTCAGATACAACAGAGTACGCACTTCAAGTCACGCCAGGCGGCACTTCCATAAAATATTTTGAGGTCCCTGAAACGATTAACACTCGACTTCAGCATCACTGGGGACGTGACGTTTTGGAATATGTCAATCCACAGGTCTGGGCGGAATACCCATCACAAGTGGGAAAGACAAATGTTACACCCATTAAGGTAACGATTAAGGACCATGTAAAGCTGCCTTCCATGGCCAGGTCCGCTCGGCTCACCCGCCACCGCCCCCATTACCTAGCTCACTTTCAGTGCAGCCCGGTAGTTATGTCATGGTCAAAAATTGGACTCAGAAAGGGTCGGAGCCGCGATGGGAGGGGCCCTTCCAAGTTCTCCTTACCACCCCCACTGCGGTTAAAGTGGAGGGGCGGAGTGGTTGGGTCCATCTCCACCACTGTAAATTGGGTCCACCTCTACCACTGTGAAAAGGTTGGATACTAACCTGCCTCCCTTCCCCAGCGCTGTTTTACAGGTGTGAAGCATGATGGGGTGGCTGCGCATCACCTCGCTTGGAGTGACATCGGCGACGGACATGGAAAAGGGAAATATCATCTACATCTGTAACCCCAACCAAACTACAAGGACATTTAGTTTATGCTGAGGTGATGTTCTTCGCTGCCCCCATATACGAGGACGTGGTATCGACTCATGGAAGGTCATCAGGTTAACGGACAATGCAGGACTCATGAAGCAATTGCACCGGTCCCGGCGATGGGAAGGGAACATTACATGGACATTGCCTTGTTTTTGGAGTACATGTAAATTTGATTTTGGATGTGTTAAGATTGGTGCCATAAAGGTAAAATCAGACCGTCAGGAGAGGGTAGGAAGAGGTTGTGAGAGAGAGAGGGGGACTAGAGAGAAGACGGGGCATGTAAGGAGGGGAGTACAACTAGAACGTAGGTTATCAGGAGAAACACTTAATTCATTTAGGGCCCAGACTGAGGAAAACCCGGGTAGTATGAATCTCTTCTACCAGATTTACCACCACTTGTATGGCCAGGGACGGGTTGTCTGCTACCCGAACACCGCAGCGGTGTCTAGGTTACTTTCTGTTTCACCGCTTTGGGGCACTCCCCAAACGGTGGTTCATTGTCAGCATTCCGAGCCACCGCCCGAGCAAGTCACTCTTCCTTATGATCCGGGTTCAGCACCACCGGCTATTTGCCTTCCCCTTCCTCGGGATAATTCCCACTCACAGTACGATAGGCTGCAACGGTGGAGGGCGTACATACCTAGCCACTTCACTCCAAATAGGGACTCCCGGTCGTACAAGAATTGTTTCAGCAGTGACGGGTACGGCTGTTTGCGGGTCGAGGTGGAAACAAATATAACATGTCTGTTCCCCACCTGTATGGACAGGAGGTGTCATATCACTCAGGCGTCTGGCCAATGCGTTTGTTATAACACCACCTGCGTTCCATTGAACGCCGGCCTCCAGCTCCTTTGTGGCTGGGCGAATGTTTCTCATATCACTGTTGGGACTAGGGCTTTCCGCATTGCTGGGAGGCCCGAATGGGCGTTCCAAAGCTGGATAAACTGGGCTACTGGGGGAGCCCTACGCAACCGATATACTGATTGTGATGCTAGCCTGCACACGGAGCAAGGATACTACTTTTTTTTTAATGGCACAGTGACCAATGTTTTGTCACCCCCATTTCCCCGCCAAATTGCTATCGGGACTCTAGTCCCAACCACAGTCCCCTGCCCCTCGGCATGGATGCTGCATAATCAGTTAGCACGCCGGGCAGTCTCAGCTGAATTCTGCGAGAACTGGAAAAAACCTCAGGTTCTCGCATCCAACCCAACTCAGTCGGGTGGAGTATTCTGAGCGTCTTGACACTGGGAGGTGTGAGGGGTTCCTTGGCGGTCACTGATAGGAATTATTTTATTTGTGGCCTTACCATCCTGGAAAACAAAACCTTGCGAGACCTCGGGGCAATAACCAAGGAATTCTCTCAGCTGCGGTTGTTTGCAATGCAGAACCGGTATGCTCTTGACTATCTTCTGGCCCGTGAGGGTGGGGTATGCGCCATAGTGCAGGGCAAGTGTATCATGGGAGTTCAAGACCTAACCGCTAACACCACTAAATTTATGGATCGCATACGGGATCACCTGGACGGAATGCAGGACCCTGGCTCTTGGGGTAACTGGGGATTTGGAGGTTGGAAGGACTGGTTGATAAATATGGCCATGTATTTAGCAGTGGCACTCGGCTGCATCTTTGTGGGCCTGGCCATCCTTAAATGCGTGATGGGTAGAATGCGGGGTGCACTGGAACAGATAGACGCCCCTAGAATCTTGGCTGTTAGGATCCACGAGGGTGCAGCGGATGAAGGGGGGCTGCAACAGGAATTGGAAATGCAGCGACAAATCTTTTTAGATGAGGGGCCGTAGCTACGGATTGAATAGCTCGGTTATCATGAAATGATAAAAGGAGGGAATAGCGAATGGGATATAAATAGTTAGTTTAAATATATTAGTTACAGTAATGTAGATGTAGGCTGGTCTAATTCTAGTGAGTTCACAGACAAAGGATTTCAGAAAGCATGGCAAGGAAGGGGGAGAGGTGTCTGGTAGAGGAGGAGAAAAGGATGCTGGGTAACAAGAGGCCCAGGGTTAAAGAATGAGAAGTGAGCCAATCAGGATGTATGGCCAGGTCAGGAGGGGTATAGGATGACCTATGGGAATCATGTATGTGAAACCTGATGCCATTTGAATGTATTTGCAGAGATCCCTTTGTCTCGGACCTCATTCGTTTCCAAGGGGTCCAGGAGACTGGTTCTGTGTTCTGTGTCCCTGAGAAGCGAGTCAGACTTGTAAGTTGGTTAAAAATAAATAATACTATGCCTACAAATCCATCTTGAGTTTTATTGAGGCCAGACTGACGGGTAAAGAATTCAACATAAGTCAACGTTACGGGCATGAAGTCTGCGTATGTCCGCCAGTGGCTATTGGAAGGGGGTACGCTCAATCTTGCGGACACTAGGCAGCTCGCTAATTCATTAGAAGTGGCCTCCAGTAACATTCAGTCCTACCTCCCCGACTGCGCGGCACCCTTGTGGGCATCGTGGGCCCCACCAGCTGCCGACTCCAGCTCACCGCAAGCCTGCGCCGCGCGGCAGCCAGCCTACTCTGGGGGGCCCAAGTGTTATTTTTCTGGACAAATCAAACACCCCAGGCAGCGCTGCCCGGCGCAGACCGCGACCTGCAACGGATGTGGGAAGAAAGGACACTTTGTTTCTGTTTGCCAGGCCCGGTCTGTCGCCGCTGTTTCCAGGCCCGGCATTTCTACACCCCCCACGTGCGACCCGGGCCGCCACCATCTTCCCCTCCGCAAGCCACGTGCGGCCCGTGGGCGCCGCCATTTTCCCCACCACAAGCCATGTGCAGCCCGTGGGCGCCGAGGTGAACACCACGAGTGGTATATTATATGTATTACGGCACTGCCGGTATATTAGATGGTAATCCCTGCCTGCTGGTTCCGCCCAGCAGGTGGCGTATAAAAGGGTGTGCTCTCCTGCGCTGCAGCCATTCTGGTTCCAGCTACAGGAGGCACAACATCTTGTTCAATAAAGCCTCGATTGTTCCACCATTCCCGTCTCGTGGTAATTGACGGTACATCAATGATGAGAACGTGCAGACTCCGCACAGACAGTGACCCAGCGGAGAATCGAGCCTGGGACCCTGGCGCTGTGAAGCCACAGTGCTATCCACTTGTGCTACCGTGCTGCCCTGGAAGTCTCCCTAGTATTGCCTAGTTATACTGGAAGTCTCCCTAGTATTGTCTCGAGCCACCACATTGATGTAAACCAGATCAATCGCAAGTCCTCAGTAGTTCAGAAACCGAAGGGGGAAGGCAGAAGCCTCCAAAACGAACAGAGAAGTTGGAAAGTGTCGACGGCATCATAAACCAGTGAGTGAAAAATGCCCATGATTGGGAAACTTGACCCATTCGACCAGGGGGCTGAAGACTGGAGCCAGGATATTGAGTGGCGCCGTTACTTTTTATTTTATCAGCAAACAAAATATCAGGGGAGGATAAACAGAAGCTTATTCTTTCAACGGTGTGTGGGCCCCAGCCTACATACAACCTTGTCAGAAATTTGATGTCCCCGACACAAAGTCATTTGACGAGTTGGTGAAGTTGGTCAGGGAGCATTTCAACTCCAGACCCTCAATCAAACTACAACAATACAAATTTAATTTGGCTTTCAGGGACCCGGAGAGACGATCTCCACCTTCATTGCCAGACTCTGCCAAATGGTTGAGCATTGTGAGTTCAGCACAGTGCTCAGCGACATGTTGCGCAACAGTTTAGTCTGCGGTGTGGACAACATATGTGTGCATAAGAATCTTTCAGTTGGACTTCCGGGTGCGGCGATAACTAGCTAACTCGCACGTTTCGGCAGCTCCCGGTGGAACGGACTTTTGGGCTCTTAATAAGAGCCCAACGGCAATTTTAACGGCTAAAAGTACTGTGCGGTAAACCAGAAGGGAATCCCCCCTGGATACGGATGGAAAAAGGAGAGGAAAGTGGCCGGATTGCGGTGGATCCTCTAGAGCAGCGGCAAGGAAGGCAAGCAAAAACCAAGATGGCGTCGGAAGGTGGCAGTTTAATATGGGGCCCTGAACAACACGAGTTTTTGAAACGCTGCGTGGAAGAGCTTAAAAAGGAGATGAAGAAGGAGCTGTTGGCCCCGATATTACAGGCGATTGAAGGGCTAAAAGATGAGCAAAAGACCCAGGAGCGGGAGCTTAGGGTCGTGAAGGCAAAGGCTGGCAAGAACGAGGACGATATACAGGGCCTGCTGGTGAAGACGGAGATGCACGAGGCACACCATAAACGATGTGTGGAAAGGCTGGAGGTGCTGGAGAATAATGCGAGGAGGAAGAATTTAAGGATTCTTGGTCTTCCTGAAGGTGCAGAAGGGGCGGACGTCGGGGCATATGTCAGCACGATGCTGCACTCGTTAATGGGAGCGGAGGCCCCGGCGGGTCCGCTGGAGGTGGAGGGAGCATACCGAGAGATGGTGCGAGGACCGAGAGCAGGAGAAATTCCCAGAGCCATAGTGGTGAGATTCCTCCGTTTTAAGGACAGAGAGATGGTCCTCAGATGGGCAAAGAAAACTCGGAGCAGTAGGTGGGAGAACGCGGTGATCCGCGTATATCAAGACTGGAGTGCGGAGGTGGCGAGAAGGAGGGCGAGCTTTAATCGGGCCAAGGCGGTGCTTCATAAAAAGAAGATTAAATTTGGAATGCTGCAGCCGGCAAGACTGTGGGTCACATATCAAGGGAAGCACCACTACTTTGAAACGGCGGATGAGGCATGGACATTTATTGTTGAAGAGAAATTGGAATAAGCGGGTCATTAAAAAAGAACGTTTGAGACAAAGTGGTGGGGCGAATATGGGGGGCGAAGAGGGGGGAAAAAGGGGGGAGAGATGATTTTTATGTTGTTAATCCTGCGACCCGGTAACTTTTCTCTCTTCCACAGGTTGTGGGGGAGGGAGAAAGGGAGGTGGAGAAGCTGGGGGCGTAGGCCATTGGGGGCGGGGCCAAAAGGGAAGCGCGGGCTTTGTTCCCGCGCTATGATAATTATGGCGGGAATAGGGAAGCAGGAAGGAGGGGGCGTCGCACGGTGCGAGCCGAGGTCACGGGGGGAAGCCGAGGTCGGCCAGAGTTTGCTGACTTCTGGGAGCAACATGGGGGGTGTAACTACGCTAGTGGGGGATCTAGCGGGGGGCGGTGGGAGGGGGGATTTACTGGGTTGCTGCTGCTGGGGAGAAGGGGGAGCTGGTATGGGGTGGGGTGGGCGGGGCGGGTGGGCACTGCCTGGGGGGGACACAGCTGCGTGGGAACCGGGTGAGGAGCTGGATAAAAGGGGATGGCTAATCGACAAGGGGGGGGGGCGTAAAGAGCCCCCCAACCCGGCTGATCACGTGGAATGTGAGAGGGCTGAACGGGCCGATAAAGAGGGCACGGGTACTCGCACACCTTAAGAAACTTAACGCAGATGTGGTTATGTTACAGGAGACGCATTTGAAACTGATAGACCAGGTTAGACTACGCAAAGGATGGGTGGGGCAGGTGTTTCATTCGGGGCTAGATGCGAAAAACAGGGGGGTGGCTATACTAGTGGGGAAGGGGGTAATGTTTGAGGCAAAGACCATAGTGGCGGATAGTGGGGGCAGATACGTGATGGTGAGTGGCAAATTACAGGGGGAGGCGGTGGTCTTGGTGAACGTATATGCCCCGAACTGGGATGATGCCAACTTTATGAGGCGCATGTTAGGACGTATCCCGGACCTAGAGGTGGGGAAGTTGGTAATGGGTGGAGATTTTAACACGGTGCTGGAACCAGGGCTGGACAGATTGAGTTCCAGGACTGGAAGTAGGCCGGCAGCAGCCAAGGTGCTTAAAGACTTTATGGAGCAGATGGGAGGAGTAGACCCATGGAGATTTAGCAGACCTAGGAGCAAGGAGTTTTCGTTTTTCTCCTATGTCCACAAAGTTTATTCTTTAGCCCTTTTTTTTGGGAAGGGCGTTGATCCCGAAGGTGAGGGGAACGGAGTATACGGCTATAGCTATTTCGGATCACGCTCCACACTGTGTGGTCTTGGAGATAGGGGAGGAAAAAGAACGGCGTCCACCCTGGAGAATGGACATGGGACTAATGGCGGATGAGGGTGTGTGTCTAAGGGTGAGGGGGTGTATTGAAAAGTACTTGGAACTCAATGATAATGGGGAGGTCCAGGTGGGAGTGGTCTGGGTGGCGCTGAAGGCAGTGGTTAGAGGGGAGCTGATATCAATCAGGGCACATAAAGGAAAGCAGGAGAGTAGGGAACGGGAGCGGTTGCTGCAAGAACTTCTGAGGGTGGACAGGCAATATGCGGAGGCACCGGAGGAGGGACTGTACAGGGAAAGGCAAAGGCTACACGTAGAATTTGATTTGCTGACAACGGGTACTGCAGAGGCACAGTGGAGGAAGGCACAGGGTGTACGGTACGAATATGGGGAGAAGGCGAGCAGGTTGCTGGCCCACCAATTGAGGAAAAGGGGAGCAGCGAGGGAAATAGGGGGAGTGAGGGATGAGGAGGGAGAGATGGAGCGGGGAGCGGAGAGAGTGAATGGAGTGTTCAAGGCATTCTATGAAAGATTATATGAAGCTCAGCCCCCGGATGGGAAGGAGAGAATGATGTGTTTTCTGGACCAGCTGGAATTTCCTAAGGTGGAGGAGCAGGAGAGGGTGGGACTGGGAGCACAGATCGAAATGGAGGAAGTAGTGAAAGGAATTAGGAGCATGCAGGCGGGGAAGGCCCCGGGACCGGATGGATTCCCAGTTGAATTTTACAGGAAATATGTGGACTTGCTCGCCCCGCTACTGATGAGAACTTTTAATGAGGCGAGGGAAAGGGGACAGCTGCCCCCGACTATGTCAGAGGCAACGATATCGCTTCTCCTAAAGAAGGAAAAAGACCCGCTGCAATGCGGGTCCTCTCGGCCAATTTCCCTCCTGAACGTAGACGCTAAGATTCTGGCCAAGGTAATGGCAATGAGGATAGAGGATTGTGTCCCGGGGGTGGTCCATGAGGACCAAACTGGGTTTGTGAAGAGGAGACAGCTGAATACGAATATACGGAGGCTGCTAGGGGTAATGATGATGCCCCCACCAGAGGGGGAAGCGGAGATAGTGGTGGCGATGGATGCCGAGAAAGCATTTGATAGAGTGGAGTGGGATTATTTGTGGGAAGTGTTGAGGAGATTTGGCTTTGGAGATGAGTATATTAGATGGATACAGCTGCTGTATAGGGCCCCGATGGCGAGCGTGGTCACGAATGGACGGGGGTCTGCGTATTTTCGGCTCCATAGAGGGACGAGGCAGGGATGTCCTCTGTCCCCATTATTGTTTGCACTGGCGATAGAGCCCCTGGCAATAGCATTGAGGGGTTCCAGGAAGTGGAGGGGAGTACTCAGGGGAGGAGAAGAACACCGGGTATCTCTGTATGCGGATGGTTTGTTGTTGTATGTGGCGGACCCGGCGGAGGGGATGCCAGAGATAATGCGGATACTTGGGGAGTTTGGAGAATTTTCAGGATATAAACTGAACATGGGGAAAAGTGAGTTGTTTGTGGTGCATCCAGGGGAGCAGAGCAGAGAAATAGAGGACTTACCGCTGAGGAAGGTAACAAGGGACTTTCGCTACTTGGGGATCCAGATAGCCAAGAATTGGGGTACATTGCATAGGTTAAATTTAACGCGGTTGGTGGAACAGATGGAGGAGGACTTCAAGAGATGGGACATGGTATCCCTGTCACTGGCAGGGAGGGTGCAGGCGGTTAAAATGGTGGTCCTCCCGAGATTCCTCTTTGTGTTTCAGTGCCTCCCGGTGGTGATCACAAAGGCTTTTTTCAAAAGGATTGAGAAGAGTATCATGAGTTTTGTGTGGGCCGGGAAGACCCCGAGAGTGAGGAAGGGATTTTTGCAGCGTAGTAGGGATAGGGGGGGGCTGGCACTACCGAGCCTAAGTGAGTACTACTGGGCCGCCAATATCTCAATGGTATGTAAGTGGATGGGAGAAGAGGAGGGAGCGGCGTGGAAGAGATTGGAGAGGGCGTCCTGCAGGGGGACTAGCCTACAAGCTATGGTGACGGCGCCGTTGCCGTTCTCACCGAAGAAATACACCACAAGCCCGGTGGTGGTGGCTACTCTGAAAATTTGGGGGCAGTGGTGACGGCATAGGGGAAAGACGGGAGCCTCGGTGTGGTCTCCGATAAGAAATAACCATAGGTTTGCTCCGGGGAGAATGGATGGGGGATTTGGAACATGGCAAAGAGCAGGAGTAACACAATTGAGAGATCTGTTTGTAGATGGGACGTTTGCAAGTCTGGGAGCGCTGACCGAAAAATATGGGTTGCCCCAGCGGAATGCATTCCGGTATATGCAATTGAGGGCTTTTGCGAGGTAACAGGTGAGGGAATTCCCGCAGCTCCCGACGCAGGAGGTGCAGGACAGAGTGATCTCAAAGACATGGGTGGGGGACGGTAAGGTATCAGACATATATAGGGAAATGAGGGACGAGGGGGAGATTATGGTAGATGATGTGGTGTTGGGTGTTCTAACACACAGAAGAGCCAACACAGTTGCATATGGTACAACACTTGTTTATTTAAACTCACTATTTACAACTTGGTCTTTGCACTCTGCACGTGGGGGGCTCCCTGCTTGTGGTGTTTCAACAGCTCTTTCATGCTTCCTTCTCCCCAGACCTACTGACCTCCAGGTGTCGTGCTCGTGCTTTTTATGTGGTTGGTGTTCTTGTCTGTGATTGGTTGTGGTGTTGTGTACTCTGATTTGCCTGTTAGTGTGTCCATCATGATGTGTGTGTTTGAATATCATGACATCCCCCCTTTTTACAAAGATATGTGCCTACGTGGTAATAAATATGATCGTGACGTGAGTGCATCTAAGAGTGTGTGTGTGTCGTGTGCAGCATGTGTCTATGACGGAACTATGTACATGGGGCGATGTCGAGTGCGTCACATGAATCCAGTTGTACCATAACATAACAGAAATGCGAACGAGAGAAGAAGAAAAAAAATTTTGAACAGTTGTCCAGTCAGACGACATCTGGAACGATAAACAACAACAGGTTATCATGTAAAATTGTCCAACTTATTAAACATATGAACTGTATTATAAGTCCATTCTAATGGGTTTGCGACGAATTCGGGTTGACCGCCTTAAGGGTGGATCAAGAACCACCGGCTGCTGTGCAGGCATGGCCATGGGTGGCGATGGAAAGGGCGTGATGTGCGGCAGCTCCACAAAGTCATCCTCGGAAGCCTGTTGAGGATCTGGCGTGTTGTGTGGCTGTGAACGTGGAAGTCGGCGAAGGGCGCGCCGATTGCGGCGACGCACGGAACCATCCGGCATGCGAACCAGGAACGAGCGGGGAGCCACTTGTCGGAGGACTTCGGCCGGTGCTGACCAGCCACCATACGGTTGATGGACGCGTACTTTGTCTCCGGAGGACAGGGGGGGCAGGTCCGTCGCTCGTGTGTCGTACCGACCTTTCTGGCGATCACGCTGCAGTTGCATGTCCCGAAGAACCGCCTCATGGTCTGTTGTCGGTGCCAGGACGGAAGGTACCGTCGTCCTGAGGGAGCGACCCATTAGTAGCTGCGCTGGCGAGAGGCCCGTGGATAACGGGGCCGATCGATAGGCCAGCAAGGCAAGGTTAAAGTCCGATCCGGCATCAGCCGCCTTGCACAGGAGCCGCTTTGCGATGTGGACACCCTTTTCAGCCTTCCCGTTCGATTGTGGATGCAGAGGGCTGGATGTCACATGAGTGAAACCATATGCTGCGGCAAAGGACGACCATTCACGGCTGGCAAAACAAGGTCCATTGTCTGACATGACAGTCCTTGGAATGCCATGGCGAGCAAACGTTTCCTTGCAGGCCCCAATGACTGCGGACGACGTCAGATCATGGAGAGGCATGACTTCCGGGTAGTTTGAGAAGTAGTCTATAATAACAATGTAATCTCTGCCGAGCGCGTGAAATAGGTCAACACCCACCTTCGCCCAGGGGGACGTCACCATCTCGTGTGGTAGAAGTGTTTCCGGAGGTTGCGCCGGCTGAAACCTCTGACAGGTTGTGCAGTTGAGCACCATGTTGGCTATGTCTTCATTAATACCCGGCCAATATACCGCCGCCCGGGCCCTTCGTCTGCATTTTTCGACACCCAAGTGGCCTTCGTGTAGTTGACGAAGAATCATCTGGCGCACACTGTGTGGAATGACGATCCTATGCGATTTCATAAGGACCCCGTCTATATTGGTGAGATCATCTCGCACATTGTAAAACTGGGGGCACTGCCCTTTTAGCCACCCTTCCGTCATGTGGCGCATCACTCGCTGCAGCAGAGGGTCAGTCGCCGTCTCTGCGCGTATGTGGGCCAGACAAGGATCATCAGCTGGCATATTTGCTGCTGTCAGAGTCACGTGTGCCTCAATTTGACGCACGAACCCCTCCGCATCTGGTGGTGTGCTCACTGCTCGGGAAAGAGTGTCCGCCACTATGAGTTCCTTCCCCGGAGTGTAGATCAGTTCAAAATCGTACCTCCTGAGTTTGAGTAAGATGCGCTGGAGGCGAGGAGTCATGTCGTTCAGGTCTTTGTTAATGATGTTGACCAGGGGGCGGTGGTCAGTTTCGACCGTGAATCGTGGCAGGCCATACACATAGTCGTGGAACTTGTCCAGTCCAGTTAACAAGCCCAGGCATTCTTTTTCGATTTGCGCGTAGCGCTGTTCGGTAGGGGTCATGGCTCGTGAGGCATACGCAACCGGGGCCCATGATGACGTGCTGTCTTTTTGCAGGAGTACCGCTCCAATACCAGATTGGCTGGCGTCTGTTGAGATCTTTGTAGGGCGAGTCGCGTCAAAGAAGGCCAGCACTGGTGCCGTGACCAGTTTGTGCTTGAGCTCCTCCCATTCCTGCTGATGCGACTGGTGCCAGTTGAATTCCGTCGATTTTTTTACGAGATGGCGCATGTTTGTTGTATGAGAAGCCAAGTTGGGAATGAACTTCCCAAGGAAGTTGACCATGCCCAGGAATCTTAAGACAGCCTTCTTGTCAGCCGGTCGTGGCATGGCTGTGATGGCGCTAACCTTGTCTGCATCGGGACGGACCCCGGACCTTGAGATGTGGTCCCCGAGGAATTTCAGCTCCGTCTGGCCGAAAGCACACTTCGCACGGTTGAGACGCAGGCCATTTTGCCGTATGCGGGTGAAGACACGTCGAAGACGATGCATGTGTTCCTGCGGAGTGGTGGACCAAATGATGATATCGTCCACATATACACGTACCCCTTCGATGCCTTCCATCATCTGCTCCATAATGCGGTGGAATACTTCAGATGCCGAAATGATGCCGAATGGCATCCGGTTGTAGCAGAATCTGCCAAAAGGGGTGTTGAATGTGCATAGTCTTCGGCTGGCCGGGTCCAGTTGGATCTGCCAGAATCCTTTGGACGCATCCAATTTAGTGAATATGTTGGCTCGCGCCATCTCGCTGGTGAGGTCTTCTCGTTTTGGGATGGGATAGTGTTCCCGCATGATGTTGTTGTTCAGATCTTTTGGATCTATACATATACGGAGCTCGCCAGAGGGCTTCTTTACACAGACCATGGAGCTGACCCATGGCGTGGGCTCCGTGACCTTGGATAGGACCCCTTGGTCCTGAAGAATCTGCAGTTGTGCCTTGAGGCGGTCTTTGAGAGGCGCAGGAACCCTGCGAGGTGCGTGAACGACAGGGATGGCGTCCGGTCTGAGTCGAATCTTGTACGTGTGTGGCAATGTCCCCATGCCTTCAAAAACCTCCTGGTTGTGAGCGAGGAGGGAATGGAGATTCGCGTGGAACTCAGCATCCGGGAAGTCGGATATCTCATCTGGAGAGAGAGACATGATGCGCTGTACCAGGTGAAGGACCTTACACGCTTGTGCGCCCAGTAACGAGTCCTTTGATGAGCCCACAACTTCGAAGGGGAGTGTGGCCGTGTACCTCTTGTGAGTCACCTGTAGCTGGCAAGATCCTACGGACGGGATAACGTTCCCGTTATAGTCAACCATCTTAAGCCGGGATGGTGTGATGAGTGGTTTGACCTTCATGGCCTGGACTGCAGAGTAAGCAATCAGGTTGGCGGATGCGCCAGTGTCCAGACGGAAGGCGACGCGCGATCGGTTGACCGTCAGGGTGGCACACCACTCATCGTCTGGATTGATGGCATTGACCTTGTTGACATCAATGACGGCAACTCTGAAGTCATCCTGGTCATCTGCATCACTTAACTGGAAGTCTTGATGCGTGGGCTGGACGGTCCTGACTCGTGTGCGAGGTTGTCGAGGATGCGCCGGATCCATGGGTTGAGCCGCACGACAGCGGGCTGCGTAGTGGCCTATCATGGCACATCTGTTGCACTGTTGGTATTTTGCAGGACATTGCCCTTTTAAGTGTAGACCTCCACACTTGCTGCACGTCATGACGTCACGGCGTTCGTTGCGCCACTGCGCATGCGCAGTGCGATCTTGCGGTGGGCGCGCCTGCGCAGTGCGTCCCTCGTTGTGGCCGTTATTCTTGGCGCGCACCTGCGCGGGAGACCGCGAAAAGCGCGGGAAGCGGCCGCTGTCGTCCGGGCCGTGGGGCGGGAAGAAATCGACGGCCTGGATGCGTTCAACGTCGTGGGCGGCCTGGCTTGCCGATTCGACGGCTGGGGACCCCCTCCGTGCCAACTCGGACGCCTGAAATCGGGCAAAACGGCAGGTCGCATTTTCATGGAGGACACAGGCTTCCACAGCAGACGCTAAGGTGAGGCTCTTTATTTTAAGAAGCTGCTGGCGTAGGCCACTGGAGGCAACGCCAAAAACAATCTGGTCCCTGATCATGGACTCTGTGGTGGTGCCGTAACCGCAGGACTGCGCTAGAATCCGGAGGTGCGTCAAAAAGGGTTGAAAAAGCTCCTCCTTACCTTGCAGGCGTTGCTGAAAGATGTATCTTTCGAAAGTTTCGTTTACTTCAGTTTGAAAGTGCTGGTCCATTTTGAGGATGACCGTGTCATATTTGGCCTGGTTTTCGCCTTCCTCGAACACCAGTGAATTAAAGACATCATTTGGGTGGGGGCCTGCGTAGAAGAGGAGCATTGCAATCTTCGAATCATCCGAGACATTCTGTTTTTCGGTGGCACGGATGTACAGGTCAAATCGCTGCCTGTAGAGCTTCCAGTTGGTGCCTAGGTTCCCCGTGACTTGCATCGGCTGCGGTTTGCCGGTGTGGTCCATGTCCAGAATGGCAGGTTGGTAGGCAGGTATCGATCCACTCCTGTACCATGTGGTGTTGGGTGTTCTAACACACAGAAGAGCCAACACAGTTGCATATGGTACAACACTTGTTTATTTAAACTCACTATTTACAACTTGGTCTTTGCACTCTGCACGTGGGGGGCTCCCTGCTTGTGGTGTTTCAACAGCTCTTTCATGCTTCCTTCTCCCCAGACCTACTGACCTCCAGGTGTCGTGCTCGTGCTTTTTATGTGGTTGGTGTTCTTGTCTGTGATTGGTTGTGGTGTTGTGTACTCTGATTTGCCTGTTAGTGTGTCCATCATGATGTGTGTGTTTGAATATCATGACAGATGAGCTGAAAGGGAAATGGGAAGAAGAGCTGGGGGAGGAGATTGAGGAGGGTCTGTGGGCTGATGCCCTAAGTAGGGTAAACTCATCGTCCTCGTGTGCCAGGCTAAGCCTGATTCAATTTAAGATGTTACACAGGGCGCATATGACTGGAGCACGGCTCAGTAAATTTTTTGGAGTAGAGGATAGGTGTGCGAGATGTTCGAGAAGCCCAGCGAATCACACCCACATGTTCTGGTCATGTCCGGCACTACAGGGGTTTTGGGTGGGGGTGACAAAGGTGCTTTCGAAGGTGGTGGGGGTCCAGGTCGAACCAAGCTGGGGGTTGGCTATATTTGGGGTTGCAGAAGAGCCGGGAGTGCAGGAGGCGAGAGAGGCTGATGTTTTGGCCTTTACGTCCCTAGTAGCCCGGCGCAGGATACTGTTGATGTGGAAGGAAGCCAAGCCCCCGGGTGTGGAGACCTGGATAAATGACATGGCAGGGTTTATAAAGCTGGAACGGATTAAGTTCGTCCTAAGGGGATCGGCTCAAGGGTTCACCAGGCGGTGGCAACCGTTCGTTGAATACCTCACAGAAAGATAGAGGGAATGGAAAAGAAGAAGACAGCAGCAGCAACCCGGGGGGGGGGGGGGGGGAGAGAGGAGGGAGGCGGGGGGGGGGGGGGGGAGGAACCAGAAGGACTCTCAGGGATGTTAGTGTATAAGTATAATATGTATAGGTTGTTGTTATAGGTAATTGTCTACTGGACGGCTGAATTGTATTTTTTGGAGGGTATTTATTTGGGACAAGGCAGTTGCCATTTAGTTTTGTTTTTTTAAATTTTGATGTTGTTTATATATTATTTATTTCTTGTTTAAAAAACTGGCCATTGTTATTTATATTGTTATATTACTGTGTGAAAGATACACAAGGTACTGTTATGGTTGGCCATAAATTTTGAATAAAATATATTTTAAAAAAAAGAATCTTTCAGTTGAAAAGCGATAACCCTAGACAGAGCGGTCAAAATAGCTCAGGCAACCGGGTTTGTGGAGGGGAGCGCGTCAGAACTTCGAAGCATTCAAGAGGGTGAGGTGAACCAGCTGTGGGGAGGGATGGTTGCACTGTGCGTAGCCAGGTTGCCAGACACAAAGGAAGTTCAGCCATGATCCCAGGAACAGGATCATAGTCAGTGATCAGGAAAGAAAATGGATCGTCATCCCAAAAGTAAAGATGATTGCTATTGATGTGGCGGAGATCACCCCCAAGGACCGTGCTGCTGCAGAGAGTTTATTTGTTTCAGTGCAATAGGAAGGGCTATATCCAGGCAAGTTGCCATGCCAGGCAGAGCATGCCAAAGAAAAAAAAACAAGTCATGACCCCAGTGAACAAAATGGAGAAGAATTCAGATGAAGAACCTGAAACGTACAGATTAAACATGGTGAAAGTCAGCAAACCAGCCCCAATTGAGATAGCCCTCACAGTAAATGGAAGACCACTTAAGATGGAGGTTGTCACCAAATATCTTCGAGAAAGAGTTCAGTCTTTGAACCTAAGTAGCACAACAACCAAGTTGACGAGATATACGGAGGAAACTCTGAAAAGTTTGGGGATACCACGACACCAGTGTCATATCAGCAACAGGATGCTCAGCTACCTATCATCAATTCGAGGGACATCAGCAAAATCTCATGGGACAAGATTGGTTGCACCAAATCAAGTTGAACTGGTTGGAGATCTTCAAAATGTAGGATACCGTTTTCCAGGAAGTTTTATGTAAATATAGAGACATATTCCAGAATGAGTTAGGTTGAATAAAGGGAGTAAAAGCCAAGATTTACGTCAACCCTGATTCCAAACCAATGATTTTCAGGGCGAGACCTATCCCCTATTCATTACACCAAAAAGTGGAAACTGAATTTAAACGTCTTTAAGAATTAGGAATTATCAGACCCATGCAGTTATCTGAATGGGCAGCCCTCATCGTCCCTGTGTTAAAACTAGACCGCTCAGTTAGAATATGTGGGGATTACAAGCTTAAGTACTCAAGTATCCAATTCCACGAATTGAAGACATTTATACAAAATTGGCAGGGGCCTCACCTACACCAAACCAAACCTCAGTCATGCCTATTTGCAATTAGAACTGGATAATGTTTCCTGAAAGTTTGCGCCAATTAACACGCATGAAGGCCTGTTTCAACACAGCAGGGCCGGGATTCTCCCCTAACCGGCGGGGCAGGCTGTACCAGTGCCGAGGAGTGGCGTGAACCACTCCGGTGTCGGGCTGCCCAGAAGGTGCTGAATCCTCCGCACCATCGGGCAGCATGGTAGCATAGTGGTTAGCACAATTGCTTCACAGCTCCAGGGTCCCAGGTTCAATTCCTGGCTTGGGTCACTGTCTGCGGAGTCTCCACGTTCACCCCGTGTGTGCGTGGGTTTTCTCCTGGTGCAGACTCGATGGGCCGAATGGCCTCCTTCTTCACTGTAAATTCTATCAGGGGCTAGGCCGGCGCCGGCGGGGTTGGCGCTGCGCCAACCGGCGGCGAAGGGCATAGCGCCGTGCCAACCGGCGCCGAGAGTTGGCACATGTGTGGGAGCGCCAGCGTGTGCTGCCGTGATCCCAACGCATGCGCAGGGGGGTTCTTCTCCACGCCGGCCATGGCGGACTGTTATACCGGCCAGCGTGGAGGGAAAGAGTGCCCCCACAGCACAGGCCCGCGGATCGGTGGGCCCCAATCACGGGCCAGGCCATTGTGGGGGCACCTCCCAGGGCCAGATCCCCCCGCACCCCCCTGAGGATGCTGCAGGCCGCCCGCAGAGCCAGATTTTAAGATGTAGCATCCGGAGCCTGTGGCCTTCCTGGTGTGGGATAATAACTAGGAGAAGAATTGAGATGGTGCAGGCTCTTCAAGCATCTCACCAACATTCAAGAGGCAAGAGGATCGGGAGCTGCTGGACACTCTTGGAGTCACTTGGGCGGATGGCCCCGGGGAGAGGGGGGCGGTCCAGTTGACCCTCCTCCCTATGGGTGGCTGAGATCCCCTCCCTGATTCATTGAGGAAAAGGGGCACTTAAGAGTGATGTTGAGGTGCCTTATCCCCCTCTCACTTAGCCACTGATGGGTCCTACTTCTGCCTAGAGCGATGGTGTGCTGGTTTGAGTGCCGATCAGGTGCAATATCCTGAAGAGCTGTCTCCATGGTGGTCACCATCCTACTAATGTAGACCTCGGTGTAGTGGCATGTCGGTGCAATGGCGTCAGGCTGATGTAATTGAATTCCTCCATTGTCCATTGCAATTAAGTGATGATATCTGACAACCCTGCCTGGTGCTCCCACATCTGTTTTTGCAGCTCCAAGGGCCGAGTCCAGAGGCATGTCATCGAACCTGCACCCTGCAGGAACTTGGCCAATGCAGATGGTGAAATTTGAATTGAATAAAAATCTGGAATTAAAAATCTAATGATGACCATGAAGCCATTGTTGATTGTCGTAAAAACCCATCTGGTTCACTAAAGTCCTTTGGGGAAGGAAATCTGCCTTCCTTACCTGGTCTGGCCTACATGTGACTCCAAACCCACAGCAATGTGGTTGAGTCTTAACTGCACCCTCATGGGCAATTAAGGATCGGCAATAAATGCTGCTACAGGCTGCGACGCTCACGTCCCAAGAACAAATTAAAAAAAATATATGCAGGTTAAGTGGGGTTATGGTGATAGGGTGGAAGAATGGGCCTAGTCAGGGTGCTCTTTCAGAGAGTCGGTGCAGGCTCGATGGGCCAAATGGCCTCCCTCTGCAGTATCAGGATTCTATGGATTCTAAGTTGCGCCTCTCACCTGAGCGTGGTAGCCATCTGAAAACCACATGGGGGGCTTCACCACTTCAGCTAAATTTTGCCCATCATTTTAAGTTTGTGATATTTCATCAGAACCTGAAAACTTCACTTTCTTTTTCTCTCTCCATGCAGACTGTCAGACTGGTTGAATATTTCCAGCATGTTCTGCTTTTATTTTGGATGGACAACTGTTTGGTGGGTGGGAGAGGGGGGTGGGGTGTGAGGCAAGGAAATGGGTTCTTTCGAACAACAGGAGCTTGAAGAGGGCATAAAGAGAGGCCATTTTGGGTCCACAGCAGATGGAGGCAGGGAAAACCAAGGTCGCATGCACTCCGAAGACTGCTGGAGGCTATGACTTGCCTGGACTCGACCTGCAGAGACAAGTGTGAGTTGAGGGCTAGGTTGGTTGAGGGGACCTGAGCAGGCTTGGGGAAGGGAGTGAAGGGGCAAAGAAAGCTGAATACCTGCTCTCAATCTTAGTGACAACGATACCATGAGCCCCTTGTACTTTTTCTGTTGGGGGGTGGGGGGGGCGGGGGGGGGGGGTGCTGTGGAAAAGACTTCTCAGGAAAAAAAATACCCAATTATTTTTTTCAATTAAGGGGCAATTTTGCGCTTGGATAATCCACCTAGCATTGTGAGGCAGCAGATGTTTCAGAAAATGGTTTGCAGTGGAGAAAAGAAGCTGGGGGTTATCCTTCCATTCTCAGTTTCAGCAACTAGGGCCTGATAGTGCTACATGTCGTCAGGCCAGACCCAACAATGTTTGGAAGTGTAGTCACTGCTTTACTCTAGGAAACTCAGCAGTCAATTTGCGCACAGAAAAATCTCACAAGTAGCAGTGTGACAGTGAACTAGATAATCCAGTTTTAAAATGTTGTGTGGCAGATAAATATTAGCTGGGATACTGGGGAAAGAGGCTGGTGATGACATGTTGCAGGGGGAGGGAGTGGGGAAAACAATGAAAGAAAAAAAGAGGGGAATTCTGTCAAGTGAAAAATAATTGGATGCCACAAATTGCATGAGAAAACAAGAAGAATCTCTGTCAGGGTTCCCTAATCTTCTGACCTAACCTCAATGTGGAAACAATGCAAAGTCACAATGCGGGATCGGAAGAATCCCCTGGAAATTAAAGATGCAGAATTCCAGTTCTAACACACAGAGAACCGCCAATAAGGCTGCTAAGTGTTGAACATTTGTGATCGTAAGTTAGCATGTGGTCAGGTTCTTGAAACTGGACTGGAAACTAGGAGAGATAGCAGTTGAGGGAATCTTTAAGCTCAGATGTGTAAAAATGAGCAAGATAAATAGGCTGGTGAGCAGCCATGTTGGAGCTATATCTGCCAACCTTTAAGATTATTTTATGGGGGTGGATATAGGCTAAATATTCATTATCATATCAGTGGTAAATGAAATGAGAAGACAAATATAGAGGTTGTATTCTTGGGGATATTTACAGCGATAGGGAATGGCAGTGAGATTGACGGAGACGTTGAGAATTAGAAAGCTAAATGGTGTAAGTTCATAGGGGTTGTTTTGATAAATAGAAGAGTTGGTACAGAGGTGATGTGCTTCACCTAAAATGGCAGGCACAGGGAATGTAAAAATAACTTTAAAAACCATTTAACCTAGGTTAAAGATGGGAGTGCAGCAGAATCCTGACTATGCACAAGAACAAACAGGATAATGGAAGTAATTAGAATAGGGCTAAGAATTCATTATTACCATTAGCATCATGTTACCCAGACAGCAAATGCAGACAGCCAGATAGGGAGGTTAAGGAGGCAGAGACCAAAATTAGATGTGTATGTATCAATATATACAAATCCCACAAGCACTTAAATATAAAGTGGTAGAACCAGACACAGTTGCAGCAACTCATATTTTCAATGTCATAGCCAGCAGAAACATAGCCAACCCAAGAAAATTGATGTGAATATAACTTATAAATGAGCAAGGCATCTAGGAAGGTGAGGGGAACAGACAGAATGGAAGCATTGCCCTATATATCAGGGAGGCCTGAATGTTAAGGTAATTGAGCAAGCATTACAAGAAAATTGGATGGTGATAGATTTTGTTATGAGGAGAGAAAATATACGCTAAATGGTATAATTTTAAAGGGTGTGCATTAACAGGAAGAGCTGGAGATAACATACAAAAACTGGAAATACACAGCAGGTCTTACAGCATCTGTGAAGAGGGAAACAGCGTTAATGTTTCAAGTCAATGAACGTTTGCTCGTGATGTTCATGCACAAATCTTTGAAGATAGCAAAGCAGTTAATAAAGAAATTGGGGGCTGGGGTTTAATATTTACTGGGGCAGGTCTTGTGACTGATGAGGGAGGGGTTTTGGCCAGGTCACCACACCCTGTGGAGTTTTGACTCCACAGTGTACGTCCTTTTTCAAGCAGGTTCTTGCCAAAAAACCAAATGTCAGGATGAAAAAGCTCCAGAGGAGGCTGCACCCTGGGAGAACAGATGTTGCTTTCAGCTGGGTGACGGCGAGTCTTAGTGGGCATTGGGGCCTGGAGCTTGGGATTGTGGTTGCCAATCCCAGGGCAGTCAGGTCCTGTGGAGAGGCCACGGATCCCAGAGTATCTGATCCCAAGGGGAAGGTCTGATCATAAAGGTGGGGACGGCTGCTCCCTGATTTGAGGCGAGTTCTGGGGCGCGATTCTCCACCCCCCGCCGGGTCGGAGAATCGCCGGGGGCTGGCGTCAATCCCGCCCCCGCCGGTTGCCGTATTCTCCGGTACCGGATATTCGGCGGGGGCAGGAATCGCGCCGCGCCGGATGGCGGGTCCCCCCCCAGCGATTGTCCGGCCCGGATGGGCCGAAGTCCCGCTGCTAGAATGCCTGTCCCGCTGGCGTGGATTAAACCACCTCTATTACCGGCGGGACAAGGCGGCGCGGGCGGGTTCCGGGGTACTGGGGGGGGGGGGCGCGGGGCGATCTGGCCCCGGGGGGTGCCCCCACGGTGGCCTGGCCCGCGATCGGGGCCCACCGATCCGCGGGCGGGCCTGTGCCGTGGGGGCACTCTTTTCCTTCCGCCTTCGCCACGGTCTCCACCATGGCGGAGGCGGAAGAGACTCCCTCCACTGCGCATGCGTGGGGATGCCGTGAGCGGCCGCTGACGCTCCCGCGCATGCGCCGTCCGACAATGTCATTTCCGCGCCAGCTGGCAGGGCACCAAAGGCCTTTCCCGCCAGCTGGCGGGGCGGAAATCAGCCCGGCGCGGGCCTAGCCCCTCAAGGTTAGGGCTCGGCCCCTCAAGATGCGGAGAATTCCACACCTTTGGGGCGGCGCGATGCCGGACTGATTCGCGCCGTTTTTGGCGCCGGTCGGCGGACATCGCGCCGATTGCAGAGAATCCCGCCCCAGCTGATTCTCAATTGAAGAGGTGGTTGGAGCACAGGAGAATTCTCTGCATGGCAGGGGTGTTCAATTTTCGATTCCTGGGGGAGGGAAACCAATGATTGGCATTGAAGAAGTTAAGCTTAGTGGGCTGGGAAGAAGCACGCCTTCTCCTTTGGCCCTCAGGAAATGCCAAACAGGCATTAACTTTCCCCACAATAAAATCCTTGGGCGGGATTCTCCGACCCCCCCGCCAGATCGGTGAATCGTTGGGGGCCGGCGTGAATCCTGCCCCCGCCGGCTGCCGAATTCTCCGGCGCCGGGGACTTTGCGGGGGCGGGAATCGTGCCACGCCGGTCGGCGGCCACTTTCAGCCCCCCCCCCTCGGCAATTCTCCGGCCCGCGATGGGCCGAATGGCTGCCTGTTTTCGGCGGGTCCCGCCGGCGTATGTTACGACAGGTATGTACCGGCGGGACCTGGCTCCAAGGGCGGCCTCCGGGGTCCTCAAGGGGGCACAGAGGGATCTGGCCCCGGGGGTAGCCCATGGTGGCCTGGCCAGCGATCGAAGCCCACCGATCTGCGGGCAGGCCTGTGCCGTGGGGGCACTCTATTCCTCCGCGCCAGCTGGTGTACCGGTCCGCGATGGCCAGTGAGGAGATGAACCCCTCCCTGCGCATGCGCTGGGATGATGCCAGCACACGCTGGCGCTCCCGCGCATGCGCCAACTCGCGGCGGACGGCGGAGGCCCATCGGCGGCAGTTGGCGTTGCGCCAAGCCCCTTCCGTGCTGGCCGGTGTGGCGCAAACCACTCCGGCGCCGGCCTAGCCCCTGAAGGTGCGGAGGATTCCGCACCTTCGGGGCGGCCCGGCGCCGGAGTGGTTCACGCCACTCCTTCCCGCCGGAGTTGCCCGCCCCGCCAGTTTCCGAAGAATCCCGCCCCTTATCTCCCTTTACTTGTCTGGTTTCCTCAGGCTCAAGAAACATAGCCAATCAAGCTTAAATATGGAGGTCAGATTACATTTTAAAAAATTAACTTATGGGATGCGCGCGTCACTAGCTAGGCCAGCATTTATTGTCCATCCCTAATTGCCCTTGAGAAGGTGGTGGTGAGTTGGCCTCGTACACTGCTGCAGTCCCTGTGGTGTAGGTGCATTCACAGTGCTGTCAGGGAGGGAGTTTCAGGATTTTGACCCAGTGACAGTGAAGGGACGGCAACATATTTCCAAGTCAGGATGGTGAGTTATGTGGAGGGGAAAATTCACTGGACTCTGGGGTGATTCCGGCATATTGGAAAACAGCAAATGTGAAGCCACTTTTTAAAAAAGGAGGCAGACAAAAAGTGGGTAACATAGGCCAGTTAGTTTAACTACTGTAGTGGGGAAATGCTTAAATCTATCATCAAGGAAGAAATAGCGAGACATCTGAATAGAAATTGTCCCATTGGGCAGATGCAGCATGGGTTCATGACAGGCAGATCATGTTTAACTCTATTGGAATTCTTTGAGGACATTGCAAGTGCGGTCGACAGTGGGGAAACGGTGGATGTAGTGTATCTGGATTTCCAGAATGCATTCTACAAGGTGCCGCACAAAAGGCTGTTGCATATGAGAAGGGTGCACGGCGTTACGGGTAATGTATTAGCATGGATAGAGAATTGGTTAACAAACATAAAGGAAAGAGTGGGGATAAATGGGCGTTTTTCTGGTTGGCGATCAGTGGCTAGTGGTGTGCCTCAGGGATCAGCGTTGGCCCGCAATTGTTTACAATTTACATAGATGATTTGGAGTTGGGGATCAAGTGTATGTGTCAAAGTTTGCAGGTGATACTAAAACGAGTGGTAGAATAAAGTGTGCAAATGACACTGAAAGTCTGCAGAGGGATATAGATAGTTTAAGTGAGTGGGCAAGGGTCTGGCAGATGGAGTACAATGTTGACAACTGTGAGGTCATCCATTTTTGTACGAATAACAGCAAATGGACTATTATTTAAATGGTAAAAAATTCTGGCATGCTGTTGTGCAGAGGGACCTGGGTGTCCTTGTACGTGAATCACAGAAAGGTGGTTCGCAGGTGCAGCAGATAATTAAGGCGGCAAATGGAATTTTGTCCTTCATTGCTAGAGGGATGGAGTTTAAAAACAGGGAGGTTATGTTGCAGCTGTATAGGGTGCTGGTGAGGCCACACCTGGAGTATTGTGTACAGTTTTGGTCTTCTAACTTGAGAAAGGATGTACTGGCACTGGAGGGTGTGCAGAGGAGATTCACTAGGCAGATTCCAGAGTTGAGAGGATTGGCTTATGAGGAGAGACTGAGTAGACTGGGACTATACGCATATAGTCTGACAGAAACATATAAAATTATGAAGGGAATGGTTGAAGCAGGGAGGTTGTTTCCACTGGTGGGTGAAACTAGAACTAGGGGCATAGCCTCAAAATAAGGGGGAGCAGATTTAGGACTGAGTTGAGGAGGAACCTCTTTACTCAAATGGTTGTAAATCTGTAGAATTCCCTTCCCAATGAAGCAGTTGAGACTACCTTGTTGGATGTTTTTAAGGCAAAGATAGATAGATTTTTGAACAGTAAAGGACTTAAGAGTTATGGTGAGCGGGCAGGTAAGTGGAGCTGAATCTACAAAAAGATCAGCCATGATCCTATTGAATGGCGGAGCAGGCATGAGGGACCAGATGGCCCACTCCTGCTCCTAGTTCTTATGGACTTCCAGATGGTGGTGATCCCATGTGTCAGCTGCCTTGTCCTTCTAGATGGGAGAGGTTGTGCCTTTGGAAGATGCTCCTATGCAGTGCATCTTGTAGATGGCACACACTCTGCCACTGTTTGTCTGTGGTGGAAGGAGTGGAATATTTGTGGATGGGGTGCCAATCAAATGGGCTGCTTTGTGCTGGATGGTGTTAAGCTTCTTGAATGTTGTTGGAGCTGTACACAACCAGAAAAGTTGAGACTATTCCATCACACTCCTGACTTGTGCCTTATAGATGATGGACAAGCTTTGGGGAGTCAGGAGGTCAGTTACTTGACACAGGGACACCTTGCCCCTGACCTGTTCTTACAGCCGCAGTATATAGAACATAGAACATAGAACAATACAGCGCAGTACAGGCCCTTCGGCCCACGATGTTGCACCGAAACAAAAGCCATCTAACCTACACTATGCCATTATCATCCATATGTTTATCCAATAAACTTTTAAATGCCCTCAATGTTGGCGAGTTCACTACTGTAGCAGGTAGGGCATTCCACGGCCTCACTACTCTTTGCGTAAAGAACGTACCTCTGACCTCTGTCCTATATCTATTACCCCTCAGTTTAAAGTTATGTCCCCTCGTGCCAGCCATATCCATCCGCGGGAGAAGGCTCTCACTGTCCACCCTATCCAACCCCCTGATCATTTTGTATGCCTCTATTAAGTCTCCTCTTAACCTTCTTCTCTCCAACGAAAACAACCTCAAGTCCATCAGCCTTTCCTCATAAGATTTTCCCTCCATACCAGGCAACATCCTGGTAAATCTCCTCTGCACCCGCTCCAAAGCCTCCACGTCCTTCCTATAATGCGGTGACCAGAACTGTACGCAATACTCCAAATGCGGCCGTACCAGAGTTCTGTACAGCTGCAACATGACCTCCCGACTCCGGAACTCAATCCCTCTACCAATAAAGGCCAACACTCCATAGGCCTTCTTCACAACCCTATCAACCTGGGTGGCAACTTTCAGGGATCTATGTACATGGACACCTAGATCCCTCTGCTCATCCACACTTTCAAGAACTTTACCATTAGCCAAATATTCCGCATTCCTGTTATTCCTTCCAAAGTGAATCACCTCACACTTCTCTACATTAAACTCCATTTGCCACCTCTCAGCCCAGCTCTGCAGCTTATCTATATCCCTCTGTAACCTGCTACATCCTTCCACACTATCGACAACACCACCGACTTTAATATCGTCTGCAAATTTACTCACCCACCCTTCTGCGCCTTCCTCTAGGTCATTGATAAAAATGACAAACAGCAACGGCCCCAGAACAGATCGTTGTGGTACTCCAATTGTGACTGTACTCCATTCTGAACATTTCCCATCAACCACCACCCTCTGTTTTCTTTCAGCTAGCCAATTTCTGATCCACATCTCTAAATCACCCTCAATCCCAGCCTCCGTATTTTTTGCAATAGCCTACCGTGGGGAACCTTATCAAACGCTTTGCTGAAATCCATATACACCACATCAACTGCTCTACCCTCGTCTACCTGTTCAGTCACCTTCTCAAAGAACTCAATAAGGTTTGTGAGGCATGACCTACCCTTCACAAAGCCATGCTGACTATCCCTGATCATATTATTCCTATCTAGATGATTATAAATCTTGTCTCTTATAATCCCCTCCAAGACTTTACCCACTACAGACGTGAGGCTCACCGGTCTATAGTTTCCGGGGTTGTCTCTGCTCCCCTTTTTGAACAAAGGGACCACATTTGCTGTCCTCCAGTCCTCTGGCACTATTCCTGTAGCCAATGATGACATAAAAATCAAAGCCAAAGGTCCAGCAATCTCTTCCCTGGCCTCCCAGAGAATCCTAGGATAAATCCCATCAGGTCACGGGGACTTATCTATTTTCAGCCTGTCCAGAATTGCCAACACCTCTTCCCTATGTACCTCAATGCCATCTATTCTATTAGCCTGGGGCTCAGCATTCTCCTCCACAACATTATCTTTTTCCTGAGTGAATACTGACGAAAAATATTCATTTAGTATCTCGCCTATCTCTTCAGACTCCACACACAATTTCCCATCCCTGTCCTTGACTGGTCCTACTCTTTCCCTAGTCATTCGCTTATTCCTGACATACCTATAGAAAGCTTTTGGGTTTTCCTTGATCCTTCCTGCCAAATACTTCTCATGTCCCCTCCTTGCTCGTCTTAGCTCTCTCTTTAGATCCTTCCTCGCTACCTTGTAACTATCCATCGCCCCAACCGAAACTTCACACTTCATCTTCACATAGGCCTCCTTCTTCCTCTTAACAAGAGATTCCACTTCCTTGGTAAACCACGGTTCCCTCGCTCGACGCCTTCCTCCCTGTCTGACCGGTACATACTTATCAAGAACACGCAGTAGCTGATCCTTGAACAAGCCCCACTTATCCAGTGTGCCCAACACTTGCAGCCTACTTCTCCACCTTATCCCCCCCAAGTCACGTCTAATGGCATCATAATTGCCCTTCCCCCAGCTATAACTCTTGCCCTGCGGTGTATACTTATCCCTTTCCATCATTAACGTAAACGTCACCGAATTGTGGTCACTGTCCCCAAAGTGCTCTCCTACCTCCAAATCCAACACCTGGCCTGGTTCATTACCCAAAACCAAATCCAACGTGGCCTCGCCTCTTGTTGGCCTGTCAACATATTGTTTCAGGAAATCCTCCTGCACACACTGTACAAAAAACGACCCATCTATTGTACTCAAACTATATCTTTTCCAGTCAATATTTGGAAAGTTAAAGTCTCCCATAATAACTACCCTGTTACTTTCGCTCATATCCAGAATCATCTTCGCCATCCTTTCCTCTACATCCCTAGAACTATTAGGAGGCCTATAAAAAACTCCCAACAGGGTGACCTCTCCTTTCCTGTTTCTAACTTCAGCCCATACTACGTCGGACGAAGAGTCCCCATCTAGCATCCTCTCCGCCACCGTAATACTGCTCTTGACTAGCAGTGCCACACCTCCCCCTCTTTTGCCTCCTTCTCTGAGCTTACTAAAACACCTAAACCCCGGAACCTGCAACATCCATTCCTGTCCCTGCTCTATCCATGTCTCCGAAATGGCCACAACATCGAAGTCCCAGGTACCAACCCATGCTGCCAGTTCCCCTACCTTGTTTCGTATACTCCTGGCATTGAAGTAGACACACTTCAAACCACCTACCTGAACACTGGACCCCTCCTGCGACGTCAAATCTGTGCTCCTGACCTCTATACTCTCATTCTCCCTTACCCTAAAACTACAATCCAGGTTCCCATGCCCCTGCTGCATTAGTTTAAACCCCCCCAAAGAGCACTAACAAATCTCCCCCCCAGGATATTTGTGCCCCTCAGGTTCAGATGTAGACCATCCTGTCTGTAGAGGTCCCACCTTCCCCAGAAAGAGCCCCAGTTATCCAGAATCTGAATCCCTCCCGCCTGCACCATCCCTGTAGCCACGTGTTTAAATGCTCTCTCTCCCTATTCCTCATCTCACTATCACGTGGCACGGGCAACAACCCAGAGATAACAACTCTGTTTGTTCTAGTTCTGAGCTTCCATCCTAGCTCCCTGAAAGCCTGCCTGACATCCTTGTCCCCTTTCCTACCCATGTCGTTAGTACCAATGTGGACCACGACTTGGGGCTGCTCCCCCTCCCCCCTAAGGACCCGGAAAACACGATATATTTGGCTAGTCTAGTTCAGTTTTCTGCTTTCTAGAAGCTGGCTGATTATCCACCCACCTCATCTCTCCCCCATTAAAACTGAGAGTGGCCAAGGTACAGGTGGGTTGGGAATGGGTGTGAGATTTTAAAAAAATGTACATGATGAAACAACGCCCAACCTGCCTTATTTTTGGGGTCAAAAGTGCCTCTATAGAATACTATGGGTGGCACGGTATCACAGTGGTTGGCACAGTTGCTTCACAGCTCCAGGGTCCCAGGTTCGATTCTCGCTTATGTCACTGTCTGTGTGGAGTCTGCACGTTCTCCCCGTGTCTGCGTGGGTTTCCTCCGGGTGCTCCGGTTTCCTCCCACAGTCCAAAGATGTGCAGGTTAGGTGGATTGGCCATACTAAATTGCCCTTAGTGTCCAAAAAGGGTAGGTGGGGTTACTGGGGTACGGGGATGAGGTGGAGGTGTGGGCTTGAGGAGGGTGCTCTTTCCAAGGGCCGGTGCCGACTCGATGGGCCGAATGGGCACCTTCTGCTCTGTAGATTCTATGATATGAACAAAAGAAAGAAAGCCATGTTAAAACTATGTAAAAAGTCCTAGCTGGAGTATTGTGTCCAACTCTGTCACCTCAACTTAAGAAGGACACAAAGGTTTTGGAGAGGATGCAGGAATGATTTGTTGTATTGTGTACTCTGGGATAACAAAGGCTGCAACTGGATGCGGCTTTAACCAAAAGATACTCCAGACCTTGAAGTTAGTTCAATCTGATTTATTGAACCTGTAGCACAGTTAGCACAGTTCTCTATGAGTTCGACTCTCTGCTAACCTAAGTGTGGTTACTCAGTCTGACTGAACCAGACTAGCTCTTAGCCACATGCTGGAGGTGTGATACTGCACATACACCCTGACTCACTCTGTAGATGTTTATCAGTGGAAAGAGGCAGAGTGTGAGTGCCTCGTGCCTTTTATAGTGAGATGCCACCCCTGAGTGTCCTGCCTGCTCATTGGTCATATCCTGTTCTCTGTGTTCATTAGCTGCCTGTCTGCCTGTCTGTATATCATTATCTGCATGTCTGCATATCATGATATCTCCCTTTTTTTATGTTTTGTTGGCAGATGGGAATGTACTTACATGTGGTGGCATATGTTAACATATTTACAAGCGGTGGCACATGTGAACATATTTACATGTGAAGACAGCTGTCTACTGTGAGAAAAAAGAATATAGCAAACAAAACAAATGTTCATAAGTCCAGTCTCTGGGGCTTGCGTCTGATCCTTGTCGACCGCCGGAGAGGTGGTGGTGGGGACGACAGCGCCTTGACAGGCGGGATGGAAGCCTGACTGGTGGTCTCGTAGTTCGAGGTATCAGGAGGTGGCAAAACAACGGACGGAAACGGAGAAGAGAGCGGTTGCGGGCAGACAATTTTGCGCAGTGCCCGTCTGTTTCGTCGCACAACAGAACCATCAGCCATACGGACAACATATGAGCGGGGAGCAGCCTGTCGAACAACGACAGCTGGAGCAGACCAGCCACCATCCGGTATCTCGATCCTGACAGTGTCTGACGCGGTTAAGATGGGCAAATCGGTGGCATGAGCATCATAGCCCTGCTTTTTCTGGTTTCGGAGCTACTGCACCTTCTGCAGTACCGGGAGGTGATCCAGGTCAGGCAAGTGTATGGCTGGAAGTGTCGTCCGCAGGTCCCTGTTCATCAGGAGTTGAGCCGGCGACATGCCAGTGGACAGTGGGGTCACCCTATACGCAAGCAGCGCGAGGTAGATGTTAGAAGCAGAATCCACGGCCTTGCAGATGAGCTGTTTCACAATGTGCACCCCTTTTTCAACCTTCCCATTGGACTGCGGATAGTGTGGGCTGGAAGTGACATGTTTGAAATGGTATGACTTGGCAAACGTAGACCACTCGTGGCTGTTGAAGCACGGGCCATTGTCACTCATGACAGCGAGTGGGATACCATGCCTGGAGAACGTCTCCTTACAGGCCTTGGTGACGGTCCGAGATGTGAGGTCTGAGAGCTTCACGACTTCAGGGTAATTGGAGAAATAGTCAATAATCAACACGTAGTCACGACCATTCGCACGAAAGAGGTCGATGCCAACCTTGGACCACGGGGAGGTCTCGATTTCATGTTGCTGGAGCGTCTACTTGCTCTGCGATGGCTGGAAGCGTTGACAGGTCGCACAGTTGAGGACCATGTTCAAGATGTCCTGGCTAATACTGGGCCAGTAGACAGCCTGCCTGGCTCTGCGTCTGCACTTCTCGACGCCCAGGTGTCCCTCATGGATTTGGCGGAGAACCAAGCTCTGGAGACTGAGTGGAATGACAATCCGGTCCAGTTTGAGGAGGATACCATCAGTCACCGTCAGGTCATCCTTTACATTGTAAAATTGAGGGCACTGCCCTTTCTGCCAGCCATTGGCGAGGTGGTGCATGACACGCTGCAAGAGGGGGTCTCTGGCTGTCTCCTCGCGGATACGAACCACCTTCTCATCAGACGCCGGGAGGGTGCTAGCACACAGCTGCACCTGTGATTCAATCTGCTGGATGATTTCCAACAGTTCACTAGGCAGTGTGATGGAGCAGGACAATGTATCAGCGATGACGAACTCCTTGCCAGGCATGTACACTAAGTCAAAATCGTACCGTCTGAGTTTGAGGAGGATGCGCTGCAACCGAGGCGTCATGTCGTTCAGGTCCTGTGGATAATGTGGACCAGAGGCCTATGATCCATCTCGACAGTGAATGTCGGCAAGCCGTAGACATAGTCGTGAAACTTGAGAATGCCAGTGAGAAGACCCAGGCATTCCTTCTCTATTTGCACATACCTTGTTTTAGTGGGCATCATGGCCCTCGATGCGTAGGCTACCGGTGCCCAGGATAAAGTGTCATTGCGTTGAAGAAGCGCCGCACCGATGCCATCCTGGCTCACATCTGTCGAGATCTTCGTCTCCCTGTCTGGGTCAAAAAATGCCAAGACGGGTGCAGTGGTGAGTTTGGCTTTCAGCTCCAACCACTCTGCCTTATGTGCTGCCTTCCACTCAAAGGCAGTGGACTTTTTCACCAGGTTTCGTAGGGCCGTGGTGTGTGAGGCCAGGTTTGGGATGAACTTGCCCAGAAAATTGACCATGCCCAGGAAGCGCAACACCACCTTATTGTCTTCAGGGACCTTCATGGCTTCGATGGCCTTGACCTTGTCTGTGTCCGGGCGCACGCCCTGCTGAGAGATCTGGTCACCTAGGAACTTGAGTGTCGACATGCCAAAGCAACATTTGGACCTGTTCAGCTTCAGGCCATTGCAATGGACACGGCGGAATACCTGCTGGAGATGGGAAACATGCTCTTCAGGCGTCGTGGACCATAGGATGATGTCGTCCACGTACACACAAACCCCTTCAATGCCCTCCATCATCTGCTCCATGATGCGATGGAAGATCTCCGATGCCTAGACAATGGCAAACGGCATGCGATTATAGCAGTATATGCCATATGGTGTGTTGAAGGTGCAGAGCCTTCTGCTGGACTCATCCAGCTGGATTTGCCAAAATCCATGTGACGCATCTAACTTGGTGAAAAAACGTGCGTGTGCCATCTCACTGGTGAGTTCCTCCTGCTTCGGGATGGGGTAGTGTTCACGCTTAATATTCTTATTGAGATCCTTGGGATCAATGCAGATGTACAGGTCTTCCGAAGGCTTTCTAACACATATCATCGAGCTGACCCAGTCAGTCGGTTCGGTTACCTTGGAATTTATACCCTGTTGCTGACGATCCTTGAGCTGTGCCTTCAGGCACTCCCTCAGCAGAGCCAGGACCCGGCGTGGTGCATGGACCACTGGCTTGGCATTAGGTCGTAGCAGAATCTTGTATCGATATGGCAGTGTGCCCATCCCGTCGAACACATCCGGATACTGAGCGAGGATGTTGTCAATGACGGCCTGAAGATCCACATTGGAGGATGTCATTGTGTAAACCCGCTGCACGAGGTTCAGCTGCTTGCAGGCATGCGCGCCAAGTAGAGATACCCTGTCTAGCTTGACAATTTCAAAACGTAACCATGCATGGGTGCTCCGGTTGGAGACGAGTAGATGGCAGGATCCCAGTACCGTGATGGCATTTCCGTTGTAGTCCAGGAGCCTGCAGGCTGCTGGAAGGACCTTGGGGGGCTTCTTGATGCGTCTGAAATCTGCCTGTGAGAGGAGGTTGGCAGAAGCACCTGTGTCCAGCTTAAACTGGATGGAGCAGTGGTTGACCTGCATCACCGCACGCCATTCGTCCGCAGAATCCACAGCGAGGATGGATTGACTTTGTGATGAGTTGGATGTGGCATATTCACATTTGGTAATGATGCCCACACAGTAGGCAGAGTCCAGACATTCTTCCTCTGGATCCGTTGTGCTGCCAGGATCAGAATCCTGTAATCGTTGTTGCACACTCTGAACCCGCCGTCGTCAGAATTGGGAACGCTGGCCCCTGACTGGTGGTGCAGACCTGTACAAGGCTGCATAGTGTCCAGGCTTCCCGCCGTTTAAACATCACCTGCCTCTTGCAGGGCAGTGTTTCTTTAAGTGGGCGGTGCCGCAGTTTGAGCACGTCATGACGTTGGCGTCCTGACGCTCCGCGCGTCGTCGCACATGCGCAGTGCGGATATCGGCTGCTTTGTTATCCCATTCGCATTGCGCATGCGTGGGGCCCCGGGAAAAGCGTGCAAAATGGCCGCTTTCATCAATGCCGAGGCGCTGCATTCGGGAGATGGCCTGCACACTCTCTGCCTCGTGGGAGGCAAGTTTCTCATTTTCAGCCGATTTGCACTGGGATTAGTGATTTTTGGCGTGCTCATGCACTGCCCATGTTTCAATCGCGACTGGCAGGGTCATATGCTTGATTTTCAGTAGCTGCTCTCTCAGAGGATCAGAGTGAACTCCAAAAATGATTTGGTCTCTGATCATGGAGTCAGCAATATCACCAAAGTTGCAGGACAGCGCTAGCAGGTGGAGGTTAGTTAAGGAGTTGAAAGATTCATCTTTACCTTGTAGACGCTGTTTGAATATGTAGCGCTTGAAGCTTTCATTGGTGTCCACTTCACAGTGACTGTCAAACTTGTCCAGGATGGTCTGAAACTTTGTCTTGTCCTGGCCTTCGGTGAAGTGAAAAGAGTTGAAGTGTTTGATGGCTTGATCACCCGCTGTTGAGAGGAGAAGCGCGATCTTCCTTGCATCAGACGCACCCACGACGTCTGAAGCTTCGATGTACAGCAGAAACTTTTGCTTGAATGTCCGCCAGTTGGCACTGAGATTGCCGGAGGTCCTGAGCTGGTGAGGAGCCTGAATCTTCTCCATGGTGCCGGGATACATTCGCTGGTCGTCACGGAACGGACTGAGGTAAACCACCTAGATTAAGCAGTTTCCTGGTAGCATGTTGTGTTATGTACTCTGGGATGACAAAGGCTGCAACTGGATGCAGCTTTAACTAAAAGATACTCCAGATCTTGAAGTTAGTTTAATCTGATTTATTGAACCAGTACCACAGTTAGCACAGTTCTCTATGAGTTCGACTCTCTGCTAACCTAAGTGTGGTTACTCTGTCTGACTGAACCAGGCTAGCTCTTAGCCACGTGCTTGAGGTGTGATACTGTACATACACCCTGACTCACTCTAGATGTTCATCAGTGGAAAGAGGCGGAGTGTGAGTGCCTCATGCCTTTTACAGTGAGATACCACCCCTGAGTGTCCTGCCTGCTCATTGGTCATGTCCTGTTCTCTGTGTTCATTAGCTGCCTGTCTGTGCCTGTCTGTATATCATTATCTGCATGTCTGCATATCATGACAAGATTTATTGGAATGGTTCAAGGGATGAGGGATTATCTTCATGTGGGTAGTCTGGAAAAGCTGGGGCTGTTCTCTTTAGAACAGAGAAAGGGTTCAAAATCATGAAGGGTTTAGTTAAATAGAGTAAATAAAGAGAAATTGTTTCCAATGGCTGCAGAATTTCAGGCAACTGGCAAAAGAACCAGAAGCGATATGAGGAAAAGTTTATTTATACGAGTGGTTAGGATTTTGAATGCACTGCCTGATTTAAGTGTCGATTATAGATTCAATAGCTTTTCCTTCCTTTACCTTTCATAGTATGTGAGCACGGCCAGCATTTGTCACTCATTCCTAATTACCCTTGAACTGAATGGCTTGGCAGGGCAGTTAAAAATCAAATACTGTAGGACTGAAGTCATATGTAGGCGAGGCAAGGATGGCAGATTACCTTCCCAAAAGGGCATAAGTGAATCGGATGGCGATTGTTGGTCATAATCACCATTAGTGAGACTAGCTTTTTAATTCTAGGTTCATCAACTGAATTCAAATTCTACCAGATGCAGCGGACTTGAACCCACAACCTCAGAGAATCAGCTTGGGCCTCTGGATTACTAGTTCAGTGACATTACCATCTTACCACCACCGTCACAGGAACACTTGAATGAGGAAACAATGAGAGAAATACTTGGGGACAGCAGGGTGGCTGTGGCGGGTGGGGGGGGGGGGGCAGTGAAATTTTAACTGGACTGTTCCTTGAAAGTGCCATTGCAGAGTCAATGGGAGTAATGGCCTCTTCCTGTACAATACAATTCCAGTCTATATATATCCGAAAGAAATAGGACAGCGTTTTGTGGCTGCACCAGGCTCACCACTTTGTGCTAATATAAGGTTAATGAGGAATGAAAGACAGTACGTGTTGGAAAACCTTTCAAGTTCCTCAGTGTATTACAAATGCTTCCTGACACAGTAGAGTTAATTTTCTGAGCTTGCACTCCTGGAGAGATGCCTTTACAGATGGGTGCAGAATTCAGGAAATCATGGGAACGCTGCCCTTCATTTTGCACCAGTTAATTTTGGTGGATGAGAAACCGTGGGCAGCATACACATTTCCTGATATGTGCACCTGGTAAGCAAGGCTCCAAAGCTGCAAATTATGGAATCTGGAATGAAAAGCTAGTCTTGGTAATGATGATTATGAAACTATTTGTTTGTCATAAAAACACATCAGGTTCATTAGTGCCCTTTAGGGAAGGAAATCCTTTCCTGGTTTGGGGCTATATGTGATTCACTCTTAACTGCCCTATGAAATGGCCTGGCAGCCATTCAGTTGTTTCAAACCTCTACAGAAGAGTCAAATAAGAATAAAGCCAGACAGACCCAGCATCAACTGAGGCACCAGATATACGAAAGGTACTGCCAGCCCTTTCCTCACTAACATCTGGGGACTTGTGCCACAATTAGGATAGCAGTTGCACAGCCTAGTCAAAAAACACTGTCACCCTCACCAAATCATACCTTATAGCCAATGTTTCAGATTCCTTTATTACCATCCCAGGGTATGTCTTGTCTCACCAGCAGGACAGATCCCCCAGATGTGCGGATCATTGGTGTACAGTGGATGGAAAAGTGGCCGTAGGAGACCTCAGCATTGACTCTGGACTCCATAGCGTCTCATGGCATCAGGTGGAACGTGGGCAAGGAAACTTCGTACTTATTGCAACCTATCACCCTCCGTCAATTGATGATTCGGTACTCCTCTACGTTAAACATCACTAGGGAGTAGCACTGAGGGTAGCAAGGACACAGAATGTACACTGGGTGGGTCCTTCAATGTCCAGCATCAAGACTGGCTCAATAGCACCACTAATAACTGAGCTGGACAAATCCTGAAGGATTTACTTATCAGATTGGGAATGAGGCTGGTGGTGAGAGAACCAACAAGGGGGGAAAATCTACTCAACCTCGTTCTCATCAATCTACCTGTCACAGTACCATTTGTCCATGGCAGTATTTGTAGGAGTGTGGTGCTTGTCGAGACAAAGTCCTGTCATCACGCTGTGGACACCTTCCATTGTGTTATGTGACACTACCACTCTGCCAAATGGGATAGATTCAGAATCAATCTACCAGTACAAAACTGGGCATCCATGATGTGGATCATCAGTGTCACGCCTTTATAATGATAGCCCTGAGCCTATTTGCTGTATAAGACACAAGGCACTGATCAGTCATAAGGGATTTGTTAAACACGTTGTTGGTTCATTTATTAAGACTAGGCACATGAAAATAGTTATACATAAGTTCAATGCATGAAGACATCCGAGCTGTGTGTGTGCTCTGCTCACAACAAAGGTGAAACTGAGACTGGATCACAAGACATACTTCCCTCCTGGTGATATCATGATGATATCCCTTAAAGGCATATTACAACATTCAGCAGCAGCAAAATTGTAATCAACACCACTGGAGACACCATAGTGAGAATAGGGACATCAAGAGTAATTTCACTCTGAAAGGCATCAATTTCATTAATGAGACATGAACAGTTCAACCGCACTGGGAGACCTGAAGGCTGTTTTTTGGGCCAGGATTTTTATCTGGATGTCTTTGGACTATATATGTTAAGTTTATAATCTCATGGTCCAGCATGGCCTTCAATCTACCATCAACATCAAGTCAGGGAACCAACACAAGTTCAGTGAAGGGTTTAGGAGAGCACATTAGCAGCCGCTATAGAGCGATCGAGGTGACCCTACTACCGACAGATCAGATTAAATTTCTGCAGTGCTACCACATCCAGTTGTGAATAACATTGAACAATTAAACAACTAACAGGAGGAGGAGGCTCCACAAGCATCCCTATGTGAGTCAATCTACATTATGTCAAGAAATGGTTGAACACGGGGATCCAGGATAGAGTGCTTCTGGGGGTGTGGGTCGGGGAGGGCAAAGTGTCTGAAATATACCGGGAGATGAGAGAAGAGGGGGAGGAGCTGGTAGAAGAACTGAAAGGAAAATGGGAAGAAGAATTCGGGGAGGAGATTGAGGAGGGTTTGTGGGCTGATGCCCTAAGTAGGGTAAATTCCTCTTCCTCGTGTGCCAGGCTTAGCCTGGTCCAATTTAAGGTGCTACATAGAGCACACATAACGGGAGCGAGGTTGAGCAGGTCCTTCGGAGCGGAGGATAAGTGCGGGAGGTGCGGGGGAAGCCCGACGAACCACACACATATGTTTTGGTCGTGTCCGGCACTGGAGGGGTATTGGAGGGGAGTGGCGGGAGTGATCTCGAAGGTGGTGAAGGTCCGGGTCAAGCCAAGCTGGGGGTTAGCTATATTTGGGGTAGCGGATGAGCCGGGAGTGCAGGAGGCGAAAGAGGCCTATATTGTGGCCTTTGCGTCCATGGTAGCCCGGCGAAGGATTTTACTCATGTGGAAGGAAGCGAAACCCCCCGGGGTGGCGGCCTGGATAAACGACATGGCAGGGTTCATAAAACTGGAGCGGATGAAGTTTGCACTGAGAGGATCGGCTCAGGGGTTCTCCAGGCGGTGGCAACCGTTCCTCGACTATCTAGCGGAACGTTAGGGGGAAAATAGATAGTCAGCAGCAGCCGAAAGTGGGGGGGGGGGGGGTAAATTGTTTTTGTTCTAGAGGGGGTGAAGCGGGGGGGGGAGGGGGAGTGGGGGGGGGGGGTAAATTGTTTTTGTTCTAGAGGGGGTGAAGGGGCGTGGGGAGCACTATTTTGTGTTACGTTGTTAGTTCACTATTTTAGTTAAACCATGTTGTTATCTATCAGTTATCATGTTACCGTTTTTGTTGATTTGTAAGGGGGAAAAATTGTGTTTGACAACTTTAATAAAATATATTTTTTTAAAAAGAAATGGTTGAGCACATTGGATACAATAAAGTCCAAGGGCCCCAACAACATCCTGGTGGCAGTGCTGAAGACTTGTGCTCCAGAACAATGTGCTCGCTAGCCAAACTGTTTTAGTGCAGCTACAACACAATATGGAAAATGCACCAAGTCTGTGTCCTGTCTAGGAAAAAAATGGACAAATACAATCCAACCAGTTATTTACCCATTAGGCCACTTCCAATCATCAGCAAAATAATGGAAGATCAAGGATCAGCTGTTCCTTCGCTGTGGCTGGGTCAAACCCCTGGACCACATGGGCTGCAGTGGTACGAGAAAATGGATCGCCATCACTCTTTAAGGATAATTAGGGATGGGCAATGGATGCTGGCCTTGGTGATGCCACATCCTATAAAGAATTTTTAATGGTCACATATGCAAAGCTGTGTGATTTAGTTGACAGCACGTGGCTTGTATATCCATTGAAGAGCACAAGTACTGAACCTTGTGGCAGACTGTTGTTGAGGAACTGGATTGAATGAACTTTTCTAAATGGACTTATGAGCTGCACCAAGAAGGACTGCAACACCTGATCTTCTGAATGGGGCCTCAAATGCTGAAGGTGATAGAATTCAGGCACCGCTGGGGACACCATAGTGAGAACAGGGACATCAAGAGTAATTTGACTCTTAAAGGCATCAATGCCATTAATGGGATGTATGCAGTTTAAGCAGACTGGGAGACCTGAAGGCTGTTTTTTGGGCCAGGATTTTTATCTGGGTCTTTGGACCATATATGGTAAGTTTCTAATCTAAATTCATGTACAAAAAACTAAATTTGTACGTCAGTGGTCTTCATGCAAACCTAAATGTCTCCACCCCGTATATGAGTTCATGTTGTTGTACCATGGCTGGAATGCAAAACCCAAGCCCCAGTCTGGATACCTTCGTAAACTGCCTCGCAAAGAGGTTACTGGAGAAAGGACAGTGAGCATGGTTAGCAAATAGAAGGGTGCTTGTTTGACTCTGGGGCTTCATGTTTCGTCCAAGTGACATGAACCCCCCTCTTGACATGGTCAAGGGGAGGGGGGTCCTGCTCTGGTCCTATTCCTATCTCAATATAAAAATGTTCTTGCTATATTATAAAAGTGTTTGGGTGAAGTACGCAATCTCCAACAGTGTTTTCCTCACTCTCAGAAATCCAATAATACTTTTCATCACAGAGTGACAAATTACCCTATTCTTACAATTTCACCAACAGGAAGCCCCGAATTTACAATATGACTTCTTCGGCAGTTTCCAAGTTGCTATCAGGAAGTATCCTCCAGGAAGTAGGACAAACAAAAGCATGAAAAGTACAAGTAAACAATGCTGAATGAAACTCTGGCATTCCATAGGTCATGGGGAAGCAGATCATGAATGGCTTCTGGTCCATTATGAATTTCACTCCTTTATTTTGTTACCTAAAAAACATACATCTACTTTCAGACTATTATGTATGTTACAGATACTTGATTTACAAGACAAGCACCATTGGGTTCAGATTTCCCCTTCCCTTCATTAACTCTTCCACATTGCTCACTCTGATGCACAATGCTAGGGTTATCAACCTTCACTTGGCAGATTCCAAGAGATTTGATCAGGTGTCATTTGATCATTTGGCGAAACGTATGGTACGCAGTGTGTTTTGTGCCTCGGAGATATGCAGTGATGATATTCACCAAATTCTATGTGCAAAAAAGAGCTTTAGTTCAATATTTTCAAAATGCCTGCTGCTTACTGCTTGGTTTCTGTTTCTCTGTAATCATTCCCATAGGCTTGATTCACAGCACACAGCACACTGAGCAGCCAACAGATACACACAATCAAACACCAAACAACTGAACTCAACAATACTTAGTTACGTGATAGTTAATCGCATGATATTTTCCCATCATTTGTGTGTTATCCCATTTATCTTACTTGAGTGACTTAATATTTTTATATTTCTCCGCCCTCCGTCCCTTCCCCCACCTTTTCCCTCGTCAGACTGTATTGCTTTCCCCCTCAATCTCTAGTTTGTGTTTTTCTCTCTCTCTCTAAGCTGAACACCACTGGTTCAGATTTCCCCTTTCCTTATTCACAGGGTTTCCAACTCATTTTCCTTGGCCCCAACACTGGCACCCTCACAATTAATAATGACCCAGACTCAATTTTGTCCTTTGTGTCAGGACCTGGACTTTGGGGTCAAATGCAGGTCATAACTTCACATTGTAATGGTCACCCGGTAGTGATTTTCCCTCCATTGACTGATTCCTGATGAAAGGACAGGCTCGCCATTGATTAAGGATGGCTTGCGTGCTCTCAAAGCTGCCAATAAGAGGGCCTCCTGGATTGAAAAACAGAAGCCTGCAGTTCAAATAGAAAGGATGTCTCCATTTTGAGGTGCCCATTCTCCACAATTTAACTTCTAAAATTAAAATTACACTCAGTCGCCAGGGCACCAGGAGAACCTCTCCACAGGGTGGTCTGCAAGCGCAGCTGAGAGCAAGCAGAAGTGGACAGCCTCGAAGCCTGGGCGGGATTCTCCGAACCCCCGCCAGGTCGGAGAATCGCCAGGGGGCGGCGTGAATCTCTCCCCCACCGGACGCCGAATTCTCCGGCACCGAAAATTCGTCGGGGGTGGGAATCGCGCCACGCCGGTCAGCGCCCCCCCCCCGGCGATTCTCCGGCCCGTGATGGGCCGAAGTCCAGCTGCTGTCATGCCAGTCCCCCCGGCGTGAATCAAACCACCTACATTACCAGCGGGACTGGCGGTGCGGGCGGGCTCCGGGGTCCTGGGGCGGGGCGATCTGGCTGCGGGGGGCGCCCCCACGGTGGCCTGGCCCGCGATCGGGGCCCACCAATCCGTGGGTGGGCCTGTGCCGTGGGGGCACTCTTTTCCTTCCACCTCGGCCATAGCCTCCGCGATGGCCGATGCGGAAGTGACCCCCCCCTGCGCATGCGCGGGGATGTCGTCAGCAGCCACTGACGCTCCAGCGCATGCGCAGATTTCCGCCGGCTGGTGGAGTCCCTTCGGCCCCGGCTGGCATGGCGCCATAGGTCTTTCCCGCCAGCCGGCGGCGCGCCAACCACTCCGGTGCGGGCCTAGCCCCTCAAGGTGAGGGCTTGACCCCAAAGGTGCGGAGAAATCCGCACCTTCGGGGTGGCCCGATGCCAGAGTGGTTCCCACCACTCCATCCCGCCGGGACCCCCCGCTCTGCCGGGTAGGGGAGAATCCCGGCTCCTATCTGCAGCACAAATCCCCCAGTCTGCCACCAGGAGGGCCAATAGGAAGCTGCCTCCAGGCAGCTGGCCTGTTCCCTAATGCCATAGCTTGGAGGCTGACTCCGTACTCACCCCCGTTGGGGCCTAAAAATCCTGCACAGTGTTTGTGCATGGCTAGGGGACCAGCAGGGTGCAGACAAATGGTTTGGTCACGAGCCACAACAGCCAGGGGGCCGTGCGGGTGCGAAGCGCGCCAAAGACAGTACCTCCTGGGTCTCCAGCAACAGCATTCAGGAGGCCAAATGTCCATTCCCAGAAGCAGGAGACCAACTGTCCATTCTCGAAGCGGGAGAGTTGGGAACCCAGCATTGAATTGAAGAACAAAGTTAACAGCAGCAGTTCATTCCAATTAACATCTGGAAACAATTGGCAACACTCACTGGCTTCCCAATAATAAAATAGGGTAGCACATACTCAATGGAATTGATGTGTTTCAATTCATTAAACAATAGGAAGCTTCCAATTTGATAAAGTGATAAGGGAAACAAGAGAGTGGGTTAGAATGATATTATTTTACTTCTGGAACTTGAAATAAAAGCCCTATCTCCCAGGCAACTCTCAATGGATTCTGAGCGAAGCATCTTTGGGCAGCTTTAACATTAATTTGCTACCCATCAATGGAAACACCAGTGATTTTACTGCAGTAAACCTTAATACCAGGTTTTCTGGGAAAAAGCAGTGCGTTAGAGTCACAGGGGTAGTGGGTTTAAAACCTTCTCCGGGCCCCACTACTAGGCCACCAATTGTAAAAGATGTAAAGCCCCACATTTCAAATCAACATGATATTTCATTATATAAGTCTCAAATAGCTGGATTACAAGTGCTGCTGGTTCAAGCTTCTCCGATACATTTCTTTCTCCACATTTAATTGAGAACAGATTATAAGAAATGGAAAAAAACAATGGTGCAATAGGGAGTACTCTTCTGAGATTGTGTTTCTGTGCATTGTTTGAACAACACATGGAACCCCTTGAACTCCATTTATATCTCATTAAAGCAGGAAGGTTTACTGGCTTACTGTGATATTAAGTGGGTACATTTAATTTGTAAGCAGTGTTAGTTGACATTCTAATTCACTTAAACATTTCCACTGAAACTTAAGCATCAGCCTTGAATCAGTGCGAGCACTTTAATCTCTGAGGAATTGGCGATGGCTCAAATTCTGCATTTGAGCACATAATCTAGGCAAACACTCCAGTACTGTGAGTGTCACACTGTCTTGAGATGCTATGGCCAGGGTTTTATACTCCCATTAATGACCGGCAGGTTCGACAACAGGAGTGAAAAATATTGCAAAAAAGCTGCATTTTACATTGGTGTGAAAGCTTGCCGCGGTCATTGCCTTCAACAGTGGCATTTACCGCCATTCAACATCGTGAACATTATTTGAATATAAGTGCATCTTATTATCGGGCCTATATGCCAGAATCAACCCCCCCTGCCACCCACCTTCAAAAAATCAACCCACAGGAGGGGGGGGGAAGGGGGGTGTCAAGTGGGGGGTGTCACGTGCTCTAAGCACAAGAGCAGTGAAGTTTTTACAAGCTCTGGCACTGTAAAACTCTGGCAACTGGGGTTGGCCCCAGTTTGCAGTGATGGGTTCATTGATGAACGGGCCTACACTTCGGTGATGCCGTTGGCATTGAGATGATGGCTGCCATTGTGAATGAAGTTGTGGATGACGGTCTCGGCTCCCAGCACAGGTTAGTGGTGCTCACAATGATGAACTGCGAGAAATCCTAAAGAGAATGGATGTTGCAAAGTAGGGGATGCTGTCAGTTGATAGGGAAGTCCCCTCTGTGGGGGATCATCATCAGATCTTGGAAATCCTGCTGCATGGTATGTCGATTATCCTGGTTGATTCGGGGAGGTGGGACCGGAGAAGGAGTATCCATGTGCCTGGTCTCCCGAGGTGAGCTGGGGTTGATTTCCCGGCCGAATTTGAGAACTGGCTGTCATGCTTTTACAATCCCAAAGATAGGGCGCGATTCTCCACTCTCGCGCCCGTTGGGAGAATTGCCTGGGCCGCCAAAATTTCCCGCAACACCGGTCCGATGCCCTCCCACGATTCTCCCAAGCGGCGGGAACGGCCGCAGGCCGGAGAATCGCCCGAGACACCCAAAATGGCGATTCTCCGGCACCCCTGCTATTCTCAGGCCGGGATGGGCCGAGCGGCCAGCCCAAAACGGCGGGTTCCCATCGGCGCCGTCCACACCTGGTCGCTGCCGGCGGGAACAGCGCGGGAACGCTGGGGGGTGTGCGGCCTGCGGGGGGGGGGGGATCCTGCACCGGGAGGTACCTCAAATGTGGGGTGGCCCGTGATCGGTACCCACCGATCGTCGGGTCTTCCTCTCTGAAAGAGGACCTCCTTCCTTCCGCAGCCCCGCGAGATCCGTCTGCCATCTTCTTGCGGGGCGGACTCGGAGAGGACGGCAACCACGCATGCGCGGGTGACGCCAGTTATGCGGCGCCGGCCGCTTCATGTATGTGGCGCCGCCTTTACGCGGCGACAAGGCCTGGCGTGTGTAGATGACGCGGCCCAGCTCCTAGCCCATTATTGGGCCCTGAATCGGTCGGGATAGGGGCCGTTTTGCGCCGTCGTGAACCTCACCGCCGTTCACGATGGCATGGGCACTTCGGCGCGGGAGTGGAGAATCCTGCCCAGGGTGTATTGTGTTTGATGGAGCACACTGTATACAGTCTTTGAGGCCTGGGGTTGATTTGCGGATTCGGTACACTGGTCTTACGTTGTCTTGTCCTTGATGGGTTGGAGGCAGCTGAACGCGATCTTCGCCACCCGCCGGGGCCTAGGTTTCTCATTACCAGGGGTAAGTTTAGTTTAGCTCAGTTGGCTAGACAACTGGTTCATGATGCAGAGCAAAGCTAGCAATGTGGGTTTAATTCCTGTAGGCTGAGGTTATTCATGAAAACTCCACCTTCTCAACCTTACCTCTTGCCTGAGATGTGGTGACTCTCAGGTTAAATCACAACCAGTCAGCTCTCGCCCTCAAAGGGGACAGTAGCCTATGGTCATCTGGGACTATGGCGACTTTACCTTTATATGAGAGTGTTCACTGCCAAGCCACATCTTGTACCGATGGCGGAATCCTGCTGTTCCCCCTTCTCCTGGGGTATACTCTCATTGCTTGAAAGTTTCGGGAGGCTGAGTTTTTTTTTAAACCACATAAGGGGTCTTGTATAGGTTTTTCTTTTTTGCCTTATGGAGAAAGGCGTGCACTATAAGGTCATGTGTTTATGGTTTTATCCTATTATCCTGAGATCTCCTACTCTTTTTGGTACCCTTTTATCCATTCATTTTTGATATGAAGAGAGGGTTTGTTGTTTTAATTGTAAAAAAGGAAAAGGTGGTGTGATGTCAGAACGGCTTCAAAACGCAAGCATCTGTTGAGTATCCTTCCGAGGAGTGTGTGTTCGTGGAGCAGCTCAGTGTATTAAGGGGGCTGATTCGGGGTACTGGCATTGACTCGGGGGCAACCAGGCTTGACTCAAAGGAGTCTGGGGTTACACCGGAAGGGTACTTTGGGCCTAGTCAGAGGTACCAGGGAATGACTCCAGGATACTGGGGATAGACTCCAGGGTATCAAGAAGAAGCCTCCATGCTATTTGGGGGTGGGGAAAACTGCAGGGTATTGGGCCTAGTTGGGGGAAACTAGGTGCGCGATCCAATGACCATGCTGCGCCAGAAAAGCAGCTCGCCATGGCACAGCGTGGCCGATAAAAGCCGGGAGACATTGCTTCCCGGATCTACCTAGCTCGCAACGCCTTGCAAGATCCAACGTGATCTCGCAGGATGTTGTGTTGTAAATCCCACAATGGGCGGGATCACCTTTTGCCAAATCTGCATATTAGAGAGAGACAGTTAGTCTCACTCTAATGTGCAGGTTCCTGAGGTACCTGAGGCTTTGGGATACATCGCTGTTGGATTCAGCAATTATAGAGGGGGGTCCTTTAAAATATTAGCTAAAAGAGATTTCTGAAAATTACTGAATTTGTAGAAATAATATGAGTAAATTATAATTATGAATACTGTTCATGGCTGTATCAAATGTTACAATAATGAACCACAAGTACTGACGTTATCTGACATTATCTGATATGAAGGTACATTCAACAAGATTGCAACAATATATAGCTGTGACCAGACGTGACACAGGTTTGAACGTGGGACAGAAGTCATGAGACACTTCGTGAGCCATGGAGAAAACATTTTCCAGTTAATTTCGTGTAATGTACCAAAATGCATTTTTAAGAAATAAAAACTTTGCTTCCATACATTCAACCGGACTGACTTATCTGTGACAAAGAGATAAAGACTTACGTAAGGCTGAGGAAACAAGGTTCAGACAGGGCATTGGAGGGATACAAGATAGCCAGGAGGGAACTGAAGAAAGGGATTAGGAGAGCTAAGAGAGGGCATGAACAATCTTTGGCGGGTAGGATCAAGGAAAACCCCAAGGCCTTTTACACATATGTGAGAAATATGAGAATGACTAGAGCGAGGGTAGGTGCGATCAAGGACAGTAGCGGGAGATTGTGTATTGAGTCTGAAGAGATAGGCGAGGTCTTGAACGAGTACTTTTCTTCTGTATTTACAAATGAGAGGGGCGATATTGTTGGAGAGGACAGTGTGAAACAGATTGGTAAGCTCGAGGAAATACTTGTTGGGAAGGAAGATGTGTTGGGCATTTTGAAAAACTTGAGGATAGACAAGTCCCCCGGGCCTGACGGGATATATCCAAGGATTCTATGGGAAGCAAGAGATGAAATTGCAGCGCCGTTGGCAATTATGTTTTCGTCCTCACTGTCAACAGGGGTGGTACCAGGGGATTGGAGAGTGGCGAATGTCGTGCCTCTGTTCAAAAAAGGAACTAGGGATAACCCTGGGAATTATAGGCCAGTTAGTCTTACTTCGGTGGTAGGCAAAGTAATGGAAAGGGTACTGAAGGATAGGATTTCTGAGCATCTGGAAAGTCCCTGCTTGATTAGGGATAGTCAGCACGGATTTGTAAGGGGTAGGTCTTGCCTTACAAGTCTTATTGAATTCTTTGAGGAGGTGACCAAGCATGTGGATGAAGGTAAAGCAGTGGATGTAGTGTACATGAATTTTAGTAAGGCATTTGATAAAGTTCCCCATGGTAGGCTTATGCAGAAAGTAAGGAGGCATGGGATAGTGGGAAATTTGGCCAGTTGGATAACGAACTGGCTAACCGATAGAAGTCAGAGAGTGGTGGTGGATGGCAAATATTCAGCCTGGATCCCAGTTACCAGTGGCGTACCGCAGGGATCAGTTCTGGGTCCTCTGCTGTTTGTGATTTTCATTAATGACTTGGATGAGGGAGTTGAAGGGTGGGTCAGTAAATTTGCAGACGATACGAAGATTGGTGGAGTTGTGGATAGTAAGGAGGGCTGTTGTCGGCTGCAAAGAGACATAGATAGGATGCAGAGCTGGGCTGAGAAGTGGCAGATGGAGTTTAACCCTGAAAAGTGTGAGGTTGTCCATTTTGGAAGGACAAATATGAATGCGGAATACAAGGTTAACGGTAGAGTTCTTGGCAATGTGGAGGAGCAGAGAGATCTTGGGGTCTATATTCATACATCTTTGAAAGTTGCCACTCAAGTGGATAGAGCTGTGAAGAAGGCCTATGGTGTGCTCGCGTTCATTAACAGAGGGATTGAATTTAAGAGCCGTAAGGTGATGAAGCAGCTGTACAAAACTTTGGTAAGGCCACATTTGGAGTACTGTGTACAGTTCTGGTCGCCTCATTTTAGGAAGGATGTGGAAGCTTTGGAAAAGGTGCAAAGAAGATTTACCAGGATGTTGCCTGGAATGGAGAGTAGGTCTTACGAGGAAAGGTTGAGGGTGCTAGGCCTTTTCTCATTAGAACGGAGAAGGATGAGGGGCGACTTGAGAGAGGTTTATAAGATGATCAGGGGAATAGATAGAGTAGACAGTCAGAGACTTTTTCCCCGGGTGGAACAAACCATTACAAGGGGACATAAGTTTAAGGTGAAAGGTGGAAGATACAGGGGGGATATCAGAGGTAGGTTCTTTACCCAGAAAATAGTGGGGGCATGGAATGCACTGCATGTGGAAGTAGTTGAGTCGGAAACATTAGGGACCTTCAAGCAGCTATTGGATAGGTACATGGATTACGGTAAAATGATATAGTGTAGATTTATTTGTTCTTAAGGGCAGCACGGTAGCATTGTGGATAGCACAATTGCTTCACAGCTCCAGGGTCCCAGGTTCGATTCCGGCTTGGGTCACTGTCTGTGCGGAGTCTGCACGTCCTCCCCGTGTCTGCGTGGGTTTCCTCCGGGTGCTCCGGTTTCCTCCCACAGTCCAAAGATGTGCGGGTTAAGTGAATTGGCCAATGATAAATTGCCCTTAATGTCCAAATTGCCCTTGGTGTTGGGTGGAGGTGTTGAGTTTGGGTAGGGTGCTCTTTCCAAGAGCCGGTGCAGACTCAAAGGGCCGAATGGCCTCCTTCTGCACTGTAAATTCAATGATAATCTATGATTAATCTAGGACAAAGGTTCGGCACAACATCGTGGGCCGAAGGGCCTGTTCTGTGCTGTATTTTCTATGTTCTATGTTCTATGTTAAGATGAATCTTACAGTCCCCTTTGCCTCAGAGACCTTGGGGAGACAGAGGGGTGAAATCGAGGGGGATTAAAGGGTTGACTCATGGAAATCGGGGGGGGGGGGGTGCTGCAGGGATTGGCTCGTGGGAAGCGGGGGGGCGGTTAAATCGAGGGAGATTAAGGGGTTGACTTGGCGTGGGGTGGCGTGGTAATTGAGGGAAGACTATCAAATGTGAAAAGCACCATTCCTGCGGTTTCCCTCTGTTGCTGGGCCACGGGCTTCTTCAAAAAGTCTGACAGTGGGAAGGGAGGCCTCAGGCAGGACAGTGCGTGGGCAGTCATTACGGAAATTCCTCACAAATCTGGGGAAGAGGGTGTTCTGGAGGCAGGGTAGACAAGGGCAAGGCGAATGGAAAGACACGTTAGTGATTGTTATCCCATTGCAGCTGAGACTTTTCAGCTGAAATTCAATTGACATGCCTGGAGTCTACGTAGTCATGCAACTATGCCCACTCAAGCACCACTTATATGTATGAGTGCCACTGTTGCTGCACAGCCTGGAGGTCCCTGGCTTACTTTTGGGGTCCTGCTGTGTGGTGGTGCTGTCTTCCTCAGCCTGTGGAGCTGGCGGTGAAGTAGTCACAGGAAGGGGGTATCGATCAGCAGGCCATTCCCGGAGTTACCTGGGTGAATGGCTCCAGGGTGGGCACCAGCTGATCCTCGCCCGATGGATACCCAATTGTACCTGGCTTCCTCCTTGATTTAGAAAGGCCACTGGAGTGAGGTCGTTAAGAACTGCCATCCTCTGGCATTGGCACTGATGAATCCCAGCAAGTGCCTGCACTATGGAATGCATGATCTGAGCAGGTTTCCATGGTGGCTGCCATCATAGCTGCGTTAACCTTGTTGTCTTGCAATATAGCACAACCGTCACATACATAATGTGGAAGGACTCTTCCATGCAGCCTTTCAATCGAGGCGTGTACCAGACATCGTTTCCTGATTTTCCCAAGTCTGCTTTTGGGGCTCCAGCAACTGGGGCATGACCGAGTCCAGAGACATGCCTGCTGACTGTGACTCAGCAGATTCCTGGCCTCCAGGAATGCTCCGAGACCAGCACTTTGGGAGGTTCCTGCCTCTGCGTCCAGTGGATCAGACAATGTGATGTGCTCACCAGATTGTGACCCCGTGATTACCCTACAACTAGGTCCCAATTTCAGGGCAAATTTCCTGGCAGCCAAACCCCCTCTGGCAACCAGTGAAGTGTGGCTGCTGTGTTCTGGGACTTCCTTTAAATGTGGTGCTCCGATGCTGTCAGCATTGAGGTGATTGTCATAATATCCACCAGTATATCATGGTGCAGATACACACACTGATGGACACACAGCAAGACCAATCAACACACACAATGCCGCAGCCAATCACCAGTTAGAGCACACTCACTATAAAGACAGAGGGCATCAGTTTTCCCGCTCATTCGGGATGCAGCCTCTCAGAAGGACAGAGCTTACAGCTTACAGCACAGATCTTCACCATGTGCTGAGTGCATAGACTGGTTAGGACAGGCATTGGTCTTTAGTTTAATCTAACATCGCGTTAACCCACAGTGAAAGTATGTTCAACAGTTTCTAGCTTAATAAAATAGTGTTGTACTATTTAAGTGTTTGTGGCCTGTATGTGTTCCATGGATCCAGAGCACCCAACACATCATGATACCAGGAGTTGAGGGATGTTAGAACTTCTTAGACCTACCTGCAAGTGATCTGCCTTCCACCAGCATACAGCCATCCTGCAAAATGGACAGCGTCTGCCCGCCGCCGCCGCTCCGCATCACCGGTAACCTAGGGGCCAACTGGAAGATATTCAAACAACGTTTCCAGCTCTACCTTGAAGCCACAGACCGGGAAGCTGCCTCAGAAACCAGGACGATCGCTCTCTTCCGATCCATGGCCGTGAACATGCCATCCACATTTTCAATTCTCTCATCTTTGCTGATGGTGAAGATAAATCAAAATGCATGCGTGGTGGTGCAGCGAGCGTACTGATGCTACAACGTGCGGCAACTGTGGCTCCGCCCATTTAAAGCGGTAATGTCCTGCCAAATCCCGACGATGCCTGCGATGTGGCAAACTTGGCCACTATGCTGCTTTATGCAGATCAGCTCAGCCTGTCAACTCTTGTCGCTCCAGCCAGCCTCGTAGGAATGTCCGGGCCAGTCAACCCATGGTCACCGAGTCCAATGTGGACCTACTACCCGATATTGACACCGAGGACCCGAAGGCGCCTTTTCGAGTCGGTATCATGACAAAAATCAGGGTGTCCCCGAAGCAAAGAATCCAGCCTCTATCGGTATTCAGCATCGATCCGGACGATGAGTGGTGTGCCACCCTTACGGTCAACCGGTCCCAAATACGATTCCGCCTGGACACTGGTGCCTCCGCCAATCTCATTGCGCAGTCTGATCTCCAAAGCCTTCGTGTCAAACCAGCCATCCTGCCATCAGCCTGCCAGCTATTAGATTATAATGGCAATGCCATTGCTGCCAGTGGCTCATGCCAACTTGAAGTGACGCACAGGTCACGCAAAGCTATCCTTCTCTTTGAAATCGTGGGCTCCTCGAAAGCCTCCCTGCTTGGAGCGCAGGCATGCAAGCTGTTGAATCTAGTTCAGAGAGTTCACTCTCTCTCTCCTGCTGTCACGTCTGCCTTTCAGGACACCGACTTCAGGGCGCAGCTCGACACCATTATCAACCAGTACCACGATGTCTTCGAGGGCATAGGCACGCTCCCGTACACCTACAAGATTTTATTAAAACCGAATGCCACGCCTGTGGTGCACGCACCTCGCAGGATCCCAGCACCCCTTAAGGACCGCCTCAAGCAGCAGCTGCAGGACCTCCAGAACCAAGGAGTGATTTCCAAAGTCACGGAACCGACCGACTGGGTCAGTTCCATGGTATGTGTAAAAAAGCCTTCCGGCGAATTGAGAATTTGCATTGATCCCAAGAATCTAAACCGCAATATCATGAGGGAGCATTATCCAATTCCCAAGCGCGAAGAGCTCACATGTGAGACGGCTCGCGTCAAGCTCTTTACCAAACTCGACGCCTCAAAAGGATTCTGGCAAATCCAGCTCAATAAATCCAGCAGGAAACTCTGCACGTTTAACACCCCCTTTGGACAATATTGTTACAACAGGATGCAGTTTGGGATCATCTCTGCATCAGAATGATGGAAGGTATTGAAGGTGTTCGCGTCTATGTTGATCACATAATCATTTGGTCCACCACCCACAGGAGCATGTTAGTCGCCTCCAGCGCATATTCAGACGTATACATGAGCATGGCCTCCGCCTCAACAGGGACAAATTCTCTTTTGGTCAGACAGAACTTAAGTTCCTCGGGGACCACATCTCCCAATTGGGTGTGCAGCCGGATGCGGACAAGGTAGCTGCCATCACAGCTATGAAAACACCAGAGGCCAGAGGACAATAAGGCAGTCCTCCGATTTCTGGGCATGGTCAATTTTTTAGGGAAATTCATCCCTAACCTCGCCTCTCATACCACGGCTCTCAGGAACCTGGTCAGGAAGACGACAGACTTCTAATGACTCCCTGCCCACGAGCGCGAATGGAGGGAACTCAAGGCAAAACTGACCACGGCCCCGGTCTTAGCCTTCTTTGATCCAGCAAAGGAGACCAAAATTTCGACCGATGCCAGTCAATCCGGCATTGGGGCAGTGCTCCTTCAACGTGATGAGGCCTCATTATGGGCCCCGGTTGCATATGCGTCACGTACGATGACTCCCACGGAGCAGCGCTGCGCGCAGATATAAAAGGAGTGCCTGGGCCTTCTGACCGGTATTGTTAAATTTCACGATTATGTCTACGGACTTCCTCAATTCACCATTGAGACCGACCATCGCCCGCTGGTCAATATAATACAGTAAGACTCGAAGGACATGACGCCTCGCCTCCAGCGTATTCTTCTCAAACTCCGGCGATACGACTTCCAGCTGGTAGACATCCCTGGCAAAGACCTCATCATTGCTGACGCTTTCTCCAGGGCAGTCAACACTCCATGTGACCCAGTGGGATTTGTCTGCCAGGTTGATGCCCATGTGGCATTCGTGGCCTCCAATCTACCTGCCTCGGATGAACGCCTCATCCAAATTTGCTGCGAGACGGCGGCTGACCCCTTGCTACAGCGTGTCATGCGCCATCTAACGGACGGGTGGCTCAAGGGCCAATCCCCTCAGTTCTCTAATGTCAGAGATGATCTGGCGGTAGTAGACGGGGTTCTTCTAAAACTGGACCGCATTGTCATCCCGCATAGCATGCGCCAGCTTGTCCTGGAACAACTACACGAGGGCCACCTTGGTGTGGAAAGGTGCCGCCGACGGGCCCGAGAGGCAGTGCACTGGCCCGGCATTAATGAGGACATAGCCAACACAGTGCTCAACTGCCCCACTTGTCAGCGCTTCCAACCGGCCCACGTGAGACCCTGCAGCCCCATGAGTTGGTCAGTCACCTTGGACCAAGGTGGGCATCGACCTGTTCCACGCGCTGGGTAGAGACTATGTCCTGATCGTGGACTACTTTTTGAATTATCCTGAGGTGATACGGTTGCGCAACCTCACCTTGGCTGCAGCCTCCTCCACGCACGGTTGAGCCATCGCATTTCTGTTCAGCTCGATGAGACCTCCTCCTATGCAGATGCCCTCGCGATGCTCGAACGCCTCTACGTACGGCCCGTGAACGAGGTCTACGTGCGACACATCTTCACCACTCGCCGCCAGCGCCCCGGGGAGTCGCTAGATGATTACCTACGCGACCTCAAAGCCCTCGCACGCAACTGCAATTACCAGGCCGTTACGGCCACTCAGCACATGGAACCCGCCGTCCGAGATGTCTACGTGGCGGGAGTCCGGTCGAATTATGTGAGACAGCGCCTGCTCGAAAAGGGGGCCCAGGATCTGGACGACACGGTAAAGTTAGCCACCTCTCTGGAGGTTGCATTTCAGAGCCTTACTGCGTTCCCGGCTGACCACGCGACCCCCTCGTGGGCCCCCGACCAAAGACTACCCCAGGCCTGTGCCGCACGGCCGCCCGCCCATCATGGGGGGCTACCCTGCTACTTTTGCGGCCAGTCTCAACACCCCCGGCAGCACTGCCCGGCCCGCAACGCGAACTGCAGCAGCTGCGTGAGAAAAGCACATTTCGCCAAAGTCTGCCTGGCCTGGTCTAAGAACTCTAACTCACAGGCCCGATCCTCAGACTCACAGGCCCGCAGACCCCGCAAGGTGGCAGCGTGTCTGCCAACTCCGCCCCCTGCAGATGCCTCAGCCTCATGCTATCAGTGGGGGCAGCCATCTTCCAGCCCTCACAGCACGTGCAACTCACGGGGCCTGCCATCTTGGCCACCCTCCCCCACGCAGCCGGCCACGTGCGATCCATGGGTGCCGCCATCTTGGACGCTATCGTCCTCACCGCCCGCCACGCTCGACCAACGGGGGCCACCATCTTGGCCGCCATCTGCTACGCCGCTCGATGCGTATGATCAATATGGACAGTCATCGCGGGGCCGCCCCAGCACCTCTGACCACACCGCCGGCTACCCGCAGCTCAGCGCGGTCACCTTGGACCAGTCGCGACCCAGGCACCTCCGGAGCTCCATGATGGCCGTCCGGGTTAACGGGCACGAGATGCCTTGCCTCTTCGACTCCGGGAGCACAGAGAGCTTCATTCACCCGGACATGGTAAGACGCTGCTCGCTCCCAATATTCCCGGTGCAACAAAGTATCTCCCTCGCCTCTGGGTCGCACTCGGTGCAAATCCAAGGGTGCACTACTGCAACCCTAGAAATACAGGGCGCTGGGTATGCTAACTTTAAATTATACGTGCTCCCAGACCTGCGCTCCTCTCCTATTGGGACTCGACTTCCAATGTAACCTCAGGAGCCGAACCCTGAAGTTCGGGGGGCCCCTGCCCCCACTCACCATATGCAGCCTCGCGACCGTAAAAGTCTACCCTCCCCCTCTCTTCGCAAATCTCACCGCCGACTGCAAACCAGTCGCCACCAGAAGCAGGCGGTATAGCATGCAGGACAGGAGGTTCATTAGGTCCGAGGTCCAGCGTCTCTTGCGGGAGGGAGTCATCGAGGCCAGCAATAGACCCTGGAGAGCTCAGGTGGTGGTCGTCAAGATGGGGGAAAAGTTCCGGATGGTTGTTGATTACAGCCAGACCATTAACCGGTTTACGCAACACGATGCGTACCCACTTTCCCGGATTGCAGACATGGTAAATCAGATTGCGCACTACCGCGTGTTCTCCACGGTGGATCGGAAGTCTGCATACCACCAGCTCCTGATCCGCCCGGAGGACTGCCACTAGACGGCCACCATTTCCACTTCCTCCGGGTCCCCTTTGGCGTCATGAATGGGGTTTTGGTGTTCCAAAGAGCAATGGACCGAATGGTGGACCAGTACGGGCTGTGGGCCACGTTTCCGTACTTGGACAATGTCACCATCTGCGGCCATGATCAGCAGGACCACGACACCAACCTCCACCGATTTCTCCAAACCGCCCAAACCCTCAATCTCACCTACAACAAGGAGAAATGTAGTTTCCGCACAACCAGACTAGCCATCCTCGGCTACGTCGTGGAGAACGGGGTCCTAGGGCCTGACCCTGACCATGTGTGCCCCCTCCTGCAACACCCTCTCCCTCACGGTCCCAAGGCCCTGAAGAGGTGCCTTGGGTTCTTTTCATATTACGCCCAGTGGGTCCCCAATTATGCGGACAAAGCCCGCCCACTAATCAAGGCCACCATCTTTCCACTGGCAACTGAGGCCTGGCCAGCCTTCAGCTGCATCAAGGCGGACATCGCCAAAGCTGCGATGCGCGCGGTGGACGAGTCTGTCCCCTTCCAGGTGGAGAGTGACGCCTCAGAGGTCGCTCTTGCCGCCACCCTCAACCAAGCAGGCAGACCGGTAGCGTTTTTTTCGCACACCCTCACCTCCTCCGAAATTCTACACTCCTTGGTCAAAAAAGAAGCCCAAGCCATCGTGGAAGCCATGCGGCACTGGAGGCACTACCTCGCTGGTAAGAGGTTTACCCTCGTCACCGACCAACGATCGCTAGACTTCATGTTCGACAATACGCAGCGGGGAAAAATCAAGAACGATATAGATCTTGAGGTGGAGGATCGAACTCTCCATCTATAACTACGATATAGTATATCGTCCTGGGAAGCTCAACGAGCCCCCAGATGCCCTGTCCCATGGCACATGCGCCAGCGCGCAAGGTGACCGACTACGGGCTATCCACAATGACCTCTGCCACCCGAGGGTCACCCGGCTCGTCCATTATATCAAGGCCCGCAACCTGCCCTACTCCATCGAGGAGGTCAGAGCCATGACCAGCGACTGCCAAATCTGTGCGGAGTGTAAACCGCACTTCTATCGACCGGATAAGGCCCATCTGGTAAAGGCATCCCGGCCCTTTCAACGCCTCAGTATCGATTTCAAAGGGCCCCTCCCCTCCAATAACCGCAGTACATATTTCCTCAACATCATAGATGAGTTCTCCCGTTTCCCATTTGCAATCCCCTGTCCCGATATGACCACCCCCACTGTCATTAAAGCCCTGCATAGTGTCTTCACCCTGTTTGGTTTCCCCAGTTATGTCCACAGCGACCGGGGCTCGTCGTTCATGAGCGACGAACTGCGTCAGTACCTGCTCAGTACGGGCATTGCCTCGAGCAGGACTACCAGTTATAACCCCAGGGGAAACGGGCAGGTGGAGAGGGAGAACGCAACGGTCTGGAAGACCGTCCGACTGACCCTGCGATCCAGGAATCTCCCAGTTTCTACCTGTCAGGAGGTCCTCCCCGATGCGCTCCACTCTATCAGGTCTCTCCTTTGCATGGCCACAAACGAGACTCCTTATGACCGCTTGTTTATTTTCCCTGGAGGAGCTACCTCAGGGCCTCGCTTCCGTCCTGGCTGAAGACAGCGGGACCAGTCCTCCTCAGAAAACACGTCAGGAGCCATAAGACCGACTTTCTGGTAGAGAGGGTCCAGCTCCTACACTCCAACCCCCAGTATGCTTATGTCACACACCCCGATGACTGACAAGATGCCATCTCGCTCCGGGACCTGGTGCCCGCAGGCTCCACCACCATCACCACCGCAGCCACCCTACTAAAGCCTGCCCAACCTACCATGTCCAGCACCCCCGCCCCTATATGGCTCCTGCGCTCCCTCCCTCCCGCCGCACCGATCCACAGGAATGAATCTCCAGAAGAGACGCTCCCGGAGTCCACGCCTGTGCCCGCACCGGCCCCACTTCCGCTACCAGCACAGATGAGCCCGACACCCGGACAAGCAGCAACACCAGTGCTTCGGCGATCGCAGCGCACAATCCGTGTGCCGGACCGGCTGAACTTATGGGCCCGTCACCCCCGCCGGACTTCATTTTTTTTAACAGGGGGTGAATGTAGTGAATGTATAGTACTCGTAATTCACCAGTGTATTAGTATCATGTTCTACCATTGTGTTACAGCTATGTTATGTTGTTGACCTTGTGGGCTCCACCTATGGGCCATTGTGTGGCTTCACCCACAGGGGGATATGTTGGGGCATGTACGGGCTCCGCCCATGGCTCCTCCCCTTGAAAGGAAGTATAAAGAGCAGTCGACCTGTAGGCGGTTCACAGTATTGTACCAGTCGCAGGCAGGCACTGTTCTAAGCTGATTAAAACCACGATTTACTTCTACTTGTGTCTTTGAGTGAATTGATGGTCGCATCACATATACTCCCAGATTCCTCTGCTCCTGCACCCCATCTAGAATTGCATGCTTTATTTTTGTTGTTATTCTTGCACTGTTATGTTCTGGACTCTCAGGATCAAAGAACTGAAAGCTGAAGCACGTGGGGTTGAAATGCAGATAACAATGCAAGTTTATTGAAGAGCTGTTAACTGTACAAAGATTTGATCTAGACTGAAGCAAAGCCTGCGAAGCAGCGAATGATGCCATGAACTCTCACGTGGCTAGACTCTTCGTGACCACGCATCAACACACCATAACCCCAAATATGTAACATCTCTTTCCCTTTACTTCAAAGGTCCTATCACAACAATTAATCATAGTACCCTTACATATTCATCAACATATATTAACAATGTGCATTTATATGGGGCACTAATGTAATAATGTCTCAGGGTGCTTCACAAGAGCATGATCTGACTAAATTTCATACCGAGTCACATAAGGAGATATCAGGACAGATGACAATATTATGGTCACCATTATACTAACTCAAACCACATTAATCTCAATGGCTATGTTTGAGTGAAGATATCAATGACATCAGTTGCAAACTGCCCAGGGGTTAGATGCCAGAGAATGCAAACTTTCCATTCATCTCAAGCTCTGAGTGAGAAGTACTTTCATTTTGATTTAGAGCCTACTCAATATTTGTCACTGCGGTGTCAAATTAAGACAGTTCAAATTAATCAGTTAAAACAGAAATCCCATGTCCAATTATTCATCTTCAGATTCCCATCTGTGGGACTCCTGTGCAGCTGACAGGGTGTGTTTGGCGCAGAGCTACCAAGTTGAAAAATATTGGTAGATACCAGATGTCCCAATTAGTAACTTGTCATGGCTGATGGAAGGAATAGAACATTTTCCTCAAATTCCTGCACGTTTTCTCTACTTTAGGTCATCAGGTTCACAAAGCAAAGTCCAGTTCCCTGGAGACATATCAGAAACTGCCTCATTAGAAGTTCTCATTTGTGACAGCTGAGAACCACCTACAAGCAATGTACTCACCTGGGCGCTCCCAAGAATTCTGAAGTGATGCACTTCCTTAATCAGTGAATCCGGGCAGCCAGCTGTAAAACAGTGCAAAGAAAAATAAGATTGACAAGCGTAATGTTTGTTCTGTCTACACTGTCAGCTGGTTAACACCAACCGTAAAAAAGGAAATAGTGCTCTTTTCTATACGTTAACCATAGCCAGTTAGCATTCCTTACAATTCTGGACTTTAACTAAACTTGTGTGAGCTAATGCAATGCAAATGTTCACTTTATCATTCTTATTACAATCTGGCCATTTTTACACACTACATATTCAATTCAGACTGAAGGACTTGAAAATATATATATTTTTATTAGTCTCCGAATTCCTTCTCTGTCTGCAGTACCTAATATCCATCACTTTCAAATATTGGGCATTTCAGATAATCTAACTGCACAATTATCATGTGTTCCTCAAGGCCGAAGCCCACCTTCAGTTGTTTCATCAATGACCTACTCTCCATAATAAGGTCAGAAGTGAGGCTTTTCCATGACTTTAGGTCGGAAAATCAGAACAATATCCAAGCTTGGACTAATGCAATTTTGCACAGAGGTGCCAAGCAATGACAATCCCCCCCAAAAAGTGAACCTAATTACCTGCTTCAATGGCACTACCATTGCTGACACCTCACCATCAACATCCTGGGAGTCATCATTAACAAGGAACTGAAGTGAACTGGACCAGTCACATCAACATATAACACATGGCTGGGTGTTCTGAAGAAAGTGACTCCCCAAAACGTCTCTATCATCTACAAGTCTGATTGTTGCACAGTGTTCAGTTCCATACATGGGGCTGGATTCTCAGCTCCCCGATACCGAAATCGTGTTCGACAAGGGGGCGGAGAATCCCCGATGACGGCAAAATCGGGGCGGCACCGCTTTTGCGATTCTCCGCCCCCTGAAAAGCATCGTACTCTAGGAGTACGGCATGCCACATATCCACGGCCTCAGGCCATTGCCTGAGGCCCGCCCCGCGACGCTCTTTCCCGGCCGGCCGAGTTCCCGATGGCGTGGGACACGTGTGGTCTTAACCAGTCGTGAACTTAGCGTGGCGGCTGCTGACTCAGTCCGGCGGGGGAGGGCCGATCCATGGACAGACGGGGGCTTCATTCGGGGTTGGGGGCACTGTAGACGGGCTGTCCAGGGATGGCGAGCAGCCGAAGGGGGTACAATGCGGTTCGGGTCTGCGGGCTGAGTCCGCCTTGAAGCATGGCGCGGCCGCTGCAGGCCGGCGCCGCGCGCCCGCGTGGCCACAGACCCGGAAATGTTCAGGACCCAATCAGCAACTAGAGCCGGGTGTTCGACGCTGCCTCCCTGCTAGCCCCCAGCAAAACGGCGAATCGGTGGTCATTTTGCGCCAGTTTTCCTGACGTAAAATACCATCGTTTTCACGCCAGCGTGGGGACATAGTCTCCCAAATGGAGAATCCAGTTCATGATATCTCAGATATTGTACTGAAGCAATGTGTCCAATGTAGAAAGCCCTGGACAATGTTCAGGCTTCAACTGATAAATGGCAAGTAACATTCATGTCCACAACTGTCAGGCAGTGAGCATTTCCAACAAGCAAGAAAGAAACCATTTCCCCTTGACATTCAATGGCATTGACATCACTGAATCCCCTACTATCAACAGCCTGACAGTTATCATTGACCAGAAGCTGAACTGGACTAGCCGTATAAATACTATAGCCATAGAGTGATGCACTATCAATTGCCACAAAGATGAGAGTAGTGGAATAATCGAGGCTTTATTGAGCAAAGGTGTTGTGTCTCCTGTAGCTGCAACCAGAATGGCTGCAGCACCGGTGAGCACACACATTTATACGCCACCTACTGGGCGGAGCCAGCAGGCAGGGATTTACCCATGTACCTCTACTATACGGGCACTGCCGTAATACATGTAATACACTACTAGTGGTGACTACCCCATACAGCAAGTCAGAGGCTGGGAATTCTGCAGACAGTAACTCACCTCCTGACTCCCCAAAGCATGTCCATTGTCTATAAGGTACAAGTCAGGAGTGTGAGGGAATACTCTGTACTTACTTGGATGAGTGCAACTTCAACAACACTCAAGAAGGTAAAAGGACAAAACAGTTCGGCACCCCATCGGCACCCCATCAACCACTACCTTAAACATTCACTCCCTCCACCACCAATGCACAGTGGCAGCAGTGTGTACCATATTCAAAATTTACTGCAACAAGTCACCAAGGCTCCTTCGGCAGCACCTCCCAAACTCGAGACCTCTACCACCTAGAAAGACGAGAGCATCCAATGCTTGGGAACATCACTTCCTCTCCAAGCCACAAACAATCCTGACTTTTAACTACATCACCATTCCTTCACTGTTGTTGGGTCAAAGTCCTGGTACTCCCTTCCTCACATCACTGTGGAAGTATAAATACACAACATGGCCTGCAGCAACTCAAGAAGGTTGCTAACCACCACCTTTTCAAGGGCAATTAAGGAAAGGCAATTGCTGGCCTATCCAGAATCCCATGAAGGAATTTTAAAAAGACACAAAGAAGACGTGTGATGGAATCCTCTCCACTTATTTGAATGGGTGCATCTACAACATAACTCAACTCAACATCATCCAGGACAAAGCAATCTGATTAGTCAGCGACTCATCCTCCATCTTAAACATCCAGCTTCTTTAGCTGCATCCACTGGCTGCAGTGTGTTCTGCCATCACTCCAGCAAGACGTCAAGGCTGCGCAGCACCTCCCAAATCTGCAACTTATATCGCCTAGAAGGACAAAGGTAAACGGAAGTACCTTCAACTACAAGTTCCTCCAAGCAACAGTTCAGCTTGACCCCTGGGTTTTTATCTCCATTCCTTCACACAATTGCTGGGTCAACATCGTGGAACTCCTGACCAAACAATGTTGTGGCAGTAGCTTCACCTGCAGCTCAAGAAGAAGGCTCACCTTCTCAAGGGCAATTTGGAATGAGCAATATTGGCAGTGATGCTGATATCCTGAGAATTCTCCTGTTACATTTCAATGTGTAGGCCAACCTTCATCCCTCAACCACAACCGGTTATCTGGTCATCTATTTCATTGCTGCACGTGGGAACCTTTCTACCTCCTTTACCTGCATAACAACCAGGGCTCCACTTCAAAAATAAATCATTGGCTTTAAAATGCTTTGATACACCCTAATTTCCTTCAGGAAGTAGTGGGTATGTTGTCCATGTGAAAAATCAGGTACAGATGTTCCCAAAGCAATTTGTATATTATACTTAAATGAACTTTGAGTTGCTCCGTCTCTGTGCTAGCAAGAAATGATTTTTGGGAATAATAGGTTATCAGTGTCTTTTTTAAGTTGTTCAATTCTCTTTCTACCCAGTTAAGCTGAAGCAATTCCTTTCCCCTCAAGTTTATACTCACTTTTTTCCTTTGCCCCAGTTCACACTGGTACTCTTCCTCCTCACTTCCTCTTAGCTCATGCTGGAAGCATTTACCCAGCACTTTCCCATACCAGCCTCCCCGAACAGGCGCCGGAATGTGGCGACTAGGGGCTTTTCACAGTAACTTCATTTGAAGCCTACTTGTGACAATAAGCGATTTTCATTTTTTCAAAACCATCTTACTTATATTCTCATGAGAATGTGAGATCCTTCTCCACAGTATACAGGGGGTCTGAATTCTGGCCATTATTGCTGTGAGCAGCACAGCTAGGGACCAGGAATCTGCCATGTTGTACTAGCTAATGGAACAGGTAGGAGTGGTTAGGGGAGATTGAATGGCAATGGGAAGAGAAATGAATGGGGAGAAATGAATATTAATATTCACCTAAAGCTGCTACTTTCGTCTCTTCCATCAGCCCCGGTTTCTACCCATTTTCTCTTGCAACCATCACTCCAACATTCTGTTCCCTTCAATTCATTTCCATCTATTTCCCTTTCTGCATATTCCTGTACATTCCCCTCCTTTTAATTGCCATACACTTCTGCCTGCCTCTTGCTTTTTTATCTTCCTACTTTTCTCCTCTTGCATTGCCATAATTGGTGATATCCGTTGCCGATTACCATTCCCATTCAATTTCCCTTTTTTCTTCTTCACTGGCATCCATTTCTCCCCTTCTTGCTCCAGTGGCTAGTGCATCAGCACAGCTTCTTGTCATCTGTAGAGCAGTGTAAGATCTAAGCATTTTGTTATATTGCCCTCTCTGCTGCCCCCGTTGTTGGGGTGGTGTAAGTAAAGTCAGTTCAATCATGGCTGCCTGCAGTTGAGCAGGTTAGACCTACTAAGGGCAAAAGACCACAGAAAAATGGCGATGAAGCTGGGTTGGAATTTTCTTTCATATTTCAGTTGCGAAATTAAACACCGAGGAATATTGTGACACATTTTGGAACTCCTCAAATTGACATTGAGAAGTTTAAACAATTTGAAAGATTGTTCCTTTTGCACGTCATGTTCGGGTACACAGTGAGTCAGCACAGTATGTCATTGAAAAACATAGCGCCGAGGATATACTTGAGCACAATGACAGAATTCCAAAGAGACCTGTTGTAATTATAAACAAAGGTCACTCATTTGAATGAAAGCGAATAAAATAGATGAGGATAAAGTAAATGTTTTCTTCACCATGCTGGGGCCAGATGCCTCTGAGGTAGTGTCAAACCCGTGTTGCCCAGGAGACCCCAAGACTATGGAATACGCTGAAATTCATGGATTTCTAGACTCATATTATAGCATGGCTATGAATAAAATTGCATTGAGAGTTATGTTCCATCAAAGAAAGCAGTAGCCGAGTGAGACTGTTGCAGATTACATTCTCAAATTAAAGAGACTCTGTCAGCACTCTGGGTACGGTTCAAACTTCAGAGACAGTTTTGTAGGTATCCCAAAGAACAATCCAATCCAAATCAGGCTTTTGAACAGAGGCAATAGGTGGTCTCATTAGCATTCTTTGCAATCTGGGCGACATATCATTTAGATTCTTGTGAATTATCTGCACAAGTGGCCTATGATCAGTCTCAATCACAAATGTAGGTAGACCATAAACATAACAGTGAAATTTGTCAACACATGTCACCAGGCCAAGACATTCTTTTTCAATCTGTGCGCAGCATTATTCTGTGGGTGTCATGGCTTGAGGACCATATGCTACCGGTCTCCACAGATCATTTGAAGTCTTCTGTAGAAGAGCAGCTCCTTTCCCATCTTGACTCGCACCCATCAAGATCTTCGTCTCCTTTGTCGGATCGAAAAACGTGACAACTAGGCTGTGGTCAGTGTGGATTTGAGCTCGGACCACTCATTATCATGCTATGAAGTTCAAGAAAAATAAACATTTTTCTCGATCAATTGTCAAATTGATTTGGAATAAATTTGCCAAGAAAATTGACAACTCCAAGCATTTTCAAGACTGCTTTTTGTCTGTCGGAACAGGCATTTTGTGTATTGCTCTAACCTTAACACTGTCCGGTTGTACACCATCCTTAGATATGAGGGCCGGGATTCACCGAGCCCGCGCCGGGTCGGAGAATCGCTGGGTGGGGGGACGCGAGAATCCCGCCACGGCGCTCCGATGCCAGGCGCCGGTCGGGGTCCATTGAAAGCGGACCCTGCGGAGATTCACCATGCTCGATGGGCTGAGTGCCCGCCGAGTTCTGCCGAGTCCCACCGGCGTAGTTTACATATGATCCTACCCGGTGGGACCTCGGCGTTCTGGCTGCGGGGGCTGTCCTGGTGGGAGGAAGGGGGGGGGAGGGGTCCGACTCCGGGGGGTGCCTCCATGGTGGCCAGGCCTGCGATCAGGGGCTACCAATCGGCGGGTGCACTCATTCAATGGGGGGCTTATGTTCCTCCACGCCGGGCCCCTGTAGGGCTCCACCATGTTGCCCGGAGGCTGGCGCGGACACGGCCGTGGCACGCATGCGCGGACCTGCACCGGCCGTGTAGGACTGGTTTTTGGCACCGGGGCAGTGCACAGCACTCCGGCGCCATTCTAGCCCCCGAAGAAGAGAAGAATTCCTGGGCCTGGAGGCCCGTTGATGCCGGCGCCGCTCGCGCCGGTTTTGGCGCCGGCATCAACACTTGGACGCGATATTGGTGAATCCAGGCCCATATCTCCCAAAAATGTCAGTTTGGAAATCCTAAATTAGAACATAGAACATTACAGTGCAGTACAGGCCCTTCAGCCCTCGGTGTTGCGCCGACCTGTGAAACCACTCTAAAGCCCATCTACACTATTCCCTTATCGTCCATATGTCTATCCAATGACCATTTGAATGCCTTTAGTGTTGGCGAGTCCACTACTGTTGCAGGCAGGGCATTCCACGCCCTAACTACTCTCTGAGTAAAAAACCTACCTCTGACATCTGTCTTATATCTATCTCCCCTCAATTTAAGGCTATGTCCCCTCGTGCTAGACATCACCATCCGAGGAAAAAGGCTCTCACTGTCCACCCTATCCAATCCTCTGATCATCTTGTATGCCTCAATTAAGTCACCTCTTAACCTTCTTCTCTCTAAAGAAAACAGCCTCAAGTCCCTCAGTCTTTCCTTATAAGATCTTCCCTCCATACCAGGCAACATTCTGGTAAATCTCCTCTGCACCCTTTCCAATGCTCCCACATCCTTCCTATAATGCGGCGACCAGAATTGCACACACTACTCCAAATGCGGCCGCACCAGAGTTTTGTACAGCTGCAACATGACCTCATGGCTCCGAAACTCAATCCCTCTACCAATAAAAGCTAACACACCGTACGCCTTCTTAACAACCCTCTCAACCTGAGTAGCAACTTTCAGGGATCTATGTACATGGACACCGAGATCTCTCTGCTCATCCACACTTACCATTAGCCCAGTACTCTGTCTTCCTGTTATTCCTTCCAAAATGAATCACCTCACACTTTTCTGCATTAAACTCCATTTGCCACCTCTCAAATTGGCACTTGGATTTGTTGATTTGTTGAGCTTCAATCCATATCAATCAATGCATCTTAGCACTTGTAGTAGTCTGGAATTGTGCTCTTCTGGGGTTGCAGAGCAGATGATAATATCATCGACGTACACCTGTACCCCATCAATACCTTCTGTTATGGTTTCCATTGCTCTATGGAAAATTTCTGAGGCAGAGGTGATTCCAAAGGACATGCGATTGAAACAATGGGCTGGATTTTCTGTATCAGCGGCTAAGTGCCATCTGAAAGGGAGAGTTCCTGGGCGTTTTACAATGCCAAAATCGGCACTGAACCCGCACCGATTCTGGGACAGGTGAGGGGCTAGCAGCAGCGGCAGGAACTGGGTCCGGAGGCGGAGACTTGCCACTTTTATACAGGAGCCCGAGGGGAGGAGCCATAAGCGGAGCCAGCCTGGACAAGCCCAGGCATGCACAATACAATACAGTACATGTAATGCAATAACGTGGTTTACCACATTGATGCCACAACAACATCGCCAATTGCAACCCTTCTGCAGTGGCTGGTGGTGAAAAGTCATGAAAAATATAACATCCCGAGAATGGACTATGAGTGAAATCAAACTTGGCTTGAAATTAAAATAACAATAAAGCAGTTTTAAACATCAAGCTGCCAGGTGTGAAAACATACCCCTGAGCCTCAATAGGAAAGGGGGAGGAGGGGCTGAAAGGTTTCATTTTCTCTTTGATGGATAGTAATATTGTCACATCAGAGCACATATCGTTTTGTGACATGATGCAGTAGTGAGCTGGGAGTAATTAAGCAAATCGCAGCTGCTGAGGTAATACGGATCTTTGAGATATGTTGAACATTGGTCACACTGGAGTGCCGTCAAATCGTTTATGTTCTATCACAAGAGCAAAGCAGTAATGCCTTGCCTGGTGCAAGAGTTACCAGAGAAAGATTTAATGCATTGCATTGAATTGTGCACAAGCTGGGGTATGCAGGGCAGTCATCTGTAATGATGACAATCTTCCTTTTCTTTCAATGATACGGTTTGCCCACGTTCCTGATCCGCAACTCAAAATTGAATGGCGGAGCAGGCTCGGGGGTGGAATTGCCTACTCCTGCACCTAGTTCTTATGTTATTCTTATGCTCTTATGTCTGTAACTGCATGTGGATTGTTGTGATTTACAGGACACAGTAACTCCTAACCAGTATTTTAAAGTCCAGGTACGGTATAGCAATTTACAAAAAATGAATGCGTCAGACCAAGCAGAAAATGTTGCAGGAAAGTGATGACACTTGCACAAAAAGTCACAATCTTAGATAGACTGAAAAATGGTGCATGTGTTACCATGTTGGCCAGGAAATACAGTGATGTGGAGATGCCGGCGTTGGACTGGGGTGAGCACAGTAAGAAGTCTTACTACACCAGGTTGTAAATACAGTGCTAATGAAGAAGAAGTTTGAAGAAAAAAAAACAAGGACCAGGGTTCATTGCTTTTGGTGGTCGTACTGCCAGGGTAACTTGGTAAGTAGGAGAGAGAAAGAGAGAGAGAGAGGGCGGCATGGTGGCATAGTCGTGTGCATTGCTGCCTCACAGCTCCAGGGGCCTGGGTTCAATTCCGGCCTCGGGTGGCTGTTTGTGAGGAGTTTGCACGTTCCTCACTTTCCCTGCATGGGTTTCCTCCGGGTGCTCCATTTCCTCCTATAGTCCAAAGATGTGCAGGTTAGGTGGATTGGCTGTGCTGAATTGCCCCTTAGTGTCCAAAGATGTGCAGGTTAGGTGGATCGGTCATGCTAAATTGCCCCTCATGGTGAGGTTACAGGAATAGGGTGGGGGTATGGGCCTAGCTATGGTTGTCTTTAAAATGCTGGAGCAGACTCGCTGGACCAATTGGTCTCTTTCTGCACAGTAGGAATTCTATGATTCTATGATCCACACTTCGAGGAAATGGGGAAGTTACTTGACGTGTGGATAGAGCACAATCATCAAAGAAGGACTCCAGTTAATGGCGAACCATTAGAAATAATTATGAATTATGCAAGTACATAAAAAGTAGTGAAGAGGGTAGTGTTGGTGTGACCGGTGATAAGAGTGAGGGTGAAGGTGATGCAGGAAGTGTTTCTCCTTTGCCCTCCTGAGGATTCTCAGCCAGTACAGGAAGGGACTGGCTTTTAAAGCAGACCAAGGCAGGCCAACAGCGCGGGTTCAATTCCCGTACAAGCCTCCCCAAACAGGCGCTGGAATGTGGCGACTAGGGGCTTTTCACAGTAACTTCATTTGAAGCCTGCTTGTGACAATAAGCGATTTTCATTTTTCATTGTTTGACTACTTTATAACGTGTTTTGGGCTTCAAAATGTGTAGTTGGTGGGGGCTGTTCAGCTGACCATACTGCAGGAGAGCTTCCCAAGGTGCTGCAGGAATACATTTCGAAGAGAGGCTACCAGGCAGAATAGGTCTTCCAAAGTGGCTGACGAAAATGGCCTGTTCCGGAAGGGAATGCCAAATAGAACTTCTATATCCAAAGAAGAAAGGTCAGCTCCTGGTTTTAAATCTGCAAAGGACAGGCTAGCACTCCTCTATGTGCCTAAGTGGCATTTATAAATGCAAACCAGTGCTGATTTATCGGGCAGAAAACCCTCGCGCTCTTAAAGGGAAAACTAAAACTCATCTGCCAGTCTTTTGGAAGGCGAACAGCAATGCCGATGTTCCAGCAGGCATTTTTAAAGACTGGTTTGCCAGAGGTCAGTACTAAGCTGAGGGAAAACAAACCTGCCTTTCAAGCTCCCACTAATCCTCGATAATGCACCTGGATATCTGCACTCTCTTGCAGGAAGCCATTCAGATGTTGACATTTTGCTTTCACCCCCAAATATGACCTAATTTATGCAGCCAATAGATGGGGGGAGGGGTGGGGTGTGGAGGAGGGGAGATTGGGGGGGGGGAGGAGGAGAAATGGGGGGAAGTCGGGGGGGTGGGGGGAGGCTTTGCATCTTTCGAGGGTCACTGCTTCGGCGGAGGCTTCAGTCATAGTCTCAATCTGCAAGTAAACACTTCAGCCACAGTCTGTGATTGCTGGAGGTAGTTCAACATCCTCATAGCAACAGGCATAATTAAGGACTCACGGGATGAAGTTTTCCAGCTCCTGTTGGGAAAAAGTTTGGCCTGAGGTTGGGAGTAATTTCACAGCATTCCCCAATGTGCATGCTGAAGTGGTCAGGATTGTTGACTTGCCAAAATAATAATAATTGTATAATAATAATCATTATTGTCACAAGTAGGCTTACATTAACCTGCAATGAAGTTACTGTGAAAAGCCCCTAGGCGCCACATTCCGGCGCATGTTCGGGTGCACGGAGGGAGGATTCAGAATGTCCAATTCACCTAACAGCACGTCTTTGGGGACTTGTGGGAGGAAACCGGAGCACCCGGAGGAAACCCACGCAGACACTCGGAGAACATGCAGACTCCGCACAGACAGTGACCCAAGCTGGCAATCAAACCTGGGACCCTGGCGCTGTGAATCCATAGTGCTAACTACTATGCAGAAGTTGAAGGGAAGAGATTTGAAGACCTGACAACAGATGAAGTCGAGGAGTTGTTTCAGTCTCATCAAGGGGAACTCTCTACAAAATAAATTGAACTGATGAAATTAAATGAAATTAAACAGAGGTAGGAAGGAGCAGGAAGAAGAGCCTTTGAGAAGGTTCAATTTACAGCCAAGGTGATGGCAGATCTCATAAGATCAGCTGAAGATTTGAAGAAAAAAGCAGATGACAGACTATGTTACTGTGGTAAACCACTGTCTTCTTCGATTAAGGGTTGTACAACTACAGGTTCACCTGGGCCCCTGCATGCTAGCTCCGCCCAGGAGCCGGGTTATAATATGCGTGGCCTCCAGCTCGCAGCCATTTCGTCAGCTGCTGTGGGAGGCCACACATCTGACATTAATAAAGCCTCAGTTTGGATTCAACTTCGTCTCCAGTCAAATTGATCGTGCCTCAATTTATTAGTATCAGATTCAGAAGATGGACCTCCAGATTAAACCAGACGCCTGCAGCTGGATCCACACGCAAGCGATGCCAGAAAGGACTTTCAGCACTGGCTAGCTTGTTTTGAAGCAGATATCAACGCGGCTCCGACCCCTGTTCCAGAGGCTCAGAAGATTCAAATCTTGTACTCCAGACTCAGCTCCAAAGTCTTCCCGCTGATCCAGGATGCGCCCAATTACGCTGATGCCATGACTCGATTCAAAGAAAATTATGAGCAGAAGACGAACACACTCTTCGCCAGACACGCGCTCGCAACGCGTACTCAACTACCTGGTGAGTCAATCGAAGACTTCTGGAGGGCCCTGATCTCACTAGTGTGGGACTGTGACTGCCAGGACATTACAGCTAAGGAGCACTCAGATCTCCTTATGCGGGACGCTTTTGTAACTGGGATTGGGTCTGATGTTATCAGGCAGCGGCTCCCAGAAGGGGCACGCGCGACCTCGCAGAGACTAAAACACTAGCGTTTTCCATAACGGTCGCCCTGCGCAATGTCCAGTCCTACGCCCCCAACCGCGCGCCCCACTCCTCCTACGCTTCATGGGCCCCACAGGCAGCCGCCCCAGCGGGGGCGCTACCCACCCAATACGCCTGCGCTACGCGCCAGCCAGTGATCTCCGGGGGGCCCCGATGCTATTTTTGCGGCCAGCAAATACACCCCCGCCAACACTGCCCGGCCCGCGCTGCTCTTTGTAAGGCCTGCGGAAGAAGGGCCACTACGCAGCAGTGTGCCAGGCCTGCTCAGCGGCCGCGGTCGCCCCCCCCCCCGATCACGGACAATGGGCGCCGCTATCCTCCTCTCCTCCCCAGGCCATGCGCGAGCAATGGGTGCTGCTATCTTCTCCCCCGCACAACACGTGCGTTTCATGGACGCCGCCATCTTGCTCCAGCCCCGCAACGTGCGTTCCATGGGCGCCGCCATTTTGTAATCCCCAGGACCTCCGGGCGCCGCCATCTTGTCCACCCCGCAGCACATGGATACCAATGGTGTTTCAGGACCCCCAACTCAATGACCGCCTCACTACCCGACGATCAACCACGGCTCGCCTCCATGGCAATCGACCAGTCCCGACCACATAATCTGACCAACGCATCCACCAGCGTGAAAGTCAACGCCCATGTGACCTCCTGCCTACTGGACTCCGGGAGCACCGAGAGCTTTGTACACCCGAATACGGTAAGGCGCTGCTCCCTTAAGCTACACCCTACCAATCAAAGTATCTCCCTGGCCTCCGGATCCCATCGTGTAGCGATCCGGGGGTACTACACGGTCACGCTCACAGACCAAGGCATAGAGTTCCACGGTTTTCGCCTCTACGTCCTCCCTAACCTCTGCGCTGCACTTATCCTCGGCCTGGATTTTCAGTGCAACCTTCAGAGCCTGACCCTTAAATTCAGCGGACCCTTACCACCCCTCAATGTGTGCGGCCTCGCGGCCCTAAAGGTCAATCCGCCTTCCCTCTTTGCCAATCTAACTCCAGATTGCAAACCCGTCGCCACCAGGAGCAGACGGTACAGCACCCAGGAAAAGGCCTTCATCAGGTCCGAGGTCCAGCGGTTTCTTCGGGAGGGAGTCATTGAGGCCAGCAACAGCCCCTGGAGAGCTCAAATGGTAGTGGTTAAGTCTGGGGAGAAAAACCGAATGGTCATGGACAACAGCCAGACCATCAACAGGTACACGCAGCTCGACGCGTACCCCCTCCCATGCATATCTGACATGGTTAACCAGATTGCACAGTACCAGGTCTTCTCAACGGTGGACCTGAAATCCGCTTACCACCAGCTCCCCATCCGTAAATCGGACTGGCCATACACAGCCTTCGAGGCAGGCGGCCGGCTATATCACTTCCTTAGGGTCCCCTTCGGCGTCACCAATGGGGTTTCGGTCTTCCAAAGGGAGATGGACTGAATGGTCGACCGGTACGGCTTGCGGGCCACGTTTCCGTATCTAGACAATGTGACCATCTGCGGCCATGATCAGCAGGACCACGAGGCCAACCTCGCTAAATTTAAGCACCACCACTCTCCTCAACCTCACGTATAACAAGGAGAAGTGTGTGTTCCGTACAAACCGCTTAGCCATCCTCGGCTACATAGTCCAGAACGAAGTTCTGGGGCCCGATCCCGACTGCATGCGCCCCCACATGGAGCTCCCCCTCCCCCACTGCCCCAAGGCCCTCAAATGCTGCCTGGGGTTCTTCTCGTATTACGCACAGTGGGTCCCAAACTATGCGGACAAGGCCCGCCCACTCATACAGTCCACTCATTTCCCCTGACGGCCGAAGCCCAACAGGCTTTCACCCGGATCAGAGCTGATATTGCCAAAGCTGGAATGCATGCTGTAGACAAAACAAGTAGAAAGTGATGCATCGGACGTCACCCTTGCCGCCACCCTCAACCAGGCAGGCAGGCCCATGGCATTCTTTTCCCGCACCCTCCATGCCTCCGAAATTCAGCACTCATCTGTCGAAAAGGAGGCCCAGGCTATCGTTGAGGTTGTGCGACATTATAGGCATTACCTGGCCGGCAGGAGATTCACTCTCCTCACTGACCAACGGTCGGTAGCCTTCATGTTCAACAACACACAGCGGGGCAAGATCAAAAATGATAAAATCTTGCGGTGGAGAATCGAGTTCTCCTCCTATAATTACGAGATTAAGTATCGCCCTGGCAAACTCAACGAGCCCCCAGTTGCCCTATCCCGAGGTACGTGTGCCAGCGCACAGGTAGACCGACTCCGGGCCCTGCACGACAGCCTTTGTCACCCAGCGGTCACTCAGTTGTACCACTTCATTGAGGCACAAATTTTGCCCTACTCCGTCGAGGAAGGAAGGACGATCACCAAGGACTGCCAGGTCTGTGCGGGGTGCAAGCCGCACTTCTACCGCACCTGGTGAAGGCCTCCCGTCCCTTTGAACGCCTCAGCGTGGATTTCAAAGGCCCCCTCCCCTGCTCCGATCGACACACATGTTTCCACAGTGTGATCGATAAATACTCCCGGTTTCCCTTCGCCATCCCATGCCCAAACATGGCGTCTGCCACCATCATTAAAGCCCTTAATTCTATCTTCACTCTGTTCGGCTTCCCCGCCTACATCGACAGTGGCAGGGGATCTTCATTCATGAGTGATGATATACGTCAGTTCCTGCTCAGCAGGGGTATCGCCTCCAGCAGAACGACGAGCTACAACCCCCGGGGAAACGGACAGGTAGAAAGGGAGAATGGGACGGTATGGAGGGCCGTCCAGCTGGCCATATGGTCCAGACATCTCCCGGCCTCCCGCTGGCAAGAGGTACTCCCTGATGCACGACATTCCATTCGCTCATTACTCTGCACTGCTACTAACAGTACACCGCATGAACGTCTTTTTGCCTTCCCCAGGAAGTCCACATCCGGAGTATCGCTCCCAACTTGGCTCACAGCTCCGGGAACCGTGCTTCTCCGTAAACATGTGCGGCTCCACAAGGCGGATCCGTTGGTGGAAAGGGTGCACCTGCTCCACGCAAACCCACAGTACGCCTACGTGGCGTTCCCCGACGGCCGCCAGGGTACTGTCTCCCTCAGGGACCTGGCACCAGCAGGTTCCACCACCACACCACCCCCGTCACCCCCGGAGCCACCCTCCCCTCCCCCGCCGCCCCCATCACCCCCCCTAGGACCATCCGTCCTCCCCCTGCCCACCCCCGTTGATGAAGAGGATTTCGGCATGCTCCCAGAGTCAACTTCGACCATGACAGCCCCAACATCGCCGACTCTACTTCGTCAATCTCAAAGGACCATCAAGGCGCCGGACCGGCTGAACCTCTGACCGGCTCTCCGGATGACCAGAGACATTTTTTTACTGCTCTGTAAATATTAAAGATTGCTAATTGTATATAGTTATCCACCACCCCCACCGGACTCACTTTTAACAGGGGGTGAATGTGGTAAACCACTGTGTTCTTATATGAAGGGTTGTACGGTAGAACCTGCACTACAGGTTCACCTGGGCCCCTGCATGCTAGCTCCACCCAGGAGCCGGGTTATAAATATGCATGGCCTTCAGCTCGCAGCCATTTCGTCAGCTGCTGTGGGAGGCCACACATCTGATACTAATAAAGCCTCAGTTTGGATTCAACTTTGTCTCCAGTCAAATTGATCGTGCCTCAGTTCCAAACACGGAAAGAAGCAATGTCTTTTGTAAAGTGATTGACACTGCTATTGCTCCTTACTGAGAACTTTATAAAATTGAAAAGCAAAACAGTCAAGAATAACATTGCTCCTTTGATCCACATCAACATTGACATCAGCCGTTTCACCCACTCCGTCCACCTCCGCTCTCAAGTGAAACAATTTGTACAGTAAGTATGACAACTTTTACATTGTTCTCTTTTTTTGGTTTTGTTAAACAATTTCTCCAGTAAAATTGTCTTGAATTTACTCAAAAGCATAGGCCAGTATCTTCCGGCCCCATCATGGTGGGATCTGCTGCGACAGATTCAGCAGCCCAGCCAGAAGGCCATAGACTATCAGCAAGACCGGACGATCCTGGTGGCAGGCGGGGCTGGAAAATCCCACCCATAGTTTTTATTGCCTCTGTGCCCTTAAAATGTCAAATTCTGGGATGGCTGGCCTACATAATTCATTGCCATTGTAAAGTTTGTTCACCGTTTGCGCATTTGTCCTTTGTCAGAATTCACGGGAAGGTAACTCCAGTATAGGGGCTGGTTTAGCAATCGGGGCTGGTTTCGCACAGTGGGCTAAATAGCTGGCTTGCAATGCAGAACAATGCCAGCAGCGCAGGTTCAATTCCTTTACCGGCCTCACCGAACAGGCGCCGAAATGTGGCGACTAGGGGCTTTTCACAGTAACTTCATTGAAGCCAACTAGTGACAATAAGTGATTATTATTATAAACGGCGGGACTTTATTGTACTTTGAGTTCACATTTGATTGTGTCTTGCCATTCATTTTATTCACTTTTTGTGGAAAGTTGCAATGTGCAAAATGACTGTTGAACTTGTTTAGATATTAACAAGGACTCTTTCAAAAAGTTATGCAAGAAATGTGAAACACTTTGGGGTATCCTTTGAATGTCACTATTAAACCCAAATTTCTTTCTCCTTTCTGTAATCATAGAATTTATAGTGCAGAAGGAGGCCATTCGGCCCATCGAGTCTGCACCTGCTCTTGGAAAGAGCACCCTACCCAAGGTCCACACCTCCACCCTATCCCCAGAACCCAATAATCCCACCCAACACTAAGGGCAATTTTGGACACTAAGGGCAATTTAGCATGGCCAATCCACTTGACCTGCACATCTTTGGACTGTGGGAGGAAACCGGAGCACCCGGAGGAAACCCACGCAGACACGGGGAGAATGTGCAGACTCCGCACAGACAGTGACCCAAGCCGGGAATTGAACCTGGGACCCTGGAGATGTGAAGCAATTGTGCTAACCACTATGCTGCCCTAATGGTCTTTTGCAATATGACCAAGGAAGATTTATTTTGCTATTTTAAGCTAAAACAATACAGCAGTAACACCAAATTGAATGCAGGCCTTTTCTATATGTAAAGCTAATACATCTTACCAGACAACCTGGAATCCAATGAAATGTATATTTTGAATGTTCCATATTAAATTACATTCAGTGCATGGTCTTGGAATAGACCTTCAAGACAGCTGTCACAGCTGACTTTCAATGGAAGGTTTGGAAACTCCAGTTAGATGGCTAAGGTGACTGACAGGAACTGTAGTTGTCAGTGACTGTTGATACAATCATCACCACATGACTGCACTGATCTGCTGCTCACTGTATTGCTGCTGTATAAATAGGTGCTCCCGTTTACCCAGGTTTCAGTTCTATATTGTGGGTTACGGTTCACGTCAATTTTCCAAATAGCAAGCTCAGTATAATTTACTAAAAGATCATCTTTTGGAAACACTGGAACCTAAACTTTCATGTGCTCTGGCATGTTTTACTAAATTGTCATCCACTTATCTTAGAGAAAGATTTCAAACGTGGAATCCAGACCTATTTCAACCCTCTGGATGGAAGGGCCACAGATTGAGCCGATACAAGTGACAGGCATTGAGCAGCTTTAGATTCGCGTAAATGGTGCAAAATTACTCACTGCGGACAACGTAAGAAGGGATTGCTCAATGTTTAGAGGGATTGAAGCATCAAAATGGCACTAATTTTGGCTTCTAATCTAAATTGCTGCAACTTTTCTTTCCAAGTTGGATTGTGACAAACGCATGACTGGCTTTCAGAGAAAAGCTGTGGTTGAACCAATGTTTGTGTGGAATGAAGGAGAATGTGGTCTGTCAGTGGAAATTTACTGTCGGTTCAGAATGATGAACTTCCTGAATGTCTGCAGGAGTTAGAAAATTCAATCTCAAATGACAATCTACAACATTTATCTTGCAATTCTTTTTTCCAGGTGTACTCTTGCAATAGAAGCTTCTCACAGAAGCTTGTGGAAAATAGTATAAATTTGAAATGTTCCAATCATATGGATGGGGCGATTAATGCTAAATGTGTGAAATGTGAACAGGGAGCATGGGACAAAAAGGCAGAATAATAACAAGACGTTTTTCATAACCCAGAGGAGAAGATAAACTTTGCGTTGTGTTTTGTGGTTCAAGTCCCACGACAGTGACTGAAGAGAAAACTCTAGGCTGGTAGTTCAGTGCAGTGTTACGGGAGTGCTGCACTCTCAGAAGTGCCATCCCTCATGTAAGTCATTGGGCGGGATTCTCCGTTTCAGAAACTAAGGGCTGGAGTCTCCGCACCCCGCGCCGCAATCGTGGCCGGCGCCCGAGCGGAGAATCCAGTTTGACGCCGTAATTGGGTCCGGCGCCGGCAAGGCGATTCTCCGGGCACCAAAAATCGGCGTCACAGGGGAGTATGCCACGCTGCCGGGGGCCACTGCCAGAGGCCCGCTCCAACATCCTCCGCCCCCGACCGGCCGAGCTCCAGACGGCGTGGAACTAACCTGCTATTTCCGGTTGGGATGAGGGTAGATCGGAGGCCGGGAGGGCTTTATAGGCGACCGGGAAATTAATATGCGGGTTCGAGGGTCATGAGTGCGGCCGTTCAGGGGGGCACTTTTGTGGGTCTACCTCTGTGGTCCAAGTCCGCCATGGAGCACGGCGCCGTGCGCATGCGCGGCCTCTGACCAAAATGTGCGGGGGCTTGTATTTGCGGCAAAAGCTGTGAGATTCACTCCGGTTCCCTGCTAGGCCCCTTCAGAATCCGTTTCACTTTTTCCCAATATTTCAGGAGTAAAACTCCACCGTTTTGACTCCGGGGTGGGGGACATAGTCTCAATAATGGAGACTCCCGCCCTAAGTGTTGACGCTGGGACTGAATCGGTGGACTTCCATGACAGCAAAATTGGCATCGGTCCTGGAGCAATTCATGATCCATTACTGGGCTAGCACCGGTACCACGTGTGTCATAATATACACCAGTATATCATGGTGCAGACACACACACTGATGGACATGCAGTGGGACCAATCAGCATACACAACACCGCAGCCAATCACCAGTGAGAGCACACACACTGTAAAGACAGGGGACAGGAGAGTTCCCGCTCATTCTAGTAGCAGCCAGCTCGGAGCACAGAGCTCACAGCCTGCAACACAGACATTCACCATGTGCTGAGTGCATCACCTGGTTAGGACTAGGCAAGGGTCAACAGTTAAAGCTGGTATTGCATTTACCCACAGTTCAAGTATGTTAATATAGTTAACCTTATAATAAAAGAGAGTTGCACCGCTTCCAGTGTTGGTGACCTGTTTGTGATCCAGAACACGCAACACATCAACGTGGAAGTCGATCGATTCCAATGAAAAACAGGTCAGATTCGCCGGGGTTGGGATTGCCACTCCAGAGGCTGACAAGCTGCAGCCGCATATTAGCACGCCACTCACCACACATACTCATTCCAGACAACAAAATGGCAGCACGGAGAGCAGCATCACGGTTTGTGAACGCAGAACTGGAATGAGTTCTGCTGGGTGCCCTGGAGGAGAGTAGAGCCACTCTGGGGCGGGGCAGGAAGGAGTCTGCTACCCTCCCCATACACCAGGCCTGGGCGCTGGTGGCAGAGGCAGCGGGCACCGTGGGTCCCACCGCAAAGACCAGACAGCAGTGCTGTAAAAAGCTGCACAACCTCCTCAGGTGGCCAGGGTGACTAGGCAGTGCTGTGCCCCTGGCACCAACCCCTGTCCCAAACACCCGTATCCCACCCAGAGGGCGACCAAATTCCACCAGCCAGCAGTGTACTCGCTCTCCACCCTGCACCACATGCTGCCACCCATATTGTCCGCCATGGGCAGGTGCCCTGGCTACGAACAGCACCAGCTGCCCATCCCCTGGCTGATAGGCTAACGCTGTGTGCTTTCTGTCTTCCCCTCCAGGAAAAGGCAGCGCATAACTGCAGAGAGAGAGAGAGAAGACCGCAAGGGGACTGCCGGACCTGCAACCCCTCACTGCTGCAGAGTGACGGGCACTGCACCTGGTCAGTGGGCCAGAGACAGGGCAGCCGGCGAGGTGGAGGTCGCCAACGGGCAACCAAGCGAGACCCCACTGCATTGTGGTTTGCCATGGCATGCGTGGATGACCCCATCCCACCCGCAGTCACCACCCCCCTCACCACCCTGACACCATCCCCTTACTACACCCTCCCCATCCCCACACCACCCCATCCGGCGATCCAATCAATTGTCATGTCTGGTGTGTTGCAGGATCACCTGGCGATGAGGTGGTCCTCCTTGTGCCCCCGCCCCCAATCCCAAGCAGAATCTAGTAATGGGGGGGCAACAGACAGTGACTCGAGCCCCCAAATGCCAGCCTGGGACACCCCAGAGCACCCTCCACCATGCCAGAGACACTCAACTCGGTTGGGCACATTAGTGAAGAGGCTCCTGGGGCACTATCTGGTGCTCAGTACACACGTGCTGCAGTACACCAGGTGGAGGTAGCAACCCTCAGGGGGGTGGACGGTCGGAAAGCGTCCCGATCACAGGGACTAGCTGCCATCCAGACAGGTCTCGGGTTTTTGGAAAGGGCGGTCCCATCGAGAATGGAGATGCAGACACAGAGTCGGGGACTGCATGAGGGGCTGTCAGCAACCATCCAGCGCCTGCAGGTGCAGTTGCCGCCCATATGTGCCACCCAGGCCAACACCGCACGGGTGGCGTCCACAGTGGAGGCATTGGGGGCTGAGATAACGGCCATGGATCAGCATGTCCGAGGCCTGGAGCATTCTGTCCGGGAGGTGGCTGAGGCACAGGACAGGGCTGCCCTGTCACCAGAGCCACCTGGACATTGCAGCGCCGCTCCAGAGCTTGGCCCATTCACAACAGGTTATGGATGAGGGCGTCGGCGGCATTGCCGTGGCGCTTGCTGACCTGAGCCAGTACCAGAGGGAGGTAGCACAGTTACTGAGTGACGTGGCACAGTCCCAGAGGCAGGTGGCCAGTCCCTGTGCTCCATGACCGCGAACATTTAGACCCTGGTCGAGACGAGAGCGGGTCTCCAAGACTTGTAGCGCCAGCTGGCGGTGGAGTCCCAGGAGTTTTCTCCGGTCATAACCCCATCCAACGGAGTAGCATGGAAGCCATCGGGAACCCCGAGGGAGGAGGAGGTGATGGGGCTCATACAGGGGAGGTGCCGGAACACCACAGTGCCTCGATCCCGCCCCTGTCCCTGGCGCATCGGATGGACACAGAATAGCGTGGCACCACCCTATTTGGGACACCTGAGCAACTGGGGGGCCCATCCAGGCCCTGTCGCTCCAGAAGATGGCTGCCAAAAGGTGACTCAGGTCACAGGGCGGGATTCGCAGCAGACCACCTCTACTCCTGACGTACTGCCTGGATGTAGCATTAGGTCCGTAAGGCCAGAAAGGTAGACACCAGTTAAATTAGCATGGGTGCAGCACATAGGATAGCGTCAAGGGATAGGGCACAAACCTTTATAGTGATGTTTACATGTTCTTTGTAAAATATGATGTGGAGATGCCGGCATTGGACTGGGGTGAGCATAGTAAGAAGTCTTACAACACCAGGTTAAAGTCCAACAGGTTTGTTTCGATATCACAATTCACACCTCTTTAACCTGGGGTTACCCCTCTCTCTGGATCTGTGAAGATTTAATCTCCTGCTAATGCTCGCATTCCAAGCATTGTCTGGCATCTTTGAATTTGTCTATATATTTGTTTCTGGAACAGACCTCTTCATTCACCTGAGGAAGGAGCAGCGCTCCGAAAGCTAGTGATATCGAAACAAACCTGTTGGACTTTAATCTGGTGTTGTAAGACTTCTTACTTTGTAAAATAAACACCTGTACACAAAAGTTCCAACCTGCCTCGGTGCTCTGCCAACAAAGTGTGAGGGATGGGTTGGGCTGGTTTCGCTGCAGAGGGGGCTCTCGGGTGCGGGGGGGGGGGGGGGGGGGTAAGATGGGTGGATGGTGGAGGTAGTCAGGGGTCGGGGCCCCCAGATCGGACCCCGCACATTACCCCAATACCTTGAATCATAAATCATAGAATTAATAGTGCAGAATAGGGCTGGTTTAGCTCACTGAATGTGGTGCAGTGTGGGGTGGTTTAGCACACTGGGCTAAATCGCTGGCTTTTAAAGCAGACCAAGGCAGGCCAGCAGCACGGTTCAATTCCCGTGCCAGCCTCCCCGAACAGGCGCTGGAATGTGGCGACTATGGGCTTTACACAGTAACTTCATTTGAAGCCTACTTGTGACAATAAGCGATTTTCATTTCATTTCAGAAGGAGGCCATTTGGCCCATCGAGTCTGCACCGGCCCTTGGAAAGAGCACCCTACTTAATTCCACGCCTCCACCCTATCCCAGTACCCCCATCTAACCTTTTGGACACTAAGGTGCAATTTAGCATGGCCAATCCACCTAACTTGCACATCTTTGGACTGTGGGAGGAAACCGGAGCACGCGGAGGAAACCCACGCAGACATGGGGAGACATACAGACTCCACACAGACAGTCACCCGAGGCTGGAATTGAATCAGGGACCCTGGAACTGTGATGCAGCAGTGCTAACCACTGTGCTACCGTTCCACCCCTCCCCTCCCTCTTGCCCAATCCCCCTCGCACCCCATTCCACCTCCGCCACCACAAGGGTTCGGTGGGACCGTGTGATGGAATGGCCAGCTTGCATGCAGGGATCACCCAGGTGGATGGTGGAAAGAGCTACCGTGGGCAGGAGCCAGACATTGTCAAATGAAGTGGAGCACTAGAGCTCATCACAGCGCAGGTCAGCATCATCCTGCACCCCATGGACCAGAACCGGTGTTACTGCCAACCCAGTGCCCGCACCCACAGTGAGGGAGATAAGGATCATGGAGGGAGGTTGTTGGGGCTGCGGCCGGGGTGGTGGTGTAGGATGGGTGGTCGTGGGACAGGGAGGTCGGCCGGTCCAGATGGTGGGGGCGGGGAGGGGGGGAGTGGAATGGTATGTTCGTGCATGATTAGAACATCCCGTGCACGTGGCTCTGGCACACACATTGTACGACCTCCTGCGCCTGCCTGGGCCTCATGCCTGCACAACCTATTCAGGTGGCCAGGGTGAATAGGCAGCGCTGTGCCTCTGGCACCATCCCCTGTCCCATACACTCACATACCACCCAGAGGGCGACCAAACCCACCCGCCAGCAGTGTGCTCGCTCCCCACTCTGCACCACATGCTTGCACCCATATCGCCCGCCATTCTCCGCATCCTCCTCATTGGACGAGGCCTGGCGATCATCCCCTCCTGCAGCGCATTGCCCCTCTGCTGCGCGATGTTGTGAAGGACGTACCAGGCCACCACGATGTGAGAGGGCCTCCTCACGCTATATTGGTGGACCCCTACAAAGCAGTCCAGGCACCTGGGCCGCATCTTCAGGATGCCGATGCACCACTCAACCATGCTCCTGGTTGCTGCATGGCTAATGTTGTAGCGGGCCTCCACATTGGACTGTGGCCTCCGAATAGGCATCATCAGCCAGGATCGCAGCAGATAGCTCCTGTCACCCAAGAGCCAACCGCTCAGCTGGGCATGCGCCTCAAAGCTGTCGGGAACTGTCGAGTGTGCCAGGATGAAGGCATAGTGTACACTGCCTCGGTATCGGGCACAGGCATGCATGATGTGTATCTCATGGTCACACACTGGCTGCACATTAATCGAGTGGAACCGCGTTCGATTTGTGAAGACCGGCCTGTCAGGAGCCAGTGCTCGTAGGGGGACACGCATCCTGTCGATCACCCCTGGACCTGAGGCATCTGATGATGGCAGCAAACCCCGCTGCCCATATATCCTGGTGGGCTCAGTCCATATTGAGTTTGATATAATGCTGACCAGGCATACAGGGCCTCCGTGATGGCGCAAATGCACCTGTGTACCGATGTCTGTGAGATCCCAAACAGGTCCCCAATCGGCATCCATTGCATAAAGTTTCAGGGAGACCGTCACCTTGACGGCCACCAGGCAGGTATCCTCCCCCATACCCTGATGATTGCAGGTGTGCCATGATCCGCTCAGCTGGAGTCTTCGGTGACATGCCCAGTCCAGCAGGTCCTTGAATGACATGAGACCTGATGCGGCCCCTCCTTCCCACCGACTCCTCAGCCGGTTGGGCGACCGGCTCTCCATCCTCTACCTGCTGGCTCCTGTTCTTCAGGGGCAGGCTCTGCAGCTGCAGGGCCCTCCCCGAGCAGCTCCAGCTCATCCAGCCTGAGTGCATCCCCCAAGGCTGCAGCGGCTAGGATGAAGGCCATCGTTTCTGGTTGGATTCTGAAGTTCATTATCTTTCGGACATGTTAGCATGGTGTGTAACCCCCCATGTCCGACCAGGTCTAACGGACTACACGGTGGCCCTTTCCAGCACTGCAACCCATGTTCCCCTCCACCCCTCCCTCCTTCCATACGCCCACCCGGCCATTCCCCCTGGCACTCTGCCCTCTACACTACACCCCTGGCCCTGTCAGTGCCTGGCACCCAGCCCTGCTGGCAGGGGTATCAGTGGCTGGCCTTACCCATGCCGGCAATATGCTCTGCGGCTCCCAACCAGTGCCCTCTTGTCGGGGCTACTGTGGGACGTCCCCCTTGGGTGGGCCGCATGATGCCACTCTGATGGGTGGAGCCCGGTTGTGGGGGACATAGGATTCGGGAGGGTGCGGTGCAGGGGTGGTAAGGTGGAGACACCAATATAGCCGGTGTCACTCTGCGCAACCCTGGGCCACAGTTTGCGGTCAGTGGGGTGCGCAGCAAGATAGCTGCCTTGCATACTACAGCAGTGGGGGTTTGTGACTGGAAACCCTGGTCCCGGGGGGAGGCACCCGACCCCATGGCCCATCGCCTGGTTACCCCCCATCACTCCCCGCTACTCCCCCCCAGCCCTGGCAGATGCCCCCAACCCCCTTCCCCACCCCAGCCAACCCTGGCAGGGGCAGGTCTAGCAGCCCAAGGTTGCGCCTCTGGGAACATGTCCTATCTCCTCTCTCTCCCTCAGCATCCAAGGCGCCTGTTTCCCGATTTTTAAAACCTCAAGTGAAATCCACCATCGGTAATTCCTCCTGGTGGAGGTGAAGCATCACAGAGACATCGGAGAATACCGAATCAGGCCCGTAATGATATGCCTACAACATTTACTGTATGCGCGGAGTAGAATGCATTGACGCCACTGTCGAGGCACCAGAACATGGCATTCCATTGGGCGCCCGGCAACGGCCACGACTTTTTGCCTCACACTTGATTCTCCACCCAATCACATTTTGTGATAGCAGCATCGCTGGACGGACAATTGCGCCCCTTACATCGCGTCTCCATCTGTCATTAGTGATTGACATAAAAAAGACCAATGGCACTATTTTGAAGGAGAGTAGGTATGGCCTGGCCAACATTTATTAACCAACATCACTAAATCATCTGTCCCTGCGTTCACTGCTATTTGTAGGATGCTGCTGTGTGCAAATTGGCTGCTACTTCTCCAAAGTAAACTAATTTCTACCTTTGAAAATACTTCCTTGGCTGGAAAGCTCTTTGGGTCACCTTGGGCTGGATTCTCCCAAAATGGGACTATGTCCCCACGCCGGCATAAAAACGATGGAGTTTTACCCTGCAGATTCCTGCAAAAAAGATGAGCTGATTCAATGATCTGCAGGGGGCTGGCAGGGACCCAGAGTAATTCTCGCAGCTTTAGCTGCGGATATGGGCCCTAGCACTTCCGGTTTTGAGTCCGCGCATGCGCACGGCGGCGGCCTCCAGCGACCGCACCGAGCACCATGGCAAACTCGGACCGCGGAGCCACACATCAAAACTAGACCCCCCCTATCGGCCGTGCGCCTGAGCATCTGACCGCACGGATCTGTCCCCCGGCCATCTATAAGGTCCCCCAGTGTCCGATTCCCCCCGCACCAGACCGGCAATAGCAGGTTAGTTCCACGCCATCGGGAACTCAGCCGGAGCGGAGGATCGCTGGGCTGACCTCTGTCAATGGGCTCCCAGCCGCGCGGAGTACTCGGCGATCACGCCGATTCTCAGGCCCTGGAGATGCACCAGGCCCGATTTCAGCGTGAAATTGCATTCTCTGCCTCTGCGCCGAAATCGCGTTAGGCGCGGAGCTGCAGAGAATCCAGCCCCTTGAGGTTGTGAAAGACGCTATAAAAACGCAAGCTATTTTCTTCATTGAGAGTGAAATTATTCTCTGGCTCCCCAGCCCCATGTTCCTCAGCAGCGTGCCGTCGCTGGCAGTGGGATTCTCCGTTCCCGCTGCTGGCCAATGGGATTTCCCATTGTGGTCACCCCATGCCGCCGGAAAACTAGCGGCGGGGATGTGCTGTCGGCAGAACAGAGAATCCCGCCAGTGGAGAATTCCCCCTGTGTTTAGAGATTCACTGTAAATAGAAGCAGAGAAATCTCTGAAAACGCTTTTATGGTTTTGCGATCGTGGACTATGATTTGTTGGTGAGTTGTTATTCAGTATAACAATTTGTTTAATTTTTTTTTTTTAAATGTGTTTACTTCAGTCACAATGTTACCCTTGATGGGCCCTAAAATTTGTAAATCATGGTATTAAGACCTTCCTAAAAGTTACTGATGTGATGCAAAGCTTTCTCGCAAAAATCTAATTTTTTAAATCATCAATGCCAATACACAGCTGATTCTCGGAAGGTAATACGACCATCTTAAATCAGAGGCTGGTTTCCCAGAATTTTCCGATATGCATGGCCTGTGGGCTGATACTGAATTCTCATTAAATTGGTCCTTCGGTGTGATAAGCATATCGAGATGTGGTGAAGATAGACCAATAGCAAGTTTTTTTTCCTCATGAAAATTGTTGCACTGCTTGTCTGACATCCACTTGTCACAGAACATTTTTCAACTCAATATTGTTGAGAATGATCCAAATCCGGCTCCACCTCCTTATTCCAGCCCACTCCCTGGGGGTCTGCTAAAATTCCACCCTCCCCGACCCTCAAATTTCGATTTAAAAATCCTTCAGCGGGATTCTCCATCAGTGGGATTGCCCCACCAGCAGTGAGGGCGCATCGCGCAGGAAAACAGGGCTGGCGGGGCGGAGAATACCAATTGATTTTTTTCAATTAAGGGGCAATTTGGCATGGCTAATCCACCTACCCTGCACATCTTTGGGTTGTGGGGGTGAACCCCACACAAGCATTGGGAGAATGTGCAAACTCCACACACACAGTGACTCAGCCGGGATAGGACCTGGGACCTCGGCGCCGTGAGGCAGCAGGGCTAACCCACTGCGCCACCATGCTGCCTCAAATTCCTATCCATGTCCTAGAGTGTAGGGTGCCACATTAACGCGTCACTAATGGAATGCTGAATTGGAGATGTAGGGACATTTTTCAATGAAGAATTAAGTCATGGTTCAGTTTGTATGTTTAGCTATTAATCTCATAGATATTAATTTCATAGTGGCAATCAACAACAATAGCATCTATTTATGTCATGATTTTAACATAGTAAAACCTCCAACATGCTTCACAGGGGAGGAAAAATGTTACCATGCCCACGAGGAGGTCATCCAGAGAGGTTTTAAGGTTTGTCTTAAAGGGGAAAAGAGGCAGAGAGCTTTAGCGAGGGAAATCCGAAGTTAAAGGCCTTGGAAGCTGAAGGCAGAATTGTCAATGATGGTGCGCTGACACTCAGCAATGTGCAAGAGGCCAGGATTGGAGGAGCGCAGAGATCACAGACAGCTGTACGGTTTTAGTGAGGGAGGAGTTGGGGTCCTGACAAATCTTCTTTGCTCAGTCTGTTTTATTCATTCATATCCAGTGTTTTGAACCTTAGTGCTGCATGTGTCTCCAGGCAGAAGTGACCAGAGTTCAAAAAGTTTCATTGGCTGTGAAGTTCTGTGAAACAACCCAAGGAATGGAGAGATACTATAGAAGTGAAAATTCTTTCTTTCTTTGCCTTGAGGGAAGGCTAACTTAAAAAGTACCTCTTAAGCCATCTTTATCTTAAAAAGCAGTAAGAATTTGCCTATTGTAGTATGATCAGCAGCAACAATACCTTGTATTTATATAACATATTTCATAATTGCATGTATTTCATTATGGCTGACCACTAAAAATACACTAAAGTAGTTTGTTAAATGTTTGTATTGAAATTGTGCACAGATGTAGAACGTATATATATTTAAATGTGTGGAACACGGGGAATCTGCACATTCAGCTACTTTTTTTGAGAAAATACTTTTTAGGAACTTGCTTCCTTAAAAATAATGAAATATATGAGGATTTCTTGTTAATTACAATTTGCCTCGAAAATAAAATTGAGGAAAACTTGTCAAAATGGGGAAAGTTGGCGACACTCTTGGATACTTATGGACCATACATCCCAGAAGTGGGATTTCAAGTTTTAACAGAATTGCATCAAGTGGTTTTCAATGATAAGACCATATTCATAAAAGCACATGCACTTTGCTTTGCATAGCTGTCAAAAAATGGGATGAAATCTGACAGCCATATTGTACAGATCTTTATGAATATACAGTATGCTCTCTCTAGGCATCACATGCCAAGCCTTGAGATGTGCAATGCCACAATCACTTATTTTGCATGAGAATAGTCAACAGTTTTGTGCACAAAGTTTTTTTTTAAATTTAGAGTACCCAATAATTTTTTTTCCAATTAAGGGGCAATTTAGCGTGGCCAATCCACCTAACCGGCACATCTTTGGGTTGTGAGGGCAAAACCCACGCTGACACAGGGAGAATGTGCAAACTCCACATGGACAGTGACCCAAGCCGGGGTGCTAACCACTGCGCCACTGTGCTGGCCTGCACAGAGTATATTGAACGATACAATTGTAATTGATACCCAGGCAGGAAGTTATGTGAAGCATCCAAGAATAGGATAGTTAGATAAAATAGGAGTCTGTTCATTACCAGTGTAATGTAACAACCCCACAACTCATCTTTGCTTATTAACGGGCAGATCATATTATTTCCCTGCTTAAATTACATTCTGAATCTGCAAATGCAGAGCTGGGTTTGTGCCAGCGAATTAAGACCAAGACAAGAAATAATTACTTTAGATCGATGGAGAATTTTAAATCTTAGTTAATGTGTTTGAGCTTGAATGTTTACCCTAATGAGTAATGATAAAACTTGATTTTCTTCCAAGACAATTAAACTCCTTTATATTTGGAAATGCTTTGTAGATTGTAAATAGAAGATCAACAGCAGACCTGAATCATACCAAACTCCAGCTTCCTCTCCCAAATCCCTGCATTTCTAAACTAATTACTGATTTGCGCCCAATGCCCAGATATATCCAAAAGTTAGTGCCTGTTCTTTACTGCAACACAGCAACCTGCCACCTATATTCAATTTTAATGATATGAATTTTAGATTATAATTTTTAATGTATATATAATTAACGTTTTGGATCTAAACGATCCTTTTGCAAAAGGTTCCAAAATGTTAACTCTCTTTTTCCCCACAAATGCTGCCAAAATGCTGAGTTTATCCAGCATTTTCTGTTTTTATTTCATATTTCCAGCATCCGCAGTATTTTGCTTATATTTAGGACAGTAAGAAGTCTTACAACACCAGGTTAAAGTCCAACAGGTTTGTTTCAAACACTAGCTTTCGGAGAGCAGCTCCTTCCTCAGGTGAATGAAGAGGTATGTTCCAGAAACATATATATAGACAAATTCAAATTTGTCTACATATATGTTTTTGGAACATGCCTCTTCATTCACCTGAGGAAGGAGCAGTGCTCCGAAAGCTAGTGTTTGAAACAAACCTGTTGAACTTTAACCTGGTGTTGTAAGACTTCTTACTGTGCTCACCCCAGTCCAACGCCGGTATCTCCACATCATATATATTAGGAGTAATAGGTGCAGAAACAGGAATGAAATGAACACAAAAACATCCAATGCCAAGGACCAAAGTCCTGTACCCTAGCAATTCCTGAAAAACAATACACCCAAAATTAGGTCGGACCAATTTCAGGGTCTATTGTTAAAATTATGTCACAGGATGTGGACGTCGCCGGCTAGGCTAGCACTTTTGCTCACAGCTAATTGCCCTCGAGAAGATGGTGGTGAGTCTCCTGCTTGAACTGCTGCAATCCTGACTTCGAAGGGAGGCCGCAGCTGTGTGCCATTCAGTACTGGTCCACACAAACTCGTAAGGGCATCGGTCAGCCTAAGTGTGCAAGTGCATAGGGATGTCAGATAGGAGTTGGGTTGCAGGACTAAGCAGCAGATGCGATGTGGGAACTGAATGTGTGGCAGCAATTTCATGCTCTAAATGTTCTATCAATTGCAGGACATCCTGCTTCTCAATCACTTACTGGGGAGGGCTCAGGAGCTGCCATATGCATGTATGCTCCCAACCTGCCCATGTACTATTGGGACCACACTTCTGTTTGTCTGCAGAACAAATGCACCCACAATAAGAGAGAATGGGCAGCAGTCCAGGCATTCACGTCCTCATCCCTTTTGAGAAGCAGGCTGCCAAGATAGCTACAAAGAAGCAGGACAGTGCCTACACTGAAGGTGAGACAGCACTCCTCCAGGAAGCCAGTGAGGATTCCTCCAATCTGCAGTTGTCAGATGTGCCCATTGTCTTAATTATGGAGTTTGCTTAGCCAAGACATACCCCTTTACAGTGCTAACCCCGGTGGCGATGCCGATCGCCACTCCAGCAAAATTCGTCGCCGTGCAATCAGAGAGGTGAAGGCCAAAACATCGGCCTTCCTCCTCTCCATGAGCTCCGGCTTCTCTGAAACCCCAAATATCGCCACCAAAGGGTCTGGGTCCACCTCCTCCTCCACTATTCTGGCTAAGACCGTGATCACTCCCACCCAGAATCTTCCCAATTTTTCACAACCCCAAAACATGTGCGCATGATTCGCTGGCCCCCGCCCACATCTCTCACACTCATCTGCAACCCCCTGAAAGAACCCACTCATTCTCGCCTGAGTCATATGCACCCTGTGCACCACCTTAAACTGTATCAGGCTCATCCTTGCACAAGAGGAGGTCCCGTTTACCCTTCGCAGTGCCTCACTCCAGACTCCCCAATTGATCTCCCCTCCCAACTCCGCTTCCCATGTCTCCATGATCTTCACCACCCGCTCGCCTCCTGCTCCCCCAGCCACTTATATATATATCCCCAATTCTTCCCTCCCCTTCCACATCGGAAGCAGCAGTCGCTCCAGCAGGGTGTATCCCGGCAATCTAGGGAACCCCTTCCTGACCTTTCGTGCAAAGTCCCTAAGTTGTAGATACCTGAACTCACTACCCCTCGGCAGCTCTACCCTCTCCCTTAGCTCCTCCAGACTGGCGAACCCTTCCTCCAAATACAAATCCCTCACCTTGGCAAGCCCCACTTCCTCCACCTCCTGTATACACTATCCATCCCCCCTGGCTCAAACCCATGATTCTTGCACAGCGGCGTTAGCACCGACATCCCTTCCACGAAAAATGCCTCCTCAGCTGAGTCCCGTGGATCACCGTGTACTGCACCACCTGGCTCCCTGAATACTTACTCGGAGCCATTGGAAATGCTGCCGTCACCATAGCCCTTAAACTAGACCCCTTACAAGATTCCTCCTCCATCCTAACCCATTCTACCCCTTCTCCTTCCCACCACCGCTGCACCTTGTCCACATTCGCCGCTCAATAATAATAAAGCAAGTTTGGCAACGCCAACCCCCCCTGCTGCCTCTGCCTCTGTAGCAGGGTCCTCTCCACCCTCGGCACCTTCCCCGCCCATACAAAGTTAGAGATGATCGTGTCCACTTTCCGAAAAAAGGCCTTTGGTATAAAGATCGGGAGAGCCTGAAAGATAAACAAGAACCTCGGCAGAATAGTCATTTTCACCACTTGGACCCTCCCCGCCAATGTTAATGCAGTGTATCCCACCTCTTAAGATCCTCCCTGGCCTCCTCCACCAGCTTCGTTAAGTTCTGCTTATGGAGCCCCGTCCATTCCCTCACTACCTGAATCCCCAAGTACCTAAACCCATCCCTCGCTACCGTGAATGGCATCCCCCTAAATTAGCCCGCTGTGCCAACTCATTCACCGGGAATACCTCGCTTTTCCCAACATTCAGCTTGTATCCCGAGAACCCTCCAAATCTCCCCAACAGGCCTATAATCCATCCCATACTCTCCAACGGATCTGAAACATATAGCAAGAGGTCAATGGCATAGAGCGACACCCGATGCTCCCTCTGTCCCCTCATTATCCCCCGCCACTCTGCCGACCCCCTGAGAGCCATCGCCAGTGGCTCTATGGCCAGCGCAAGCAGCAGCGGCGACAACGGGCACCCTTGCCTCGTACCCCTGTGTAAGTCAAAGCTTTGTGAGCTCATATCATTCGTCCTCACCCTCGCTCTTGGCGCCACATACAGCAACCGCACCTATGCCACAAATCTCGGCCCAAACCCAAACCTTCCCAAAACTTCGAACAAGTACCGCCAATCCACCTGATCAAATGCTTTCTCCGTGTCCATGGATACCACCACCTCCGGTACCAGAGCTCTTGACGGATTCATCACCACATTCAACAGCCCTCTTATATTACTCGTGAGCTGCATGCCCTTCACAAAGCCTGTTTGATCTTCTGCAACCACCCCCGGGACACAATTCTCCATCCTTCCCGCCAACAACTTAGCCAATACTTTCACATCTGTGTTCAATAGTGATATGGGTCCATACGACCCACATTCCACCGGATCCTTCCCTTTTTTGGGATTAGTGTGATTACTGCCTGCTTCATCGTCTCCGGCAACTCCCCCTTCTCCAGTGCTTCATTAAACGCCCCGAACAGATGTAGTCCCAGGTCCGCCGCAAATTCCTTATAAAATTCTGCCAGGTACCCATCCGGCCCAGGGGCCTTCCCCCTCTGCTGATACTATTCAGCACCTCCCTCAGCCCACCAACGCCTGCCTCTTTGCTTACTCCACCTGGGTAAATTCCAGCTCATCCAGAAACCACCCCGTGTCCCCCTCCTCTCCTCCTGGGTCTGCCTCATAAAGTCCCTGGTAATACTCTCTAAATGCCTCATTTATCTTCCCTGGCTCTGACCTCACATCCCCAGCCCCAGTCCGGTTCTTCAATATTTCCCTGGACGCAGCCTGCCTCCGCAGCTGGTGCGCCAGCATGCGGTTTGCCTTCTCCTCATACTCGTATTGCACCCCTCTTGCCCTACGCAGTTGCCCTACCGCCCTCCCCATTGTCAGCCTGTCAAATTGCCCCTGCAACTTTTTCCTCCTCGCCAATCCCTCCACGGTGGGCACCCTCGAATATTCCCTGTCCACCTCCACTATCCCGCTCACTAGACGGTCATGTTCCGCCCTCCTTTCCTTATTCGCATGAACCGTAAATGAGATAATTTCTCCCCGGACCACTGCCTTCAGTGCTTCCCAAAAAATGCCCGCTGACACCTCCCCATTCATAGATTTCATACTGATTGAACTCCACATAATCCCTAATCGCCAACCGCACCATATCACAAAAACCTCCATCCACCAACAACCCCGAGTCAAACCTCCATCCCGGCCTCTGCTCTCGTCCCGTACTGAACCGAATATCCAGCCAGTGGGGTGCATTGTCCGAGATAACTATCCCCGCATACTCTGCCTCCTCCACCCCAAACAAAATCTCCCGACTCACTACAAAGTAATCAATCCTCGAATACACCTTATAGACGTGTGAAAAGAAGGAAAACTCCCTTCACCCTGGGTTCTGAAAGCGCCATTAATCCACCTTACCCATCCTCTCCATAAACCCCCCCAGCTCCCTTGCCATTTGTAACCTACCCATCGACCTGGGGCTCGATCTATCCACCCTCGGCTCATGGACATAGTTAAAATCTCCTCCCATGATCAACTGGTACGTGGCCAAATCTGGAATTGTTGCCAGCAAGCCCCTCATAAAACCCACATCATCCCAATTTGGGGCATTCACATTTACCAACACTACCGGTGCCCCTTCCAATACCCCACTCACAATCACATATCTCCCACCTGGATCCCTCACCTCCTTCGCACTCACAAATCCCATTTTTTTGCTCATTAAAATGGCCACACCCCTCGATTTCAAATCAAACCCCGAGTGAAAAACCTGCCCAACCCACCTCTTCCTTCACCTAACCTGGTCCTTCACACGGAGGTGTGTCTCCTGCAAAAAGACAACCCCGCTTTCAAGTTCCTAAGGTGCGCGAACACCCGCGACCTTTTAACCGGCCCATTCAGTCCCCGGACGTTCCACGTTACCAACCTTACCGGAGGCTTGCACCTCCAACCACCTCTACCGTCCGTCATCTTCCCCACTTAACTCCTGCCCCTTTAATTCCATTCTGTACCTAGCCCATCCCAGATGGCCCCTTTCTTCGCCCTTGACTATGCCATTTCTCACCCCCTGCTGCGTCGCAGAAACCCCCCCCCCTCGCTTTTCCCCTTCCCCTTCTTCCCCCCCACTTCCCCTTTCCCCCCTCCCCCCGGCCACCCCTCTTGACCTTCTCCCTCACCACCTCACTTCCGTTCACCAGCATAACCCGCCAGCGCGGCTGCCCCTGCCCAAAGGCACATCCTAATGACCTCCCCCCTCCCTCTCCCCCCCACTCCTCAGCTCAAAGAAGAAGGTCTCCTGCTGGCCTTACCCCACCCCCCCCACCCAAACAAGGACTTCTCCTGAACTCCAGGTAGCCTTCTCCAAAAGCAAACAAACAGATGTTAAACACAAACAGTTCCATAAAACAGGGGGGCGGGGGGGGGGATGGGAACATGAGGGCATTTAAAAGTTTATTGGATAAACATATGGATGATAATGGCATAGTGTAGGTTAGATGGCTTTTGTTTCGGTGCAACATCGTGGGCCGAAGGGCCTGTACTGCGCTGTATTGTTCTATGTTCTATGTTCTATCCATCCCCACATAAACGTTTCACCCCTACAACTCCTTACAATCTCAACATTGAACAGAAACCCCCCACCCCGCCACAAAAAAGGCGAAAATCCCCCAATCCCTACACCCACTTCAAACATGCTCCTGGCCATTACATAGTGCCAGCACCCCCGGTTTCCAAGCATTGTCCACTCAGTTCTCCCCCAGTTTATGCTCCTTAATTAAGTCTTTGGCCGCTTCTGGGGTCTCGAAATAATACTCCCGGCCTCCGAACGTCACCCATAATTTCGCCGGGTAGAGCACCCCAAACTTGATCTGCCGCTGGTTCAGCACCGCCTTGGCCTTGTTGAAACCTGCCCGCCGTTTTGCCAACTCGGCTCCGATGTCCTGATAAATCCGGACGTTATTTCCCTTCCAGTCGCAGCTACGCTTCTCCCTAGCCCACCGTTCCTCCACAAATTTATGGAGTCTCACGATCACCGCCCGCCGCGGCTCCCCAGCTCTAGGCTTCGGCCTCAGAGACCTCTGCGCTCGGTCCACTTCAGGTGCCTTATCGAGCACCATTTCTGCCAGCAGTCCGCCAGCATCCTCGAGACGTACCTCGTGGCACTTACACCTTCCACTCCTTCAGGCAGGCCCACTATTCGCAGGTTCTGTCTTCTCGAGGTATTCTCCTGCTCCTCAACCTTTGCCCTCAGTGTTTTACAAAGGTCTCCTAGGAGCCCCACCTCCGCCTCCAGAGCCACCGCACGATCGCTGTGGTCCGAGATCACTCCTTCAATCTCCCAAATCTGTGGCCCCTGCACCTCCAAACACCTCTCCATCTTCTCCAAAGTACTCTTCAGAGGTACCACAGTTCTGCAATGGCCTTTGCATGATCCTCATGCATTTCTTTCCTCTGTTTATGGAATTCCTCCTTGATTAAAGTCATCAGTTCCTGTATCTGGGGCCTTACAACTTGCCCCTCCCCTGCCTGCATGCTGGAAGAGTCTGTCTGTGAAGCACAAGACTGTTTCAACTTTCCAGCCAAACCTCTCACTGTTTTCTGCCAGGTCCGGTGATCAGAAGACATTCCATTCCAGGGGTAAACTACTCCTCTAACCTACGCCTTTTCATCAAAATTTCACCCGGATCTGGGTAAAATGAGCCCTTTTCTATGACTTTGAACAGGAACAGCCCTTTATGTGACCAATCACTCCATGGGCACAAGCGGAAGTCTCCTTTGACTTGATTTGAAACTCCTGAGAACTTCCTGTAGTTCATCCCCACATCAATTGGGAAACAGACATTTTGCCTCTCACAAAATTAATTTCTCCTGCCCACTAAGCTTCCCACTACTGGCATGCTTCTGAATAATTCAGAAAAGCACAAGGCTTGAACATATTCCTTTCGTTTGCAAAAAAATAGCTCCCACGTATGAATGCCTGTCTCCTGTACAAGTTTAATATGCCACGTTACAAGGCCAATTGGCCTGACATCAGTTCTTGGGAAAATGGTGGCGGATATTCTATTATTCAGAAAGTTTTAACAATACATTTAGATAACCTATTATGAACAGACATACATGGTTTTATGAAAAGAAAATCATTTTTGGCAAATTGAGTTTTTTGAGGATGTAACTAGTAGTGTGGCTAAAGGGAAACCAGTAGATGTCATTTGCTTGGATTTTCAAATGACATTCCATAAGGTGCCACACAAAAGGTTAATATGCAAGATAACGGCTCATAGAGTTGAGACAAAATATTAACTTGGATATTTGGGCGAAATTCTCCCCAAACGGCGCGATGTACGCCGACTGGCGCCCAAAACGGCGCCAATCAGACGGGCATCGCGCCGCCCCAAAGGTGCGGAATGCTCCGCATCTTTGGGGGCCGAGCCCCAACATTGAGGGGCTAGGTCGGCGCCGGAGGGATTTCTGCCCCGCCAGCTGGCGGAAACGGCCTTTGTTGCCCCGCCAGCTGGCGCGGAAATGACATGTTGGGGCGGCGCATGCGCGGGAGCGTCAGCGGCCACTGACAGTTTCCCGCGCATGCGCAGTGGAGAGAGTCTCTTCCGCCTCTGCCACGGTGGAGACCGTTGCGGAGGTGGAAGGGAAAGAGTGCCCCCACGGCACAGGCCCGCCCGCGGATAGGTGGGCCCCGATCGCGGGCCAGGCCACCGTGGGGGCACCCCCCGGGGCCAGATCGCCCCGCGCCCCCCCCAGGACCCCGGAGCCCGCCCACGCCGCCTTGTCCCGCCGGTAAATAGGTACTTTAATTTACGCCGGCGGGACAGGCAATTTATCGGCGGGACTTCGGGCCATCCGGGCCGGAGAATCGAGCGGGGGGACCCGCCAACCGGCGCGGCCCGATTCCCGCCCCCGCCGAATATCCGGTACCGGAGACTTCGGCAACCGGCGGGGGCGGGATTCACGGCAACCCCCGGCGATTCTCCGATCCGGCGGGGGGTCGGAGAATGACGCCCAGGATTCTCGGACAGGAAGCAGAAAGAAAGGATAATTGGGAAATTTTCAAATTTGGCACACTGTAATTAGTGCAGTTCTGCAAGGATCAGTTATGGGGTCTCAGCTATTTACAATCTATGTTAATAACTTAAATGAACAGGCAGATAGTAATGCGACAAAGTTTGCTGAATATACAAAGTTAAATACAAAGTAAGCTGTGAAGAGGACACAAAGAGATTGCCAACAGATAAAGGTAGGTTAAGCGATTGGAATACAAGATGACAGATGGAGTATAATATGGAGGCATGCGAGGTTACTTTGCTGTAAGAACTTTGGCTGTAAGAATAAAAAGGCAGGATATTTGTAAATGGTGTGAAACGTGAAAATGTTGATGGTCAGAGGGAATGTACTCGTACAAAGGTAGCATGCCAGTACAGCATGCAGTTAGGAAGGCAAATGGCATTCCTCGATGTAGGAATATTGTTTCCTCTGGCTCAGGGTGGGGGGGGGGGGGTCTAGAACAAGGACCACAGCATCAGAATACAGGTTAGGCCATTTAGGACTGAGATGAGGCAAAGTTTAATCATTTGGAGGGTGGTGAACCTGTGAGGTCGGATTCTTCGTACCTGAGACTAATTGTTGGTGCTGGGGCAAGATAATAATAATAATAATCTTTATTGTCACAAATAGGCTTAAATTAACGCTGCAATGAAATTACTGTGAAAGTAACTACTAGTTGCCACATTCCAGTGCCTGTTCGAGTACACTGAGGAAGACCGTGGAGTTCTACGACAGCAGAATTGGCGCCGAACCTGGACCGATTCAGCGACCGTCGAGGAGTTAGCACCGGCACCAAGTGGAACACGATCACTTCCAATGGAAAATGGTGCCGAATTCGTTGGGGTAGGGCAGCCGCATATCTGCACTCCACACACATTCATCCCAGCCAACAAGATGGCATTGGTTGCGCTGGAACGCGCCCATCCTGTTGATGGGTCGGCTGTGGCCAGAGGGTACCTGGGAGGGCTGACCTGGGGAGGGGGGCACCCATTTGGCCCGTGGCACAAGCTTCAGAGTGGGCTGTTCAGCAGTGTGTGCAGCCACATGGCTGCCTGGCAGGCTGCAGCAGTGGTATTCCGTGCCCGTCCACCCCGATCCCACAGCCCACCTCCAGACTGCACCCCCGCTACTCCCTCTGGCCCTGGCAGAAGCCCCGGCCGGCGGCACAACTGTCAGCACACTATGGCGATGTTGGACACCTTCCATAGCCCCTCTCTCCCTTTCATCAGCGGCGCCTGCTGCACGATGTTTGAAAGCACAAGTGAGCCCCGACGTCAGGAATAGCCCCGGTGAAGGCAGAGGGCCACGGAGGTCCCAGGGAATACCGGGTCAGGCCCGCTAATGATATGCAAACGGCATTTACTGTATGTGAGTAGTGGAACACATTTATGCCACTGTTGAGGCATCGGAGAATTGCGATTTGGTGTGAGCCCGGCGCGTCAAAACCGATTCTCCTCCCAATCGCATTTTGTGATTCTTGGCGCCAGCTGACGGAGAATCCCGCCCATAGCAGGGGAGGTCAAGTCACTGGATATATTAAAGAAGGAAATAAATAAATTACAAATTTAACTGTGACAAGGGAGAGCACGGGAGAATGGTGTTGAGATACAGGATCAACCATGATCATATTGAATGGCGGAACAGAGCAGGCTCAAAGGGCCGAATGGCCGACTCGTGCTCCCATTTTCTATGAGTACAAGAATAAGCAAGTCTTGCTATAACTGCAAGGATTTGATGAGGTTGCACCTGGAGGACTCTCTTCAGGTACTCTCCCCTCTCCTTCAAATCTGCTGTCACCACCTTTCTCCTCAACAAAAACAAGCCTTTATCCTACTGACCTTGCTAATTATCACCCCATCTTCAACCTTCCTTTCTTTCTTCGAAGACCTTGAACATTCTGTCACTTCTCAAATCTGTGCCCATCTTTCTCAGAACTCTATGCTTTAGGTTGTCAACCCTGCCACAATATTGAAACACCTCGGGCTGGATTCTCCGGTTTTGAGGCGATGTCCAGAGGAAGTGTCTGCTTTTACGATGAAATAATCGGTGAGGCCCCAGCACCGATCCTCCGACCGGTGAGGGGCTAGCAGCCGCACCACATAAAATGCTCGGGATCCTGATATATACGCCTGGAAAATTGCCGGGTCCATGAACGGCATGCGCACGGCAACGACCTGCAGCGGTCGCGCCGTACAACATGGCGCCGGCCACACATGGACCCGACCTGCCAGATAGCGCCCCTCCGGATAACCCCTTACCACCCCCCGGGCACCCCCCCTACCAGTCCCTCCAGGCCTTGCTGAAGCCCCCCCCGGGCAGCGGACCGGCTCCCGATTGGGCGGAGAATCGACTCTGACACCCAAATCGGGCGGTGCAATCGGGGCTGGTGCCAGTTTGATGCCGGTCAACCGTGCACCGCCTCCTCGGAAATGGCATCATCGTGTCTCGTGCCGTCGCTACGGTGTTGTCGAGTCATCGGCCGGCCTTCCCGCAATGCTCTGCCCCCGATGGGCCAAGTTCGCGACCACGTGGGACATGTGTGGTCTCAGCGGTCAGGAACCCAGCGTGGCGGCTGCAGACTGTGTCCAGCGGCGCCATACTGTGCCGGGATCCATGCCTCTGGCCAGGGGGCTTCCGCGAGGGCTGGGGGGAACTGGTGGGGGGTGGCCTGTGGGTGGCCAGGGGGTGGCCTTTGGGGTCGCGGATGGCAGGTCGTGTCCGCACACGGCCGGCACCATATTGTACGGCACGACCGCTGCAGGGCGTCAGCCTTGCGCATGCGCAGCCCGGGGCCCAGCCAGTCTCCGGCCGTTTTTGGCACAGGAGCAGGGAGTTTCACCCGGCGCCACTGCTCGCCTTTCACTGCTCCTGGAATCGGTGAGGGGTCGACGTCGATTTTTTTCATTGCACACCTCCGCGAATTCTCCGTTCGAGCCGGCACTTAGCTGTGAAACGGAGAATCCTGCCCCCTATGTGACTTTGACAAAGGTAAACCATTGCCTTTTGCCCTTCTCGGCTTGTCTGCAGTCGTTGACATGAACGGCCACACAATTTTTCTCCATTTGTTAATTCATTCAGAGGGTTAGGCCAGCATATTTATTGCAAATCCCTAATTGTCCTTGAGTAGGTGGTGGTGCGCTGTCTTCTTGAACCATATCAGTCCATGTGGTGTAGGTATACCCACAATGCTGTTAGGGAGGGAGTTCCAGGATTGTAACCCTGCAACATTGAAGGAACATTGTTTAGTTGTGTAGGACTGCACTCACCTGTTTCCATTCTTACATGTCTAATCATAGCCAGAGAAGAGAGTGTCACGTTTCTGTACTGTTACCTTTGGTGTCCCCAGGGAACTAACCATCTTGGAACTTGCCATCTAAATGCTGCGTCTTGGCGTCATATATGAATGAAAATAATTTATTCAGTTCTAGCTGATCCCGCATGGCAATGCTAAGGCACAGTTAAACATCTGGAGTACATGCCCAATATTTAGCTGCTAATCTGGGGCATGATTCAAAGGGAAAAACTCCAAGTCTAGTTTTGGGCGTGTTTAGCAGGGCTTCCGAGGCAGCTGCAATGCCGAGAAACACCACACTATTCAACGGCACTTTGGTGGGTTTATTTTGGCTTCGGGAAGTTTCTCTCCGCCGAGTCTGCACTTGAGTCAATTCCTGCTAGTGAGCCAAGCAGGAAAGGTTCCTTGCAGATTGGGGCACCATTTTGTCTGGCCACCCCAATCTATTCCCTCCCCCCCTCCCCTATTTTCAATCCCCTTCTCCATTTTAGACACCCCCACTCTCAAGAGGTCCTTGGCAATACACCGTCAGCCCCCTCCCAACCTGGTAAGGACTCCCCGGGCATGATCCCTGGCAGCGCCAGCCTGGCATCTGGGCAGGTTGCCTGGGTGACAATGCCAAGGCGTGTGACTGGAAGTGTCAAGGTGCCCAGGTGCCAGAGGGAGTGCCAAGGTGCTACGCTGCCCAGTCCTGACCACCCGGGGGTCTCTATTGGCTTGGGAGATTCCCCTCCCCTTTGCAGGTAGCATTATGACTGTTCCATGTTTGTGGAACCGGTGCCCTGGCGTGGTCTCCCAGGTACAACTGTTAGGTCAAGGGCGCTGGGAGAATCCCACGAAAGTGTATTTAAATGTGTCTAATAGATCTGATAAATATGCTGACCTGGTTCACGTCCAGTGAGGGCAAGACCCAGATTACGATGTCTCGAATTACTTAAACTGAAACTTAAAGATCGCGATCTTCTTCCGGCCTTGTTACATTTGCGCTCAAGCGTAATGACGCTGGTGAAAAGTGGGAGAGGCCAAAAATGGGAACTGCGCCAGGCACCAAACAGTTTGCGATACAACCGGCCTGCTCCACTAGGCAAAATCGGAATCTCGCCGTAGCGTGGCGAGAAACCAATTATCACCACTTAAGCCCTATTTCCATACAATTAACAAGAGCCACTCGTCATGCAACAACCTCCTGTCATTCAGCGGCCTCCCCAGCAACTGGCCACGCTGGCGCCGATTAGTACTCCTTTTGAAAAACGTGAACCAGGTGGAAGGGCTTTCGTGGGGAGCCAAGGAAGGAGTAGCCATCTTTGCTCACAGGCAAAGAGACCGGAGTCACTGGACATGCCAATTCAGTGCTTGGCTGGGGATGGAGGACCCTCTGCAGGGGTGGGCCACCATGGGGGGGGGGGGGGCAACCACTAGCAGTACTACCATGCCAAACCTTGGATCTCAACCCCATTCCGGGGGCAACCCCGTCCCTACCCGTCTGTCACACCGATTATCCATAATCCCCACTGACTGCTGAGGCCTCTGGCTACGCGGCTGAAGGCAATTGCTAATCGGGAATTGGTAATCATGGTTAAGTGAACACTTTGACACTTGCCAAGTGGGTTTCCGTGGGTGGGTGGGCCATGTAGCATGTGGGAGTCATTGCCTAGCATTCCAATCAAACCTTCATGCCTGGACACTGTGTGGGAGTCAACACCACACACGCTGCAGCCAAGATCCAAACACCCAGGGGATGGGACACAACTCCTGGGATACGACCACAGCCGGAGGGTGGGTGCCATGGGAAAGGACCTTGCCAGGAGAGATAGGCAAAGGGTCCGGGGTCAGCCTGCATTGTGTTGAAAGTGACGGAGGCATCATAATGTTTGTGCAAAAAGCTGTTTAATGTGCTGTACGATATCCCATTCCCGATAGTGCCGCTCCCCAACCCCCCGGCCCTCAACACCACCCCCTACCTAACCCCTCCTGTCATAATATACACCAGTATATCATGGTGCAGATACACACACACTGATGGACACACAGCAAGACCAATCAACACACACAACACCGCAGCCAATCACCAGTTAGAGCACACTCACTATAAAGACAGAGGGCATCAGAGTTCCCGCTCATTCGGGATGCAGCCTCTCAGAAGGACAGAGCTTACAGCTTACAGCACAGATCTTCACCATGTGCTGAGTGCATAGACTGGTTCGGACAGGCACAGGTCTTTAGTTTAATCTAACATCGTGTTAACCCACAGTGAAAGTATGTTCAACAGTTTCTAACTTAATAAAATAGTGTTGCACTATTTTAAGTGTTGGTGGCCTGTATGTATTCCACGGATCCAGAGCACCCAACACATCACTTCCCCCCTACCCTCAGTGTCCTCAGTGATGCTTAACGTGCCTGGTCCTCCTAGCTCTACCACTACGTCTTGGTGTTTCCCCAAAGGTGGAAATTCCTCTGAGGTGGAGGCAGCCAGCTGCTTACCTCATCCCATGGCCATCGATGCCCCTGGCGGACGTCCTCTGCGGGCTCTGGGGCCGAAGGGCCCCAGCTCACTTGACGATGACACGTGCATAGCCGTGTCACCCTGTCCCGTGTTCTGACCCCGAGACGCGGCCTCATCAGGGAGGTGGAACCCGGGAGTGCTGGTGGCCACTGGCGCTGCCCCGTGGGATGGGCCAGGGTTGGCACTTAGCACCCCCACCTCCCGGTCAGTGCCCATAGGACCCTGCGGTTCACATTGTGACGGAAGAGCGATGCCTTGGACACCTTCACTCATGGTGCCAACGTCTTGCACCAGGCTCTCCACTGCTGCCACCACCTCATCCCAGGCAGCACTGGCTGCCTTGTGACTCACACTCCGGGACCCGCGGGAAACTGGCCATCCCACCTGGTAAACACCGTGTCCAGGAGACTCCCCAGGTCAGCATCCCCGAATCTTGGGGCCGGTCTCCTCGGCGTCATTGTTACGAGCTGGTCGGGGTTGGCTGAGGAAATGCAGCTTAAGTGCTGCTGGACATTGTTGGTGAAGGGCTGGCGAGCGAGGTCCTGGCAAATCAGCTGACGAGCCAGCATTTAAGGCGGGAAGCCCGTGAGACCTCGATAAGTGGACCAATTAACGTTGAATAGCGTTGCCGGCTTCACTGGGTCGAGTGCCGGGGAACTCACGGCAATTCCCGTTCGCTACAGCACTTTGAAATTTTTCCGGAAGATTGCGCCCAAAAGCTTCTTTACCTTACAAGGCCCCAGTTGCTAAGCAACTCCCACATACCTCTACTGATCTATTTATTCTTCTGACTGAAGTCTTCTCTAAGCGCAATAGAAATACAGGTGGAACGTAACCAACCCCTACACATTCAATCCTCTTTGTCCAGCATGAATCTAACGATAGGTTTTACTCTTCCAGGCACATATTAAATTAAATATTAAATTAAACCAACATAAGCTATACCTTACTTTTAATGTTTACCAAATCTAATTCCCTTAAAACTACTTTTGTTTTCCGAACAGAATCAATTTTCACAGAGGCATCACGAATACAATTGAAAAACAGTCGCAAAAAATCCCAGTGAGCTTTAAATTTCCTTTTCAAATACTGTTAATTATAAAACAGAATTCTATATAAATGTGGAAAGCTCAATCCATCATTAGAAAAATTGATTTACAGCAGTTACTGAAATCAACAGCTGAGGGAGCGTATTGAAATAATATAAATGCTCAAGCACCCTGGATTAATGATTGTTTTGGCTGATATTGTTTATGTCTTTAATGCTGTTTCGAGCAGCTCTTCCAAGACAGCTTATTCATTGACATCATAAGCAGTAACCAGCTAGAAGCAGAATTATTTTTTCGAAAAGAAATGTGCAGGCAGTAAAGAAGTCTCAATTCTGACGATCTCATTTCCAATTTGATGTATTTTTAAAATTTGAATTCCGTATACGGGAAAAGCTTGAAGAACCTCAAGTTAAACTCAGATTTGTTCCTGCTATGCGCTCAAACTGAACCCATAGCATGAGTCATTCTGATTTGGGGCGCCAACCTAAAATGGACGGTATTGGCTCATCCTCCTGTTAGACACCTTCATTAACATATCCATTATCTTCAATACATAAATATTCCGTTCCTGATATCGCCCGTTTTAACATAGATTAACATAGAATTTACAGTGCAGAAGGAGGCCATTCGACCCATCGAGACTGCACCGGCTCTTGGAAAGAGCACCCTACCCAAGGTCCTCCACCCGATCCCCATAACCCAGTAGCCCCACCCAACACTAAGGGCAATTCTGAACACTAAGGGCAATTTATCATGGCCAATCCACCTAACCTGCACAACTTTGGACTGTGGGAGGAAACCGGAGCACCCGGAGGAAACCCAGGCACACACAGGGAGGATGTGCAGACTCCGCACAGACAGTGACCCAAGCCGGAATCGAACCTGGGACCCTGGAGCTGTGAAGCAATTGTGCTATCCACTATGCTACCATGCTGCCGTTTTACATTAACAACCAGAGTTAAAATGACCCCCAACCCTCAACAAAATAATTGCAGCCAATTTTAATATTGAATGCTTGCAAATTGGCATACAGGATTTGTTCCATTGTCTGTTACTCTGCACTTCACTGCTAAGGCCTCCTCAAACACTCCTCAAATATATCTTTCTTCCAAAAAGACATAGGAGCAGAAGTAAGCCATTCGTCCCATCGTGTCTGCTCTGCCATTCAATGAGATCATGACTGATCTGATGTGATAATCCTCAACTCCACTTTCCTGCCTTATTCCCACAACCCTTGATTCTCTTACTGCTTAAAAAGCAGTCTATCACAGTTTGAACTTACTTAACGACCCAGCCTCTACAGCCCTTGGCGGTAAAGAAATCCACAGACTCACTTCCCTACCTAATAGATGCTAGGCCACTGGTCCTAACAACAAGCTTTTCATTGGCTGAAGATTCCCTGGATGATTCTGTACAGGAAATGCATATGCCTAATGGCATGAGTTCCACTCGAACATCTTGACCTAAGCACATCATTTCTACCCAAAGACACCATAATGATGTGGAAGTATTGCCATATGGTTTACTATAACAACTTGCATTTATTCTCCAGGAATCCCTACAGTCCATCAGAGAACTCGATTACAGCACTGTAGCATTGGAGGAAGACTGGCCATGCCTCTTTTCTGGCACTAGCTGTCATAAGGTAAATTTAAATGACTAGCGTGGATGTAAATGAATGGGTAAATAGATGAATGTTGGTGAATGAATGAATGGACGAATAATTGAATGATAGGATAGTAGGGGTGGGTAGGTGATCATAGAATCATAGAATTTACAGTGCAGAAGAAGGCCATTCGGCCCATCGAGTCTGCACCGGCCCTTTCAAAGAGCACCCTATTGAAGCCAACGTATCTACCCTATCCCTGTAACCCCCACTTAACATGTTTTGGACACTAAGGGCAATTTAGCATGGCCAATCCACCTAACCCCACATCTTTGGACTGTGGGAGGAAACCGGAGCACCCGGAGCAAACCCACGCACACACGGGGAGGATGTGCAGACTCAGCACAGGCAGTAACCCAGCCGGGAATCGAACCTCAGACCCAGGAGCTGTGAAACAACTGTGCTAACCACTGTGCTACCATGCTGATGAGGTAAGTAGGTAGGGTGGGTGAGGTAAGTGGGTAGGGTGGCAGGTGGGTGAGATGGTAGTGTTATAACTGGGTTAGTACGCGGTTGATTCCAGCTCCAAAGATACTGGAATCCCAACACAAGTGAATTAAACAATAATTCATATAATGTTTCTGAGATCTTCGGCCCTTGACTTCTTCAATGACCTACAGGCACCAGATTTGTAAGTGAAACACAACAACTGTTTATTTATAACAAAAATAGAGGTAAGACATGCAATACTTATAATAGAATAATGGCCAGCTAATCTACTACTCCCTCCTTTTACCGTTCCCACCCTCTACTCAAATGCACACAAGACAGACACACACACAGGTAGGGTAAAACTAATAGGAATTAAATATGAAATGGAAGATGAGTGTCCTTGCTTCGGAGGTTGACGTCGTTGCAACGCAGGCTGTCCTTCCAAGATGTGGAGTGATTGAAACCAGCAGTTGTACTGCTAATGAGTGTCTTCCAGCAGTAACATTCAGTTAGCACGCCCATGTTATAGGATTCCCTCTGGGGAGTCACTTTATCTTTTATTAACCTTGGCCTTCACTCCAAAAGAACAGTCTCAGGCTTGTGTAGTTCCTATTTGTGTCCAACTCCACCAGAATGTCTCAGCTTTTCTGAGATAGGCCCAGTTCCCCACATGAGATTTCAAAAATATTTTAAACAACTGACTGCTTGCAGCTGGCGCTGGAATGGATTTTCTTTGCAGCTCAAACTGGCCGTGCAGAGACAAAGGTCTTTACTCTGGACCTTCAGAAAGAATCCTTCAGGTGGGAGAGGGAAATCAGAACTGTGACCCTCCAGCTTTTGTTCAAAACAAGACTAAAAGCAAAACACAGCACCACAGAGGAAGGAAAATTCCAGAATGGTCAACACCAATCCACATAGATTATTAGCTCGGTCCTAGCAATCTGAAGCAGTTTATTGGTCACCAGCCAAGTCCATCAAGATGAGTCATCAAGATGAAGTAAGAATAAACAGCACATCCTGCTGGTGGTTCATTAAAAAAAAAAATTAAAGATGAAGTCCACCTTAAAGGCCTAGGTCCCATTAATTGTCCAGGTACAAATATTGAATTAACAGTATAATAGCAATTAAAAGAAAAAAAAAACAAGGGACAGACAGGGATTTACATGAGGATCCTTACAGTTGGTGAATGAGGTGATAGGTGGGTAGGGTGGCAGATGGATAGACTGGCAGGTAGATAGGGTGTTAGATGGGTACAGGGCAAGAGGATAGGGTGGTCAGTGGATAAGGTGGCAGGCAGGTTGTGTGGCAGGCGGGTGAGGTGGGTAGGTTGATCAGAGTATAGCCAATTCAGGTTGAGAAAAGCCATCAGGTCAGGTGCTAGTTAGGTCAAGTTTAGGTGGCTGTAATTGGGATTAGCCAGGTCTGGTCAGGAGTAGTCCAGGGGAGGGGAGTAGTCAGGTGTGGTTTGGGGGTAGTCGGGTTGGGGGGGGATATTCAGGCTGGGTTGGGAGGGGTAGTCGGGTGGTCAGGAGTCAGCATAGTTTGTATGGTCGGGGGCTGGGGGAGGGGGGTATGGTAGGATGAGACAATTGGATCAGGAGTGTTGGTCAGGGGCTTGGAGTGCTAGTTAGGAGGTCAGGCGGTAGTGGGGTCGGGTCAAGACGGGTAGTCAGGGAATTAGAAGGTTAGTTGGGATAGTCAAGATGGTTGGGGGAGGGTAGTTTGGGGATCTGTCAGGGGTAGTCAAGGGTCAGTGAAAGAGATTAGAGGGCCCATTCTGTAGTTACCCAGAAGTTAGACTGGGAATTTCTGTCTAACATCTCCTCGGTAACTATTCAGGTAAGTACTTTGGAACTGTCCAAAATCTCCACTACATCTCCGAGTCAAAGATTTTCACAGTGGGACATGGGAGCAGGGGAATTGCATGTTGGAATTTCAAATGTCCCAATCAGTTCCCACAGAGAGCAGTGCATTGGGACTTCCTTGGGGTCCTAAAACGGATCTCGGGTTTTATGTCCAATCTCCGCCAATCTGGAGACCAGAAGACCTGGGCCATTAAGACAGACCAAAAGCTTGGTCAAATAGCTAGATCCTAAGAAGCATCTTAAAGGAGCAGAGAAATAATTGGGATGACTGAGTTTTTGGAAGGAAATTCCAGCTCTTAAGTCCTAGGCAGCTGAAGGACACCAACCAATGGTGGGTGAATAAAATCAGGGAGGAAAAAGAGGCGAGAATTGGAGGAACACAGGGTTTTTGGATAATTTCAAGGAAGATCATAGGAACAGGATTAGGGCATTCACTTCCTCAAACCTGTTCCATCATATCATTAGATCATGTTTGATCTAAATCTTAACTCTATTGACCCATAACTGATCAATACTCTGCCCAACAAGAATCTAGCATTTGCAGTTTTGAAATTGTCAAGTTACCTAGCCTCAACAGCTTATCTGAGGAGAGAGTTCTACTTCAAGTAAACTTTGCATAAAGAAATGGGGCGAAATTCTCCGTTATCGGAGGAAAGTCCGCCGATCGGCGCAAAAAACGGCGCAAATCCGACTTGCGTCACGTCGGAAAAATGGGTCGATAGTCTCCGGCCCGAAATGGGCTAGCAGCGACGTAATGGGATCCGCGCTTGTGCAGTGGTTCACGCCGTGCAGCGTCATACGCGCAGCACGGCGTGACGGCTCATAAGGCCGCGCTGCTCCCCCCCCACCCGACCGGAACACACGACCGCAACACCCGACTGGATGGCTGGCCGCCGCTCAGCCCCGAGGTTCGAGTCACGCGATGTAGAGGCGCTCCTGGACGCGGTGGAGCAGAGGAGGGACGCCTTGTATCCCGGGCACGGCCGCAGAGTTGCCCCACGCCACAGCCGGCGTCTGTGGAGGGAAGTGGCAGAGGCCGTCACCGCTGTGGCCCGAACACCACGGACAGGCACCCAGTGCCACAAGAAGGTGAACGACCTCGTCAGAGCAGGCAGGGTGAGCCTCCCCCATATCCCCACCTCCCCCATATCCCCCCTCCCCCATATCCCCCCTCCCCCATATCCCCCATATCCCCCCTCCCCCATATCCCCCCTCCCCATATCACCCCCTCCCCCATATCCCCCTTCCCCCATATCCCCCCTCCCCCATATCCCCCCCCCATATCCCCAATTGAATCCAGCCCTAACCTTAACCTCTGCAATGCACGCGCAACCGATGGCATGCATTCATATACCTGCCTAACAGTGTTGCCTTTTACCCCTGCCACCACCCCCCCCCCACAGGAGAAGCGCGCACACAACAATAGGGAGCATGTGAGGACTGTAGGAGGCCCCGCTGATGAGAGGCCACTGACCGAACACGAGGAAAGGGCCCTGGAACTGGCTGGCGGACCTGAGGACCGGGAGGTTGCTGATGCAGAGGTCGGGGGCATAGTAGCAAGTGAGCCACCGACAGCCCGTCCCCATATCCCCCCTCCACTATATCCCCCTCCCCCGTATCACCTGATCACTGCCTGATGTCTAACCATGCATGCTTCATTGTGTATCGCAGGACCAAACGTCCAGGCACCCATCCCCGCAGATGCAGACCGCCCGCAGGATGCCCCTCGGAGACCACGGGAGACGGAGAGACCCGCACCCTCCAGCATGCGATGCCCGCAGCATGCCCCTCGGAGACCACGGGAGACGGAGAGACCCGCACCCTCCAGCATGCGACGCCCGCAGGATGCCCCTCGGAGACCACGGGAGACGGAGAGACCCGCACCCTCCAGCATGCGACACCCGCAGGATGCCCCTCGCACACCACGGGAGACGGAGAGACCTGGAGCAACAGGGAGACGACACCCCCGTCACGTGCGGGAGCGACCACCCAGCGACGAGGGGGGCAGCCACAGGCCCCCGTCACATCCGAGCCAGGACACCACTACCCAGGACACCACTACCCAGGACACCACTACCCAGGACACCACTACCCAGGACACCACTACCCGGGACACCACTACCCGGGACAGCAGTACCCGGGACAGCACTACCCGGGACACCACTACCCGGGACAGCAGTACCCGGGACAGCACTACCCAGGAAGACGAAATACCGGACAGTGACTCAGAGTGGATGGGTGGAGACGAACCCCCACCCCAAAGTGCCATGGACTCAGAGTGGGACGAAGAGCACGACACAACGCCACTGCTGTCACCAACACCCTCCACCATCGCAGAAACACTCACCTCGGTTGGGCACTTTAGTGATGAGGTGTCTGGTACACTCACTGGTGTGCACAACACAGCCGTCCCGGTACAGCAGGTGGAGGTAGGAGCAGCAGAGGGGCCGGGCGGTCGGAGGGCAGCCCAGCCCAAGCGAACATCTGCCGCCCAGATGGATCCCGGGTTCCTGGAGTTACCACACCCACACATAGATCCGATGCAACCACCGACCCGGAGACAAGCGAAGAGGGTGACGGGCGGCTTGCGGTCGCAGGTGGAGGAGTCCACCCGCGTCCAGGAGCTGGGAGTGGTGCCGGTCATGCGTGCCACCCAGGCCGACACCGCACGGGTGGCGTCCGCGGTGGAGGCAATGGGTGCGACGGTGTCAGACATGGGGAACGGTTTGCGGGGCCTGGGGCTTTCCGTGCAGGCGGCGTCTGTGGCCCAGGAAATGGCTGCCCTCTCACAGGAGGCCATGAGCCAGTGCCAGCACCAGATGGCAGAGGCGCTCAACGCCATAGCCCAGTCTCAGCAGGCCATGGCCCAGTCTCTGCAGGCCATGGCCCAGTCTCTGCAGGCCATCGCTGAGGGCATCGGCGCCAGTGGCCATGTGCGAGCCGGCGTCGCACTGTCACAGACAGGGTTTGCCAACCCCCTGGGCTCCATGGCTGCAAACCTGCAGACCCCTGTCGATACCAGCACGGGCCTCCAGGACTGGCAGCGCCAGATGTCTGGGGGGCGTCGGTTGGCCAGTCCGTTCGCATCCCCCACCCATGTAGAGGCCTGGGGGCCATCGGGCACCCCAAGGGAGGAGGAGGTGGTGTGGTCCGTCCCGGCTCCCTCTGTAGGGGAGGTCCCGGTACACCGCGACACCTCGGTGGTGTGGTCCGTCCCGGCTCCCTCTGTAGGGGAGGTCCCGGTACACCGCGACACCTCGGACTCCCCCCCTTCCGTCCCAGGTGCATCGGGTGGGCAATGGGCAGGACAGGCTGGCAGCTCGCCATCCCAGTCGCCCGGGCCGCAGCCTGGCCCATCTAGGCCAGGACGCCCCAGGAAACGGCCGCCAAAGGGATCCAGTGTCAGAGGGCAGGAATCACAGGTGTCCACCTCCAGTTCTGCTGTACCGTCTGGGGAACCACGTAGACGTAGTCAAAGGGCCCGTAAGGCCAAACAATTAGACACTGAGTAAGCTGGCACAGTTGCAGGGCAAAGATGAGTTTTAGGGGCTAGGGCACGTGCATGAACTCCTTTGGTTATTAAAGTCAATGTTACACCTACAGAAGCTGCCTTTGTGCTCTGTCCAAAGTATGCGGGGGTGTCATGTACGTTGAGCGCAAGTGTGTGTGTGAGGGGTGGTCTTATCTCAGCCCCAGGTGAGTCTGCCCCCTTACCCCTGGGCCGCCATCAACATCCCCCGGGCAGAGGGCGGGACCGTGCGCTGCAGTGTCACAGCCGCATGCAGGGATGGTCCGGGTGGATGGTGGTACTGTGGCCATGGGTCAGACATAGTCCAACGATGTAGAGCCAGGAGCTCACCGCAGGGCGGGTTGTCATCATCCTCCATGGCCTGCGATAGACACGCGTCCACCCGCAACTGTGTGAGCCCGGCCCGTTGTGCCGCAGGTGGATCGGCAATGGGGGGGGGTGGTGTGCATGCGGGTGGGGTTAGGGAGGGGGATGAGGGTGCTGGGTGGGTGGATGGGTGGGGGGTGTGGGTGGTCGGCTGTTGCCATGGTGTGCGGTCTGTGGCCATACTACCCGATTCCCACGCCCATCTAGTCAGTGAAGCGGGCGTCTATTAGTCTGTCCCGTGCCCGCTGGGCCAGCCGGTAACGGTGGACAGCCACCCGCCTGTGTCTACCCCGTCTGCCCTGACCATTACCCCCATCCCCCTCATCTGGGAGGACTGCGCCTCTTCCTGCTGCTCCTCCACTCCGCCCTCCTCTGCCTGCGGCACATTGCCCCTCTGCTGGGCTATGTTGTGCAGGACGCAGCACACCACAATGATGCGGCCGACCCTATCTGACCGATACTGGAGGGCGCCCCCAGAGAGGTCCAGGCACCTGAAACGCATCTTCAGCACGCCGAAGCACCTCTCTATCACTCCCCTTGTCGCTACATGGGCAACATTGTAGCGGTTCTCCGCCTCATTGCGTGGCCTCCGTATAAGCGTCATCAGCCACGATCGCAATGGGTAGCCCCTGTCGCCCAGCAACCAGCCCCTCAGCCGGGGATGGCGTCCCTCGTACATGCCGGGGATGGATGACCGTGACAACATGAATGAGTCGTGTACACTGCCTGGGTGACGGGCGCAGACGTGCAGGATCATCATGCGGTGGTCGCAGACCACCTGTACGTTCATTGAATAGGTCCCCTTCCTATTAGTGAACACGGCCCTGTTATCTGCAGGTGGCCGCACAGCGACGTGCATCCCATCGATCGCGCCCTGGACCATGGGGAACCCGGCCACGGCAGAGAAGCCCACGGCCCGGGCATCTTGGCTGGCCTGGTCCACGGGGAAGCGGATGTAGCGGTGCGCCATGGCATATAGGGCATTTGTCACTGGCCGGATGCACCGGTGCACCGATGTCTGCGATATGCCGGACAGGTCCCCACTCGGTGCCCGGAATGACCCCGTTGCATAAAAGTTCAGGGCCACCGTAACCTTGACGGACACGGGGAGAGGGTGTCCCCCGCCAGTGCCACGCGGTGACAGGTGTGCCAGCAGGTGGCAGATGTGTGCCACGGTTTCCCGGCTCATCCGGAGTCTCCTCCTGCATTCCCGGTCCGTGAGGTCCTGGTATGACTGCCGGGGCCGGTACACACGGGGCGCCCTCGGGTGCCTCCGTTGCCGTGGGGCCGCGACGTCCTCCTCCCCCTCCTCGTCCTGTCGGTCAGGTGTCCCTCCAGCCTGGGCGGCTGCCGCCTGCCCCTCTGCGGCAGCATGCGCCGCCTCTCTGGCACGCTCCTCCTCCTCCTCCTCCTCCTCATCCAGGGCAACATAGACATGAGCGGCTGCCGCCACGGCGGCCAACATCGCTGGATGATCTGAAAACATGACGGCTTGGTGGGGGGAGGGGAACGACGACATGTCATCATTGCCCATATCCCCTCCTCCCCCCAGCCAGGTGGCATGGACCGCATGGGTCCAACTGTTGGAGGCTGGCACCTGGCCAGGTGGACCAACTCACTTGCCCTCCCGTCCCCCTCCCCAGCAGGGACCCCCCCCCCAACCTCCACCCCGGCACGGACCCCCCCCCCCCCCAACCTCCACCCCGGCACTGACCCCCCCAACCTCCACCCCGGCACGGACCCCCCCATCCCCCTCCCCGGCACGGACCCCCCCCCAATCTCACCCTGGCATGGACCCCCCCCAACCTCCACCCCGGCACGGACCCCCCCAACCTCCACCCCGGCACGGACCCCCCCCCCCAACCTCCACCCCGGCACGGTCCCCCCCATCCCCCTCCCCGGCACGGACCCCCCCCCAACCTTCACCCCGGCACGGACCCCCCCATCCCCCTCCCCGGCACGGACCCCCCCCCACCTCCACCCCGGCACGGACCCCCCATCCCCCTCCCCAGCAGGGACCCCCCCCATCCCCCTCCCCAGCAGGGACCCCCCCCATCCCCCTCCCCAGCACGGACCCCCCCAACCTCCACCCCGGCACGGACCCCCCCATCCCCCTCCCCGGCACGGACCCCCCCCCCAACCTCCACCCCGGCACGGACCCCCTCCCGGCACTCCCCCGGAGCCCAGCCTATTCTAACCACCCCCCCACCCCCCCCGCCGCACACACACACACACAACCCGAGACACACCTCTCCTCACGCACTCAGACTGCGGCCACGCCATCGCCTGCCCAGAGCCAACCCCCCAGGCCGTCACTCACCTCCACGCTGGTCGGCGTGACCCTGGAGCACAGGGTCACGCCGATGAAAAGGAGGTTTAATTTACGTCAACGTGAACGGTCATCATGTCGACGGGACTTCGGCCCATCCGGAAGGGAGAATATCGGCAGGCCGAAAATCGGCTGCCTTGCGCAGACCCGTGACATTCTCCGCGGCAGCGGCGACATTAACGCCCCGCCGACTTTTCTCCCTTCGGAGACTTCGGCAACCGGCGGGGGCGGGATTCACGGCGGCCGACGGCCATTCTCCGACCCTCTGGGGGGTCGGAGAATGACGCCCATGCTCTCTGACATCTCCTCTGAATGGTCTGAATCTAACTTTTAAAGTTTTGTCTCCCTTCTCTATACTCAGTCAAAAGAGGAAATAATTTATCCCTATCAATCCTATTCTTTAATCATCTGATCATCATTCGGTCACCCCTTCATTTTCTATACTCAAGAGAATACAAGTCTGAGCCCGGATTCTCCCCTTCCTGGCGGGGCGGGGGGTCCCGGCGGGATGGAGTGGCGGGAACCACTCCGGCGTCTGGTCGCCCCAAAGGTGCCGATTTCTCTGCACCTTTAGGGGCCAAGCCCTCACCGTGAGGGGCTAGGCCCGCGCCGGAGTGGTTTCCGCTCCACCGGCTGGCGTGGAAGGCGTTTGGTGCCACACCAGCCGGGGCCGAAAGGACTTCGCCGGCCGGCGGAAGTCCGCGCATGTGCGTCAGCGGCTGCTGACGTCATCCCCGCGCATGTGCAGGGGGGGGTCTCTTCCACGTTGGCCATGGTGAAGACTATGGCCGAGGCGGAGGGAAAAGTGTGCCCCCATGGCACAGGCCTGCCCGCGAATTGGTGGACCACGACTGCGGGCCAGGCCACCGTGGGGGCACCCCCCGGGGCCTGATCGCCCCGCGCCCCCCCCCCCAGGACCCAGGTGCCCCGCCCGCGCCGGCAGTCCCGCCGGTAAGGTCGGTCGTTTGATTCACGCCGGCGGGACTGGCATGACAGCAGCGGGACTTCGGCCCATTGCGGGCCGGAGAACCGCCGGGGAGGGCCCGCCAACCGGCGCAGCGCGATTCCCGCCCCCGCCGAATGTCCGGAGCCGGTGAATTCGGCGGCCAGCGGGGGCGGGATTCATGCCAGCCCCCGGCGATTCTCCGACCCGGAGAATCCCGCCCCTGATCTATGCAATTTGTCCTCATAATTTAAGCTCAAGACTTCAAAATCTATTTAAAATTGCTGTTTTATAAAAGTGACAAATAAAACAAGAGGATAATTCATGAAAAATTGTGAGATCAGCATATGTTTGAAATCATGCCTTATGCTGTATGATTTATGACATTTTATTTCCACATCACACAGATTATGATGTACCAGTCCCTTTTTATCCCAATACTGAATTATCGGATCATTTGCAGCAGCGTCCTCTCAGTGCTACCGAAGACTGCAGTTCAGAATGTTGAGGTCATTTTCTATCAGCAAGCATTGCAAAGTGTTTCTGTATGCAACATTGCTGGCAATGTCAACTGCTTTGATCAAAATGCTATCTAATCAACTTCAAAAGATTGTGCAGGTGCTCATTAACTAAGAGTTCAAACTCGAGATGGAGTGATGTTCTCTCAGGCTAGGTGGGCGAGAGGTCAAATGCTAACCTGTTTCTTTGTCTCTATCTGCCATCAGTTAATTTTTTTTCTGGTCTCCCAGACACTGGTGATCAAAGAGAAGGCATCTCTTATCTCAGCTAACACAAGTAGCAGATGACGGCTTGACAACTCTCAGAATGTATTTCTATAGAACGCTCTGCTTTACTTATAGATAGAACATTCTTGATTGAAGATATACGAGTCCGCTTAAAACATGCATTTTTACACAAAAAATTTCATGGTTACATTTGTGGTAAAAATAATTTTTAACGAATGTTTATATAGTTTTGAAATAGAAATGATAAACATGAGGTAACTGGTGATCTATCCTGCAATTGCAGCTATTGCCATTGAAATGAATGATGAAAACTGAAGAGAGTTGGCTTTTTCAATTGCCAAAATTTTAAAGTGTTATTTATGATAATAAGCAAAAATATGTTTAACCCATAGATCTAATTTCGACCACTCAAATGAAAAAACAAACAAAGTTGACTTCAATGTCAACTTGGGGGAAAAGAATACTATGGGCTACATTGGATGGCGTGGTGATGGCACCAGTTCTTCCATCATTGGGTTTTCTCCCTTTGCTTACTGTGGGTGGCATGTTTAACACTGCTGCCTCACAGCTCCATGGACCCGGATTCAATACCGACCCCGAGTGACTGTGGAGTTTACACATTCTCCCTGTATCTGCATGGGTTTCCTCCGGGTGCTCCGGTTTCCACCCACAGTCCGAAGATGTGCAGGTTAGGTGAATTGGCCATGATAAATTGCCCCTTGTGTGTCTGAAGGTTAGGTGGGGTTCCAGAGATGGGGCGGGGGAGTGGGACTGGATACGGTGCTCTTTCAGTGGGTCGGTGCAGACTTGATGAGCCGAATGGCCTCCTTCTGCACTGTAGGTTTTCTATGAGGGTCCCAGCCCAAAACAATCTCCTCAGCTGGCAATGAATTGTCAATCATTCAAACATCCCATTGGGACACTGGAAATACAAAAAGAAAAACTTTGTCCTGGTGCAGTGTGGGGTGGGGTGGCATGTGGCGGGGTGGGGGGTGGAGTAACGGTGGTTTAAGACAATGGCTTGGGTAAATTAGAGGGAGATCTATTCTGCAATTGACTATGCTTAACTTTCAGACTGACCATTGCACCTGGAACAGAAAACATTCCTCACTCCACAACACAAAGATGAAATATACCTACATCTGAAAAATTAAGCTTCATTAAGGGCAGCACGGTAGCCTTGTGAATAGCACAATTGCTTCACAGCTCCAGGGTCCCAGGTTCGATTCCGGCTTGGGTCACTGTCTGTGCGGAGTCTGCATGTCCTCCCCGTGTGTGCGTGGGTTTCCTCCGGGTGCTCCGGTTTCCTCCCACAGTCCAAAGATGTGCAGGTTAGGTGGATTGGCCATGATAAATTGCCCTTAGTGTCCAAAATTGCCCTTAGTGTTGGGTGGGGTTACTGGGTTATGGGGATAGGGTGGCGGTGTTGACCTTGGGTAGGGTGCTCTTTCCAAGAGCCGGTGCAGACTCGATGGGCCAAATGGCCTCCTTCTGCACTGTAAATTCTATGATAATCTATGATTGTTCTATAAAACATGAAAACTATTTCTAAAGTTCTGTTATATCTACTCGAATTCAATTAATCAAAGAGTATGTTAACATCAGTAGGGAAAATAATCCATCAAATAGTGTTAAGACCACTTGAGGAGGGGTAAAAATGAATTCCCCTAATTCACCACTCCAGGTCTGACTGTAACAGGGTTTAGTTGTGAATTTGGTGAGGATGTATGTTATAACCTGCCTGCTTACCATTGTCTGGGGACTAATGACAGTCCCACAATCCTGTGGGAGTATGAGCTTCCCCAATGAGGGGGGCGTAGAAATCATTAGCAGACTCCCTGTATAAATAAAGCTGGTCAGTTTGGAACCAGCAGGAAGGAGTAAGCAACAAGTGAGGTTGCTGCTGTTGTGTGTATATATGTTATTGTAAATAAATGTTATTTCTTTGTATCCTTGAAACTCGTGCTGGATTCCTCGTGGCCCTCACAAAAATGTACTTTGCCAGTGTAGCGCAACAATTACTCACTCAAGTCAAGAAGAGATTAAATCAATCGAGGCTTTATTAAGACTTGTTCCCCAGCAGCTCAGTTACAGAATGCGGCTGCTGGGAGAACTCGAGCTCTTGTACTCCGCCTTCAGGGCGGAGCCAGCAGGCGACAGATCCAACCAGGACCCGGGACCTGTCAGCACATGACAGCGGCCACAGTCATTAAAGCCCTTGGCACCATCTTTACACTGTTCGGTTTCCCGCGTACATCATAGCGACAGGGGGTCCTCCTTCATGAGTGACGAGCTGCGTCAGTTCCTGCTCAGCAAGGGCATTGCCTCGAGCAGGACGACCAGCTACAACCCCCGGGGGAACGGTCAGGTAGAGAGGGAGAACGGTATGGCCTGGAAGACCTTTCTACTGGCCCTATGGTCCAGAAATCTCCCAGTTTCCCGGTGGCAGGAAGTCCTCCCGGATGCCCTCCACTCCATCCGGTCGCTGCTGTGTACCACCACTAACCAAACGCCTCACGAGCGCCTCCTTGTCTTCCCTAGGAAGTCCTCCTCCGGAAAGTTGCTGCCGACCTGGCTGGCAGCCCCAGGACCCATCTTGCTCCGAAAACATGTGCGGGCGCACAAATCGGACCCGTTGGTCGAGAGGGTTCACCTTCTGCCCGCAAAAATAGCAGCGGGGCCCACCAGGATGGTTTGGTGCTCTAGCCGCGCAGGCCTGCGGGGGGGGGGGGGTGGGGGGTGCCGGGGAGTCGGTCGCAACGGGGGTCCACAGAGCCCAAGGGGCTGCCGCGCGGTCGGGGCCGTAGGCGTGGGCATTTTGTGAGGCCATGTCGAGGGAGGGTGCAAGGGCCCGTGCCTCTGTGAGTCCTAATGAGTCTCTTTCTAACAGTCTTTGGCAAATTTGAGAAGCAGTCATACCTGCCACAAAAGCATCCCTGATTAGGAGCTCCGTGTGCTCGTTTGCGCTCACCGATGGTGAGTTGCAGTTCCTTCCCAAAATCAAGAGTGCGCTGTAGAACTCGTCGAGCGATTCTCCGGGGATTTGCCGTCTCGTCGCGTAGACCTGGTTTATGGGCCGAATGTAGACAGCTTTCAGCATGGCGAGCGGCGTAGGGAAATCCTCCGCGTCTTCGATGAGCGTGTAGATCTCCAGGCTCACCCTGGAAGGCAGGACCTGCATTTTCTGATCTTCCGTGGTCCGGCCGGAGGCCGTTCGAAGGTAACCTTCGAAGCATGCTAGCCAGTGTTTAAACACGGCCGCCGAGTTTGCTGCATGGGGGCTGATTCGCAGACACTCCGGGGCGATCCGGAGCTCCATAGTCTTTTAAGCTTGCTTAATAAATTGTAGCTCAACAATTACTCATTCAAGTCGAGAAGAGATGAAATCAATCGAGGCTTTATTAAGCAAGACTTGTTCCCCAGCAGCTCAGTTACAGAATGCGGCTGCTGGGAGAACTCAAGCTCTTATACTCCGCCTTCAGGGCGGAGCCAGCAGGCGGCAGATCCAACCAAGACCCGGGGCCTGTCAGCCAATAGCCTCTCGGCTTCACAGGTACCGTACTACCCCGAATACATACCACCACAGCCAGTACTGTAAGAGTCCTACTATGTACACTTTCATATTATAAAGAATTAATAAGACACGTTTTCTGAGCTTAAAGCCAAGGAACGAGATAAGTTTATTGATCCTACTTCCTGAATTTAAAAAACACAAACTAAATCGTAACCCTCATAGGGGCAGCATGGTAGCACGGTGGTTAGCACTGTGGCTTCATGGCTCCAAGGTCCCAGGTTCCAGATTATCGGCTTGGGTCACTGTCTGTGCGGAGTCCGCACATTCTCCCTGTGTCTGTGTGGGTTTCCTCTGGGCGCTCCGGTTTCCTCCCACAGTCCAAAGACATGCAGGTTTGGTGGATTGGCCATGATAAATTGCCCTTAGGTTAGGTGGGGTTGCTGGGTTATAGGGATAGGGTGGAGGTATGGGCTTAAGTAGGGTGCCCTTTCCAAGAGCCAGTGCAGATTCGATGGGCCAAATGGCCTCCTTCTGCACTTTAAATTCTATGATCTAAATGTCACACACATTCTCTTGGCCCCACACACACACTAGTAGACATGGTAGAATACAAGGATGGTGTGATGATTTTTTTTACAGTTAGTGAAGAAAATAAACAATTACAGAAACATACGGTTAACATGCTTTTTGACCCAGGGCAAATTTCCATGTTTTATCTCCGAAAGATTTTGGTTTTCATTGGATTTCTCTTCTCAGGATGGGAACTCTGTCATATACATGCACATTATTGCTAAGAAAGACAGAGAGAGAGCGTGATGGCTCTTTGCAGCATTTCAGTAGATCCTTCCGATGTCTGCTCCGATGATTTCTCCCTGTCTTGGGAAATCAGTTCTTAAAGTCCTCTGGCTGTATATTCTAGAGGAGGTTGACTACTGTGTCTGCGCAGTCATTATTTTGTACAACAGGTGATGGCACTCTGATGTCTCATTTCAAAAACATCTGACGAGTTTCAGGATAGTGTAAAAGCCAACAGGAGGTTGGGGGGGGTGGGGGGTGGGGGGGTCTTTCACACTCCTTGGTGGGGGGGGGGGGGGGTTGTGTCTGTTCCCTTCATATCACACTTGGGTGGAATGAAAGTCATGTATTATGGCTGATTCGCAGTCCCTCCATTGTCTTAATGGGATTACAGCTCATTAAAATACAGCTCATTAAAAAAGCACTAGAAATTGAACACTTTTCTTGAAAAAAAGCACATTCTCGTAACTATAATTGTGGTGTCCTTTGATTCTTTTATCAGGATGGATATTGTAGTGTTCACAAAGACCACAGAAGCTAAGTTCATTAACAAAGCTAACATTTATTTACACTACTTATTAAAGCTCAACCACTTACTCCTATAATAAACAATAATCTAGTAATCTACACTCTACTAACATTAGTCTCTACACTTTACCTATAACTGTACGCTACCCTCTCTCACTTCTCCTCTGCTCTCCTCTCCAGCTTTCTCCCAGAAGTCTGTGAGTCAGTGCTTTATATAGTTCTGCACCTAGCGCCATCTTGTGGTTAATTATGATATGACATTAACCCTTTGTATTCTGAGCATTTCCATAATGTCACAATAATGTCAACCTATATTGTGCAGGATTCTTACGAACTAAATGACATGAAATTAAGCCAGTTATCATGCAAACCATTATGAAAAGAAATGTTTGAAATATAACTGCCTGAATTGAACAGCTATCTAAAATAAAGCTTCCTTTTTACCCCAAGGATATTTATTCAATTAGAATGAGGTCTTGCAAGAAGAATCAACAACAATCTGCTTCACAATGTAACAGGGTAATATAAAGGGTGGGTAGGAAACCACTTGCTAGTAACAATCAAGATATGTGAAGAGAATCACTTGGTCACAGACAGGCTCTTAAAATGCTCTCCGACTACACAGATCAAATTTAATCAGGCCTCTTTCATTCAGCAGAAGACAGTTTGCAGTATAGTTTGCTTTGTGCAGTAAAATAACGAGTGCTGAACTGTGACAGCTCCCCCAGTAATTTTATTTTTTAATCTGAAGAAATGGAGGAGGTATATTCATTGCAGTGAAAGATTGTTTTCATTTTTCTTTCTGAACCAGCCATGAAAGGGATTTGTTGTTAGACCTGACATTGCTCCCTTTTATTAGATTTTGCTGCCACTGAAACTGCCAGATGTTGCTCAGATCATTCCTTTTGCTGTGATTTCAGTGAATCAAATCACATCATATTTTCAGGTCAGGCTCCTTGGTGACTATCAATGGCCAGAAATGAATTTTCTTTGTTACTTAACTGCCACAGATAGGGCGAATTTATTGTGATCATCAGGCAGTGTGAGAACTTCCATTTTATTTGCTTTGTTTTGAGAGGGGACAGTCTGAGAAAAGCTGATAATACAAGATCAAATGGCGACACTACGTGATACATACAGTGCAGTAAATCCTTCTGTAACTCAGCAATCAAAATAACGGCATAAGTATATATTGCAGCAAACATTTTTTATGCCCTTCAAAAGTAAAAGTTATTTTATACTTTAATTTACTGCCCTTGCTCCATTTTTGCCCAGACATCATTTGGTTGACCTTTGTTGCTCGGTGTCCAAAGGAAACGCCGACAATTCCACTGCAAATACTGATGGAAATTTCCCCCATGACATTCCAAAACAATGCTCGATCTACAACCTCATCTTCGTCTGTATAATTCAACCTTGGCTGTCCATCTTACTGATGGCAATCATAAACATGGTGGTGTGGGAATTGGGAAAAGGTAATAGGAGCTACTCTTTTATAGTTAAAATTGAAATTTCTTCTTGTAATGACATGGAAAGAGTTTTATCCTGTGCTTACTCAATTTTATGCCAGAGCCGTAAAGTTCTTGATGCTAACTTTAACCACTAAAAAGGTTGTTTTTCACCTCTCAACGTTAAATTTAAAGTACATTCTAAGGAAGCTATGGCACTTTACCAATCTTTGGGTTTTGATCATCTTAATACCGTCATAACTAGCAAGGGGCTTACGGAGTGGGAATGATTGTTTTCCCTGTGTTCCTTGAAGAGTACGAGCTCCCCCGTTAGGCAGGGGAAACTCAATCTATGATGTATATAAGGTCGGCCAGTTCGGCACTGACCTGTTAAGACCGGGTTGGGAACTACCAGGGGCTGTGCATTCTAGCCTTGTAAATAAACTTAAGTTTCTTTGATACAACTCGGTGTGAACTCTCCGTGGTTTCATTTAAAATTATACAAAGCTCAGTTTTGTACTTCATCTCATCAAAACTCAACTGTATTAGTGACTTAAAGGTATCTTTCATGAAATATACTCAGTATAAATCGGAACTAATACTTCCCCAAAATACCCTTCTGTAAACTCTATACTCCTGTGATCTACAGGAATTGTTTGTTAATGGTGTTAATGTTCCGCTGGGGGATCTCAATGCTTGCATCAGTACTGTCAGGATTATTTTAAGACAGATATTAATCAGTTTAAAATAAACAGGATAGCATCTGCAGGTACTTAATGCACCAAAAGATGATCCACTGGAACGTCTCTCCGCTATTGCAAGTCAGAGAAGTAGGCCTAGATTTAGCGCTGGCAACTGGGGCATCCTCATCAGTAGGAGCCGCTTCTCTGGGGGAGAGCCGGCGCTATTTATTGCCCTACAGCACTGTAGTAATACCAGGTATTGTGGTACCTGAGAGGTGGATGACCATTGGCTAGACCCAGGAGTCTACCATTGGCTGATGTACATAGCCCCGCCCTGAGAGGCGGAGTATAAGAACCGATGCCGTCCCAGCAGCCTTCACTTTCTGTATCGAAGCTGCTGGGGAACAGTTCTAGCAGATTAAAGCCTATTAGTTATGACTCACCTTGTCTCGAGAGTAATTGATTGCGCATCAATTTAATCTGCTACAACTTCAGTTGAAAGGATGGATCTCTGTATCAAACCAGAGTGCCTTCAGCTCAGCCCCCACGCGGACAACTCTGCTGCAATCTTCAAACAATGGCTGGCGTGTTTTAAGGGCTACCTCGACACGGCTGCCGACACCCCCACGGAAAGAAAAAAGATGCACCTTCTACGCTCTTGGGTCAGCCCTGGGATGACAAGATGACAAGATCTCGCGGTGGAGGATAGAACTCTCCACCTACAATTACGAGATCTTGTACCGTCCCGGGAAGCTGAACGAGCCTCCTGATGCCCTGTCCCACGGCACTTGTGCCACCGCACAAGTGGACCGCCTCCGATCCCTCCACGAGGACCTCTGCCACCCAGGGGTCACTCGTTTCTTTCATTTTATCAAGACCCGCAACTTGCCCTCCTCCATCGAGGAGGTCAGGTCCGTCACCAGGGACTGTCAAATCTGCGCGGAGTGCAAACCGCACTTCTACCGGCCAGAGAGGGCGCACCTGATAAAGGCTTCCCGTCCCTTTGAATGCCTCAGCATGGATTTCAAAGGCCCCCTCCCCTCCACCGACCACAACACGTACTTCCTGAACGTGGTTGACGAGTACTCCCGGTTCCCATTCGCCATCCCCGCCCCGACATGACCACAACCACCGTCATCTAGGCCCTCCAGGGTATCTTTACACTGTTCGGTTTCCCCGCATACATTCACAGTGATAGGGGGTCCTCCTTTATGAGCGACGAACTGCGTCAATTCCTGCTCATCAAAGGCATCGCCTCGAGCAGGACGACCAGTTACAACCCCCGGGGAAACGAGCAGGTTGAGAGGGAGAACGGCACGGTCTGGAAGACCGTCCTGGTGGCCCTACGGTCTAGGAATCTAGGAATCGGAGCTCCATTTTAAAAAATCTAGTCCAATAAATTGATGCTCGATCAATAACTCCAGAAGCGAGATTGGATGACAATTGAAGGCTTTATTGGACTAGATGTTTCCCCCAGCAGCGCAGGTACAGAATGCGGCTGCTAGGGAGACACAGACTCTTATACTCTGCCTTACAGGGCGGAACCAGCAGACAGGCTTCACCAATGATCTTCATGCCTCAGATACCTCCCACACCAATGGTCTTACAGCCTCAACCTAGGTACCATAATACCCCTAATACAGACTACCACACTGCCTTTGTGCAAAGGTTTAAACTGACATACTTTGATTGTTTGACTTTTAATTGTCAGCTCAATTTACTTCTCAACCCGAGTTAGACTCAAAGTAAACCTTGTTCAATATTTATGTTTCACTGACTAAGCTGCAGTACTTAAGAAACAGGGCAGGCAAGTGACTTGAAGCTATCCTAGAAATAAAGAAAATACAGACTTCTAAATGTGAAAGTGAAACATATTTCTCATTTGCATAGTGGCATTTCTGCCTTATCACTGCCTCCTCTGTGCCGTTTTCTGATATTTGGAGGATATTTTGACTCATTGCTTTGGCTGGTCCTTATTCTTTCCTGTGATTCAGCCCAATTTAATGTCAACTTTATCCCCACATTCTGCGCGAGTTGGCGCATGCGTGGGAGCGCCAGCGTGTGCTGGCATCATCCCAGCGCATGCGCAGGGGGGTTCTTCTCTGCACCAGCCATGGCGGAGGTTGACAGCGGCCGCTGCTGAGGGAAAGAGTGCCACCATGGCACAGGCCTGCCCGCGGATCGGTGGGCCCCGATCGCGGGCCAGGCCACCGTGGGGGCAACCCTCCCCGGGGCCAGATCTGCCTCGCCCCTCCGAGGTCTCTGCAGGCCGCCCGTGGAGCCAGGTCCCGCCGGTAAGGACCTGTTGTGACTTACGCCAGCGGGACCCGCCGAAAACGGGCGGCCACTCAGCCCATTGCGGGCCGGAGAATCGCCGGGAGGGCCACTGACAGCGGCAGCCGTCCGGCGCGGCGCGATTCCTGCCCCCACCAAAACCCCTGCGCCGGAGGCTACAGCAGCTGGCGGGGGCAGGATTCACGCCGCACCCCGGCGATTCTCCGACTCTGCGGGGGGTCGGAGAATCCCGCTCTACATGTCAATGCAAAGCTAAAATTACAAGACTTCAACAATGAGATCAGTGCACTTGAAACATTGAGCTCCCAATTTCCTGGGCTTGAATTTGTGCTTCGTTTTGGAGACTACATGGAAATAAATGTTTCAAAACATTTTGGAAAGGAAAAAAGAAAGTAGAGCCTTCCCTGTACTTGTGATGGGAAGCCTTGTGGTGCAGTGAATAGCATGCCTACCTCTGAGCCATGAATCGCAGTTTCAAGTCCCATCCCAGGACTTGGTGGCCAAGGAAACTGAAACCATAACGTGGCCAAACAAATTGATGATCAATCTACAAATCCTTCCAACACATATAATTGGCAGGCGGTAAGAGTGGGAGAGACTCCTTGTCAGCCAAGTGATGGAAAGAAAGTTGGAACCTCTACCATTGATCCATAGCTCCAGGCTACAACATGCATGTAAAAGTGTAGGTTGCCACAGCAACTTGGACTCTGTGTGCGAACTGTAACACACCACACCACATTAGTGATGAAGTAATGTTATTCAGTCAGGTTGATGCAATACCAGTTGACTGGCAGTTCAAGTAGCTGGAGTCTGGGACCCTACTAGAAAGTCAAATGCTTGAGGCACAGAGCTGGCTGTCATTCAGGCTTACTTGTTTCTATTTGGAGAAATATGCAGACATTTTGGCTGTCTGCTTGATGCAGAACTATGTGGGAGTAAGGCTTAATGTCTCTGGACAATGCTCTCATGTACTTCCCTGTTTATTAATTTCCATTGGTTTTGTCCATATATATTCGTATGGGCACAATAGCACAAATACACATGGAAAATTATAATCCAGAAGCTTCAAATGTCAATCCCGAACTGTCTTTAGCGTGTTCTTAACAATGTTTATTCAGGAAAGATTTCAATCCAAATATATGGGGGAGATTCTCTCAGCCCACGGCGGGTCGAAGAATCGCCGGGCCGGGTGCGATTCGTGCGACGCCACCCTGATGCCGGTCCACTGATTCTCTGGTCACCAGAGAATCGGCGCCATTGGCACCGCCGCGGTCAGAGCGCCCCCCCCCCCCGACGATTCTCCGCCCGGGATGGGCCGAGTGGCCGCCTAAAAAAGCCAGAGTTACGCCGGCGCCGTTCACATTAGGACTTACCCGGCGAGACCTTGGCATCCATCTGTCTGGGACGGCCTGGTGGGGGAGAGGGGGGGTCCGAACCTGGGGCGTCCTCCACCGTGCCTTGGCCCGCAATCGTGGCCTCCCGAACGGTGGGTCAGGCTCTTGTGGTGGGGGCCTCTTTTGATCCGCGCCGGCCCCTGTAGCCCTACGCCATGTTGCGTCAGGGTCGGCGCGGAGAAGGAAGTTACCGCGCATGCGTGCATTTGCGCCGGTCACAGCACGCATGTGCAGACCCGCGGCGCCCACTTGACGCCGGTATCAGCAGCTGGACCGGCGTGGTCGCTCCAGTGCTGTCCTGGCACCCTGTACGGCAGAGGATCGCTACACACAGCAGTCCGATGACGCCGTCGTTAAACTCTCCAGTTTTTACGACGGCATCAACACTCTGCCTTCAGATGGTGGAATCCCATCCATGATCTTCCCTCAGTTGGTTTTTACCTCTTCCTACTCTCCTTTCATTTTTCTTTCTTCTGTCTCAATTCATAAAAATGGCAAGTGAGTAACAGGAAGACTTACAATTATATAGTGCCTCAGAATGCGCCAAAGCACTTTACTGTTGTAATGTAGGAAACATGGCAGTCAATTTGTGCCCAGCAAGTTCCCATGAACATCGGTTGCTGAGGCCAGCGACAGACTCTCAACTACCACCCTTGTTGCAATCAGCCAATTCAGCAGGCATCGTGACACAACCATGTAGAATATTTGTGGTAATTGTAACCCACGCCCATCTCTTGGGAAGCTGATAGAATAGAATTGGCCACCCACCTTTCGCTTTGTCTGAGCTTACTGACTAATTGGACTTAAATTACCCTTGTTGAGTCATTATCTGTCTCTTTTTTTAGGCTGAACACAAAAGCTCAAGTATGGAGAATCCCTGTACTGTACAGAATCATAGACTGATACAGCTCAGAAGAACGTCATTGCAAAGTCTCAGGCAAGCGACCACTCGGAAGCGATGCCTGTGGAAAGGTTTGGTTTCATTGAGGTTACTGTACACTCCTCTTACTCCCTGAAGGGTCTCCCGCAACCAGCCCACACCTTAGCCGGGGTACTTATATCCTAGCAGTCCTAAGAAAAGGGGGGTTAGTCCCACCCCCCTTATCTGGGTAGATCGTATTCAGGTGAGGCCACAGGGACTCTGATGTTGCAGATCCCAGGGCCTCCAGTAGGGTTATAACACCCCTCCACCCCCAAATCCGATACATCATCCATAATAACAATCGTTATTAGTGTCACAAGTAGGATTACATTAACACTGTAATGAAGTTACTGTGAAATGGAAGGGGGGAATCCTTTGCCCTCTTCGCTAAAGCCTGATTATCTGGCAATCACTATTCCGGGCCCGGAGGGGTGTAACGGACTGGGGAGCGTCGCTTCCTAGTTGAACATCTGGGAGGTTCTGCTGCCTTTCGCTTGATGGCCACCCCTGGACCTGCGTCGATGTCCGTTGGCAAAAAACTCCATGTTCGACTTCTGGTCGGACTGGTTGATCTCCCACACTTCTGAGTCACCCGGTTCAGCCGCCTCACTGGGTACCACCGGCATCTGCTCGAGAGGGAGGGACAGCACCAGGGTCCGGATCCCTGGTCGATCCTCGGGTGCCTGTTCCACTCGGTTCCGACGATGGTCGACGTGTCTATTCGAGTCCTTCCCTTCCACCTGCACCATATACGGGACCGGCCTGTTCCCAGAATGCCTAATGCCCTGTCAGTAAAATTCCGGATCTAAACTGAGTCACCAGCAGTGAATTCTCTGTCTGACCTGGCTCGCTGCACTCTGGTCCGTTCCTGCTGCTTACGGATCCTATCCCCTATGTCTAGCGAAACGCGGCTCAACCGCGTGTGCAAGTGACAACCCATCAAAAGCTCTGTGGCATGGTCCTATTGTAGAACAGAAACAGGCGTGGCAGGTTTCTGGTCAGCCCGTGGTCTGTTTTCTCATCCCCAGTTTGAATGTGTGTACAGCACATTCCGCCAATGCATTCGAGGATAAGATGAGGTGCAGACATGACAGACTCCATTTTGCTTCAAAAAATCCACGAACTCCAAACTAGTGAACATGGTGCCATTATCTGACATGAGGGTCTCTGGGAGACAGTGAATGCTAAAGGTCTGCTGGAGTCATTTGATTGTGGCACGCGATGTAGTCGTTGTCATCCAGTGTACATTCCCATCCTCGTCGGCAGTGTAAAGTCCCAGGCAAGCAACCACTTGGAAGCGATGTCTGTAGAAATGTTTGGTTTTATTCAGGTTACTGTACACTCCTCCTACTCCCCGATGGGTCTCCCAAGCCTGGGCCCGAGTATTTATATTCCAGCAGTCACAGGGAAAGGGGGGTTGGCCCCGCCCCCTCTGGGTAGATCGTAGTCAGGTGAGGCCACAAGGACTCTGATCTTGCAGATCCCCAGGGCCTCCTGTAGGGTTATAACAGTCATTCAGTCCACTCCATTTGTACCAGTCCCTTTGTCAAGTTAGTCAATTAGCCCCATTCTCCCACTGTTTTCCCAAAGCCCTGTAAATGTTTTCCCTTCAAGTATTCCATTTCCTTTCTAAAATTAATATTTACTTCTACCACCCTTTCAGACAGTGCATGCCAGATCACAGCTGACTGTGTAAAAAAAAAGTTTCCTCACATCATCTCTTGCTCTTTTAAGAATCGCTTTAAATCTGTGCATGGCTCAGTAACACAGAGTGGAGTGCACTTTGCAAGACATTATTTGAAAGTTGACGTAAAAGTAGTTTCACAGAAATGCCACAATGCACACTCATTAGGGCTAAATCGCTAGCTTTGAAAGCAGACCAAGGCAGGCCAACAGCACGGTTCAATTCCCGTACCAGCCTCCCCAAACAGGCGCCGGAATGTGGCGACTAGGGGCTTTTCACAGTAACTTCATTGAAGCCTACTTGTGACAATAAGCGATTTTCTCTTTTTCTCTCATTTTAAACTGTTAATGCTGAAACATCTGCTTATTTTCTGTCCACCATTTCCCATTGAAAGAATAATATGGATAATAGTTTGGCTGACTGGATAATGCTGACTTTAAATTCAGAAAATCCTTTCCACCACACTTAACATTTATTGCCATTTAGTTCTTAATGACTGCTATTGCATGGATACCTGTAGATACATTTCATTAATCTTTTCAGGGTGAAGGAGAGAACAATTCTGAATGGTCTGTTTTTGGGTGTCAGCCTCTAACCGGTTTGGCAGCAGACTGACCACATGTATCTGCAAAACATTAAAAACATTTGGCGGGGGCCGATGTTTTACACTTCATCTGAATATTATTTTGAAAGGGATATGCTCAGATCAGGAATTGCTATAATAAATAGAAATATAATGTAGCATACTCCGTAGCTGTCCTGTACTTGAACCAGAATTACGTTTTGACCATGCAACATTTTCAACAATGAAGGTATGGAAATACAACATGTATCAGATACTTAACCATATAGACTATAAAGTGAAACCACATTTTGAACTTGTTTAGGGATGAAGTTTAAAACACCATGCCAGTGCCAAGGTGCCTTGCACACTAGAAAGGATGTGCGGTCTGCAATGTTCTGAGATATATAAGTTAATAGTTAATATTATTATTATTAATGGAAATATATTTAGGCTTGGAGGGTTACACTGCAGATTCATTAGAATGATACCAGGTATAAGATTAAATTATATGGGCAGGTTGTATACATTTGGTTAACATTCTCCTGAATTTAGAAGGTTGAGGGCATTGATCTAATTGATGATTTTGAAATGGTAAAGCGATTGGATAAGCTCAATACCAGAGAAAGTATTTCTACTGATCGAGGAATAACGAACAAGGGACCAAAAATCCACTAAGGCCAATAATGGGTGTGGAGATCATAATGGGCGATTAATTCACACCCATTGAAATAATGGCCACAAACCTCGTGCTGCTTGACATTTCGATAATAATGGTGTGAAATCCAGCAGTAATGTGCTGCTGAGTTGCTGCTTTCGCAGGAGGGGACCATAGTTTGTGCAAGACAGGCACCAATGAAAGTTAGCCTTAACTTCTTAAAACCACGTCTGAAAGAAGAGTTGCATTCTAGTTCATAACCTGGTTGGGAAGCTGTTTGGAGGTCTGCGAGGGGAGACAGTGGCATAGTGGTAATGTCACTGGCCTAGTAATCCAGCAGCATTGGGACATGGGTTCAAATCCACCAGGCCAGTAGATGAAACTTAAATTAAATTAATACATCAGGAATTGAACGCTAGTACCAGGGCTGCGGTATTGCGTTCCTGGATATAATCCTGGAAGAAGTTCAATAAGGTCAGTAAATCTACCTTCAAATGCCGAGGGCGGAATTCTCCGTTGCCCGACGTTGATATCGTAATCGCCGATCGGGGGAGAATCCTATTTATGACCAAATTGGGGACGGCGCCTGCTTTCGGAGGCTCCGCCCCTCCAAAATGGCGTCATCGAGGAATATGCCGCAAGCCATTGGGATGGCCTCAGGATGTTACCTGAAGGCCCTTCCCCGATGCTCCACCCCCGATGGGATGAGTTCCCGACAGCGTGGGACACGTGTGCTCTCAGTTTTCGTGAACCCGGCGTGGTGGCTGCGGACTGTGTCCAGCGCCGCCTCAGTCGGGAGGGGGGGGGAGCCGTGCTGCTAGCCGGGGGTGGCTTCGGCGAGGGCTGGGAGGACTGGGAGGGGTGGCCCAGGGCTGGCAAGGGGTATCCAGGGGGGACACTATCTAGCAGGCCGGGTCCGCGTGCGGCCTGCGCCATGTTGTACGACGCGACCGCTGCAGGGCTTCGCTGTGTGCATGCGCTGTGTTTATATGAGGAAGGCCGTGTGTTTTATGTGGCGCAGCTGGTAGTACTTCACTGGTCGGAGGATCGGTGCTGGGGCCTTACCAATGTTTTTGGCATAAAACTTGACACTTCCTCCGGACATAGTCTCAAAATTGGAGAATCCAACCCCATATCTCAGTAAAAGCACCATCGACCTGACATGCTGCTGCATGCCCCATCCCTCATTTATCAGCAATATCTAACAATCAGGACTCATGCCTAGCACTGATATGCTCTGCCTCACCTTCACTTGTGCCACGTACTGCCAACCATTCAGTTGTGCCAAACACACAGATGGAATTCTCCATTTTCTTTCTAAGTGTGGTGGTGGTCGTTTCCGCTGGCCTGATTCTGCGCTGATAGCCTAATTAATTATGCATGAGAGAGCATCTGTCTGAATCAGCTGGCGGGCTGGGAGCTGGTTCGTCCGCCCACCATCAGCTGATGGGGTTGCAGGCCCAAGCGCTGTATTTAAACACCAGTGCAACACACTCATTTCACTCTCTGCAGGCCATTTACCCTCACAAGACCATGCAGTATTTCAGTAACCCTTGTCTGCGTTGTTGGGGTCCACCTTCCCAACCTTCTGTCTTCCCTCTGCCTTCCATCGTTCATCATCCTAATCCACCATCTTGTCCCCTCACCCTTCCCCCACTGACCTTGCACAGTCCTATTTCTACATTGCCCCCTTGTGTTTGCCCTTGTGTTTGCCCTTCCCCCCCACTGTCCTTGCACAGCCCTCCTTCTACATTGCCCCCTTGTGTTTGCCCTTGTGTTTGCCATTTCTCCCACCTCTGTTGCACAGCCCTCCTTCTACATCGCCTCCACTGTCTTTGTTAGCCTCCCCATCTCACCTGCACCTCACCCCAATTGAATGGAATGGAAGCTGCATGAGTTCCTCAACACAGAGCTGTTCAGACACACAATGGTCAATGACATTGGGACAAGAACACCCCTGCACACCCCAACCCCCAGCACAATACTGATCCACGTCAGTGAAACATGAGCTTCCATGAGTCCAGCAGCATTTGGCTGCCCATCAAGACCAGCTCGGCATGGAGCTGGAGTGTATGAACCAGTCTTCCCCGACATAGTGGTGTTCAGTAAAACAGGAAGAGTGCAACGCCAAGGCAGCTAAGCTGTGTCTGTTGCGCTCACCTCAAAGTCTCAAGCAAAGGTCCGCACTGTGCATGTCTTTTTTAAATAGGTTTGAGGATGATGCAATTTCCCACTGACGTCACCCAAGATTGTAAGATGTGAGCAGCTGTTTTAATAAACATTCAGGCCAACAGGCAACAGGAGCATGAACCTGCCATGGAGAGAATTCCAAACTGTTTTTATGCTGATGGGTTTCCGGCTTTTTGGCTCCTGCTCGATACTCCACTTGCGCATGCCACCAAACCCGCCATGGGCAGGATGGGAGAATTCTGCCCATAATCTCTGACAGTCTTTCCTCTCTCTTGCAGGACAAATAATAATAGATCTCATCAGCAGTTAACTAGTTGGGTGCAGATGCAGTTGCATGACTGAGGCTAAGGCAAGTGGTGTCACTGAAGCCATCCGGGGTGAAAGTACATTCCTTTCCTTTGTATTTCCTCAAATCCCAATGTTACCCTAATTCCACAATCTTGTTTGATGTATAACCATGCTTTGCCCCCATCCCTGCTTCCTTCAGCCCAATTTTCCCTTGGCACATTTGTTCTTTCAGTTATCCAATAACTACCTGCCTGGCCAGCCACTGGTGCCTGAGGCAGCAGGCCCAGAGGAAGAGCAGAACTTGGAGTCAGTTGAGAGTGCCAGCTCATTGGACAGCAAAGCCACAGTGAAGTTCCGCTGCAGAAGATTCAGATGAGGACTTTAATAGGGCAGCATGCAGGAAAAGGCTGAAGGGAATGCACACAGAGATGCTACATAGCCTGTTGTCACTGTCAAGGAGCATGGACGAGTCTGGCTCCAATTTGGCACAGGGCTTCACACAGAATTTGGAGCTCATCCTTTCCAGCATAGAAGCCGTGGCCAACTCCATGACAGAATTTGAGAACCCAACCAGAATGCAACATCAGATGGTTACTGTCTTAGCTCCTGTTGCAGCAAATGCGGAAGTTATGCAACATCTAAGTGCTGCAGTGGAAGCTTCGACTGAGGACATGATGCACCGATGCTATTGCCCTCCAAGCATGGTGACGTGGTCAGGAATAGCTCCCCTGCCATTTTGTTTCCCAACCATTTCCAGTAGCTGATTAGTTGATTAAGACTATCAACCAAGGGATTTGGGGAAAAGATGTGGAAAGGAAATTTGGATTCAAGTCAACCATGATTGTTGTTCATCAGAGGTCACAGATTTATGGGACCTGGAAGAAGAACCAGAGGCACAATGAGGATAAATCGTTTACACAATGAGTTATGATTTGGAATGCACTGCCTGATAAGATGATGGATGTTGATTCAATACAAGCTCTTAAGTCTATGATCTAATTGAATGGTTCGATATACTTCATGGGCTGAAGAGCCTATTCCTGTTTCAATTCCTACCTTCCTGCTTGACGGAAACCACACAGATTCTCTGATCGCAGCATCATAGAATCATACATTTTTAAGCCCACACCTCCACCCTATCCCCGTACCCGGTAACCCCACCTAACCTTTTGGACACTAAGGGGCAATTTAGCATGGCCTATCCACCTAACCTGCACATCTTTGGACTGTGGGAGGAAACCAGAGAACTGGAGGACACCCACGTAGACATAGGGAGGAAGTGCAAACTCCACACAGACAGTCACCCAAGGCCGGAATTGAACCGGGTCCCTGGAGCTGTGAGGCAGCAGTGCTAACCACTGTGCCACCGTGCCGGACTGGGCCTAGGTGGGCTCTTTCAGAAGGTCTGTGCAGACTCGATGGGCTGAATGGCCTCGTTCTGCACTGTAGAGATTCTATTATTCCATGATCTGCCCTCATCGTTCTTTTCACGAAAGATCCCCTAAGATCACCATCCATTTGCTTTGCAGGTAACGGCTAACATATCTTAAGCCTTAACTCATTTGCACCTGGCTCTATTTATATATCTGCGTCTTTTGGCTTCCATAATCTCTCAACATGTCGATTCCTCACCTAATCGATCTCTACTTCCTCATGTGGATAATTCTGCTGAGAGAAAAGGAGATCTTGAATGGAAGAATTTACATCTTGGAAGATTGAGACTCAACAGTTTAAATTAATCTCCTTCTAGTCCAGGGAAGTTAACTTCCTGATTTAGTTTAGTTAAATATGCAAGTCCATTAATTTCTTAATAATAACGGGGAGGTGGAGTGCAAAGCAATGGAAGAGATAGTGGGCACGATTCAGCGGACTTGAGTTAAAGTCCACCAAATGGTACCTGCGGGATCGCGAAACATCCTAATTCTCAACGGCACTTTTTGTTTGCCGTTTTTTTTGGCCTTGGTGAGATTCTCTCCAGTCAGACGACACTTAGAGGGATTTCCTGCTGGCCAGCGGCTCCTCACAGATCGGGACGCCATTTTGAAAGGCTACCCCAATGTTCTCCTCACTTTCAGGACCCCCCATTTTGGAGCTCACTTCACGAACCCCCCCCCCTCCCCTTCCCCCCCCCCCCTCCCCCCACCTTGGGGAAGCCCCTCTACCTGCTAAGGCTGCCTTCATGGCCAGATCCCTGGCAGTACCAACCTGGAACCTGGGCTCCCTGGCACTGCCAGCCTGGAAATGCCAAGGTGCCCAGGTGACAGAGTCAGAGGCAGGATGCCAGTCTGCCCTACCCCTGACCACCCAGGGATCTCCAGCGGCCAGGGTGAAGTCCCCCCCAGGTGCCATTATGACTGGTCCACTTTTGTATGGACCAGTACCAAACGGCGCCCTGACGTTGAGAACCGGGCGCCGGGTGAATCCGGAGAATGTATATTTAAATTAGTCTAATGGCTCATTTAAAACTGTTGATCTGGACCATGCCCAGTGATGGCTAGATCCAGATTGCGACGTCTCACGGATTTTTGTTGAATCTTACGAGACATTTTGAGCATCGTGAATGGCCTCTCGTGAGATTCAACGGCATTGTCCCAACACCAAATCGGACCTGATGAGGCCACTGAATCGCCCCCAGTATATTGATTAGCAGGTCATGTAGATTCACAACTGACCATGTTTGTTTTCTGCGCCTGAACCTGCTGGATGATCTGCTCATTATTAATGGTAAGTCGTGAACTTGCCATCATTTTTCCAGAGAGATTTGGGCTAATGAGGTTTAATGTCCTGCCAACTGTTTTGATTATTTAGAGTAAGATTTTCACCTCAAATCTTCCCAAACTCTAGAATCCAAGAAAGGAGTTAAAAATGGCCATTAAAGATGAAAATTTGCTTCAACAGACACCTTTCACAAAATCATTTGGAAATTGACCGCAGCCCACTTCCCTTTGAGACTGTCGACCATGTGCTGCATCTGTGACTTCAGAAATGGTGAGTTTTTTGCATTCCAGCTATTTCTGTCCATCTCATCCATTTCAGGTGTTTTACTTGATTGGAGTACAGAGCAATTTCTTACTTGGCTGCATTCCAGCATAAATTCTGGCGAAGATAGTTACTCGGTTCTACAGTTGGAGCATTAAGAGTCCGCTCTCTCCTACCTGCAGTAGCTCTAACATGGGGATTTAAAAAAAATTCTACCTGCAATTTGAGAGGTTATTAATTCACCTCAGGCCAGCTTTCAATGTCTCATTCAATATTGGGTCATTTGAACAGAGCTTTTAGTTTCTCTGCCTCTTCCTCTAACTCACACGCCTAACCACGGTTAGTTTCTGTTGGCCATGAAACAAGATGTGGGGCTGGATTCTCCTCCATTTCGGAGACTAACAGTTGACTCCTGAGCAGGATTCGTGGACTTTCACAAGAACAAAACTCCCACCGAACCTGGATCAATTCAGCGACCGTGGAGGGGCTAGCACCGGCGCCACGTGGAACACAATCGATTGCAATGAAAAACGGTGCGAGATTTGCAGGGTCCATGATTGGGACTCGAGAGGCTGCCAAGCTGCAGCTGCATATACACATCACAATCCTCACACACACTCATCCCAGCCAACAAGATGGCTCTGGTTGTGCAGGAGCGTGCTCAAACAGCTGTAGGGTCGGCTGGGGCCAGAGGGGGGTGACCTGGGGGGGCACCTATACGACCTATGGCCCTAAGTTCACAGTCGGATGTTAGTGGTGTACGCAGCTGCATGGCTGCCTTGCCGGCTGTTGTGTTATGTACTCTGGCATAACACTGGCTGCAACTGGATGCAGCTTTGACCAAAAGATACTCCAGACCTTGAGGTTAGTTCAATCTGATTTACTGAACCAGTAGCATAGTTAGCACAGTTCTCTATGAGTTTGACTCTCTGCTAATCTAAGTGTGGTTACTCTGTCTGACTGAACCAGACTAGCTCTTAGCCACGTGCTGGAGGTGTGATACTGTACATACATCCTGTTCATCAGTGGAAAGAGGCGGAGTGTGAATGCCTCATGCCTTTTATCGTGAGATACCACCCCTGAGTGCCCTGCCTGCTCATTGGTCATATCCTGTTCTCTGTGTGCATTAGCTGCCTGTCTGTATATCATTATGTGCATGTTTGCATATCATGACACCGGCTGCAGCAATGGTGTTCCATGCCCGTCCACCCAGACTGCACAGCCCACCTCCTGGCCATCCCCCGCTACTTCCTCCAGCCCTGGCAGAAGCTCCCCGGTCAGCTGCACAACTGTCAGCAAACTATGGTGATGTTATACACGTTCCGTGCCCCCCTCTCTCTCCCTCAGCAGCCACGATGCCAGTTACACGGTTTTTAAAAGCACAAGTGAACCACGCTGTCGGGAACTCAGCCCATTGGAGGCGGAGAAATGCGGAGGCCCCGGAGAATATCTGGTCAGGCCCGCTAATGATATGAAAATGGTGTCCATTGTACATGCGTTCTGGAACGCATTGAGGCCGCTGTCGAGGTGACGGAGAATAGCAATTTCATCAAATCGGCGGCCATTGCGATTTTGCTGTCGGAACCGATTCTCCACCCAATGGCGTTTCGCGATATTGCCGTCAGCCAATGGAGAATCGCACCCGTGATCTGCTCCCCAGAAATAAGCCTTGTGCTCTTTCATCTAAATATCAGTGCAGTATAGAAATTTCATGCAATACTGAAAACTAGGGCCGGGATTCTCCCCTAACCGGCGGGGCGGGCTGTACCGGCGCCGAGGAGTGGCGTGAACCACTCCGGCGTCGGGCCGCCCGGAAGGTGCTGAATCCTCCGCACCTTCAGGGGCTAGGCCGGCGCCGGCGGGGTTGACGGCGTGCCAACCGCTGTTGAAGGGCTTGGCGCCGCACCAACTGGCGCCGAGGGGCCTCCGCCGGCCAGCGCGAGTTGGCGCATGCGTGGGAGCGCCAGCATGTACTTGCGTCATCCCAGTGCATGCGCAGGAGGGTTCTTCTCCCCGCCGGGTTTGGCGGACCATTACAGCGGCCGGCGCGGAGGGAAAGAGTGCCCCCACGGCACAGGGCCGCCCGCGGATCGGTGGGCCCCGAATGCGGGCCAGGCCACTGTGGGGGCACCCCCCTGGGCCAGATACCCCGTGCCCGCCCCCCCCCCCCCCCCCCCGAGGACTCCGCAGGCCGCCCGCAGAGCCAGGTCCCGCCGGTAAGGACCGGGTGTATATCACGCCGGCGGGACCGGCCGAAAACGGACGGCCACTCGGCCCATTGCTGCCCGGAGAATCTCCGGGGGGCCACTGCCAATGGCCCCCGACCGGCGGGGGGCCGGAGAATCCCACCCAGGGTGTCTAACATGTGATTGAGTTTCCATTTCCTCATTGTCAAGAAAAGCAATTCCGTGCAACACTTCTGGTGTGATTGACCTGTGATTGTAAAAGATGGATTCGATCACACATTCTACTCATATTATTTACTCTGAAAGATAAAGGATCAAATAAATCACTGGTGACAAGTGTGCAGATGGGAAAAGAAAGTCAAATCCAAGCTTTTGATGCTTATCCTACTGTCGACTTCCAGCATTCCCAATTGTTTGCATGGGCTATGTGACATCAAAGTCCCTTGATGTGAATGATTTACTTCTGCAGATGTTTCATGTATGGCTGTGCACTGTCAGTCAATTCCAAATCCAAGAATAAAGACCTGCTTGTTTTCTGATCTCTGAACTGAATTTTGATTTTATTTTAAAGAAACAATTGTGGAACGTGGAATTTGCTACCAGGTGGACCTGCGGAGATTTTCTTTCTATATTCGTTCATGGATTATGGGTGTTGCTGACTGAGCCGGTATTTACTGCCCATCCGTTAATGCCCTTCAGGTGGTGAGCCTGCTTGAACAACTACTGCCCCTGTGGTGTAGGTACACCCACTATGCTGTTAGGGAGGGAATTCCAGGATTTTGACCCAGTGACAGTGAAGGAGAGGCAATATATTTCCAAGTCAGGATGGTGGGGAACTTCCAGGTGGTGGGGCTCCGAGGTATCTGCTGCTCTTGGCCCCCTAGATTTAAAAAAAAATCTTTATTGTCACAAGTAGACTTACATTAAAAGTGCAATGAAGTTACTATGAAAAGCCCCTGGTTGCCACATTCCAGCGCCTGTTCGGGTACACTGAGGGAGAATTCAGAATGTCCAAATTACCTAACAGTACGTCTTTTGGGACTTGTGGGAGGAAACCGGAGCACCCGAGGAAACCCACACAGACACAGGGAGAACGTGCAGACTCCGCACAGACAGTGACCGAAGCTGGGAATCGAACCCGGTGTGGTGTTGGGTGTTCTGACACACAGATGAGCCAACACAGTTGCATATGGCACAACGCTTCTTTATTTAAACTCACTATTTACAACTTGGTCTTTGCACTCTGCACGTGGGGGGCTCCCTGCTTGTGGTGTTTCAACAGCTCTTTCTGTTCCCTTCTCCCCAGACCTCCTGACCTCCAGGTGTCGTGCTCGTGCTTTTTATGTGGTTGGTGTTCTTGTCTGTGATTGGTTGTGGTGTTGTGTACTCTGATTTGCCTGTTAGTGTGTCCATCATGATGTGTGTGTTTGAATATCATGACATCCCCCCTTTTTACAAAGATATGTGCCTACATGGTAATAAATATGATCGTGACGTGAGTGCATCTAAGAGTGTGTGTGTGTCGTGTGCAGCATGTGTCTATGACGGAACTATGTACATGGGGCGATGTCGAGTGCGTCACATGAATCCAGTTGTACCATAACATAACAGAAATGCGAACGAGAGAAGAAGAAAAAACATTTGAACAGTTGTCCAGTCAGACGACATCTGGAACGATAAACAACAACAGGTTATCATGTAAAATTGTCCAACTTATTAAACATATGAACTGTATTATAAGTCCATTCTAATGGGTTTGCGACGAATTCGGGTTGACCGCCTTAAGGGTGGATCAAGAACCACCGGCTGCTGTGCAGGCATGGCCATGGGTGGCGATGGAAAGGGCGTGATGTGCGGCAGCTCCACAAAGTCATCCTCGGAAGCCTGTTGAGGATCTGGCGTGTTGTGTGGCTGTGAGCGTGGAAGTCGGCGAAGGGCGCGCCGATTGCGGCGACGCACGGAACCATCCGGCATGCGAACCAGGAACGAGCGGGGAGCCACTTGTCGGAGGACTTCGGCCGGTGCTGACCAGCCACCATACGGTTGATGGACGCGTACTTTGTCTCCGGAGGACAGGGGGGGCAGGTCCGTCGCTCGTGTGTCGTACCGACCTTTCTGGCGATCACGCTGCAGTTGCATGTTCCGAAGAACCGCCTCATGGTCTGTTGTCGGTGCCAGGACGGAAGGTACCGTCGTCCTGAGGGAGCGACCCATTAGTAGCTGCGCTGGCGAGAGGCCCGTGGATAACGGGGCCGATCGATAGGCCAGCAAGGCAAGGTTAAAGTCCGATCCGGCATCAGCCGCCTTGCACAGGAGCCGCTTTGCGATGTGGACACCCTTTTCAGCCTTCCCGTTCGATTGTGGATGCAGAGGGCTGGATGTCACATGAGTGAAACCATATGCTGCGGCAAAGGACGACCATTCACGGCTGGCAAAACAAGGTCCATTGTCTGACATGACAGTCCTTGGAATGCCATGGCGAGCAAACGTTTCCTTGCAGGCCCCAATGACTGCGGACGACGTCAGATCATGGAGAGGCATGACTTCCGGGTAGTTGGAGAAGTAGTCTATAATAACAATGTAATCTCTGCCGAGCGCGTGAAATAGGTCAACACCCACCTTCGCCCAGGGGGACGTCACCATCTCGTGTGGTAGAAGTGTTTCCGGAGGTTGCGCTGGCTGAAACCTCTGACAGGTTGTGCAGTTGAGCACCATGTTGGCTATGTCTTCATTAATACCCGGCCAATATACCGCCTCCCGGGCCCTTCGTCTGCATTTTTCGACGCCCAAGTGGCCTTCGTGTAGTTGACGAAGAATCATCTGGCGCACACTGTGTGGAATGACGATCCTATGCGATTTCATAAGGACCCCGTCTATATTGGTGAGATCATCTCGCACATTATAAAACTGGGGGCACTGCCCTTTTAGCCACCCTTCCGTCATGTGGCGCATCACTCGCTGCAGCAGAGGGTCAGTCGCCGTCTCTGCGCGTATGTGGGCCAGACTAGGATCATCAGCTGGCATATTTGCTGCTGTCAGAGTCACGTGTGCCTCAATTTGACGCACGAACCCCTCTGCATCTGGTGGTGTGCTCACTGCTCGGGAAAGAGTGTCCGCCACGATGAGTTCCTTCCCCGGAGTGTAGATCAGTTCAAAATCGTACCTCCTGAGTTTGAGTAAGATGCGCTGGAGGCGAGGAGTCATGTCGTTCAGGTCTTTGTTAATGATGTTGACCAGGGGGCGGTGGTCAGTTTCGACCGTGAATCGTGGCAGGCCATACACATAGTCGTGGAACTTGTCCAGTCCAGTTAACAAGCCCAGGCATTCTTTTTCGATTTGCGCGTAGCGCTGTTCGGTAGGGGTCATGGCTCGTGAGGCATACGCAACCGGGGCCCATGATGACGTGCTGTCTTTTTGGAGGAGTACCGCTCCAATACCAGATTGGCTGGCGTCTGTTGAGATCTTTGTAGGGCGAGTCGTGTCAAAGAAGGCCAGCACTGGTGCCGTGACCAGTTTGTGCTTGAGCTCCTCCCATTCCCGCTGATGCGACTGGTGCCAGTTGAATTCCGTCGATTTTTTTACGAGATGGCGCATGTTTGTTGTATGAGAAGCCAGGTTGGGAATGAACTTCCCAAGGAAGTTGACCATGCCGAGGAATCTTAAGACAGCCTTCTTGTCAGCCGGTCGTGGCATGGCTGTGATGGCGCTAACCTTGTCTGCATCGGGACGGACCCCGGACCTTGAGATGTGGTCCCCGAGGAATTTCAGCTCCGTCTGGCCGAAAGCACACTTCGCACGGTTGAGACGCAGGCCATTTTGCCATATGCGGGTGAAGACACGTCGAAGACGATGCATGTGTTCCTGCGGAGTGGTGGACCAAATGATGATATCGTCCACATATACACGTACCCCTTCGATGCCTTCCATCATCTGTTCCATAATGCGGTGGAATACTTCAGATGCCGAAATGATGCCGAATGGCATCCGGTTGTAGCAGAATCTGCCAAAAGGGGTGTTGAATGTGCATAGTCTTCGGCTGGCCGGGTCCAGTTTGATCTGCCAGAATCCTTTGGACGCATCCAATTTAGTGAATATGTTGGCTCGCGCCATCTCGCTGGTGAGGTCTTCTCGTTTCGGGATGGGATAGTGTTCCCGCATGATGTTGTTGTTCAGATCTTTTGGATCTATACATATACGGAGCTCGCCAGAGGGCTTCTTTACACAGACCATGGAGCTGACCCATGGCGTGGGCTCCGTGACCTTGGATAGGACCCCTTGGTCCTGAAGAATCTGCAGTTGTGCCTTGAGGCGGTCTTTGAGAGGCGCAGGAACCCTGCGAGGTGCGTGAACGACAGGGATGGCGTCCGGTCTGAGTCGAATCTTGTACGTGTGTGGCAATGTCCCCATGCCTTCAAAAACCTCCTGGTTGTGAGCGAGGAGGGAATGGAGATTCGCGTGGAACTCAGCATCCGGGAAGTCGGATATCTCATCTGGAGAGAGAGACATGATGCGCTGTACCAGGTGAAGGACCTTACACGCTTGTGCGCCCAGTAACGAGTCCTTTGATGAGCCCACAACTTCGAAGGGGAGTGTGGCCGTGTACCTCTTGTGAGTCACCTGTAGCTGGCAAGATCCTATGGACGGGATAACGTTCCCGTTATAGTCAACCATCTTAAGCCGGGATGGTGTGATGGGTGGTTTGACCTTCATGGCCTGGACTGCAGAGTAAGCAATCAGGTTGGCGGATGCGCCGGTGTCCAGACGGAAGGCGACGCGCGATCGGTTGACCGTCAGGGTGGCACACCACTCATCGTCTGGATTGATGGCATTGACCTTGTTGACATCAATGACGGCAACTCGGAAGTCATCCTGGTCATCTGCATCACTTAATTGGAAGTCTTGATGCGTGGGCTGGACGGTCCTGACTCGTGTGCGAGGTTGTCGAGGATGCGCCGGATCCATAGGTTGAGCCGCACGACAGCGGGCTGCGTAGTGGCCTATCATGGCACATCTGTTGCACTGTCGGTATTTTGCAGGACATTGCCCTTTTAAGTGTAGACCTCCACAATTTCTGCACGTCATGACGTCACGGCGTTCGTTGCGCCACTGCGCATGCGCAGTGCGATCTTGCGGTGGGCGCGCCTGCGCAGTGCGTCCCTCGTTGTGGCCGTTATTTTTGGCGCGCACCTGCGCGGGAGACCGCGAAAAGCGCGGGAAGCGGCCGCTGTCGTCCGGGCCGTGGGGCGGGAAGAAATCGACGGCCTGGATGTGTTCAACGTCGTGGGCGGCCTGGCTTGCCGATTCGACGGCTGGGGACCCCCTCCGTGCCAACTCGGACGCCTGAAATCGGGCAAAACGGCAGGTAGCATTTTCATGGAGGACACAGGCTTCCACAGCAGACGCTAAGGTGAGGCTCTTTATTTTAAGAAGCTGCTGGCGTAGGCCACTAGAGGCAACGCCAAAAACAATCTGGTCCCTGATCATGGACTCTGTAGTGGTGCCGTAACCGCAGGACTGCGCTAGAATCCGGAGGTGCGTCAAAAAGGGTTGAAAAAGCTCCTCCTTACCTTGCAGGCGTTGCTGAAAGATGTATCTTTCAAAAGTTTCGTTTACTTCAGTTTGAAAGTGCTGGTCCAGTTTGAGGATGACCGTGTCATATTTGGCCTGGTTTTCGCCTTCTTCGAACACCAGTGAATTAAAGACATCGTTTGGGTGGGGGCCTGCGTAGAAGAGGAGCATTGCAATCTTCGAATCATCCGAGGCATTCTGTTTTTCGGTGGCACGGATGTACAGGTCAAATCGCTGCCTGTAGAGCTTCCAGTTGGTGCCTAGGTTCCCCGTGACTTGCATCGGCTGCGGTTTGCCGGTGTGGTCCATGTCCAGAATGGCAGGTTAGTAGGCAGGTATCGATCCACTCCTGTACCATGTGGTGTTGGGTGTTCTGACACACAGATGAGCCAACACAGTTGCATATGGCACAACGCTTCTTTATTTAAACTCACTATTTACAACTTGGTCTTTGCACTCTGCACGTGGGGGGCTCCCTGCTTGTGGTGTTTCAACAGCTCTTTCTGTTCCCTTCTCCCCAGACCTCCTGACCTCCAGGTGTCGTGCTCGTGCTTTTTATGTGGTTGGTGTTCTTGTCTGTGATTGGTTGTGGTGTTGTGTACTCTGATTTGCCTGTTAGTGTGTCCATCATGATGTGTGTGTTTGAATATCATGACACCCGGGTCCCTGGCACTGTGAAGCCACTGTGCTAACCTTTGGACTGTGGGACCGTGCTGGTAATGATCTTGGATTTGGAAGGTACTGTCCAAGGAGCCTTGGTGCTGCCACTGTGTGGCGGTGGTGGAGGGAGTGACTATTTGTGGGCTGCATGCCAGTCGAGCGGGCTACTTTGTCCTGGATGGTGTCAAGCTCCTTGAGTGTTGTTGGAACTGCACTCATTGGAGAGTATTCCCTCACACTTCTGACTTGTGCCTTAAAAATGGTGGACAGGCATTAGGGGGTTCAGGATGTGAGTTACTCACCATAGGGTGCCTAGCCTCCGACCTGCTCCTTAGCCGCATTATTTATATGGCTAGCCTAATTCAGTGTCTGGTCGACGGTAACTCCCCGACAGGAATGGCACAAGTACATTTTAGAGAAAGCTAGCTAAGAATATAGTGGAGAACGGAATATAAGTAGATGCTGATTAGGTGGGATTAAATAATATGGGATGATGCACAGGTGAAGTATAAACATAGGCAGAGATCCGTTGCGCCAAATGGTCTGTGCCTGTGCTATAAGTTCTATACAATTCTACGTTATTTTTGAACTCACATCATAATGCACTTCCATTAAATGTCAAAATGGTTGATGTCGTCCCAACGAAGCAAATTTGGAATCATTTGAATAAATCCGATTTTGGTATTGAAAATGACATTGGAATTTGATTCTGGTTCCACAGCACTCCAACAAGCCTGACAAACAGGTTCAATATTTAATTAGGCCAGTCTGCATTAGGGGCATTAATGTATCGGATTCCTTCTGACCCACACAAGCTTAACTTCCTCCGTTAACCCATTTGTGAAGTAGTTATAACTTCCTCCTTTTTAAAGTAGATGAAGCCACAGATTTGACCCCACTTGTTCTTAAGTCTAGCTGATTATGTTAATTGCTGAGTGCCTTAGTGCACAGACTAGACTTAGGCCGAGTACATTCATAATGACATTGCTATTACAATTCAGAAGGTCACAGCAATCTGGGTGGGACGGTGGCACAGTGTTAGCACAGCTGCCTCACAGCTACAGGGACAGGGTTCAATTCTGGCCTTGGGCAATTATTTGTGTGTAGTTTGCACTTTCTCCCCGTGTCTGCGTGGGTTTCCTCCGGGTGCTCCGGTTTCCTCCCACAGTCCAAAGGTGTGCAGGTTAGGTGGATTTGCCATACTAAATTTCCCCTTAGTGTCCAAAAGGTTAGGTGGGGTGACTGGGTTATGGGGATAGGGTGGAGGCATGGTCTTAAATGGGGTGCCCTTTCCAAGAGCTGTTGCAGACTCGATGGGCCGAATGGCCTCCTTCTATACTGTAAATTCTATAATTCTATGATCAGATCAGTCTGAGTAATAACAGCTACTAATGGTGTGTAGCAGGAGAAAGCTGTGCAAAATTATTGTGAAGCTAGAATCTGTTATACATAATTACATGGTGTCAGATACTTTGAAAACTACTGCCTACAAAACAAAAAGAAGTAAATTCATGAAGAAATGCAAACTTATGGACCACTGTTTACAAAGATCTGCAACTCTTGACTATAAACCCAATCTAGAATGCAGAGATTCCAAAAGAGGTCAGAAAGTAATCACATGCCAAAGGAAGTGAATGTACTGAAGGTTGTAAAAACCTCGGGCAGGATTATCGACCGGCTGGCGGCGGAATTGGGAAACGCGATTGGGCGGTGAATGGTTCTGGCGCCAAAATCTCGGCGGGTGCCGATTTCACGCCAAATCGCAATTCTCCACCGCCTCGACAGTGGCATTAATGCAGTGCAGAATGCACGTACAGTAAACACCATTGGCATATCAGTAGTGGGCCTGACCCAGTATTCTCCTGGGCCTTCGTGATTCTCCAGGCTCGATTTTCAGGAAACCTTTCCAAGTGTTGCAGCGAGCAGGAATTGCCGCGAGTTTCCCGGCGCTCGGTCCAGAGAAACTGGCAATTCAATTCAACGTTAATTGGCCCACTTAATGAGGCCTCATGGGCTTCTCGCTGCAAATAACACCTTGCCAGTCGATTCGCTAGGACTGCGCCCACCAGCCCCCCCCTAGTTAACAAGATCGAGCAGCACTTAAGCTGCACTTGCTCAGCCAACCCCAGCCAGCTCACGATAATTGCGCTAAGGAGACCGGCACTGATTCAGGGACACTGACCTGGGGAGGCTCCTGGACGCGGTGGAGGTCAGGAGGGATGTCCTGTTCCCCTGGGAGTCTCGGAGAGTGAGCCACAGGGCAGCCACTGCTGGCTGGGCTGAGGTGGCGGCAGCCATTAGTTCCAGCAGTACGATCAAGAGCATTGGCCAATGGTGCAGGAAAAAGGTCAACGACCGACACTGGACAGCACGAGTGAGTAGAGACCAACGCCAGCCCCCACCTCCCCCCCCTCCACCAAGGGAGCATCCACCCCCCAACTCTCCAAGTGACCCCCAGCCCTCCCTCCCCCTTACCCCCAATACTGCCTTCACACCCCCTCTTCCACCACTGAACCACGCATGTGGCTAACAATGTTCTCTCAGTGTCCCCTCAGGAAAATTTCTTCCGCAATCGTCAGGAGAAGGCCAAGACTGGCAGTGGAGTGACGGTCTTGAGAATCCTCACCTCCTTTGAGGTCCAGGGTGTCACACAATCGGTGATGGCCATGGCTGAGGGCCTTGGCAGAATGACCGCCTCGCTGTGGGATATCATCGAGTACCAGACTTTGGAGGTGACTGCGGTGGCCGAAGACAGGTCGGTCACCCACGTGGAGACTGGCAGACGTCGCAGAGGTGAGGAACCACCGTCCCCACCCGGAGGACCTGTCAAACGTGAGTAGTGATTGCCTTACTGACTGACCCATCCCTCCCACTGACCACATGTCCATTCTCCCGCATGTCCTCCAGCCGACGGCACCAGCTCATCCCGGGTGGTCCCCCTCTCCTGACTCCGAGGATAAACTCTAACGAAGGGGAGCGGCACTTAAACTGATCACGCAGAGATAATCCCACACAGCATGCAGCCATGCCACCATGGAAGCCGGTTAGACGATTCGGGGATGCTGACCTGGCCCGTTTGCTGAACGCAGTGGAGTCACATCGGGAGTCCCTGTTTTCCCCAGGGACTCGGTGCGTCAGTCATAGGGCAGCCAGTGCCATGTGGGAGGAAGTGGCAGCAGTCATCAGCACGGGGAGTGTGACCCGGAGGACCACCACAGAGTACTGCGAAAAGCTAAATGATCGTCACGGGTGAGTTGCATCAGCCCCCGTCACAGGTCCCGCCTGTCACGCCCGCACTCCCTCTCCCGACAACGATACGCTCGACACCTCTCCCGCCCAGTACCATGCTGCATCCTACCCCACTCATGCCCAGTAGTGGTGCTCACATGCACCCCCTGCCCACCCATGGCCCCCACCTTCCCCTGGTGCATGATGCGTGGGGCTCTCTCTGTGGTGCTGCAGGACGTTGGCCCATAACATACATGAGAGGGCACAGGCGTGCAGCAGGGTGCCGGTCATTGTGTCCTCATCCCCTACGCGGAACGAACCCTGGAGGTTGAGGGGGTGCCCAAGGATAGATCGAGACTGGGCTGCGGTGCAGAGGTGGGTAACCCCCGACCCCATCCAGAGGTCCAGTCACGTGAGTTGTACATGTTCACATGTTGATTCTGCCCCCGATGACTACACGTCTCTTCTCCCACAGGATTTTCATCCAATGGCACCAGCCCATTCAGGGTGGCCCCCTCCATGCCTCCCAAGAGAACAGCATGAAAATCGTTTATTGTCACAAGTAGACTTCAATGAAGTTACTGTGAAAAGCCCCAAGTCGCCACATTCCGGCGCCTGTTCGGGGAGGCTGGTACGGGAATTGAACCGTGCTGCTGGCCTGCCTTGGTCTGCTTTAAAAGCCAGCGATTTAGCCCAGTGAGCTAAACCAGCCCCTCATGGAGGAGAGTTCCAAGAATGTCACCAGAATAGTTGCAGCTGTCATCCCCACCCTCCACCAGCGCAGAGGCACACACCTGGGTGGGACATGTTAGTGGACAGGGATCTGGGGCACAATCTGGTGGGTACCACACTGTTGCTGATGCACATCAGCTGGAGGCGGGAACGCCCAGGCACGACAGCAGTTTGAGGTCTGCTGGATCCCAGGACCCAGCTGGGCCCCAGTCAGGAGCTGAGCCTGAGGACCAGGTTTACCCGGAGCTGATGCAGACCCTAGGGCGCAGATTCAGGGGCGGTTGTCAGCGACACTCCAGCAAGTCCACAGCTGATTGGAGGAGCCCCAAAGGCTGAGGGTGCAGGAGAAAGTGCCGGCAATGCATGGCACCGAGGCCAACACTGCTAGGGTGGTGGCCACAGTGGAGTGCCTGGAGTACAATGCCAGTGCTGTGAGTGGTGGTGTGCAAGGCCTGGCTCAGTCAGTTATGGCCATGGCTGAACACCTCGGCAGCATGTCCCAGTCGCTGGGACATGTCCCTGACACAGCTGGACTTTCCGCACCATAAGACGCCTGGCCAGGGGGACTCAGGTCACAGGGCAGGAATCACAGCAGGCCGTCACCACTCCTGGGGATCCACCCTTACGTGTTCGGACAGAAAAATAGACACCAGTTAAGTTGGCACGGGTGTCGGTGAACCTGGAGGTGATCAGAGTGTCCTGTGTGCATTGACCCTGACGCACATGTTGTCTGGCCTCCTGTGCCTGCCTGGGCCCCATGTCCTGCCCATCCTTGCCCTCACCTGCATCCTCCTCGTCGGATGAGGCCTGACATTCATCCCCCTCCTCCAGCACGTTGCTCCTCTGCTGCGAGATGTTGTGGAGGATGCAGCAGGTCAACACGATGTGGGCGACCCTCCCAATGTCATACTGGAGGGCCCCCTCCAGAGCGGTCAAGGTATATGAACTGCATCTTCAGGATGCCGATGCACCACTCGATCATGCCCCTGATCGCTATGTGGACATTGTTGTAGTGGGTCTCCACGTTGGTCTGTGGTCTCCCAAGAGGCGTCATCTGCCATGGCCACAGCGGATAGCCCCTGTCTCGCAGGAGCCAACCCCTCAGCTGGGGGTGCATCTCGAAAATGCTGGGAATCGTGAGTGTGCCAGGATATCACCATCGTGCACACTGCCCGCGTATCGGACGCAGGTGTGCATAATGCACATCTAATAGTCACACACCAGCTGCACATTCATTGAGTGGAACCTCTTTCGGTTTGTGTCATCTGCAGGTGCTCGAAGGCATCCCGTTGATCACCCCCTGAACCCGGGGCGAACCCCGCTGCCTGGGCAACCTGGTGGACTGGGTCCGCATTGAAATGGATGTACTGTGCCGACTGGGCATATAATAGGGCCGTCGTGATGCTGCGGGTGCACCTGTGCACTGCGCTCTGTGAGATCCTGGACAGGTCCCCACTTGGCGCCTGGAGCACAGGGCGACCATTGCCTTCACGGCCACCGGGAGCAGGTGTCCTCCACCATTCCCCCGCGGTGCCAGGTGCGCCATGATGTGGCAGAAATGTCACACTGTCCCCCTGCTCAGCTAGAGTCTCTGATGGCATGCCCAGTCCAGCAGGTCCTCGAATGACAGGCACTGCCGGTACACACGAGGCTTCATGCGGCACCTCCTTTACACCTCACCCTCTTGGTTTTCGCCCTCTTGGGTGGCCGGCTCTCCATCCTCAGCGGCTGCCTCCTGTTCTGCTGCTGCCTGTTCCGCTGCTGCAGTTTCCTCCTCCTCGAGCAGCTCCAGCTCGTACAGCTGCAAGGCATTCCCCAGGGCTGCAGCGACTAGGAGGAAGGCCATCATTGCTGGTCGTATTCCAATATCCGTTGTCTGCAGTGGGTGAAATGCTAACGTGTTAGCATGGTGCATGCCCCCATGCCCAACCACGTCCAACAGGCTACATGGTGCCCCTGCTTCGCACTGCGGACACTGCCCCAGCATGTTCCCTTCCCCACTCCTCTCCGCACTCGGAACCTGTCGGTGCCCAGCACCGTGGGGGTCCATCACTGCTGCCAGGGGTACTGTCGACTGGTGTAGCCCTTGCCAACGATACCCTCCATGGACCCCATCCGGCACCCTCCTGTAAGGGCTACTGTGGGCATCCCCTTGGATGGTCAGCGCGATGCCCTGTGGATGGGTAGCGGCCAGTTGGGGGGGCTTGTATGGCGGAGGATGGGGTGCGGCATTGCTGGGGTATGAAAGTGTGGGCTGGGGTGTGGGTGGTGGTATCACACATATGGCCAGTGTCACTCTGCAGAACCAGGGGTCAAGGTGGCTGGTCAGTGGGGTGCGCAGTAAGATAGCCACGGGAATGGCGGTGCGTGCCTGGGCACCGCCCCAGTCCCGTGAGGAGTCACCCCAACCCACGGCCCTTCTCCCCTCCCCCCACCCCCCCGTCATCTCCCTCCCCCCTGGCCCTGGCCCTTGGAGGCCACCCCCCTCTCCCCCCCCTCCACACACAACCCGGCCAGTGTCCAGCCTGGCATCCCACGGTCGTGCCTACCTCCTTTCTCACCTCATCAGCCCATTTCTTAATTTTTAAAAGCACAAGTGAATCTCGCCGTCCCCCAGTGGAGGTGGATAATCGGGGAGGTCCCGGAGAATACCGGGGCCAGGCCCGCTAATGATACGGCAATGACGTTTAATGCACGTGCGGAGTGCAATGCATTGATGCCACTGTAGAGGCAGCGGAGAATTGCAATTTGGCGTGAAACTGGCACCTGCCACGATTTCAGCGTCAAAACCAATTCTCTGATTCTGTCGTCAGCCGCCGGAGAATCCCGCCCCGAGTCTTTAACTGTGGCGAATATGCTTTAGCTGGACATCAGTCCTTGAATGAAAAATGGACATCAGCAATCATTCTAACCAAGACAGGTCAGATACCTCAGACAATTCAAACAGATGATGAACAAATTTGGTGCCGGCAGGCTGACCAGTTATTAGCTTCACGGGACAAGTGCACAGAGTCTGCACCAGACATATTCATATTGACGTGTACAGACTGAGATGCGACAGAACTGAGATCTACTACTGCAGATATTACTGAATCTGTCACTACAGAATCGTCAGTACCAAGAGCCAGACAGCGGGCGGGAATTTCCGTTTGTGAGACAAAGAGCGGGATTTTGTCATCGACGATCGGGCGGAGATTCCCTTCTGATGGCGAAATCCAGGGCAGTGTCTGTTTGACGCACGTTTTGTATCCTCCACCCCATCCAATATGGAACCCAGTTGGGACGGCGTTAGCAGGTCACCTGAAGGCCCTATCCCGATGCTCCCCCCCGACCCCCCCCATGGGCCGAGTTCCCGACCGCGCGGTTGACTTGTGGGGCTGGATTCTCTGCACCTGAGGCTGAAATCGCGTTCAGCGATGGACGGAGACCTGTTTTGGCGCCCAAATCGGGAGCGGTGCCGGTTTTTGAATTCTATGCCCCCTGAAAAGCAGCAATGTACGCCGCACCGATTAGCCACCGCCTCAGGCCATTGCCTAAGGCCCTCCCTGCGATGCTCTGTCCCCCACCGGCCGAGTTCCCAATGGCGTGGGAGTCTCATGGTCCTAGCCATACGGGAACCTCGCATGGTGGCTGCGGTCTCAGTCCGGGGCCGCCACAGTGGGGGGGAGGGCCGATCGGTGGGCAGGGGAAGCTTCATTTGGGGCTGGGGGCACTGTGGGGGCGCGGTCCTGGGCGCGCGAGTGGCCGATGTGGGGTACTACTTTGCCATTCCAGGTCCGCGGGTTGAATCCGCCATAGAGCACGGTGCGGCAGCAGCAGCCTGCCGCAGTGCGCATGCGCGGCCTCGGAACCGAAAGTGCTGAAGGCCGATTTGGCAGCTAGAGCTGCGGGCTCTACACTGCCTCCCTGCTAGCCCTCAGCAAAACAGGAAATCGGTGTCGTTTTACACCAGTTTTCCTTGCGTAACACACCACCGTTTTCACGCCAGCGTGGGGACTTAGTCTCCAAAATGGAGAATCCAGACCGTGGTCTCAGCGGTCGAGAACTCGGCGTGTTGGCTGCGGACTGTGTCCAGAGCAGCCACAGTCGGGTGGGAGCCATGCTGCTGGACGGGGTGGTTTCCGCGAGGGCTGGGGGGACTGGTGGGGGGTGGCCAGAGGGTGGACATGGAAGTGGCCATGGGGGCACTGTCGTGTTGTGTACTCTGGGATAACACAGGCTGCAAATGGATGTAGCTTTAACCAAAAGATACTCCAGACCTTGAAGTTAGTTGAATCTGATTTATTGAACCAGTAGCACAGTTAGCACAGTTCTCTATGAGTTTGACTCTCTGCTAACCTAAGTGTGGTTACTCAGTCTGACTGAACCAGACTAGCTCTTAGCCACATGCTGGAGGTGTGATACTGTAAATACACCCTGACTCACTCTGTAGATGTTCATCAGTGGAAAGAGGCAGAGTGTGAGTGCCTCGTGCCTTTTATAGTGAGATGCCACCCCTGAGTGTCCTGCCTGCTCATTGGTCATGCCCTGTTCTCTGTGTTCATTAGCTGCCTGTCTGTGCCTGTCTGTATATCATTATCTGCATGTCTGCATATCATGACATTCCCCTTTTTTGTTTATGTTTGTTGGCACATGGGAACGTACTTGCATGTGGTGGCATATATTAACAGATTTACAAGCGGGAGCATATGTGAACGTATTTACATGTGAAGACAGCTATCTAATGTGAGAAAACAGAATATAGCAAACAAAACAAATGTTAAGTCCAGTCTCTGGGGCTTGCATCAGATCCTGGTCGACCGCCGGAGAGGTGGTGGTGGGGACGACAGCACCTTGACAGGCGGGATGGAAGCCTGACTGGTGGCCTCGTAGTTCGAGGTATCAGGAGGTGGCAAAACAATGGACGGAAGCGGAGAAGAAAGCGGTTTCGGGCAGGCAACTTTGCTCAGTGCCCATCTGTTTCGTCGCACAACAGAACCATCAGCCATACGTACAACATACGGGCGGGGCGCAGCCTGTCGAACAACTACAGCTGGAGCAGACCAGCCACCATCCGGTATCTTGATCCTGACAGTGTCTGACGGGGATAACACGGGCAAATCGGTGGCATGAGCATCATAGCCCTGCTTTTGCTGGTTTCGGAGCTACTGCACCTTCTGCAGCACCGGGAGGTGATCCAGATTGGGCAAGTGTATGGCTGGAAGTGTCGTCCACAGGTCCCTGTTCATCAGGGGTTGAGCCGGCAACATGCAAGTGGACAGTGGGGTTGCCCTGTACGCAAGCAGCGCGAGGTAGATGTCAGAAGCAGGGGCGAAATTCTCCCCCAATGGCGCAATGTCCGCCGACTGGCGCCAAAAACGGCGCCAATCAGACGGGCATCGCGCCGACCCAAAGGTGCGGAATGCTCCGCATCTTTGGGGGCCGAGCCCCAACATTGAGGGGCTAGGCCGACGCCGGAGGGATTTCCGCCCCGCCAGCTGGCAGAAATGGCGTTTGGTGCCCCGCCAGCTGGCGCGGAAATGCGGCGCATGCGCGGGAGCGTCAGCGGCCGCCGACAGTTTCCCGCGCATGCGCAGTGGGGAGAGTCTCTTCCGCCTCTGCCATGGTGGAGGCTGTTGCGGAGGCGGAAGGGAAAGAGTGCCCCCACGGCACAGGCCCGCCCGCGGATCGGTGGGCCCCGATCGCGGGCCAGGCCACCGTGGGGGTACCCCCCCGGGGTCAGATCGCCCCACACCCCCCCAGGACCCCAGAGCCCGCCCACGCCGCCTGGTCCCGCCGGTAAATACCAGCTTTGATTTACGCCGGCGGGACAGGCAATTTCTGGGCGAGACTTCGGCCCACCTGGGCCGGAGAATTGAGTGGGGGGTCCCGCCAACCGGCGCGGCCCGATTCCCGCCCCCGCCCAATCTCCGGTACCAGAGACTTCGGCGGGGGCGGGATTCACGGCGGCCAACGGCCATTCTCCGACCCGACGGGGGGTCGGAGAATGACGCCCCAGAATCCACGGCCTTGCAGATGAGCTGTTTCACAATGTGCACCCCTTTTTCAACCTTCCCATTGGACTGCGGATAGTGTGGGCTGGAAGTGACGTGTTTGAAATGGTATGACTTGGCAAACATAGACCACTCGTGGCTGTTGAAGCACGGGCCATTGTCACTCATGACAGCGAGTGGGATACCATGCCTGGAGAACGTCTCCTTACAGGCCTTGATGACGGTCCGAGATGTGAGGTCTGGGAGCTTCACGACTTCAGGGTAATTGGAGAAATAGTCAATAATCAACACGTAGTCACGACCATTCGCACGAAAGAGGTCGATGCCAACCTTGGACCACGGGGAGGTCTCGATTTCACGTTGCTGGAGCGTCTCCTTGCTCTGTGCTGGCTGGAAGCATTGACAGGTCGCACAGTTGAGGACCATGTTCGAGATGTCCTGGCTAATACCGGGCCAGTAGACAGCCTGCCTGGCTCTGCTTCTGCACTTCTCGACGCCCACGTGTCCCTCATGGATTTGGCAGAGCACCAAGCTCTGGAGACTGAGTGGAATGACAATCCGGTCCAGCTTGAGGAGGATACCATCAGTCACCGTCAGGTCGTCCGTTTCATTGTAAAATTGAGGGCACTGCCCTTTCTGCCAACCATTGGCGAGGTGTTGCATGACACGTTGCAAGAGGGGGTCTTTGGCTGTCTCCTCGCGGATACGAACCACCTTCTCATCAGACGCCGGGAGGGTGCTAGCACACAGCTGCACCTGTGATTCAATCTGCTGGATGGTTTCCAGCGGTTCACTAGGCAGTGTGATGGAGCGGGACAATGCATCAGCGATGATGAGCTCCTTGCCAGGCATGTACACTAAGTCAAAGTAATACCTTCTGAGTTTGAGGAGGATGCGCTGCAACCGAGGCGTCATGTCGTTCAGGTCCTGTGGATAATGTGGACCAGAGGCCTCTGATCCGTCTCAACAGTGAATGTCGGCAGGCCGCAGACATAGTCGTGAAACTTGAGAATGCCAGCGAGAAGACCCAGCCATTCCTTCTCTATTTGCACATACCTTGTTTCAGTGGGCGTCATGGCCCTCGATGTGTAGGCTACCGATGCCCAGGATGAAGTATCATCGCGTTGAAGCAGCACCGCACCGATGCCATCCTGGCTCGCATCTGAAGAGATCTGCGTCTCCCTGTCTGAGTCGAAAAATGCCAAGACGGGTGCAGTGGTGCTGCCTTCCACTCAAAGGCAGTGGACTTTTTCACCAGGTTTCGTAGGGCCGTGGTATGTGAGGCCAGGTTTGGGATGAACTTGCCCAGAGAATTGACCATGCCCAGGGAGCGCAACACCACCTTATTGTCTTCAGGGACCTTCATGGCTTCGATGGCCTTGCCCTTGTCTGTGTCCGGGCGCACACCCTGCTGAGAGATCTGGTCACCCAAGAACTTGAGTGTCGACATGCCAAAACAACATTTGGACCTGTTCAGCTTGAGGTCATTGGCATAGACACGGCAGAATACCTGCTGGAGACGGGAAACATGCTCTTCAGGGGTCGTGGACCATATGATGATGTCGTCCATGTACACACAACCCCCTTCAATGCCCTCCATCATCTGCTCCATGATGCGATGGAAGATCTCCGATGTCGACACAATGCCAAATGGCATGCGATTATAGCAGTATATGCCATACGGTGTGTTGAAGGTGCAGAGCCTTCTGCTGGACTCATCCAGCTGGATTTGCCAAAATCCATGTGACGCATCTAACTTTGTGAAAAAACGTGCGTGTGCCATCTCACTGGTGAGTTCCTCCTGCTTCGGGATGGGGTAGTGTTCATGCATTATATTCTTATTGAGATCCTTGGGATCAATGCAGATGTGCAGGTCTCCCGAAGGCTTTCTAACACATATCATCGAGCTGACCCAGTCAGTCGGTTCGGTTACCTTGGAAATGATGCCCTGTTGCTGAAGATCCTGGAGCTGTGCCTTCAGGCACTCCCTCAGCAGAGCCAGGACCCGGCGTGGTGCATGGACCACTGGCTTGGCATCAGGTCGTAGCAAAATCTTGTATCGATATGGCAGCCTGCCCATCCCGTCGAATACATCCGGATACTGAGCGAGGATGTTGTCAATGCCGGCCTGAAGATCCACATTGGAGGATGTCGTTGTGTAAACCCGCTGCACGAGGTTCAGCTGCTTGCAGGCATGTGCGCCAAGTAGGGATGCCCTGTCTGGCTTGACAATTTCAAAACGTAACCGTGCATGGGTACTCCGGTTGGAGACGAGTAGATGGCAGGATCCCAGTGCCGTGGTGGCATTTCCGTTGTAGTCCAGGAGCCTGCAGGCTGCTGGAAGGACCTTGGGGGGCTTCTTGATGCGTCTGAAATCTGCCTGTGAGAGGAGGTTGGCAGAAACACCTGTGTCCAGCTTAAACTGGATGGAGCATTGGTTGACCTGCATCACCGCACGCCATTCGTCCGCAGAATCCACAGCGAGGATGGATTGAATTTGTGATGAGTTGGATGTGGCATTCTTCCACTGGATCCGTTGTGCTGCCAGGATCAGAATCCTGTAATCGTTGTTGCACACTCTGAACGTGCCGTCGTCGGAATTGGGAGCGCTGCCCCGATTGGTGGTGCAGACCTGCACAAGGCTGCATAGTGTCCAGGCTTCCCGCCGTTTAAACATCACCTGCCTCTTGCAGGGCAGTGTTTCTTTAAGTGGGCATTGCCGCAGATTGATCATGTCATGACGTCGGCGTCCTGATGCTCCACACGTCGTCACACATGCGCAGTGCGGGTGTCAGCCGCTTCGTTATCCCATTCGCATCGCGCATGCGTGGGGCCCAGGGAAAAGCGCGCAAAATGGCTGCTTTCATCAATGCTGAGGCACTGCATCCAGGAGATGGCCTGCACACTCTCTGCCTCGTGGGAGGCACGTTTCTCATTTTCAGCCGATTTGTACTGGGTTTAGCGATTTTTGGCGTGCTCATGCACTGTGCATGTTTCAATCGTGACTGGCAGGGTCATATGCTTGATTTTCAGTAGCTGCTCTCTCAGAGGATCAGAGTGAACTCCAAAAATAATTTGGTCTCTGATCATGGAGTCAGCAATATCACTAAAGTTGCAGGACAGCGCTAGCAGGTGGAGGTTAGTTAAGAAGGAGTTGAAAGATTCATCTTTACCTTGTAGACACTGTTTGAATATGTAGCGCTTGAAGCTTTCATTGGTGTCCACTTCACAGTGACTGTCAAACTTGTCCAGGATGGTCTGAAACTTGGTCTTGTCCTGACCATCGGTGAAGTGAAAAGAGTTGAAGAGTTTGATGGCTTGATCACCCGCTGTTGAGAGGAGAAGCGCAATCTTCCTTGCATCAGACGCACCCAAGAGGTCTGAAGCTTCGATGTACAGCAGAAACTTTTGCTTGAATGTCTGCCAGTTGGCACTGAGATGGCTGGAGGTCCTGAGCTGGTGAGGAGCCTGAATCTTCTCCATGGTGCCGGGATACATTCACGGAACAGACTGAGGTAAACAAACTAGATTAAGCAGTCTCCTGGTAGCATGTTTTGTTATGTACTCTGGGATAACACAGGCTGCAACTGGATGCAGCTTTAACTAAAAGATACACCAGACCTTGAAGTTAGTTCAATCTGATTTATCGAACCAGTAGCACAGTTAGCACAGTTCTCTATGAGTTCGACTCTCTGCTAACCTAAGTGTGGTTACTCTGTCTGACTGAACCAGACTAGCTCTTAGCCACGTGCTGGAGGTGTGATACTGTAAATACACCCTGACTCACTCTGTAGATGTTCATCAGCGGAAAGAGGCAGAGTGTGAGTGCCTCGTGCCTTTTATAGTGAGATACCACCCCTGAGTGTCCTGCCTGCTCATTGGTCATGTCCTGTTCTCTGTGTTCATTAGCTGCCTGTCTGTGCCTGTCTGTATATCATTATCTGCATGTCTGCATATCATGACAGGCATTATCTGGCAGGTCGGGTCCATGCACGGCCGGCGCCATGTTTTACAGCGTGATCGCTGCAGGCCATCACCGTGCGCATGCAGGGCCATGGACCCGGCTATTCTCCTGTCTTTATTTTGTGGGAGCCGGGGGTTATAGCCCCTCACCAGTCGCAGGAAGGTTTTTTGGGCGTAAAACGTCACCGTTCCTCCGCACTTAGTCTCAAAAACAGAGAATCCAGCCCTACGTGTTGGCGCCAACGGAGAATCGCGGGACTTTTACGACAGAAATACCGACACCATGAGGGGCTAGCACCGGTGCCGCGTGGAACACAATCGATTCCAATGAAAAGTGGTGTGGGATTCGCCGGGTCCGTGATAGACACTTGGGAGGCTGATAAGCTGCAGTCGCACATACACATTACACTTCCTACACACACTTATCCTAGTCAAAAAGATGGCACTGGTTGTGTTGGAGTGCGCCCATACAGCTGATGGGTCGCTGGGGCCAGAGGGCACTGAGGGGGATGCCCTGAGGGGACACCTATATGGCCCGTTACACCAGGTTCAAAATGGACTGTTGGCGGTGTGCGTAGCCTCATGGCTGCCTTGCCAGATGCAGCAATGGTGTTCCATGCTCATCCACCTGACCCCACAGCCCACCTCTTGGCCACCCCGCACTACTCTCCCCTGCCCTGGCAGAGGTCCCCCAGCCAGCGGAACAACTGTCAGCAAATTATAGCCATGTCGGACACTTCCTGTGCCCCCTCAGCAGCCGCCATCCAATTTCACCATTTTTAAAAGCACAAGAGAGCCACATCGTCGGCAACTCGACCCATCGGAGGTGGAGAATCGCGGAGGCCCTGAAGAATACTGGATCAGGTCCGCTAATGATATGCAATCGGTGCCCACTGTATGTGTGAAGTGAAACACATTGACCCCGTTTTCAAGGGGAAGGGCAATTGCGATTTGGCGTCAAACCGGCACCTGCTGCGATTTAGGCGTCGGACGCTATTCTCCACCAAATCGTATTTCCCGATTTTGGCACGGCTCACAAAGAATCCCGCCCACTGAGTTTGTTTCACAGCAAGTACCACCAAGAAAATCTGTGATCTCAAAGAGCTATTTAGCACAAGGCTAAATCGCTGGCTTTGAAAACAGACCAAGGCAGGCCAGCAGCACGGTTCAATTCCCGTAACAGCCTCCCCGAACAGGCGCCGGAATGTGGCGACTAGGGGCTTTTCACAGTAACTTCATTTGAAGCCTACTTGCGACAATAAGCAATTTTCATTTCATTTCAAATTCCTGAACGTCGGATATTACCAAAACGAGACAGACATCTGCCAAAGAGACTGTCTTACGGATGTATGTATATACAAATAACATGATGATGTAATGAATATTGTGTTGGATCTGCTGTTTAAATGTTCAAAAGAAAAGTCGTTGACACTGAAGGAGTAAAGGGGGAGGCGTATTATGCATTCAAGTGACAGTATTAGCTGGTGAAATGTCACATGATACGCAGTGATGTCAGTGAAGCATTTGTGGGCTTTTGGGGAGTTCACCATTTTACTCTGTTGAAGCAATAACTCTGAATAAATCCTGCACTATCTTTCTTGAAATTTGGGGACATGGAAAAGGCTTGGAGGAGTGTACAAAGATCTTCAAGGATGGCCAAGAGAGCATTGGAACAGTCAAAAAACATTTGCAGACACATTTTCTATTAAAACATTTTTTTTAACGCAATGTGTCATGCTCTGGGTTGTACATTGCTCACACCGGCAAAAAGCACAGTTTACTTAGTGATTTGAAATGTCGTCCCGTCATATATTGTCCTTGCTCAGCAAGTCTCTAATTGATTTTGTCATCTTTATGAGATTTGAAGAGAATTTTCCTCATGCCAGAGATCGTTGCTGACCTTCAAGAGATGGTTCCATCTCTGTGATAGTTTGTACCTTTTCAAGGTAATCCCCTCCTGATTTATGCTGTGTCTCGGTAATTTGATTTAGGTTTGTGAGAGTTCACATGGTGTTTAAAGCAACCCTAACTTCTTCTGTCAGCTTTTCAGCACTCAGTTTTCGTTCTGAGTTTTGTCACAAATCATAACATTACGCACAGTGTACACTATCTACCACTTAACTGCAATCTCCTTTGGAAATGTCCTGGTGCAGTAATATTCCATTTGGAAGCCTTGTGAAATAACATTGTACAACTGGTATACCAGTTCGAAAGCCAAGCATTCCAAATGCAGCTTACAGAAAAACAATTTATATAAGGAAACGTCGCGGGGTGTTTTACAAGCACGATAGAAATGGGATGTTGAGCTTCCGGGTGCGGCTATGCAGAGCTAGGTCGCATATTCGGCAGCTCCCGCTTGGAACGGACTTTTGGGCTCTTTTACAGGGCCCCCACGGCATTTGTTTGACATTTCCCGGTGTGGCAAGAAGACTGCAGCATTCCCCTGACAGTGTCCCCCAGGAGTGTTGTGTCTTTTGGCTACCAGACCCGGCAGAAACAGTGAAAGATTTGGCTTGAGCTGCAGCAGTAGACAAGGGCCTCTTCCAGCATGCAGGCGGGGGAAGGGCAAGCTTAAAGCTGCAATCTGGCTTGACTCTATCAAAGGTGAATTCTAGCAGCAGAGGGAACAACTGTGAAAAGATCTACCAGGGCCATTGAAGAAGCAGGGACGAGGCTTCTGGTGGCGGCCATGGAGGAGTAGGTCGCGCATTCGGCAGCTCCCGTCTGGAGCCGACTCTCAGACCTTTTTCAGGAGTTTCCATAGACTTTTTGGGGAAGACTGGTGAAGCAAACACTGTCAACTTCTATGAAACGGACCAGAAGTGTAACGGCCAAAGGAGCGGCACTGGAGCAACGGGAGAAGCGAGGGAAAGAAAACAAAATGGCGGCGGCCAGGGACAAAGGGGAGCTGCAGGAGTTCATCAAGCGCTGCTTCGAGGAGCAGCGCGAGGAGATGGGCAGAGAGACGTTGGCGCCTATGCTTTCGGCAATTGAAGGACTCGGGATCACGCAGAAGGCCCACGAAGCTGAGGTACAGAAAAGAGTCAGTCAGAACGAGGACGAGCTCGTGGGCCTGGCGGTGAGAGTGGAGCAGAACGAGGCGCTACACAAGAGGTGGGCGGGAAGACTCGAAGACCTGGAGAACAGGTCGAGGAGAAAGAATCTGCGAATCCTGGGTCTCCCTGAGGGAGTGGAGGGGGCTGATGCCGGGGCATATGCGAGCACGATGCTCGAGGCGATGATGGGCACGAAGGCCCCTTCGAGGCCGCTGGAGTTGGACGGGGTACATCGGGTGCTGGCGAAGAAGCCCCAGGCAAATGAGCCGCCAAGGACGATGGTGGTGAGGTTCCACCGGTTCACGGACAGAGAGTGGGTCCTGAGATGGGCCAAGAAGGAGCGGAGCAGTAAGTGGGACAATACAGAGATCCGAATATACCCGAACTGGAGCACGGAGGTTGCGAAGCGGAGAGCGGGTTTCAACCGGGCCAAAGCGGTGTTGTATCAGAAAGAAGTGAAATTCGGAATGCTGCAGCCAGCGCGACTGTGGGTCACATACAAGGGGAGGGGGGGAAGGGGGGGGGGGGGGAAAGGGTTGCTGCTGCACTGGCCGAAAGGGAATGGGACACAGAAGAGGTGGTCGGGACGGGGGTCCCCCCCTCTGGGGGACTGGAGGGTGAGGGAGGCGTGGACACGGGACTGGCCCAGAAAAGGAGATGGCTAGTTGGCGGGGCGTGGGGGGGGGGGGGTGAGAGCCCCTCCAATCCGGCTGATAACGTGGAATGTGAGGGGCCTGAATGGGCCGGTGAAGAGGGCTCGAGTGTTCGCGCACTTAAAGGGACTGAAGGCGGACGTGGCCATGCTCCAAGAGACACATCTGAAGGTGGCGGACCAGGTCAGGTTAAGAAAGGGATGGGTAGGACAGGTATTCCACTCGGGACTGGACGCAAAGAATAGAGGGGTGGCAATATTGGTGGGAAAGCGGGTGTCATTTGAGGCCAAGACTATTGTAGCGGAAAATGGAGGGCGATATGTAATGGTGAGCGGTCGGCTGCAAGGGACGTGGGTGGTGTTGGTAAACGTATACGCCCCGAACTGGGATGATGCAGGATTCATGAAGCGCATGTTGGGGCGCATTCCGGACCTGGCGAAAGGAGACCTGATAATGGGAGGGGACTTCAATACAGTGTTGGATCCAGCACTGGACCGCTCCAAATGTAGGACTGGAAAGAGGCCGGCGGCGGCCAAGGTACTTAGGGGGTTTATGGATCAGATGGGGGGAGTGGACCCATGGCGGTTTGCAAGGCCGCAGGCCAGGGAATTTTCTTTCTTCTCCCATGTACAAAAAGCCTACTCCCGGATAGATTTCTTTGTTCTGGGTAGGGCGCTCATCCCGAGGGTGGAGGGGACGGAATATTCGGCTATAGCCGTTTCGGACCATGCCCCGCACTGGGTGGAACTGGAGCTGGGAGAGGAGAGGGACCAACGCCCGTTGTGGCGGCTGGATGTGGGACTGCTGGCGGACGAGGTGGTGTGTGGGAAGGTGAGGGGGTGTATCGAAAGGTACTTGCAGGCCAACGACAATGGGGAGGTGCGGGTGGGGGTGGTATGGGAGGCGTTCAAGGCGGTGATCAGGGGAGAGCTAATTTCCATTAGGGCTCATAGGGAGAAGCCAGAGGGTATGGAAAGGGAGAGGTTAGTGGGGGAGATTTTGAGAGTGGACAGTAGATACGCAGAGGCCCCGGAGGAAAGATTACTTGGGGAAAGACGACTGCTCCAGACGGAGTTTGACCTGTTGACCACAGGGAAGGCGGAGGCACAGTGGAGGAAAGCGCAGGGGGCGACCTACGAGTATGGGGAAAAGGCTAGTCGGATGCTGGCACACCAGCTCCGTAAGAGGATGGCAGCAAGGGAAATAGGGGGAGTCAAAGATGGAAGGGGAGCCACGGTTCGGAGTGCAACGAAAATAAACGAGGTATTCAAGGCCTTTTATGTAGAGCTGTACAGATCCCAGCCCCCAGCGGGGGAAGAGGGGATGAGACGATTCCTAGATCAGCTGAGATTCCCGAGGGTGGAGGAGCAAGAGGTGGCTGGTTTGGGGGCACCAATTGGGTTGGAGGAGCTGAGCAAGGGTTTGGGGAGCATGCAGGTGGGGAAGGCCCCGGGGCCGGACGGATTCCCGGTGGAGTTCTACAGGATTTACGCAGACCTGTTGGCCCCGCTACTGGTGAGAACCTTTAATGAGGCAAGAGAGGAGGGGACCCTGCCCCGACAATGTCGGAAGCGACAATTTCTTTGATCCTAAAGCGGGACAAGGACCCACTGCAATGTGGATCGTACAGGCCGATCTCGCTCCTCAATGTGGATGCAAAGTTGCTGGCAAAAGTGCTGGCCACGAGGATTGAGGACTGTGTCCCGGGGGTAATCCACGAGCACCAGACGGGATTTGTAAAGGGCAGGCAACTAAACACCAATGTGTGGCAGCTCTTAAACGTGATAATGATGCCATCGGAGGAGGGAGATAGTGGCAGCTATGGACGCGGAGAAGGCCTTTGATCGAGTAGAGTGGGAGTACCTCTGGGAGGTGCTGCGTAGGTTTGGGTTCGGGGTAGGGTTTATCAATTGGGTTAAGCTCCTTTACAGAGCCCCGATGGCGAGTGTAGTGACGAACCGGCGGAGGTCGGCGTACTTTCGACTGTACTGAGGGACGAGGCAGGGGTGCCCCCTGTCCCCACTGTTGTTCGCATTTGCGATCGAACCATTGGCCATGTCATTGAGGGAGTCTAATAAATGGAGGGGGGTGGTCCGAGGGGGAGAAGAGCATCGGGTGTTGCTATATGCGGATGACCTGTTGCTGTACGTAGCGGATCCAATGGAGGGGATGGTGGAGTTCATGCAGATTCTAAGGGAGTTTGGGGAGTTTTCGGGCTATAAGCTCAATGTAGGGAAGAGTGAGCTCTTTGTATTACAGGCGGGGGACCAAGAAAGAGGTATAGGGGACCTACCGCTCAGGAGGGCGGAGGGGAGCTTTCGTTATCTGGGGATCCAGATAGCCAGGAGTTGGGGGACCCTACATAAACTGAATCTGACGAGGTTGGTGGAGCAAATGGAGGAGGATTTCAAAAGATGGGACATGTTACCGCTCTCGCTGGCGGGTAGAGTGCAGTCGGTCAAAATGGTGGTCCTTCCGAGGTTTCTGTTTGTGTTTCAGTCCCTTCCCATCGTGATCACTAAGGCCTTTTTTAAGAGAGTAGGCAGGAGTATTATGGGGTTTGTGTGGGCGAATAAGACCCCAAGAGTAAGGAGAGGGTTCCTGGAACGCAATAGGGACCGAGGAGGGTTGGCGCTGCCAAACCTGGGGAGCTACTACTGGGCAGCAAATGTGGCGATGATCCGCAAGTGGGTTATGGAGGGAGAGGGGGCGGCATGGAAGAGGATGGAGATGGCGTCCTGTAAAGGAACGAGCCTGGGGGCGTTGGTGACGGCACCGCTGCCGCTCTCGCCGACAAAGTATACCACGAGCCCGGTGGTGGCGGCAACGCTAAGGATCTGGGGCCAGTGGAGACGGCACCGGGGTGCAATGGGAGCATCGGTGTGGTCCCCGATCAGGGGTAACCACCGGTTTGTCCCAGGGAAGATGGACGGGGGGTTCCAGAGCTGGCATCGGGCGGGGATTGGAAGAATGGGGGACCTGTTCATTGACGGGACGTTTGCGAGCCTAGGGACAATGGAGGAGAAGTTCGAGTTACCCCCGGGAAATGCCTTTAGATATATGCAGGTGAGGGCTTTTGTGAGGCGACAGGTGAGGGAATTCCCGTTGCTCCCGGCACAAGAAGTTCAAGATAGGGTGATCTCGGGTGTATGGGTCAGGGAGGGCAAGGTGTCGGAAATACACCAGGAGTTGAAAGAAGAGGGGGAATCGCTGGTAGAAGAGTTGAAGGGTAAATGGGAGGAGGAGCTGGGGGAGGAGATCGAGGCAGGTCTGTGGGCTGATGCCCTAGGTAGGGTTAATTCCTCCTCCTCATGTGCCAGGCTCAGCCTGATAAAATTTAAGGTGGTCCACAGAGCGCACTTGACGGGGGCGAGGTGAAGTAGGTTCTTTGGGGTAGAGGACAGATGTGGAAGGTGCTCAGGGAGCCCGGCGAACCATGTCCATATGTTTTGGTCATGCCTGGCACTGGAGGGGTTCTGGAGAGGAGTGGCGGGAGCAATATCTCAGGTGGTGAAAGTCCGGGTCAAGCCAAGCTGGGGGCGAGCAATATTTGGAGTAGTGGACGAACCGGGAGTGCAGGAGGCGAAAGAGGCCGGCATTCTGGTCTTTGCGTCCCTAGTAGCCCGGTGAAGGATCTTGCTAATGTGGAAGGAGGCGAAGCCCCCCCAGCCTGGAGGCCTGGATAAATGATATGGCTGGGTTCATAAAGTTGGAGAGGATTAAGTTCGCCTTGAGAGGGTCTGCGCAGGGGTTCTACAGGCAGTGGCAACCGTTCCTAGACTATCTCGCGGAGCGTTAGAGGAAGGTCGGTCAGCAGCAGCAGCAATCTTGGGGGGGGGTGGGGACATCCTGGGAGGGGGGGGGGGAAGGGGGGACTGCCTGGGAGGATGGATGAGCAAGGGATAACATGAAGGGTTGGGGAAAATGGCACGCACTGGTGAGGGCCAGTGTACAAAGCTGTGTAAATATATCATTTTGCCATGTATATATCTTTCTCTGCGCGATTTCTCGTTTTGTTTTGTTACGGGGGGGGGTTATTGTTTGTAAGGGAGAAAAATTGTGTTAAAAAACTTTAATAAATATATTTTAAAAAAAAGAAATGGGATGTTGAAAATGGAGGAGAACGCAGATGCTAAATTGGACATCTGAAGGCACAGCTGAAGAGGAAGCTTTTGAGATTTAGGAAAAAAGGAAAGAAGTGAAAAGGTGAAGGGAAATGGGCAGAGAATTCGAGAGTGAAGGAGTAACATGGCTAAATGAGTCACCATTGGCACTGGAATAGAATGCAGAAGAGGTGAAGAGAAATTGAGTGTTGCAGAAGTGGAGAATGTTTGTAGGACCCTGAGGGCAGAGATCAACCCTATCCCCGTAACCCAATAACCCCTCCTAACCTTTTTGAACACTAAGGGCAATTTATCATGACCAATCCACCTAACCTGCACATCTTTGGTCTGTCGGAAGAAACTGGAGCACCCGGAGGAAACCCACACAGACACGGGGAGAATGTGCAGACTCCGCACAGACAGTGACCCAGCGGGGAATCAAACCTGGGACCCTGGCGCTGTGAAGCCACAGTGCTAGTCACTTGTGCTACCATGCTGCCCCAAATCTAAAATAAAGACAGAAAGTACTGATAAAAACTGAGCTGGTCTGGCACCATCTGTGGAGAAAGAAACAGGGTTAACGTTTTGAGTCCAATCACATCACCACAGTGAAAATTGTACCTTTTGGGGCACCTTTTCCTAAGGCGGGTGAGCAAAGTCAGAGATTTCCTGACTTGCACTACCCAACTCTGAAGCGAAGACCTGGGTTATTGTGTCTAATTCTAGCCTCCACATTTTAGGAAGGATGTTAATGTCTTGGAGGTGTTGCAGAGAAGGTTCACAGGAAAATTGTTAAACATTTAGGATCAAGATGAGGACACATTGCTTCACTCAGAGGATTGTGAATCTTTGGAATTGTAATCACAAGAGAGTTGTGGATATTCCATCATATGTAAGGCTCAGACAGATAAATATGTTGGTCTCTAAAAGAGTCAAGGGGTATGGGGAGGGGGCAGGAAAGTGAATTTGAGGTTGAAGATCACCCATGATCTAATTGAATAGGGAAGCAGGCTCGAGGGGTTGTCTGCTATGTATATGCCTGTTCTTAGGTACCAGAATGGTACCAGGGATCTAGAGTTTAAGTTGCATGAAGATACCCGAGCAGCTGGGGATGTTTGCCTTAGAACAGAGGAGGTTAAGGGGAGATACAATGGCCGGGATTCTCTGACCCCCCGCCGCGTCAGAGAATCCCTGGGGGGAGGCACGAATCCAGCCCCGCCGCCCTGACGCCGGCTGCCTTATTCCCCGGCGCCGTTTTTCGGGCGATTCCCGCCACGCCGGTCGAGGGCCGTTGACAGTGGTCTCCCCAGCGATTCTACGGGCCCCGATGCGCCGAGCGGCCATCCTGTTTTGGCCAGTCCCTCACGCATGGCGGGACCTGGCAAGAGAGTGTGGGGGCGGCCCTCGGGGGGCACAGGGGGATCCGACCCCGCGGTGGGCCCCCACGGTGGCCTGGCCCGCGATCGGGGCCTACCGATCTGCGGGTGGGCTTGTTCCATGGGGGGTCTTCTTTCCTCTGCGCCTTGGCCCCTGTAGGGCTCCGCCAGATTGCCCAGGGGCTGGTGCGGAGAGGAGAACCCCCACGCAAGCGCGGAAATACGTCGGCCAGTCCACGCTGCGTATGCGCATAAATACGCCGGCCAGTCCGCGCATGCGCGAGATCACGTTGGCCGTTCCTCGCATGCGCGACCTCGCGCCGGCCCTTCGGCGCCGGCTGGAGCAGCAGGGACGACTCCAACGGCAACCTAGCCCCTAGAAAGGTGAGAATTCCTCACCTTGGGGGGCCAGTGATGCCAGAGTCGTTGGCGCCGGTTTTCCCGCCGGTGTGGGGACATAGCCCCATTTTCAGAGAATCCCGCCCAATAGTTGCATTCATAATCATGAAGGATTTTGATTAAATAAATGAGGAAAACCTTGACCCGAATTCTCTGGCCATTGGGATTCTCTGTCCCGTCGCACCCATTTACTGGTGGCGGGGTGCCCCCACCAGCATCGGGATTCTCTGTCCCGGCAGCCAGCCAATGGGGTTTCCCATTGTGGGTACCCCCCCCCCCCCCTGACTTCGGGAAATCCGCTGCCGGAGAAAGGGAGGAGCCCACCAATGGTGAATCCAGCTGTCTGTTCCTGTCGGCATTGCAGCCCCGTCCATGAGTTTCCCAGCAGCGTGGTGTCGTTTCATTGGGAAACCTCATTGACAAGCGGCGGGAATGGAGAATCCAGCCGCCAGCGAGCGGCACTGCCGAGAAACACGCAGCTGGGGACCGGAGAATCCCTCCCATTATTTCCAATGGCAGAAGGGTCAGGAGCACAGGTTTAAAGAAATTGACAAAAGAAACATAGGTGAGGTGAGAAGAATTTTAGTTTAATACTGTGAGTCTTTTTATGAACTGGATTGCATTCCTGAACGGGTAGTGGAAGCTGATTCAATCATAGCTTTCACAAGTTCTCCTTAGCGGAGAAAGATTTGCATGACCATGGGGGCAGGACAGGGAAGTGAGGTTAATCGTAAACTCTTTCAAAGGTCTGCATAGGTGTCATGGGTCAATGGTTCTGTTTCAGTGACCTTTCTGTGCATAAATTGGCTGCCATGTTCCCTGCATGACATTCAAACTGCAAAAGAACTTATTGGCTATTAAGCATTTTGGGATGTCCTGTAGTCATGAACGGAGTAGTGAATGCAAGACCTTCTTTCTTTTTATGAATACTTGTGAAGCAATTGGATTGGATTTGTTTATTGTCACGTGTACCGAGGTACAGTGAAAAGTATTTTTCTGTGAGCAGTTCAACAGATCATTGAGTACATGGGAAGAAAAGGGGATAAAAGAAAATACATAATAGGGCAACACAAGGTATACAATGCAACTACAATAGTTGTGCTTCTAAGACTGCGTCTTATTGGTTGGAACATTCAAAAATATTACCTTGCCTTTAACTTGTGCTTGGCACGAACACGGAGTACAGCCCCACCATTTATCCCACTGACAATTATAAAAGGCACATTGGGTTAACATCAGCATTTCCACTGTGGGAAGAGGGCCTGTGCCAAGAACAGAAGTGTTCCACTCATCCTCCTGCACTGAGAGCTCACACTTGAAGAAGTGCTAAGCAGATTGGAAAAAGAAAAGCAGCAAAATATCAGGCAAGCTTTGGAGCAAGGTGTTGGAGTTGGCAGTGATGGTGGTCATGGGAAGAATTCTGAGTGATGACATTATTCCATAATAGTTGCCTTGGTAAAACACATGTGGCGGGATTCTCCCCTACCCGGCGGGGCGGGGGGTTCCAGCGTAATGGAGTGGTGGGAACCACTCCGGCGTCGGGCCACCCCAAAGGTGTGGAAGTCTCCGCACCTTTAGGGGCCAAGCCCTCACCTTGAGGGGCTAGGCCCGTGCCGGAGTGGTTTCCGCTCCGCTGGCTGGCGGGAAAGGCCTTTGGCGCCACGCCAGCCGGCGCCGAAAGGTCTTTGCCGGGCGACGCAGGCGCGGGAGCGTCAGCGGCTGCTGACGTCATCACCGCGCATGCGCAGTGGAGGGGGTCTCTTCCGCTTCCGCCATAGTGAAGACCATGGCGAAGGCGGAAGAAAAAGAGTGCCATCACGGCACAGGCCCGTCCGCGGATCGGTGGGCCCCGATCGTGGGCTAGGCCACCGTGGGAGCACCCCCCAGGGCCAGATCACCCCGCGCCCCCCCCCCAGGACCCAGGAGCCCACCCGCGCCGCCTTGTCCCGCCGTTCAAAAGGTGATTTTATCCACGCCGGAGGGAGAGGGTTGACAGCGGCGGGACTTCGGCCCATCGCGGGCCGGAGAATCGCCGGGGGTGGGCCCGCCGACTGGCGCGGCGCGATTCCCGCCCCCGTCGAATCTCTGGTGTCGGAGAATTCGGGACACGACGGGGGGGGGATACACGCCAGCCCCCGGCGGTTCTCCGACCCGGTGGGGGGTTGGAGAATAGCGCCCCAGGTCCTCACACATTGCTCCTCGGTGACATTGAGGTCAGAAACGTTCTGCCTGAAAACATGCTCTGGGTACGGTCTCCTTTGCAGTGCATCCCAACTCGCCACTGTTGTGTTCTGTGATCTTGTCTTGCAATGATTCTACAGAACTGCTGATGACTTAACCAGAAAGTTGTTTTATTGATGTATACGTGGTAAGGTAATGATCAGAATGCAATACAGACGAAGTTATCATAGTTACATTAGACTCTCCTTGAACTACCCTTATGTGCGACTGTCCTCAAGTACACCTTACAACATTCTGTTGGTGGCCAGATGTCACCTGACTGATGTCTGACGCCACCTGCTGGTGGGAGGTCGCATGCTGAGCACACATGATATTACCTATAGGCATATCACCGCACCCACATCTCCTCTCCCACCTGCTCCTTGCATATACTCAATAAAATAAAATTACAAAAACGGAACCAGCATCAGTGCAAAGCCATAAAATGGTGCAGAAGTTAATGAGCCGCCTAAAGGTACGAATCAGCAGCCAGTAAGTCTGAAACAGACAGGCCCTTTAAGTAATGAAAATTGCTTGAAATGAAAATCGCTTATCGTCACAAGTAGGCTTCAAATGAAGTTACTGTGAAAAGCCCCTAGTCACCACATATCCGGCGCCTGTCCGGGGAGGCTGGTACGGGAATTGAACCCGCGCTGCTGGCCTGCCTTTCAAAGCCAGCGATTTAGCCCTGTGCTGTACTAAGTCCTTGCTGACAGTTTGTTTGATTGTCACTTAATTTCTGAGTTTATCACATGTCACCTGCATTGGAGAGGACCAATTTCCAAAAATGGTCATGAAACAAACATGAGACCCAATTTAAAATTAGAGTGAGAATTTTTAATAATGCCAGCCCAAACCCTGGACACCTACAGCAGTCTGATCCAACATGGCAGCCAGTGCACGTCTCGCACAGGATAAATGGGGAATAATAGGAATCAAGCACACCAACCTCTACATCTTATTCATAAATCTACACTCCCTTGATTGAATAAGCCTGCAATGGAAACAGCCGTGCAATTTTCATAGGTTACGTCTAATTAAGACAATATATGGAACCTCTCAGCCAATTATTTTTCGACTATTTGGAATAAAATCGTTCTCTTACTCACCAGGGAAACTAACAAGGGTTACCTGTGCATACTGACCCGAGTTAATAAAAATATGGCTGCAGTGTTTATGGTCATATGTGAAAGAAGAGATGGCCATCTAAATCGCAGTTTCCAATCAACACTGCACCTCAGGGACACCAACTGCTTCTCTGTTCTTCATTTCCCTACAGGCAACCTTAATTGACGACATTGGTTCCTCAAAATGTCACTTAGAAATCACAATTTTGCTAATGCATTGTTATAATGGGAGCAAACTGTGCAAGGAAGACTTGCCATGTGTCCATAATATTGTGAGATAATGAACTGCATGCCATATAATTATGATAGCCTATCTGGATAGCTAACTTATCAGCTGCATTAGGATTTCAATGATATCATGAAATTCTGACACGCAGTTGTTAAATATTTCATGACTTTATTTGATATTAAGATACCACCGACAACCTGAGTTTTCCCTGTCTGTTGAAATGGCTGTATGTCATGCTGCCAATTAAAATGGAATCTTTCTTCCTTCCAAGCTTGTCTCAGTGACAGCCACTCATGTTCTGACACCAGATTGGAAGGAATTCTTAATTATACCCCATTACTTCACGATTGAAAGAGAATTGTCCATCATTGCTGCTACACATGGCCCACTCTAGGTCCAATGGCTCTCAAATAATCAATAATCAATCTGTTACATGCTCCCGCAATTTCACTTGGGATTTTCCATTACCATGGTTGATAACCATGTGGCTGCGTTTTCAGTAATGAGATTGCTCTCATGCCATTTTGACAGCATCTTTCTTTTGTGCTCCCTTGCAGTTACATGAGTTACTGGTGCAAAATGTTTGGCGGAGAGTATGTACACGGCTGACCAAAACTCAAATGAATCAGCGATGTAGTTTGTGGCTGGGATGAATTACTTTAGTGTTGATCGGAAATTGGGATTGCGAAGGCCATCTCTTCTTTCATTTAGAACTATAAACGCTGCAGTCATATTTCTATTAACTCAGGTCAGTATACAAAGGTGAGCATTTTAGATTCCCTGGTGAGTAAAAGAACAATTTCTTTCATTATCAGAAATAAATATCAAATTGTGGAACCAATGGTCCAGATCTTCCCGTCCCCAGATCTTGGGCAGGATTTTCAGGTCTGTTTCCTGGCGTGGCGCGTCCCCGCCAACATCGGGATTCTCAATTCCTGCAGCCGGCTAATGGGGTTTCCCATTGTGGTCACTCCACGCCGTCGAGAAACACGTGGGTATGCTGCAGGCGGACTGGAGGATCCTGCTGAAGGACAATTCTACCGCATCATTCTGGAGGTATGACGTGGATTGAGTGTTAGGGTCCCGTGCAAGTCCAGATGTGCCGACCTATGTGGGAATTGTCTGGGAAATTTGAACTTCTGATAGATAATTCCCTTGTTTACTGGCTTCCTCCACTCCATTATAATAATAATAATCTTTATTGTCACAAGTACATTGCAATGAAGTTACTGTGAGAAGCCCCTAGTCACCACATTCCAGCACCTGTTCGGGTACACGGAGGGAGATTCAGAATGTCCAAATTACCAAACAGTACGTCTTTCTGGATTTTGTGGGAGGAAACCGGAGCACCCGGAAGAAACCCACGCAGACACAAGGAGAACGTGCAGACTCAGCCGAGACAGTCACCCAAGCCGGGAATTGAACCTGGGACTCTGGCGCTGTGAAGCAATAGTGCTAACCAGTGCGCCACTGTGCTGCCCATGTGTGCTACCGTGCTGCCCATGGAACGTACCTGGGTAGTTACCCAGGAAATGATAGACAGAAAATATCTCGTCTACCTCCTGGATAACTACAGAACTGACCCCTCAATCACTCATACTGACTCCCTCAACTTCTCACTTGACCCCCTGACTACCACCCCTCTGACTAATCCTTCAACTCCCTGACCATCCCCAACACAACATGACTACCTCTCCCAACTATGCTAGGTCCCAAACATCCGATTACTACTCTGACTAGATCTGACAATCACCATTTCCGGACTGTCCTCCCAACTTGGTCTTACTAACCTCTGACCCACCTATCCACTCACCTACCTATCACCTGCTCTGTCCCCACCTAACACCCTACCCTTTGACCACCTCATCCACCTGCCAGCACATCCATCTATCACCCTACCCACTAACCCTCATCCATTTGCCACCCCATCCACACCCACTTGCCACCATGCACACCTACCCACCTGACACCCTGCCACCTTACCTACCCACCATCCACTACCTCACCCAGCGATACCACCTCATCCAGTTGACACTCTAACTATTCATTCATTCATTCCCCCATTGACCCATTCACTAACTTTATCCATTCACAAATTCATCACCATTCACACTGGACTTTTAAACTTACCATGTGGCAGCCAGTGGCGTAAAAAGGGAACATGACCTGTCTTCCCATTGATGCTATAGTGCTGCGATGGAGCAGCTTAAAGAACGCTGCACTCAGAATTTCAGAGAAGTGGGGGATTGGAAGACCCAACCAGGAATGTGGAGCAGCATCGGGATGGGAAAAGCTTTGAGCAGAGTGACAATCCGACAATTATTGTCACTCCACCGAAGATCTGTGCAATTGTATTTTTACAATAGAATCTGTAGCATTAATAGAAAGAAAAGCTGCTTCAAATCAATCCTCAAGTCTAAGTCAAACATCATGGCAGGATTCTCCCTGTTCTCCCCTGGAACTGAATCACTTCTGGTTTGTGCTGGCATTGGGAGCTATGATTGACAGCTCATGACTACATCAAAAACAGTCAAGTGCTTTCTGCTGAGAAAAAGAGGAAGTGAAAGCACTTAACTCCTAGATGTTTACAAACATTGTGGTTAGGTTCAAAGCAGGCTATTTGAGATGCATTCAAGCATAAAGGGAAATTAAAATAAGTAATTCAGACAGCTGGCTGTCTGGAAGCTCAATTACAGCCGACTAAAATCTATTTCTCTTTGAAGTGAATAGAAGCCTTGCAGATCAAAAGATCTGAGGGTTTTAAAGTCTTATGATGTGGTTTTCACTTTCTATTAAGTTACAGCTGTTGCTTTCTAGACATCTATCTGAGGCAGTAGGTGTAAGGGTCAGGTGAGTGAAAAGGCAGTGATTTTGTTCACTGTTTCTGCTGTGACTGCTCTTTAGCTTCCTGGCAATGGTGAGGGTCTGGTGGAGGGGGTATGGTGGAGGGGGGAGGCTCGGGAGTGGCATGGGCATGATTTTCATTGTGGAGGGCAGGTTAGTCCTCCAATGGACTTTGAGGGCACCTACCTTACCCTCTAGGCTTTCCACAAGTTCCACCGTGTCAGGGCCATGCTGGAAAATACTTGCACCAATCCACACCCACTTGAATCCTGGCCCAGAGCCTGGAGAATCATGGAGATCTAGATAAACTGAAGTCCTGCCCAGGTGTGTGACCTTCGATGCTGCCGCTTGGGGGGAGCCAATCCCATTTTTCCCCCTACGCTTGATTCTCTGCCGTATTGGGAATTCCGCTACCGCGACGGGTGACAGAGAATCCAGCCCTATCTTTTGTTTTGTTTTTTATGAAGAGGGAGAAGGACTGTTTCTTTTTGAAAAGCAGTTGCTCCTTTTTGTGAACATCCCTACAACAAGCACCGCCTCAACTAGCAAACTGAATGGAATTCGCGTGCAGAATATTTGGAAGTGCTGCATAGCAATTTCAAGTGATTCTTGCTCCAATTTCCTTTCCCTTTATGTGAGTGCATGAACATCCATAAATACTTAGTGCTGTATGAGGAAGTTTATGGCCATGAACCATTATCAATCACTCCATGTCATGGCATATAAGAGATCCAACACAAAGACCTTTAATTTCAATGTTATCACTTTCCAAAATATAGTTCTTTACAAGCCACCCATTGCACACTCACAAGAAGACAGCGGCAGATACTAACACAAGATAGACCATGCCAACAAATGAACCAATGAAAACCCACTACACTTGTCGACAGAAAAGAAAAGGACAATCAGATTAGGTATTTTAACATTCTGCTGTTTTGCGTTAATATTTTTAAAAACAAAGTGATGGTAGTTATTTTCTGGGCTCTGGATTCATGACATGCAGCAAAGACACACCAGAAACTAGAGTCTTGAGGCTCATTTACATGATGGAGGCAAGCGGGGTCACATTTTGGCCTGCGGCCTTGCTGAGAGCGACCCGCTTGGTGGGTTTGGGGGTTGGAAAAGGGGAAAATCCCCAGGGGAGGGGATACCAAACATGGGACAGCAGCAGTCTGCAGTAGCACTTTGAAGTTTTATCTTTATTCATTCATGGGATGTGGGCATCACTGGCTAGGCCAGTATTTATTTACCATCCCAAATTGGTAATGAGCCAATGAGCTAGATCATAGATGGATGGTGTGCAATCTCCAACCAGCAGGTGGCAGTGCAGACGCACCATGCGGTCTCAAGACCACTTGACCAGTGACTCCCATATAAGGGGAGCCACATCCAGCCACCTTCAGAAGAAGATTGAGAGGGTAATAAGACATACAAGTGAATGGTCGGTTCTAGGTGCAATTTCCAGAGGAGTAATAAGCAGATTCCATGATAACATGCTCTGTAACAGATTGCTTACCACACAAGACTCAATAAAGATTCTGGTTTGGACAAGTCGAAGCGCTTGGTGGATTCCTTCTAAGGTATAAAAGACCAAACACAATAGTGGTGAGCTGCTTTCTTGAACCACTGCAGAGCCTGTGGTGTAGATACATGCACAATGCTGCTCGGGAGGGCTTCTGGAATTTTTTTAAAAAATTCATTTTTTCCAATTAAGGGGCAAGTTAGCGTGGCCAATCCACCTATCTGCACATCTTTGGGTTGTGGTGGCAAAATCCACGCAAACCGGAGGAGAATGTGCAAACTCCACACGGACAGTGACCCAGAGCCGGGATCATAGAATTTACAGTGCAGAAGGAGGCCATTCGGGCCATCGAGTCTGCACTGGCTCTTGGAAAGAGCACCCTACCCAAGCCCACACCTCCACCCTATCCCCATAACACAGTAGCCCCACCCAACAGTAAGGGCAATTTTGGACACTAAGGGCAGTTTATCATGGCCAATCCAGCTAACCTGCACATCTTTGCAACGTGTGAGGAAACCGGAGCACCCGGAGGAAACCCACGCACACACGGGGAGAACATGCAGACTCCGCACAGACAGTGACCCAAGCTGGGAATCGAACTTGGGACCCTGGAGCTGTGAAGCAATTGTGCTAACCACTATGCTACCGTGCTGACCTGGGACCTGGGATCGAACCTGGGACCTTGGCGCCGTGAGGCAGCAGGCTAACCACTGTGCCACCGTGCTTCCCTGGCTTCTGGGATTTTGACCCAACCACAGGGTGGGCACGGCTCATGGGGGTGAGTGGGGAGATGGTGGCATGGGCACCAACCCTATTTTATATCCCCCCCCCCACCCACCGCTGAAAGCATGGCCAGCGTGGGGGGCACATAAAATGCAGCCTTCAGTTTCTCACTAAGAGCAGATACCACCTCCATGCTATTTTCTCTCAGTTATGTACTGCATAAGTATTGGCTGGTGACGCGAATGTCCCATTGTAATGACATTGTACCATTATTCAATGACCATGATTTTCTGGGCATTTCTGCCGTGGGTGCAAATGCCGTTATGGCTGCTAACTGGCACTATGGTTAGCACTGCTGCATCACAGCTCCAGGGACCTGGGTTCAATTCCGGCCTTGGGTGACTGTCTGTGTGGAGTTTGCACTTCCTCCCCGTGTCTGTGTGGGTTTCCTCCGGGTGCTCCGGTTTCTTCCCACAGTCCAAAGATGCGCAGGTTTAAATGGATTGGCCATGATCAATTACTCCTTTGTGTCCAAAAGGTTATGTTAGGTGGGGTTACTGGGTTAAGGGGATAGGGTGGGGACCTGACTCTAGGTATGGTACCCTTTCAAGGGTGGTGCAGACTCGATGGGCCGAATCGCCTCCTTCTGCACTGTAGTGATTCTATAACTCTCGTGAGAGGGCTGTTACAGAATTTGCAATTGCAAGATCTCACCTTGAAAATGTGGTCATTTTGAGCGGCCGACAGGAGCCACAATCTTGTGCCAAAATTGTGGCACTCGACATGGCCCATGGCAATGCCCGGCCTTTGGAAAAGTCTGTTCCAGGTTCGACCATGTTGGGCATTTTGCAAAATAGTGTTTTGCGCATCCTACAATGAACCATATAAGATCAGTAAATGTGGTTGATGAGATACATCCAGACGAACAGTTCTTCATCGATCTCATTACAATCAAGCGCCAGAAGAGTCCGAACAAAAAAGATGAGAACGAAGCTAGTAAGAACTCACCAGAAACCATCAAAACCAGATGGAAATCGATGGTGTTCCTAAATAACTTATCATCACAATGGGACTTTGACATTAAACCTCCTCAGTCAGTTTGCCTTACAACCTTGCGACCGGGACTGCCGGTATATTACAGAACAAAAATGATGGATACTTTCGGTGAATGTGAACTTGAGCTCTCCATGGATGACACGATGTACATGTTACTGTTTTATATTGTAGACAGGGACATTGAGTCCATCATAGGAGCGGATACATGTGTATCCCTGAACTTAGTTGAGTGACTGTGTATCCCAGAAGATGGATGGCCAGCTGAATACTACAGATTCCGACAAGATATCATAGTGTGCACATTTGATGAGAATTCAGAAAAAACCCAGCTGGAAGGAGACAAATCAGGTTCAAGAGACGGAAGAACCAGCGAACATTCCATAATTCTGGTTAACAGTCCTCACGAATGTTCATGTATTCAGTGGCATGATGCAGGGCCATGACGAGCCCACATTAAAGCATCTACAAGATGTGAATGTTAAATGAACAGAGCATGAAAAGCTGAGGAGCTTCACTCTGGAGTTTAAGTTCGAGCCCAATGAGTATTTCACAAACGAGGTGATCATGAAAGTATACCAGATGGATTTGCGGCCTGACAAGCTTGAATCTTCATTCATTGATGAACCAGAAATCATAGGATGAACAGGCCGTAAGATCGATTGGAGGGAGGGCAAAAATGTCACGTTGAAAACAATTAAAACTAAACAGAAGCACAAAGGTCGCAAAACAGTTAGGAAAACTATACCAAATGAATCGTTCTTTAATTTCTTCAGTCCTCCTGAAGTTCCACAGCATGGAATGTTAAGCAAACGTTCAGCAGCCAAACTTAATGCTGACTTTGGAATTGGCGGCCTCCTGCGTGAACACATTATTCCGTGTGCAATGTTGCATTTTACAGGAGAAATTATTGTAAACGTGTGGTAGTCACCACTCATGTATATATTGTATATATAGGATGTTGATATAGGTGCTTTACGGTAAGGCCCCTGTACTACAGGTACGGGGGCAGATCCCTGCCTGCTGGCTCCGCCCAGTAGGCGGAGAATAAATATGTGCGCTCCCAGTACAGCAGCCATTTCGTCAGCTGCTGTAGGAGGCCACACATCTTAGTGTAATAAAGCCTCGATTACATCCTACTCTCGTCTTTGTGTAATTGATCGTGCATCAAAACGATGCTGAATCCGATGATGAGTACTATGAAGATATACATGATGACCTCGAAGATGATGCGGAAAATAATGGCGTGGAAGGTGAGACAGACGAAGACCAGTCTGAACTGCTCGTAGATCTCTTTCGCAGGACGAAGTACGGGCCTAATGAAAAGCCTCATGAAGTGCTACTCCGGTGGTTTGGAAGGAATGACGAGGTGGTCATGGGGGATGACCAGACCGCGCTGGATGCTGAGAAGGGCGGGAGCTCTGAGATGGCACACTCCAAAATAAAAACTGAGATCATAGTTGCTGATACCTCATAGGACCAGCCACTGATCAAGCTAGAAACTGATGACATTGTGCCAATCTTAGAGAAGCTTGCTCCAGAGGTACTTGGTGAATCATTTCAGGCTACTGAAATTATTCTGGTAGTCGACTCTCTGATTCTCGAGGATACTGAGGATGAGTGGGAAGACATTATGATGAATACGATGATAGCAACTTTGATGTTGAAGGAATTGATAACTCAGAGAATGAAACAGCGGAGGGTCTGATGACTATCTCGCTATGCAGCTCAACGGATCACTCACACATTCTCAAACTAGACCATGATGACCCAATGCCTGGATCATCACAACCAGAGAGTGTCAGCATCGTTATTTCCAGTGATGAGGAGCCATTGAGCGATGCTCTAGCAAGCAAAGAAGGGGCAGCACCTGTTGTCGTAGATGTAACCTCCACCCAGGCACCAGAAAGCAAGGCGCTCCAACAGCCCGTTGAGGCCGCAGAAGTGGCCGTCCGGAGGCACCTCAATCTTTTCCTGTACTTACGAGCTGAGTTCGTCAGTGCAGGAAGTGAGGTAAGTGCAGCCTTGGCGAGGCATTCCTTGTCGAGGCCAGAAAAAAAAAATCCCTTTTGATAGCAGTGTCATTCTCAGCGCTGCGGGCCCTGTGAAACACCTCGCTAACCACACCCAAAATGGGTTCCCATTAAATCGCACCCACAGTAACTAATTCACCAACACAATTGCATTGTCTGCAACTTTAAATGAATTAAATATTCTATCAAGGCAAGCAGAGACTTGCTGCAGTGTATACTATGTACAGAACTTATCAAAGCTCCTTCGGCAGTGCCTCCCAAACCTGTGACTCAACCGGCTGGAAAGCCAAGGGCAGCAGGTGCATAAGAGCACCCTCACTTCCATGTTTATCTACAAGTCACATGTAATTTCTGCCGCAGCCTCCCAAAAGCAGCGGAAGAGAAAGACTTCTCTGCCTTTGCAGTGGTTTTTCCACAACTAAACTCTGCACACTGCAAAACACAGTGCTATCAATTGCAGATCTTCTCACTGCAACAATCACCTTCAAATCTATTAAACTTTCCTTTGCGTTAGCTCGGATAATGTCACCCGATATTGCATTCTGCACTATGCACAGTTCAGTGTGCGTGAGATAAATGCCCTTTCTGTTTTTCTCCCCTCAGTACTCAGCTGTCTACTTGTCTTGAAAGATTCAACCTTAAAATTTACTTTGAGATTTTTAGAGTCTGAGCCTGCGATTTAAATGCGAAAAAAAGGAAATGAATCTTCAGAGGCTTTAATAACATTGCAAAATGCTGAATGATTTAACAATGCAAGGTGAATAACCCAGCTATTCAAACTGCACTGTGAATGCAGAATCTATTACATGAAGCCATTCATAGCTCAGCACTTGTGGCACTTGCTATTTGCATGTATATCTTGTCACATTTGATTTAGTTTCATTAAACATTAACAATGTACATGGAAAATTTAAACATTCAGGAAACTAAAATTTAAATTAGCCAGGTGATTCATAAATCTTCAAACAAAATACTTCCAAAAAAAACATACCCTAGGATGAGACTTGGTAAGATTGTGTAATGGTTCCCTTTTACACTGACATATGAAAAATTCAAGCCTTACCACTCACAATGCAGTAAAACATTAAGCACCTTCATCTCCCTCTACATTATACACTGAAGATTTTTCTTCTTTGTTTCTTCAATTTACCTGTTCCACCGGCTCCACAAAGATCGAGGCTTCACAGAAAGGGGGCTCCACCCGCCCCCCCCCCCACCCCCACAAGCACCAGGGCAACCATGCCCCACATGGATAAGGGGAACTCTCCCACTCCCATGAGCATCAGGCCAACCATCCCCCACACGGATAAGAGGAACCTCCACCCCAACTCCCACAAGCACCAGGGCAGCCATCCCCCACAAGGATAAGGGGAAGCCCCCCCCCCCCCCCCTCCTCAATGGAGCTGCCTAAAGGGCCTGCCTCCTGGAACTGACACCCTACCTGGGGGGCTGTGCCAGAGGGCACTGGCCAGACATGTCCCTCGGCCCCTGGGGGCATTCTGACTGGTTCTCCAATGCTCAGTTCTGGTAATCATTTGGTAACCTTGGCTTTCTGACATTTCACCTTGATCTTCTCACTCACACATGTTCCTGCTTCTGTTTTCTGTGGCTTTTTTGCTCTTGGAAAAATAGTTTGCATGCGGTGTTACAACAGTTTTTGGGCAGGACTACTTTTTATTCCTTCAGCAGGTGTGTTTCTCCACTCAAGGATTGCTTTGTACATGTCTGTGCTAGATTTGCTCAATTTCTTGTTGGGTTCTTCGGCGATTTTTACTGCCGCCTCAGTCTTTCCATTCAACTGAGGATACTGTAGTGCTGAATTTCCCAATCTTTCGTGGAGCAGCTGCCTTTTTCAGTTGTGAACTGTAGGCCACTGTCACTGATCACAATGTCTGGAATGCCGTAACAATAATTGCAAGGCACTCTTTCTCAATCTTAGTGTAGTGCCATCCTGTTTGAGTCCCCTGGCCTAGACGTATATGCGACTGGCTGTTCTTGCTGCATTAGAGTTGATTCCAGTCCTGTCTCGCTGGCATCACACTGCAAGGTGACTTCATCATTGACACCATAGTACTTCGGCTTCACAGACTTCATTCCCCAGACACATTTGTTCATTTTATTCGCCCCCTGACATTTCATCCCACCCTGGATCAAGGGTGCAGCTTAAATGAAAACTGCCTTGCCAATTGGCCCGCCTGCCAACAGTAAAGGCAGATGGGTAATGTAAAGTTTTGGTCAGTTGTTGTTTAATTAATTTTAATTGGCTTTTTGATTATCAGCGGGCGCACTTCTGATTCTGTGCTCGTCCGCCGACTGAAGTATCACACAAATGCGCAATGACATCGGGTCGTGGGCCTGACATCTTCTCCCGCAATTTCACGCACTTCTGAGTTAGGTGTGTGCCTGAACTTTGTAGGTAAATTCTGACCTTCGAATATTTCAGGCAGTTCTGGACACCACACATTATGAAGAATATATTGGCCTTGGAGGGCGTACATTGTAGATTTACCAAACTTATGCCTAGACTCCTAGGGTTAAATAATGGGGACCGTTTAAACAAACTGGATTGTAGTCCCTGGAACTTAGAAAGTTAAAGGGTGATTTGATCGACGTTTTCAAGATATTGTGGGGAGGGGAGTGGTTGTATTTATGCAAGTTCTGGCACTGCTCATTTTGTAACCCTTAATTTTATTCTGGTGCACATTTCATATTTGTCTTTTCTTGGGACATGTCCCTGGAGAATCCTGATTGGTGTTTTCCCAAGAGGGGCTGAGATAAAATGTAGGAAATCCTTGTTTGACCATGGTGGTCAGAGTGGGCTGGGGTGTGGCCTATGGCTCTGTGATACAGGTATTTAGAGCTCACTTTAAAGATTTGTGAGATATCCTTGGGAGAAGTGTGGAGGCACATGAGAAAGTTCTTGCAGTGGGAAGAGCACTTTCCCTGGTAAGGGCCCATCTTACAAGATGTTGAGATCCTGCTGCATGGCGTGCAGTTTAACCTGATGGCTTCGGGAAGTAGGGGCCGGGCAAGGTATGACCATGAGCCCAGTCCCTGGTGAGTTCCCGATTGAGTACGGAGTTGGCTGTCATGCTTTAGTAATCTTGATTTGGAGGTTGGGTGCCTCAGGTTCGATGGAGCACAGAGAATTTGATCTTCGAAGCTTGGGGTCGGTTGGGCCCCCCGACTACAGGCCTTATATTTTCCTATCTTCAATGCTCGTCGCGAGGAGTTGGTGATGGCTGAGTGGGTCGAGTCGTTCCCACTGACTGGTGTCTAGGCTGTGGGTTGCTTGGGCATTGGAACAGCGGCATGGTGGAGGTGAAGGTGTTCGTTCGATGGAATCCTTGAGAGATCTTGAGCAATATTCATTGATCCTGTCTTGGAGTGAGCCTTCTTGAGCAACATAGATGGTGTCATTATCCTGCAATTCTTCTCTCACAGTTGTCCCTTGTTTTTTTTTATTTGTTCATGGAATGTGTGTCAGCGGCTGACCCAGAATTTATTGTCCAGGCCTAATTGCCCTTGAAGAGCAGTTAAGAGTCAACCACATTCCTGTGGGTCTGGAGCCACATGTAGGCCAGACCAGGTAAGGACTGCTGATTTCCTTCCCTAAAGGGCATTCGTGAACCAGGTGGGTTTTTACGACAATCGGCAATGGTTTCATGGTCATCATTAGACATTTAATTCCAAATTTTTATTGCATTCAAATTTCATCATCTGCGTGATGGAATTCGAACCCAAGGTCCGCAGAGCTTTACCCTGGGTCTATGGATTACTAGTCCAATGACAATATCATTACACCACAGTGATTAAGTTCTTGATTATTTATTATTGCCTGTTCCCTGCAAGGGTGTGCAAGATGAGGGCGGGTGTCGTCTGTTACTCCGTTCTCGCAAAAAATCCTGCTGAGTCGATTCTGTGAAATGTGATCTGTGCACAGTTTTACTCCTTTTTGTCATAATGTATTGAAATCATTGTGGTTTGGGAGGGGGTACTTTTCTGACACCCCTTATCTCATTTATAATGAAGATGGGTGAACCAGGGCAGGGTGATGGGTTGATAGTGGGGATGCAATTGGATGGTGAGGTTAGTTAAGTCTTCACTGAGATTGAGGATAATTCCACAGTTACAGCTAACTGTATCAGGTTTTTATTTGGGGTTTTTGTTGTTTTGAATTTGCCTTTCTCCTTCAATGGCCCAGGCAGATTATGTATCCTGGAGAGGAATGGGTTCCTTCTGACTTTTCCTTGAGGCTGGGGTTTTCCTTTATGTCCTTTTTATTTTGAAGCTATTAGAATGGGAGGATATGAGCATGGTGCATGCTGAGGTGGGTTTAGTTAAAGAGAGGAATTGTTCTTAGTCTCCTTCCAGACTGTGCTGGGTGATGAGTGATATCCTTAGATCAGTTTGAGCCTCCTTCCCTCGGGGTTTTTTATACCTCTGTTCATCCGGGTGACAGGGTGCTGGTTCTAATCTTGGTCCGGTCCAGTGGTTTAGGGGAGTTCCCTTGGTTGTACCGGGGAGAGGGTAATTGGCCCTGCCTCCCAGGGCATCCAATTGTTGGGTGTCCTGATTATTCTTTTTCTCTGCAGTGATGGAGTCTCCCTGACTGGGGCTGGCATAATCATCCTTTTTTCATTTCAGTATAAATTGGGGCGGTGCACTGTAGTTGGAGAGGTACATATCTGGCTGGGGTGTGGGCGTTGGGGTGTACTGGAGGCCCTGGGAGTATTGATCCCTGTGCATCAGGAGGTGCTGGGCTAGGTCAGGTCCGATGCTATGGTTGGTATCCGGTTATCCCTGGAGCTTGGGGTAACCTTTCTTGAAGGTGCCTATTATGTATGTCCTGAGAGGCTGGGTATTGCTTCTTCAGTGCATTGGGGTTGAGTTGAGTCTTGTACTTTGGTTGATGTCCTGTTGTACCCCTGAGGGATGGGACACTTTCTTGGTTGGATGAGCAGCATGTTCCCTTCCTCATTAATGGGTGTTCAGTGTGCGCCAGGGAATTATGGAACCAGGGCTGGGCCCTGATTGTTTGTTATACTGCAGTTTACTCCTGGTAGCTTAGCTCTTTCTCCTCTCTGTTTTTCTTGGGAGGCCCTAAAGGCTTGATCATAACCGAACATGTTGTTGCCGGTCCTCTCTGTACAAATGTATTGAATGATGTTGCTTCTGTACCGGGCCTGAGGCACAAGTTGCGGGTTAAGTTGCGTTGTGTGGTATATGTGTATCTCCCCATTAGAACTGGGGTTTTCATGCATTTTCTTTGTTTTGTTTTCTTTTTGTAGGGGTGGGTATAAAGAATCTGTGATTAGCTCCTGCACGGGTGAAGATGGTTTTGGTATCCGAGGAGAGGAGGCATTGGTGCCTTTGGTACTGCTAGAATTTGGGGGCTTGTTTAACTCAGTTGGTTGGACAGCTAGTTTATGATGCAGAGTGAGACCAACAGGGAAGATTCAATTCCTGTCCTGGCTGAGGTTAGTAATGGAGGCCCCACTGTCTCAACTTTGCCTGAGATGTCATGATCCTCAGGTTAAATCATCACCAGCCAGCTCTCTCCTCAAAGGGGAAAAGCAGCTGATGGCCATCTGAGACTGTGCTAGAGTTGAGGGAGATCACCCGAACAGGCGCAGAAAATGTATCCTGAAGTCGCGTGGTAAATGCGAACAGATGCATCATGGGAGGGCGTGCACCATGTTTCCATGGCTACATCCTGTTTCTCCCTTAGTCTCTGGTGGGGTTTATAGAGGCATCGAGCTATGTCTAATAACTGTATTGAGCCAGTTATGTTGTTCTCCTGTTCCCCTCTGGATTCATGTACGTTGAGCCGTTTTTTCCTTGCTTACTGCGATGTATTTATTTTGTAATTTTGTTGCATTGTTTCCAAAATTTAAAACCTTAATAAATATACTTAAAAAAAAATGTATTATGGGGAATTGATAGGGTTGATAGAGAAAAAGGTTAAGTGGGGTAATGGGGTCATAGCGATAGGCTGGGGGATTGGGCCTATTTCGGGAGCTCTTTCAGAGGGTTGGTGCAGACTCAATGGGCTGGATGGCCACTTTCTACACTGTAGGGATTCCATGGCCAGGATTCTCCGACCCCGCGGCGGGTCAGAGAATCCCCGGTGTTACGCGAAAATCGCGCCCCGCCGCCGCATCACCAATTCTCCGGCGCCGATTCTGGGACGCCCGCGGGATCGACGCCTCGCCGGTCGGGGACCGTTGAAAGCACCCCCACGGCGATTCTCCGGGCCCCAAAGGGCCGGGTGGGCGCCAGGTTCGGCCGAGTCCCGTCGGCTTATTCAGATCCCACATGGCGGGACCTGGAAAGTGTGCCTGTGGGAGCCGTCCTGGAAGGGGGGGGGGGGGGAGGCGGGGTGATCCAACCCTGGGGGACCCCCGCAGTGGCCTGGCCCGCGATCGGGGCCTACCGATCGGTGGGCGGGCTGATTCCATGGGGGTCTATGTTCCTCCGCGCTGGGCCCCTGTAGGGCTCCGCCATATTGCCCGGGGCCAGCGCGGAGACGGGAACCCACGCACATGCGCTTCATCACGCCGGCTGTTCCGTGCATGTGCGAACTCGCGCCGTCTGTTCCGCGCCGGCTGGTGCTGTGGGGACAACTCCGCCGCCGATCTAGCCCCATAGGAAGGGGAGCATTCCCCATTATCGGGGACCATTGACGCCGGAGTGGTTGGCGCCGTCATTCACGCCGGCGTCAGAACTTGGCTGTGGGATTGGAGAATCCCAGCCCACATATTCTATGTATTCCATATAGGAGTGAGGTTTGCACCCACATGCAAAGAGTAGTAGAAATTTTGAAACATCTGCTGTAAATTACAAATGGTGCTAAGGCAAGTTTTAATTCTAAATTGAGGATTAACCAAAGCTATTGCAGGATATTGGGCAAAGATTGATATGAGGGGTTAGGTTACAGATCAAACATGATCTCACTGAATGGCGGAACAAACTTAAAAAGCCAAACAACCTAGTTTTATTCATATGTTCCGAGATCACTCCTTAATCTATTTTCAAAGAAACATAAACCCAATCTATGCAGCTTGAAGCCCCTGGGGGAGGCAACAGGCAAAATGTTAAGGTCCTCCACGAGTTGATTTACTTGCCGGAAGGAGGGGGGGCGGGGGCAGAAAATCACCTGGGCGGGAATTCTTGTCACCCTCCCACTTGTTGCAACCTGTCCACAATTTTTGCATGGGGCAGGCGAGGCCTAGAGACACTTAATTGGTCTCTTATTGGTAGCTGAAGGGCTGCTGCCAGTCTGGCTTCAAATTCGAGGCTGAAAGGAGAGATTCAGGGGCAGGGGTGAAGGGGTGAAGGCTGCCCAACCCTTTGCCACACTCTGTTGCCCGTTCCCTGTGTGCTTGTTAATGTTTCCTTTTAAAGGATACATTGGCTGGTTACTACTAAATTTCCTTCCACCAGCGTATTCCAGATCATAACAACTTTCTGTTTAAAATATATTTCTCCCGGCTTCCATGTCTTAAATTTCTGCCTCCTGGTTAACACTCCTGCAATTTCCATTCATTCACCGAATGTGGGCTTTTAAGAGTCAACCACACTGTTCTGGTTAGAGTCACCTGTAGGCCAGACCAGGGAAAGACAGCGGATTCCCACCCTAAAAGTCATTAGTGAACCAGATAGCATTTAACGACAATCATCAGACTTTTAATTCCAGATTTTTATTGTATTCAAAAATGTGATGGGCTTTGAACCTGGGGCCCAGAGCTTTAAAAGCTGGGTCTCGAGATACTAATGTGGTGACAATATTTCTGCGCCTCTGATTGCCGCCACCCACTCCTGTGAGCGGAAATGGTTTCTTCCTATCAACTCCAAGAAAACCTTGCATCATTTTGAACGCCTCTGTTAAATCTGCCCTTGAATTTCTTTGCTCGAAAACAATCACACCTTCACTGGTCCCTCCACATGACTGGATTCCTTCATACCTAAGATTCTGGTGAATCTCTTCTGTACACTTTCCAAGGCCTTTCTGAAATGTGGCATCCAGAAATGGACACTATGCAATTCTAATCCTTGTATCATTCAATCTGAGATGCCCTACTCAGTTTATGGGTGCCATTGTCAGAGGCCAATAATTAGCAGTTTAATATCAAGTTATTCTGAAAGAATAATGCTTTATCTGAGAACTCCTGGGCTGGATTCTCCAGTCGGGGACGCTAAAATCACATTTGGCGATCGGCCGGAGAATCCAAGTTTCCAAGCAAATCGGGGGGGGCGCCGCTTTCATGATGCTCCACCCCCTCCAAAGCGACATACTCGAGGAGTACACCATGCCACGTATCGACAACCTCAGGACATTACCTGAGGCCCGCCCCCCGATGCTCCGCCCCCAATAGGCCGAGTTCCCGACGGCGTGGGTCGTATGTGGTCCCAGCCTGTCGGGAACTCGGTGTGGCGGCTGCAAACTCAGTCCAGCACTGCCACAGTCGGGGAGGAACGATCCGCAGGCAGGGGGGATATTATTCGGAGCCCGGAGCACTGTGGGGCTCTATTTCGCGGGCCGGGTCCGCGAGCAGTCTCTGCCTCATAAAACGGCACAGCCGCTGCAGGCCGCTGTGAGCATGCGCGGCCACGGACCTGGCAATTCTCCGGAGCATATCGGCAGCTAGAGCCGGGTGCTCTACGCTGCCGGCATGCTAGCCACCAGCAAAACGGGGAATCGGTAGCCATTTTGCGCAATTGCTTCTGGAGTAAAACGCCACCATTCCCATGCCGGCGTGGGTACATAGCCCCAGAATCGGAGAATCCAGCTCCCTATGTGACGCAAAGGAGTGACTTTGAAGGAGTGAAACAGGCAGCATGGTAGCACAAGTGGATAGCACCATGGCTTCACAGCGCCAGGATCCCAGGTTCGATTCACCGCTGGGTCACTGTGCGGAGTCTGCACCTTCTCCCCATGTTCTCCGGTTTCCTCCCACAGTTCAAAGATGCGCAGGTTAGGTGGATTGGCCATGATAAATTGCCCTGAGTGACCAAACATGTTAGGAGGGGTTATTGGGTTACGGGGATAGGGTGGAAGTGAGGGCTTAAGTGGGTCGGTGCAGTCTTGATGGGCCGAATGGCCTCCTTCTGCACTGTATGTTCTGTGAGAGCAGAACAAGATTTTAGATTTCTTCTGTTGAGCAGTAATTACAAACATCCCATGCATTACATCGGCGATTGTCTGGTTAAAACACATGAGAAATCATCTCAGATTTAATGACAAGAGGATTCTTTCATGCCTGATTTACAGATGGTGACATTTCTTCACTGAAATGCTCAAGATCTGTGCCGTGCTGTTGTCAAAAGAAACTTTGAAAATCACAAGCTATAATCCCCCTGCCACTGAAGTGCAGAGATCACAGCATCAATGCCTGAAATGATCCCATTATTCATTGGAATTCCAAATAAACCTTGCATTCAAAGAAAATACATATCACACAAATATACCATTTATGTATGTGACAATTCATTAGACACAACTAAATCCACCTTCCTGGAATAAAAGAACAGTAAAAAGTGTGAAATATGAACATGGTCCGATCTGGTCTTGTATGCCTTAAAATGGAACAGCAGTAAAATCTGGGAACATAAGAACATAAGAACTAGAAGCAGGATTAGGCCATCTGGCTCCTCAAGCCTGCTCCACCATTCAATGAAATCATGGCTGATCTTTTGTGGACTCAGCTCCACTTTCCGGCCCGAACACCATAACCCTTAATCCCTTTATTCTTCAAAAAGCTATCTATCTTTATCTTATAAACATTTAATGAAGGAGCCTCAGCTGCTAGACTGGGCAGTGAATTCCATAGATTCACAACCCTTTGGGTGAAGAAGTTCCTCCTAAACTCAGTCTTAAATCTACTTCCCCTTATTTTGAGGCTATGCCCCCTAGTTCTGCTTTCACCCACCAGTGGAAACAATCTGCCCGCATCTATCCTATCTATTCCCTTCATAATTTTAAATGTTTCTATAGGATCCCCCCTCATCCTTCTAAATTCCAACGAGTACAGTCCCAGTCTACTCAACCTCTCCTCGTAATCCAACCCCTTCAGCTCTGGGATTAACCTAGTGAATCTCCTCTGCACACCCTCCAGTGCCAGTACGTCCTTTCTCAGGTAAAGAGACCAAAACTGAACACAATACTCCAGGTGTGGCCTCACTAACACCTTATACAATTGCAGCAAAACCTCTCTAGTCTTAAACTCCATCCCTCTAGCAATGAAGGACAAAATTCCATTTGCCTTCTTAATCACCTGATGCACCTGTAAACCAACATTTTGCGACTCATGCACTAGCACACCCAGGTCTCTCTGCACAGCAGCATGTTTTAATATTTTATCATTTAAATAATAATCTCTTTTGCTGTTATTCCTACCAAAATGGATAACCTCACATTTGTCAACATTGTATTCCATCTGCCAGACCCTAGCCCATTCACTTAACCTATCCAAATCCCTCTGCAGACTTCCAGTATCCTCTGCACTTTTTGCTTTGCCACTCATCTTAGTGTCGTCTGCAAACTTGGAAACATTGCCCTTGGTCCCCAACTCCAAAATCATCTATGTAAATTGTGAACAATTGTGGGCCCAACACTGATCCCTGAGGGACACCACTAGCTACTGATTGCCAACCAGAGAAACACCCATTAATCCCCACTCTTTGCTTTCTATGAATTAACCAATCCTCTATCCATGCTACTACTTTACCCTTAATGCCATGCATCTTTATCTTATGCAGCAACCTTTTGTGTGGCACCTTGTCAAAGGCTTTCTGGAAATCCAGATATACCACATCCATTGGCTCCCTGTTATCTACCGCACTGGTAATGTCCTCAATAAATTCCACTAAATTAGTTAGGCACGACCTGCCCTTTATGAACCCATGCTGCGTCTGCCAAATGGGATAATTTCCATCCAGATGCCTCGCTATTTCTTCCTTGATGATGGATTCCAGCATCTTCCCTACTACCGAAGTTAAGCTCACTGGCTTATAAATACCCGCTTTCTGCCTACCTCCTTTTTTAAACAGTGGTGTCACATTTGCTAATTTCCAATCCGCCGGGACCACCCCAGAGTCTAGTGAATTTTGGTAAATTATCACTAGTGCATTTGCAATTTCCCTAGCCATCTCGTTTAGCACTCTGGGATGCATTCCATCAGGGCCAGGAGACTTGTCTACCTTTAGCCCCATTAGATTGCCCATCACAACCTCCTTCATGATAACAATCATCTCAAGGTCCTCTCCTGTCATAGCCTCATTTCTATCAGTTACTGGCATGTTATTTGTGTCTTCCACTGTGAAGACCAACCCAAAAAACCTGTTCAGTTCCTCTGCCATTTCCTCATCTCCCATTATTAAATCTCCCTTCTCATCCTCTAAAGGACCAATATTTACCTTAGCCATTCTTTTTTGTTTTATATATTTGTAGAAACTTTTACTATCTGTTTTTACTTTCTGAGCAAGTTTACTCTCATAATCTATCTTACTCTTCTTTATAGCTTTTTTAGTAGCTTTCTGTTGCCCCCTAAAGATTTCCCAGTCCTGTAGTCTCCCATTAGTCTTTGCCACTTTGTATGCTTTTTCCTTCAAGTTGATACTCTCCCTTATTTCCTTAGATATCCACGGTCGATTTCCCCTCTTTCTACCATCCTTCCTTTTTATTGGTATAAACCTTTGCTGAGCACTATGAAAATTCGCTTCGAAGGTTCTCCACTGTTCCTCAACTGTTTCACCATAAGGTCTTTGCTCCCAGTCTACCTCAGCCAGCTCTTCTCTCATCCCATTGTAATCTCCTTTGTTTAAGCACAAAACACTCGTGTTTGATTTTACCTTCTCCCCTCCATCTGTATTTTAAATTCCACCATATTGTGATCACTCCTTCCGAGAGGATCCCTAACTAAGAGATCATTAATCAATCCTGTCTCATTACACAGGACCAGATCTAGGACCGCTTGTTCCCTCATAGGTTCCATTACATACTCTTCGAGGAAACTATTGCGGATACATTCTATAAACTCCTCCTCAATGCTGCCTTGACCGGCCTGGTTAAACCAATCGACATGTAGATTAAAATCCCCCATGATAACTGCTGTACCATTCTACATCATTTCTACTATCAGTTATTTCTTTGTTTATTGCCTGCCCCACCATAATGTTACTATTTGATGGCCTATAGACTACTCCTATCAGTGACTTTTTCACCTTACTATTTCTGATTTCCACCCAAATGGATTCAACCTTATCCTCCATAGCACCGATGTCATCCCTTCCTATTCCCTGGATGTCATCCTTAAATAACACAGCTACACCACCTCCCTTACCATCCACTCTGTCCTTCCGAATAGTTTGATACCCTTGGATATTTAACTCCCAGTCGTGACCATCCTTTAACCATGTTTCAGTAATGGCCACTAAATCATAGTCATTCAACTCATTTACCTTATTCCGAATACTACGAGCATTCAGGTAAAGTACACTTATGTTGGCTTTTATACCTCTGTTTTGAATCTTAACACCTCGATCAGTAACCTCTCCTAAGTTATATTTCCTCTTAACTTTTCTCCTAATTTTCCTTGTCGTTGAACCCATATCTTCATGTAACAACCTGCCGCGTCGCTGACCATTTATGTTTTTACTTCCCGTTTTATTCCTTTTCGTATTACTGGGCTTATTCACTGAGCTCCCCTCAGTCACTGTACCTTGTTCTGTCACCCTTTTTGATTTTTGACTATGGCTTCTCTGCCTTACACTTTCCCCCTTACTGTCTTTTGTTTCTGTCCCTGCTTTATTACCTTCCGACTTCCTGCATCGGTTCCCATCACCCTGCCACATTAGGTGAAACCCTCCCCAACAGCTCTAGCGAACACCCCTCCAGGACATTGGTTCCAGTCCTGCCCAGATGCAGACCATCCGGTTTGTACTGGTACCCTCCCCCAGAACCGGTTCCAATGCCCCAGGAATTTGAATCCCTCCCTCTTGCATCATCTCTTGAGCCACGCATTAATCCTATCTATCCTGACATTCCTACTCTGACTAGCTCGTGACACTGGTAGCAATCCTGAGATTACTACCTTTGAGGTCCTACTTTTCAGTTTAACTTCTAACTCCCTCAATTCAGCTTGTAGGACCCCATCCCATATTTTACCTATATCATTGGTGCCTATGTGCACCACGACAGCTGGCTGTTCACCCCCCCCCCCCAGAATGTCCTGTAGCCACTCCGAGACATCCTTGACCCTTGCACCAGGGAGGCAACATACCATCCTGGAGTCTCGATTGCATCCGCAGAACTGCCTGCCTATTCCCCTTATGATTGAGTCCCCTATCACTATAGCCCTGCCATTCTTCTTTCTGCCCTGCTGTGCAGCAGAGCCAGCCATGGTGCCATGAACCTGGCTGCTGCTGCCTCCTCCAGGTGAGCCATCTCCCTCAACAGTATCCAAAGTGGTATATCTATTTTGCAGGAAGATGACCACAGGAGACACCTGCACTGCCTTCCTACTCTTGCTGTGTCTTTTGGTCACCCATTTTCTATCTCCCTCAGTAACTTTCACCTGCGGTGTGACCAACTTGCTAAATGTGCTATCCACGACATCCTCAGCATCGCGGATGCTCCAAAGTGAGTCCACCCGCAGCTCCAGAGCCGTCAAGCGGTCTAACAGGAGTTGCAACTAGACACACTTCTTGCATGTGAAGGAGCCAGGGACAGTGGACGTGTCCCTGAGCTCCCACATCGCACACGAGGAGCATGACACGGCTCTGGGATCACCTGCCATGTCTTAAACCTTAGGTTAACTTATACAGCTACAATTCCAAAAAACTAAAGAAAAAATAAATAAATAAATCAGACAATGAAAAGAAAAAGTACTTACCAGTCACTTCCCAGGGTTAAAAAGCACCTCCTCCCCACCCAGCTTCGAATTGCCACCTAGCTTCAAATTCCCAAACTCACTCTTTGCCGTCTCACTCTGGCTGTGTCTTCTCTGGCTCACTGGGAGAACTCACTGGGAGTGAGTTACAAGGTGCTCTTTCAAATTGGCCTGAGTTGACTCCTCCCCCCCCCATTTGCTTTTAGATCAAAGTAGATTAAGGTGACTGACACTTAACTTTCAACCAGTTATGTGGGTGGGTGGGGCAGCCCTTGTTAACCTTCACTGCACAATTCTCGATTAATTTAAACTCCTGAAATTTAAAAAGGAATAGTCTTACCGATTGGATTCAATTCCCACCTAGCTTCACATTCCCAAACTAGGAAATAAGGGTACTGGTCTGAACTGTATTTTCCTTTTGGGTTGTTGTTATGATTCCCTCAGGGGCCAAACCCTACATTGTATACGGTTCCCCTCCTACACCTTGGAGTTTGAACTCCCCAGGTGATTTGGGGGGGCGGGGGGGGGGGGGGGGGGGGGGGGAGTGGCTGGGAACCTCCCCTTAATTGGGAGGAGCCTCGCAGGATATAAACCCTGAATGGGAGCAGGTCAGGGTGAATGACACGGCAGAGTGAGGAGTAGTGTAATTGTAGTCTTTTGAGTAGAGTAAATAAATCTAGTTGTTATCCTGCCGACCAGCATCATATGAAGTCCCTACCTTCAGCTGTCACAGATGTCGTGGACATTTTCTAACATATATTGGGCTGGATTCACCATCGGCGGGATGCTCCGTTCCGCCGGTAGCGCACTCATGCCCACGGATTTCCCGACGGCGTGGGGGTGCCCACAATGGGATGGAGAATCCCACTGTTGGCGGGGGCGCGCTGTACCAGAAAACGGGTGCGGCGGGACAGTGAATCCCGTCCATTGAATTTGGATACTTTGTTCATTCTTCTCCTCACGTGATACTTCCAAGAGCCAAATTTAGCACAGGGAACAAGGTTTGAAAGAAATTGCAGATCACTCTCATTAAAAAAGAGAAGCCTTTTATCATGGACCTTTCCACAAAGTAGTAGTAAATTGTACGACAAAATTTGTATCTGGTCAGTGATCTTGGGAGCCAACGGGGAAGGTTAGTAAACAAACAATCGCTGATATGATTGATTTAGTGACTGTAATTACCACTCAAAATTTTAAAAATGCACAAAGCTTTCAGAAGCACTTGAACAATTTCTCTTCAGCCAACACAGATCACAGATAAAGCTTTCTTGGTTCAGTATAACTTGGCATTAAAGCCACTCAGAATTGTGTCCATTTTCTTTTGTATCTGGAAATAATCAGTCACTGGGCGGTCCTGTCGTTTCACTCTCATTAACCTCAATTCTGCCTGAGCTCCTTGCTGCCCTTCTCAGTTTAATGCCACACTGATACTGTGGATAGCTATTTTTGTCTCTGCTCTTGCCTCCAGCTCTTGTGCCCGTGTCTCAACCAAGACTGTCATGAGGTCTGAAGCTAAAATGGATTTGGAGGGGCTTGAACTGAAAGTATCGGAGCATTGGGATTAAACATGAACAGTGCAGTTTCCCGGATACAATTGATAAATTAACTAAAATGTGGCAGGGAAAGCCTAAATCCCTTCTTTCAATTAGGGTAATTAAATGAAGCCATAGGTCTTTTGAAGCTACAGCATTACCCACCAAGAATCAGAAAACTAAACAACATAGAAGGAAGTCATTTAGTTCATTGCGCCTGTGCCGACATTTTGAAAGAGGATCCAATTAATCCCACTTCCTCACTTGTGGCAATGTTTCTATGTTGAGGATGTATACAATTCCCTTTTGAAAGCAACTACTGAATCTGCTTCCGCCGATCTTTCAGGCAATGCATTCCAGATCATAATCATAATTACATCTAGCACAAAAATGGCTACCTAAGTGATTTTTGGATCATTTCTAAATCTAATATAAGTATAGACCCAAAACACTGAAGACAATTCTATTCGGGGTTTCAGAGAAGCCGGAGCTCATGGAGAGGAGGAAGGCTGATGTCGTGGCCTTCGCCTCTCTGATTGCACGGCGCCGAACTTTACTGGCGTGGTGGTTGGCATCGCCACCGGGGGTAGCGGCTTGGTTGGGTGATCTGTATGACTTCCTGCGCTTAGAGAAGATAAAGTATGAGTTAAGGCGCTCAGCAGGGGAGTTTGAGAAAAGGTGGGGGATGTTTGTGACCGTGTTTGAGGAGCTGTTCATCGCAGGGGAGTGGGGGGGGAAGGTGAAAAATGCGACAAATCTGTACAGACTGTATAGTTGATTGCTGGGAAGTATGTTTCCCGGGGTGTTTATTTGCTGTAACCAGATTTGATACATGTTTGTAATAAAATACATGTTTTTAAAAATACTGAAGACAATTATGAGGTGTGCGTTAAAGTACAGCATCTGTAAAGGAGGATGTTAAATACATTATTTAATTGTGCATATGTGGCACAGATATTGACTAAATATAGAATTATCATATCAATCTTTTGTAATGCCACACATTGTGATGACGGGTGCAATTTAGTGTGGGGGTCAGGGGAGGTGAGAGTAAGAGGAGGCAGCTGTTGGGGCATAAGGCTGTATTCGAGGGACGGGGTGGGGTTGCTGTTGTGCAACCACCAATGTGCGTCAAGTGTGTGTATGCCCATTTTCCAGGGAGAGTGCATGACAGCTACATCATCGGTCATTCCCAGATCCCTGGAATCTTTGAAGGACACCCCAGGCTATAGGGATGGCTACTTAAGACAGGGAAAGCTCCTCAGGTAATGGCTGATAGATGCCAGTGCGGAGGCCACAGACCAGTGCGGAGACCAGGCAGAATGAACTGCACAATGTGACTCCAGCTATTGTTGAGCGGTACATCGCCCTGTTGAAGATGCGATTCCACTTCTTCGGCAGGTCCGGTGGGAACCCTAAAATACAGGCCCCAGAGCATCTCCCACATTGTCATGGTCTGCTGTTCCCGCCACAATCTGGCTCTGCAGCAGGGCGAGGAGCCTCCTGAGGACGACCTCAAGGAGCGGCATGTGTCCTCAGACAAGGAGGACATGCCTGAGGACACAGGGGAAGAGCCCACTGAGGTGCCTGAGGTTGGAGGCCAGGCAGGGGCAAGGGTGCACATGGGCAGGAGGGCCAGACATGCCCTCATCAGCTCCCGATTCATGGAGGAAGACGAGCTCGCTGTCCGACAGCGTGTGGGCAGCACGGTAGCATGGTGGTTAGCACAATTGCTTCATAGCTCCAGGGTCCCAGGTTCGATTCCCGGCTTGAGTCACTGTCTGTGCGGAGTCTGCACGTTCTCCCCGTGTCTGCGTGGGTTTCCTCCGGGTACTCCGGTTTCCTCCCACTGTCCAAAGATGTGCAGGTTAGGTGGATTGGCCATGCTAAATTGCCCTTGGTGTCCAAAAAAAATTGCCCATAGTGTTGGGTGGGGTTACTGGGTTATGGGGATAGATTGGAGGTGTGGGCTTGTGTAGGGTGCTCTTTCCAAGAGCCGGTGCAGACTCGATGGGCCGAATGGCCTCCTTCTGCACTGTAAATTCTATGAAATCTATGACACCGTTACCCCCCCCCCCCCCACCCCAGGGGCATCGTCACCCCTCTGCGACCAGGGGATAGGGGTGGCCGAGATATTGATCAGGCTGCTGGTGCAGGGGAATCCTTGAGTGTCTGCTGCCTGATCAATGCAGGGGGGTGATGACGACTTGCAATGAGAAATAGGACTTGATTTTACAGCCGCGTCGCGCTTGAGCCATTAGAGGTGGGAGAGTCCAAAATTGGAAACTGCACCAGGTGCCGATCGGTGTGCGATCTAACTGACCTGCTCCCATTGGTGAAATCAGGATTCCACCTCAAGAAACCAATGATTACCATTCAAAGATAATCTCCATACAATTAACGAGAAGGACCCTCTATCTAACGGCCTCTCGTGATCTAACTGCCTCCCCAGCAAGTCAGCGAGCGCCGATGAGTACACCTTGTTTAAAAACGTGAAGCTGGCAGAATGACTGCTGTGGGAATCCAAGCCATCTTCGCTCTTGGGCAATGAACCTGGGGGACTGGGGTCACTGGCCCTGGGCTGGGGGGGGGGGGGTTGGTGGGGGAGCCCCATCGGAGTTGTGCCAGCATCAGTGGAGGGACCTGCCCCTGGGCTGGTGGGAGGGGAGGGGGTGGGGCTCTCAGCACCCTTGGGTCCACCTTTCCACCCCCTGCATCATATGTACCCATAACAGGTGCTGCCTGTTAACATAGCTCATAACATGCCCATAACATAGCTCTTGCCTGTCTGTCCCACCGATCACCCTGACTCCCACTGACTGTAGAGGCCTCTGGACGTGCGGCTGAAGGCTATTGCTAATAGGGAATTGGCAATCGTAGTTAAGTGAGCACTTCACAGCTCCCAAGTGAACTCCTGTGGGCGGGCGGGCCATGTAGCATGTGGGAGTTATTGCCCAGTGTCCCAATCAGACCATGAGGCCTGGACACTGTGCCTGAACACTGCAGGAAGCAACACCACGGACACAGCGGCCAACATTTGGACACCCAGTGACTGGGCCCCAGCACCGGGGATATTTCTGCGATCAGAGGGTGGGTGTGTGCACGGGGAGGGGACCAGCACCCGGTCCAGGTAACATTGCATGCGGGTGTCAGGGGTACAGGGTCCGGAGTCGGGTGGCCAGGGGTGCATGGGAAGGGTGTGATGGATGGCAGGGAGAGAGCAATGGGGGAATGGAGGGTCCTGGGGTGGAAGATGCCGTGGGTTGCTCATTTCTCTTACCCTCTCCAATTCCTGACAGATATTACACAGGCTTGGACCCCGCGGAAGCTGCCCTCGTGGTGCTGCTGGCAGTCCAGGCGGTCAGACGCTGGAGAAGGTGGTGGCAGCAGCGTTGACAGAGGCACGAGGTGGTGGCCCATGCGCAGGGTGTGATGAACGGTTACTGCCTTATCATCATGTAAGGTGATGTCCCCTTTAAGACCGGGATTGGAACCCTGGGGACTCTGCCTCTGGCTCCGCCCATCTGGGAGCCATACATAAAGGGCTGCCTCATGGTCTGTGTAGCAGTCAGCTCTCGTCCATAGCTGTAGTATAGTTATTAGTCTAATAAAGCCTTCTTTACAGTTTAACCTCTAAGCATCATTATTGAGGGTACCTCACAGGGTCATGCCTCACATCCGGAGGACCCAGCCGCCCATCAGGCCAGGGAGGATCCCAGAGGGGGAGGCCGGAGATGGCCCAAGGTGTACAGGCATTGTTGGTCTTTCGAACAGATGACAGACAATGTGTGCCGCAGGAGACACACAAGGGCATGGTGCAGCACCTGTGCCATGTCGTTGCCGGCTTGGCACCACGTGGAGGAGGAGGACACCTGCTCCCAGTGGCTATCAAGGTCCAAGTGGCCCTGAACCTTTACGCCTCAGGTTCATTCCAGGGCTCGAGCAGGTCTTGGGCTGGATTCTCCATTCCTGACGGCAACGGAAGATCCTCGGAGTTCCACGTCAGAAAAATCAGCATCGATTCCACTACCAGTGAGGTGCTAGCACCAGCGCCGCATGGAACACCCACAGAACACATTTAAAATGTTGGAGGAATCGCCGGGTCCGTGATGGGCATGGGCAGGGTGACAAGCTGCAGCCACACGTAGACTATACACCCCCCACACTTGCACAGATCGTGCCCGAAACGATGGTGCCGCTTGTGCTGGACCGCGTACCCGCCCCCCTCGACACCACAGCCCACCTCCTGGCCACCCCCCACTACTCCCCCCAGCCCTGGCAGAAGCCCCCCAGCCAGCGGTACGACTGTCGGTGAAGTATGGCACTGCTGGACACTTTCCTTATGCCCACTCTCTCTCTCCCTCTCTGCAGCCACCACACCAGGTTCATGACAGTTGAGAGCACATGTGGACCATGCCGGCGTGAACTCAGCCCATCGGAGGCAGAGCATCATGGGTGGGCCCAATAATGAGATGCGAACGCGGTTGCAACTACGGGTGGCGCAATGATGCCATTTTGGAAGGGGCGGTGTATCGCGATTCGACATCAAACCAGCGCCTGCCCCGATTTCGGAATCGGGAGCTAATTTCTGTCATGATATTCAAACATACATCATAACCCAAACATAATGATAGACAGACCAACGGACCAATTAGCACACATAACATGACAGCCAATCACAGACAAGAGCGGACACCGTATAAGACAAGAAACACAACACATCCTGGGCAGTCCATCTGGAGACGGCACAGGGCCAGGACCTCATAGCAAGACACTCACACAGTCACAACGTGCTGAGTACCAAGTCTGATGTATAAATAGTTAAATGGAATAAACCTGCGTTGTACCAATCGCAACCGTGTTGGTTCGTCTGTACCTCAGAGCACCCAACACTTCAATCTCCACCCGATCGCCATTCCCAATTTCGGTGTTAGGCAATGGAGAATCCCGCCCCTTGCGTGGCTTCTCACAAGCTGCAGCCCACAGTGCATATATGAGGTCACGGATGCCCTATTTGTCCGGGCAGCGAACTATACAAACTTTGACATGGACCAGGCCCAACAAGATGCCCGGGCAGGATTCTCTGCCATCGACGGGATGTGCACACCGGGCCGTCAGGGAGTGCCCTACATCAACAGGAAGTGGTTCAACTCCCTGCACGTCCAGCTCGTGAACGCCCTCCACATAAACATCATGCATGTGTGTGCACTCTTCCCAGGGTCACCCCACGGCCGGTGACCGATGCAGAGACCTGACACAACGATGCAGCCACCCGAGCTGTCATTGAGCGGTGCATCAGACTCCTTAAAATGCGGTTCCGATGCCTCAACCACTCTGGTTGTGCCCTGCAATACACTTCCCGGAAGGTCGCACGCTTTGTGATGGCTGCTGTACCCTCCACAACTTGGCACAACAGCGGGGCAACATGCTGGAGGAGGAGGAGCGGGAAGTACATGCAGCCACCTCTGAGGAGGAGGGCGAGAAGGCGCCTGACCAATGGCTGAGGATGAGCGCGCAGGTCCAGCCGGAGGATGGAGGACAGGCAACAGCGGCAAGGTTCCGGCAAGCCAAGAGGGCTAGGGAGGCCCTCATCCTCGCCCGCTTCATATCGGACTTGGCTTCGTCCATCAGCTCACCTCCCCTCCCCCTTCCTGCCCTCCCTCCTGCCCCACTTTCCCTCCCACCCATTCCCCCCCCCCCCCCCCCCCACCACCACCCCACCACCCTGCTCCACCCTCACAGTGCCTGCGTGACATCACCCCAGAATGACGGGACTGTGTTGACGCTGTCAACAGGTCACTGTCGAGGTCAGTGGGGTGATGTTAACCCGCGGAGAGCTGGGCGCTTGCGCTCCACAATCTATGTCAAAGCCTGACTCCTGCCTGTCTGCTGAGTGCTTGCTCACACCCATCACCTGCACCTGGTGTGCCTGAAGGGGGATGGGTAAAATCCAGGTCCACCATGCCCGGGGGGCTGGGGCTGGGCGGTCGGCCCGCATTGTGGAAAAAGTGCCAGATGCATCAGATTTCTCATGTGCAATGTTTTTTAATGCTGTAGATCTGTGTTCCCAACTGCCCCAGCCCCCGATGGTGCACCTCCCACCCCCCACTCCTTCACCTCACCCCCTCAACCCCTACCCCCTGCCCCCAGTGCCCTCTCGGTGATCTCTCAGTGCCTTCCATTTTTAAAAAAATAATAATTTTTATTAAAGGTTTTCATAAAATATCAATAACAAAATGAGAAAGAAAAAAGAACCCAACAGGGTTAAGTACAAAACACAATCTAAAAAAGCAACCCCCCAAATGCTCTACCACTGCGTTTAGGTGCGTCCCCAGGATGTACATCGAAATTGGAGGCAGCCTGCTGATTACCACGTCCCGTGGCCTTCGATGCTCCTGGCGGGCGTCCTCTGGGGGCCCTGGGAGCTGAGGGCCCTGCCCACTTGCAAGCGGAATGCGCCTCGTCATGCCACAGTGTTCCGGAACCTGACTCCGAGACGCTGTCTTTCGGGGGCGGGGGAACCTGGGGGAGCTGGTGGCCGCCGTCGCCAATGCGTAGGGTGGCTTTGGGTTGGCACCCAGCAGCCCCTCCTCCTGGTCGGTGCCTGTCGGGCCCTGGGGGTCTCCTCGGGATAGAGGGGCAGCTGGATTGAGCCCCAGCTGCCCCCGCATCACCTAGCTCTCCCAGCCCTGACAGCTCCCCAATGTCTGCACCATGGTGTGGAAACCTTCGGCGATACGCCTGAGTGACTGGGACATGCTCAGAAATGTCCCCCCTGGGATTGGGACTCGTCCCCCAGTGAGACGGACATGCTGCCGAGGCCCTCAGCAGTGGCTGTCACTGACTGAGCCACGCCTTGGACACCACCACTCTTGCTGCTGAGGCCGTGCACTAGGCTCTCCACTGCGGTTGCCACCCTAGCAGTGTGGCTAGCGCTATCTCCTGCGCCCGCAGGCTCTGAGCTGTGGACCCACTGGAGTGGCACTGACATTTCCCTCTGAATCGCATGGCCTCACCCTATCGACTGCATCAGTTCCAGGTAAACCTGGTCCAGAGGCTCAGCATCTGACTGGGACCCAGCTGGGTCCTGGGATCGAGCAGGCCTCCGACTGCTGTCTCTCCTGGACATTCCTGCTTTCACCTGATGTACATCAGCAACTGTGTGGTGCTCACCAGAATGTGCCCAGAAGCCTGTCCACTACTGTCGCCCACCGAGGTGTGTGTCTCTGCGCTGGTGGAGGGTGGGGATTGCAGCTGAGCCGTGAATATGATAGTCTCCTTGAAGCTCCCCTCCGAGGTGTTCTCTTGGTAGGCTGGAGGGGGGGGGGGACCATCCCGGAGGGCCGTCGCCATTGGATGAGGATCTTTCGGGAGAATGTATATGTGGTCAGTGGGAGGGATGGATCATTCTGTATGGTGTTAACAACTCACTTGTCACAGGTCATCTGGGTGGGGGTCAGTGGATCCTCACCTCTGCGCCGTGCACCAACCTCTACGTCGCTTATCCATCTGTCCTCGGCTACCTCCCCACCGACCTACAGGCGCAGTTCCTCGTATGGGGGAGGGCTGTGATTCCAGCACCCTGCCGTCCATCTGGACCCTCTCCCATCGGTTGTTGGCCAACTGTCCTGTGGGGACACAGAGAGGGCTTTGTGAGCCACACACTTCATTCTTTGCGGAGGGAGGCGGGGGCCTGGCCAGCACTGCTGGATATGGGTGGGCCGGGTCACAGTATTGGTCTGCATGGTCTTTTCGGTGGCATGGCTGCGAGTTGTGTGGCAGTTGCTGAGAATTTGGTTAAAGTGCTGCTTTCCCTTGTTAGCGGGAAGCTGGCGGCTCCAGTCGCGGCGAATCCGACGACAAGACCATCATTTACAGCGTGAAGCCTGTGGGGCCTCGTTAAGTGGATGAATTCATGTTTGCTACCTGTGACGGCCTCACCGGGTAACTGAGAGTACCTGCATCCCGATGAGGAGGCCACTGAGACTACCTGCATCCTAATGGGGAGGTTCACTGAGGATACCTGCAACCCGATGGGGAGACCACTGAGAGTACCTGCATCCCAATGGGGAGGCCACTGAGACTACCTGCATCCCAATGCGGAGGCCACTGAGACTACCTGCATCCTAATGGAGAGGTTCACTGAGGATACCTGCATCCCAATGGGGAGACCACTGAGACTACCTGCATCCCGATGGGGAGGTTCACTGAGACTACCTGCATCCCAATGGGGAGACCACTGAGACTACCTGCATCCCAATGGGGAGGCCACTGAGACTACCTGCATCCCAATGAGGAGGCCACTGAGACTACCTGCATCCCAATGGGGAGGTTCACTGAGACTACCTGCATCCCAATGGGGAGACCACTGAGAGTACCTGCATCCCAATGGGGAGACCACTGAGAGTACCTGCATCCCAATGGGGAGACCACTGAGAGTACCTGCATCCCAATGGGGAGACCACTGAGAGTACCTGCATCCCAATGGGGAGACCACTGAGAGTACCTGCATCCCAATGGGGAGACCACTGAGAGTACCTGCATCCCAATGGGGAGACCACTGAGAGTACCTGCATCCCAATGGGGAGACCACTGAGAGTACCTGCATCCCAATGGGGAGACCACTGAGAGTACCTGCATCCCAATGGGGAGGTTCACTGAGACTACCTGCATCCCAATGGGGAGACCACTGAGAGTACCTGCATCCCAATGGGGAGACCACTGAGACTACCTGCATCCCAATGGGGAGGTTCACTGAGACTACCTGCATCCCAATGGGGAGGTTCACTGAGACTACCTGCATCCCAATGGGGAGGTTCACTGAGACTACCTGCATCCCAATGGGGAGGCCACTGAGACTACCTGCATCCCGATGGGGAGGCCACTGAGAGTACCTGCATCCCGATGGGGAGGTTCACTGAGACTACCTGCATCCCAATGGGGAGACCACTGAGACTACCTGCATCCCGATGGACAGGCCACTGAGAGTCCCTGCATCCCAATGGGGAGGCCACTGAGACTACCTGCATCCCAATGGGGAGGCCACTGAGAGTACCTGCATCCCGATGGACAGGCCACTGAGACTACCTGCATCCCAATGGGGAGACCACTGAGACTACCTGCATCCCGATGGACAGGCCACTGAGACTACCTGCATCCCGATGGGGAGGCCACTGAGAGTACCTGCATCCCGATGGGGAGGTTCACTGAGACTACCTGCATCCCGATGGACAGGCCACTGAGAGTCCCTGCATCCCAATGGGGAGGCCACTGAGACTACCTGCATCCCAATGGGGAGGCCACTGAGACTACCTGCATCCCGATGGGGAGGTTCACTGAGACTACCTGCATCCCAATGGGGAGACCACTGAGAGTACCTGCATCCCAATGGGGAGGCCACTGAGACTACCTGCATCGCGATGGGGAGGTTCACTGAGACTACCTGCATCCCAATGGGGAGGCCACTGAGACTACCTGCATCCCGATGGACAGGCCACTGAGAGTCCCTGCATCCTGATGGGGAGGCCACTGAGACTACCTGCATCCCAATGGGGAGCCACTGAGACTACCTGCATCCCAATGGGGAGCCACTGAGACTACCTGCATCCCGATGGGGAGGTTCACTGAGAGTCCCTGCATCCCAATGGGGAGGCCACTGAGACTACCTGCATCCCAATGGGGAGCCACTGAGACTACCTGCATCCCGATGGGGAGGTTCACTGAGAGTCCCTGCATCCCAATGGGGAGACCACTGAGAGTACCTGCATCTCGATGGGGAGGTTCACTGAGACAACCTTCATCCCGATGGGGAGGTTCACTGAGACTACCTGCATCCCGATGGGGAGACCACTGAGACTACCTGCACCCCGATGGGAAGACCACTGAGACTACCTGCATCCCGATGGGGAGACCACTGAGACTACCTGCATCCCAATGAGGAGGCCACTGAGAGTACCTGCATCCCAATGAGGAAGCCACTGAGACTACCTGCATCCCAATGGGGAGGCCATTGAGACTACCTGCATCCCGATGGGGAGACCACTGAGACTACCTGCACCCCGATGGGAAGACCACTGAGACTACCTGCATCCCGATGGGGAGACCACTGAGACTACCTGCATCCCAATGGGGAGGCCACTGAGACTACCTGCATCCCAATGGGGAGACCAGTGAGACTACCTGCATCCCAATGGGGAGGCCACTGAGACTACCTGCATCCCAATGCGGAGGCCACTGAGACTACCTGCATCCCAATGGGGAGACCACTGAGACTACCTGCATCCCAATGGGGAGGCCACTGAGACTACCTGCATCCCGATGGGGAGGCCACTGAGACTATCTGCATCCCGATGGGGAGGCCCACTGAGAGTCCCTGCATCCTGATGGGGCGATTCGCTGAGACTACCTGCATCTCGATGGGGATGTTCACTGAGAATACCTGCATCCCAATGGGGAGGCCACTGACACTACCTGCATCCCGATGGGGAGGCCCACTGAGACTACCTGCATCCCAATGGAGGACTGAGTCCTAGAGGGACCTAGCCCACTTTCGATGGCACTGGCGTTGTAGCATCACCCTGTTCTGTCCGCTGTGATTGAGTTGCTCCGGTTCCCGGAAGAGGGGATTCAGATTTAAAGGGCAATACAAAGTCCCCGAATGAGCGCATTTAGACGCGTGTTTCCCAGAGCTCACAGTGCAACTCGTGTTATTTCAGGGGTCTGAATGGGGAATGCGTGGGCAAGGTCGCAAAAAGCCCTGCTTTGTACAGTGTAGTGAGTGATCGGGGCGGTTAAAATGGCATCCTGCTCTCCGAGCCCCCGAAGCGATTCCCAAACTCCCCCAGCCCAAACGTACTATGGGAGAGTCCCTGCCCCCCCAACGCTTACGCAGGGTGCCCAAGGCCCTATCGCACACATGCAACAAATGCCAGCTTGGCACCTGGGCAGTGCCAATCTGGCACTCTGGCAGTGCCCATGCCAGCTGGCAGTGCCAACTGGGCACCTTAGCAGCATTAGGTTGGTAACCAGGTGGCAGTGCCAGGGTGCCAGGCTGGCACTGCCAGGATACACAGGTGGCAGCAGCTGTGCCAGGGCACCACCCCTGGGAGACCCCCATGAGTGCCATTACGTCAGGACAACATTTGTGGGAACCAGTGCTTATCCATGGTATCCGAGGCAAGGGAGATGAATCCCAAAGCTTCAGATACCTCAGGAATCTGCTCATTAGAGTGAGGCTAGCTGTCTCACTCTAATATGCAGATTTGCCAAAAGATGTTCCCACCCACAATGGGCAGGATTTACATTGCAACGTCTCGTGAGATCGCGTTAGATCTTGCAAGGCATTGCGAGCCGGGTAGATTCCGGGACCATGATCTTCCGGCTTTTATCAACTACGCGGTGAGCTGCTTTTCAGGTGCAGTGTGGGTGTTGGATTGCGTCCAAAATATATCTATGCTATAACAGTCTATGTAAGTACACAGTCCATGTAAACCAATAGGCCAACTGCGGTCAGGCACATCATACTGTGAAACCAAATGGCAGATGCCACTCAATAGAGATTTTGTGGATTTCTCATCAAATCCCTCCAGGTGATTATCACATTGTGAGCCAACGTGTCTCACTGGAATTATGACTTCCACACGAGTGACTCCAAACTCCACTCTCCAAAAACACACCTTAGAATCTTCACCCAAATAACACTTTCTCTTGGATGCCTTCACCAAGGGTCCACTTCCAGGATTTCAATCTCTCCTCTCAGTATTTCTCTGCCCTACATCACCACATGCATTCAAGCTTCCACACAATCTCTCAGGTACCCAGCCATGCCAACAGAAAACCACTGCTTCACATGCTATATTATTATTTTTTTTAATTTAGAGTGCCCAATTCATTTTTTCCAATTAAGGGGTAATTTAACATGGCCAATGCATCTATCCTGCACATCTTTGGGTTGTGGGGGTGAAACCCATGCAAACACGAGGTGAATGAGCAAACTCCACACAGACAGTGACCCAGAGCCGGGATCCAACCTGGGACCTCGGAGCCGTGAGGCAGCAGTGCTATCCATTGCACCTCCGTGCTTCCCCACAGGCTATATTAAGGTGTCATCAACTTCAGGATTACTTCAGATGCTTGACTTCTCACCAGCTGACTTCAATTCTGGATCTTGAGCTGCCTCTTTAACTTAGAGTACTTATGCTGTGTTTTGCTTGACTTCTCCGGAACAGGACCTTGTTTAACTTTGTGTTCTTTGTTCTTTTAACTTAACAGTCTTCCTGCCACAAGCTTTTTGTCCCAACTCCCTGGTTTCTGGGCCTTCTTTTGTTCTTTTGGGAAGTCTGTTTTTTGCACCTCCCTGGTCCTGCCCTACTCGTCCTTGGTCCAGCTAAAAAAAACTAAGCTCAAAAGTTATTTCTAACCTAAGGTGGCCCCTGGTTGCCAAGCAACAGCCGTGTCCGGTTGTAACCTTATTTACTTTGGCGTTGTAAACCCTTTAATTGCAATGCAATTAAAATGTTTAAAATGAAACCAAAATCCACTGCCACCTTTGTTTAACATGACGTTTTAACCTTTTCTTACACATAAATACAAAATTAAACTTAATTAAAGCTATACTTACAAATACAAATATAGATGATTCAAAACTACTTCTGTCTCCTGACAGGTATAATACAATCTTGTTGCTTCTGCTGTTGGCCCATGGCTAACAACATGATACTACTTCTGCGTGAGCCCTTTCCAATGCAGTGGTTTTAAGACGAGAATCGAAGAAAACCCGCCAGGCTTAGGAAGAAGCCAATATTTTCTCCCTGGTCATTGAAAATGCAACAGTTTGTCTCAACTGGTGCTTTGGAAACAAATCAGTTCTATGACCAACTGCAATGTAGTTTTATGCTGAATTAATTCACCCATAAGCTAGAGCACTGCAGCTTATGTTGGATCTGGACAGCGGGCTTAATGGTGAAGAATAATTGCCAGTGAGCTGAATGTGTTTTTGGGTTTGAGGAAATGTTCATTGGAGCATAGAAAATTTCACGTCAGATGCAGAACCTCTAATTCTAACAAAACAAACTCTAAAGAGGAAAAAAAAACTTCTGCATATTTTCCATTTCATTCCTTCTCTTGCTGCCTCTCCTGAAGGTGGTGATGGATCTGGCGAGGTTCCATCAGCCAGCAGAAATTCAGTACCTAACCTGTGGTGATGGAGAGCCCCGTCACCGATCTCCTGGCGCGCTTTACAAAACCTGTGCCTCCCCATGGCAGACATGTGGTCTATGAGCAGTCAGGATTTGGAGTATAAATAAACACCTTTGTATGAAGGTGTCATTATGTGCTTTGCCATCATCAATATATATGTACAACGTTTAGCCCACCCACGGGCCTACATTGTTCTCACCTGAGCCTGGGGTGTGACACCTGTGTACAGGAGAGTGGAAACTAGAGTCAAAGGGGTAGAATTTGACTTCAGGAGCTGGATAGATGTAAAAAGTGTTTAATTCTCAATCACCCATTTTACACGATTGCACAATCTAGTTCAATGAGTGAAATATTGTGAACATTTGGATATGTTTTTCAGTTCAGCTCTATCCTGTTATCACACCCAGACAAGAATCACTAACTAGTGCTTCAAAGCAGAAATCCTATCTGATTTTTTCCCTACATACTCTGGGATTGCTGAGGTCATCTGATACGCTATCCCTATCCTTCCCCTGCCCTACCTTGGATTAGTTACACATCAGGGATCACAGCTATGGACCTCATGGTCTGTTTAGCTTTATGTAACATTACACTACTGTGGTGCATTTGGCCATTAAGCTTATGGGAATCATTAACAAGATGTTTATGATTAATTAATATGAGGGTACCAAACCTGCTAAATTGTAATCAGATAAAGCAAATAAAAACAAGCATTTCTGAGAATCTTTAATACCGGGCAGAAGAAAAACCAAGGTGGTGATCTTCTGGCCCCATTCGCCATGGTTGAAAATCTCATAATGGCTGCTAACTCTCGCGAGAGGGCCATACCGGGATTTGTTATGAGGAGATATCAGAATGTGACCTGCCCCGCCTCATGCCGGCGATGTAATGAGGGCATGAAGCTGATCACCAGGAATTCAAATAGATGCCAAAAACATGCCAAAACAGCGTATCGCCTTACCTTCCGGGATCATCATATGTCCGGCTCCTCCCCCCCCCCCCCCCCCCCCCCCCCCCCCCCCCCCAGTGTGACGTCATGCCAGTGGGAATCACTACTGCTCTGCAGCAGTGGAGATGATCACGCCGGGGACGCGGAGGCCAGCGTAATCACCAGGTGGTCAGGGGCATGGCAAGGGAGTGGCCCCTGACACTCTTGCAGTGCCAGGTTTGCTTTGGCACTGCCAAGGGTGGGTGCAAGGAGACAGGGCCAAAGGGGCAGGGCCACAATGAGGTGGGGGGGAGGGGTTGCCGGCACTGATGAATGGGGGCGGATGGGAGTGTCCTGATGTCTGTTGGCAAGGGTGGGGACGCGGTCCCTTAACTTTGAAATCGGGGCTCCAGGCTTGCCAGTGTCTTTAGACTCCACCCTTCAAGAATATCGGTGCAAAACACTCTCCCTGCTTTTTTTTGACAAAGTGCCGAAGGTCTGGAGAGAAAGCCTTGCCGTTTCTCTGGGGAGAAACATGTCGGTTTTCAGTTAGAACCTGACACTTCGCCATTTTTTGGAAAAATTCCACCCCAAGTGAGTTTTTCTTTCAGTAAGTATGAGGGTAAATTGTGGGCTGGGTTAAAGGTTGGATAAATGCAAAATGGTAATGGCAAGAATTTCCCTTTAAGATCTGGTCCATAGAAAGAAGATACAATCAACTCTTAAGGACAGATTTTCAGTTTGGCTCACAGGGCGGGATTCTCCGACGGCGGGGTTCTCCATTCTGCCTGGAACACACCCATGCTCGCGGGTTTCCCTGCAGCATGAGGGGGCCACAATGGGAAATTCCATTGTCAGGTGGCCGGAACGGAAAATCTAGCGAATGGTGAGGACTCGCTGCCGAGGAACACACGGCTGGCAGACCAAGAACCCTGCCGGAATATGTGTTCGAGTGATTTAAATTCCTTACACAGCACTATGATATGGCTCTCCATATTACTACTGGTGTTTAAAATTGTCTCTGAATTTGGCACTAAGTTATAATTTTTATGTAAATATTTGCAAGGTTTTCCTGTGATTCAATTGAATTAATTTTATCTGTGGTTTGCTTGACTGATGTCACTGGGGGTTTGCAGCAGATTTGACTGTTTTACAAATCAGGAACCAATAGCAATAAGGGCTGCATGTATTTGTTCTGTTTGGAGGATATTCCATTTTAACCGGTCTATATGCCCTCGTGCTGCTAGGGGTGGGGGGGGTTTGCAAAGAATGGAGGTATTTATTCCTCTACAAAATGTGCTTGAACTTTGATCATTATTAAAGAAAATATGTTCCAAATACCAGCTTGTTGATATACAATGTTCTACAAAGATGCACAATTCCATGCAAGGCATACTAAAAAAAAATTATCAGGCAGAAACACAATACCAATTTAAATTATTCACCGTGGAGTCCACATTGCATGTTATATTTTCAAGCTGCTTTCTCTCCTTGGAGATAAGAAGGTTGAGAGGAGATTTGATAGAGATGTTCTAAATCATGAGGGAGCTGGACAGTGTAGATATAGAGAAACAGTTCCCACTCGCAAAAGGATCAAGAATTATAGGGCACGGATTTAAAGTGATTTACATAAAGAGGAAATGTGATACCAGGCTGCCAGTGCCTGGGTACCTGCATGAAAGGTTGGCACTGCCAAGGATCAGGATCAGAGGGGCCTTGCCAGGTTCGGGGTGGGGGTGAAGGGACTTTCCCAGGGAACTCTGCAAGATTGGGGGGAGAGGAACCAAAAATGGGGGGCGGAGGAGGCCTGTAAGGGGTGGGGGAAGGATCGGGGCAGCCAGCCAAAATGGCGCCCCAATCTGCGGGGATCCTTTGCTGCTGGTGAGCTTCAGCTCTAAGCACGGCCTCGGTGGAGAGAATCTCCCGAACATAAATAAAATGGCAAAGTGCCATTGAATAACGGGATGTTTCTCGGCGCTGCAGCCACCGATAAATGCGGGAGGAATTCGCATCTGGAATTCTCTGTCTGAAAGTGTGGTGAAGGCATGTTTAATCGAGGCATTCAAAAGGGCTTTTGATGATTTAATAATAATAATCTTTATTATTGGTACAAGTAGGCTTACATTAACACTGCAATGAAGTTACTGTGAAAATCCCCTAGTCGCCACATTCCAGTGCCTGTTTGGGTACACCGAGGGAGAATTCAGAATGCGCAATTCATCTAACAGCGCGTCTTTTGGGACTTGTGGGAGGAAACTGGAGCACCCGGAGAAAACACATGCAGACACGGGGAGAATGTGCAGACTCCACACAGACCGTGACCCAAGCCGGGAATTGAACCTGGGACCCTGGCGCCATGAAGCAACCGTTCTAACCACTAAGCTACCGTGATTATTGAATAGAAACAATGTGCAGGGGTATGGGGAAAAGGCAGGGCAATGGCACTAAGCCATTTGGAGAGCTAGTGCAGGCAGGGTGGGGCCAAATGGCCTCTTTCTGCACCGTGACAATTCTGCAAGTCATAAACAATTCATATCTGAGATTTGAAAAGGAGCGGGATTCTCCGCAATCGGCGCGATGTCCGGCGACCGGCGCCAAAAACGGCGCAAATCATTCCGGCATCGCGCCGCCCTAAAGGTGCGGAATTCTCCGCATCATGAGGGGCCGAGCCCTCACCTTGAGGGGCTAGGCCCGCGCCGGACTGATTTCCGCCCCGGCAGCTGGCGGGAAAGGCCTTTGGTGCCCTGCCAGCTGGCACAAAACTGACTTTGCCGTGCGGCGCATGCGCAGGAGCGTCAGCGGCCGCTCACGGCATCCCCGCGCATGCGCAGTGGAGGGGGTCTCTTCCGCCTCCGCCATAGTGGAGACCATGGCGAAGGCGGAAGGAAAAGAGTGCCCCCACGGCACAGGCCCGCCCGCGGATCGGTGGGCCCCGATCGCGGGCCAGGCCACCGTGGGGGCACCCCCCCGGGGCCAGATTGCTCCGCGCCCCCCCCCCCCCCCCCCCCCAGGACCCCGGAGCCCGCCCGCGCCGCCTTGTCCCACCGTTAAGAGAGGTAGTTTGATTCTCGCCGGCGGGACAGGCATTCCAGCAGCGGGACTTCAGCCCATCGCAGGCCGGAGAATCGCCGGGGGGGGGGGGGCCCGCCAACCGGTGCAGTTCCCACCCCCGCCGAATATCCGGTGCCGGAGAATTCGGCAACCGGTGGGGGCGAGAATCACGCCAGCCCCCAGCGATTCTCCGCCCCGGCGGGGGGTCACAGAATCCCGCCCCAGAAGTCTCAAGCCCAGCTGCCAAGGCATTCAAACTGCATAGGCAAAAAAAATTCTATAAAAGGTTTAGTGACTGGAAGAGGAAGATACATTTCAGTGCATCTCACACAGTCTTACTGTGGCTCCACCAACCCGTAGAGATATCTCAGTGATTTATTTCATCATTGAATTTTCCACTTCCTAGGCCTCAAAACTGGCCTCTGTCATTCATCATGGTTTGAGGTACCAATCTACTCTGCTCTCTGTTCTTGTTGACTAGCTACGGATTGCAACTGTATTTACTGCCCTAGAAGCAGCTGAGAGGAATTGTCACTACAAGACCTGGACACGTAACTTGAGCTGACAAAAATGTCAGCATTGTGATCCTGCATGAAGACCATTTCATGTAGAGTCAAATGTGATTTTTAGTTTCCATAAATTATGCAAGAGAGGCTAACTCACCAGGTCCATGCAATTTAAAGAATAACGTTGGCTAGATGTAAGCTCAACATAGATTTTACAAACTGGTTGAAATACAATAGTGGTTTGAATAGAAGCCAGGTGGATAAGTTGTTAAAATCCACCGGGGACTGGATTCTTCAATCCACCAAATGCCTGTTTCTTGGCGGCGCGTCATACGCTGGCAGCGGGATTCTCTCTTCCCGCCACTTGTCAATGGGTCTTCCATTGACCGGTGCGCTGCTGGTGGAAACAGAGAATCCCAATAGCCGGAGAACTCCGGCCCAGGGGCGTCATTCTCCGACCCCCCGCCGGGTCGGAGAATGGCCGTTGGCCGCCGTGAATCCCGCCCCCGCCCCCGCCGAAGTCTCCGAAGGGAGAAAAGTCAGCGGGGCGTTAATGGCGCCGCTGCCGCGGAGAATGTCACGGGTCTGCGCAAGGCAGCCGATTTTCGGCCTGCCGATATTCTCCCTTCCGGATGGGCCGAAGTCCCGTCGACGTGATGACCGTTCACGTCGACGTCAATCAAACCTCCTTTTCATCGGCGTGACCCGGTGCTCCAGGCTCACGCCGACCAGCGAGGAGGTGAGTGACGGCCTGGGGGGTTGGCTCTGGGCAGGAAATGGCGTGCCGCAGACTGATTGCCTGAGGAGAGGTGTGTCTCGGCTTGTGTGTGTGTGTGTGTGCGGCGGGGGGGGGGGGGGGGGGGGGGTGGTTAGAGTAGGCTGGGCTCCGGGGCAGTGCCGGGAGGGGGTCCGTGCCGGGGTGGAGGTTGGGGGTTGTGGAGGGGGTCCGTGCCGGGGTGGAGGTTGGGGGGGGGGGGTCCGTGCTGGGGTGGAGGTTGGGGGTTGGGGAGGGGGTCCGTGCCGGGGTGGAGGTTGGGGAGGGGGTCCGTGCCGGGGTGGAGGTTGGGGAGGGGGTCCGTGCCGGGTGGAGGTTGGGGGTTGTGGAGGGGGTCCGTGCCGGGGTGGAGGTTGGGGGGGGGGGTCCGTGCTGGGGTGGAGGTTGGGGGTTGGGGAGGGGGTCCGTGCCGGGGTGGAGGTTGGGGAGGGGGTCCGTGCCGGGGTGGAGGTTGGGGAGGGGGTCCCGTGCCGGGGTGGAGGTTGGGGGTTGTGGAGGGGGTCCGTGCCGGGGTGGAGGTTGGGGGGGGGGTCCGTGCTGGGGTGGAGGTTGGGGGTTGGGGAGGGGGTCCGTGCCGGGGTGGAGGTTGGGGAGGGGGTCCGTGCCGGGGTGGAGGTTGGGGAGGGGGTCCGTGCCGGGGTGGAGGTTGGGGGGGGGGGTCCGTGCTGGGGTGGAGGTTGGGGGGGGGGTCCGTGCCGGGGTGGAGGTTGGGTTGGGGGTCCGTGCCGGGGTGGAGGTTGGGGAGGGGGTCCGTGCCGGGGTGGAGGTTGGGGAGGGGGTCCGTGCCGGGGTGGAGGTTGGGGAGGGGTCCGTGCCGGGGTGGAGGTTGGGGAGTGGGTCCGTGCCGGGGGTGGAGGTTGGGGGGGGGTCCGTGCCGGGGTGGAGGTTGGGGGGGGGGTCCGTGCCGGGGTGGAGGTTGGGGGTTGTGGAGGGGGTCCGTGCCGGGGTGGAGGTTGGGGGTTGGGGAGGGGGTCCGTGCCGGGGTGGAGGTTGGGGGGGGGGGTCCGTGCCGGGGTGGAGGTTGGGGGGGGGGGGGGTCCGTGCCGGGGTGGGTGATGGGAGGGCAAATGAGTTGGTCCACCTGGCCAGGTGCCAGCCTCCAACAGTTGGACCCATGCGGGTCCATGCCACCTGGCTGGGGGGAGGAGGGGATATGGGCAATGATGACATGTCGTCGTTCACCTCCCCCCCACCAGGTCGGCATGTTTTCAGATCATCCAGCGATGTTGGCCGCCGTGGTGGCAGCCGCTCATGTCTATGTTGCCCTGGATGAGGAGGAGGAGGAGGAGGAGGAGGAGCGTGCCAGAGAGGCGGCGCAGGCTGCCGCAGAGGGGCAGGCGGCAGCCGCCCAGGCTGGAGGGACACCTGACCGACAGGACGAGGAGGGGGAGGAGGACGTCGCGGCCCCACGGCAACGGAGGCACCCGAGGGCGCCCCGTGTGTACCGGCCCCGGCAGTCATACCAGGACCTCACGGACCGGGAATGCAGGAGGAGACTCCGGATGAGCCGGGAAACCCGTGGCACACATCTGCCACCTGCTGGCACACCTGTCACCGCGTGGCACTGGCGGGGGACACCCTCTCCCCGTGTCCGTCAAGGTTACGGTGGCCCTGAACTTTTATGCAACGGGGTCATTCCAGGCACCGAGTGGGGACCTGTCCGGCATATCGCAGACATCGGTGCATCGGTGCATCCCGGGCAGTGACAGATGCCCTTTATGCCATGGCGCACCGCTACATCCGCTTCCCCGTGGACCGGGCCAGCCAAGATGCCGGGCCGTGGGCTTCTCTGCCATTGCCGGGTTCCCCATGGTCCAGGGCGCGATCGATGGGATGCACGTCGCCGTGCGGCCACCTGCAGATAACAGGGCCGTGTTCACTAATAGGAAGGGGACCTATTCGATGAACGTACAGGTGGTCTGCGACCACCGCATGATGATCCTGCACGTCTGCGCCCGTTACCCAGGCAGTGTACACGACTCATTCGTGTTGTCGCGGTCATCCATCCCCGGCATGTACGAGGGCCGCCATCACCAGCTGAGGGGCTGGTTGCTGGGCGACAGGGGCTACCCATTGCGATCGTGGCTGATGACGCCTATACGGAGGCCACGCAATGAGGCGGAGAACCGCTACAATGATGCCCATGTAGCGACAAGGGGAGTGATCGAGAGGTGCTTTGGCGTGCTGAAGATGCGTTTCAGGTGCCTGGACCTCTCTGGGGGCGCCCTCCAGTATCGGTCAGATAGGGTCGGCCGCATCATTGTGGTGTGCTGCGTCCTGCACAACATAGCCCAGCAGAGGGGCGATGTGCCGCAGGCAGAGGAGGGCGGAGTGGAGGAGCAGCAGGAAGAGGCCCAGTCCTCCCCAGATGAGGGGGATGGGGGCAATGGTCAGGGCAGACGGGGTAGACACAGACGGGTGGCTGTCCACCGTTACCGGCTGGCCCAGCGGGCACGGGACAGACTGATAGACGCCCGCTTCACTGACTAGATGGGCGTGGGAATCGGGTAGTATGGCCACAGACCGCACACCATGACAACAGCCGACCACCCACACCCCCCACCCATCCACCCACCCAGCACCCTCACCCCCCTCCCCAACCCCACACACCCCACCCGCATGCACACCACCCCCCCACTCACAATTGCCGATCCACCGGCGGCACAACGGGCCGGGCTCACCCAGTTGCGGCGTGGACGCGTGTCTATCGCAGGCCATGGAGAATGATGACAACCCGCCTCCGATGAGCTCCTGGCTCTACATCGTTGGACTATGTCTGACCCATGGCCACAGTACCACCATCCACCCGGACCATCCCTGCATGCGGCTGTGACACTGCAGCGCACGGTCCCGTCCTCTGCCCGGGGGATGTTGATGGCGGCCCAGGGGAAGGGTCAGACTCACCTGGGGCTGAGGTAAGACCACCCCTCACACACACACTTGCGCTCATCGTACATGACACCCCCGCACACTTTGGACAGAGCACAAAGGCAGCTTCGGTAGGTGTAACATTGACTTTAATAACCAAAGGAGTTCATGCACGTGCCCTAGCCCCTAAAACTCATCTGTGCCTGCCACCCGTGCCAACTTACTCAGTGTCTAATTGTTTGGCCTTACGGGCCCTTTGACTACGTCTACGTGGTTCCCCAGACGGTACAGCAGAACTGGAGGTGGACTCCTGTGATTCCTGCCCTCTGACACTGGATCCCTTTGGCGGCCGTTTCCTGGGGCGTCCTGGCCTAGATGGGCCAGGCTGCGGCCCGGGCGACTGGGATGGCGAGCTGCCAGCCTGTCCTGCCCGTTGCCCACCCGATGCACCTGGGACGGAAGGGGGGAGTCCGAGGTGTCGCGGTGTACCGGGACCTCCCCTACAGAGGGAGCCGGGACGGACCACACCACCTCCTCCTCCCTCGGGGGTGCCCGATGGCCCCCAGGCCTCTACATGGGTGGGGGATGCGAACGGGACTGGCCATCCGACGCGCCCCCGACATCTGGCGCTGCCAGTCCTGGAGGCCCGTGCTGGTATCGACAGGGGTCTGCAGGTTTGCAGCCATGGAGCCCAGGGGGTTGTCGAACCCTGTCTGCGACAGTGCGACGCCAGCTCGCACATGGCCACTGGCGCTGATGCCCTCAGCGATGGCCTGCTGAGACTGGGCCATGGCCTGCAGAGACTGGGCCATGGCCTGCAGAGACTGGGCTATGGCCTGCTGAGACTGGGCCATGGCCTGCTGAGACTGGGCTATGGCGTTGAGCGCCTCTGCCATCTGGCGCTGGCACTGGCTCATGGCCTCCTGTGAGAGGGCAGCCATTTCCTGGGCCACAGACGCCGCCTGCACGGAAGGCCCCAGGCCTCGCAAACCGTTCCCCATGTCTGACAACCGTCGCACCCATTGCCTCCACCGCGGACGCCACCCGTGCGGTGTCAGCCTGGGTGGCACGCATGACCGGGACCACTCCCAGCTCCTGGACGCGGGTGGACTCCTCCACCTGCGACCGCAGCCGCCGCAAGCCACCCGTCACCCTATTCGCTCGTCTCCGTGTCGGTGGTTGCATCGGATCTATGTGTGGGTGTGGTAACTGCAGGAACCCGGGATCCATCTGGGCGGCAGATGTTCGCTTGGCCTGGGCTGCCCTCCGACCCGCCCGGTCCCTCTGCTGCTCCTACCTCCACCTGCTGTACCGGGACGGCTGTGTTGTGCGCACCAGTGAGTGTACCAGACGCCTCATCACTAAAGTGCCCAACCGTGGTGAGTGTTTCTGCGATGGTGGAGGGTGTTGGTGACAGCAGTGGCGTTGTGTCGTGCTCTTCGTCCCACTCTGAGTCCATGGCACTTTGGGGTGGGGGTTCGTCTCCACCCATCCACTCTGAGTCACTGTCCGGTATTTCGTCTTCCCGGGTAGGGGTGTCCTGGGTAGTGCTGTCCCGGGTAGTGCTGTCCCGGGTAGGGGTGTCCCGGGTAGTGCTGTCCCGGGTAGTGGTGTCCCGGGTAGGGGTGTCCTGGGTAGTGGTTGTCCCGGGTAGGGGTGTCCTGGATAGTGGTGTCCTGGGTAGTGGTGTCCTGGCTCGGATGTGACGGGGGCCTGTGGCTGCCCCCCTCATCGCTGGGTGGTCGCTCCCGCACGTGACGGGGGTGTCATCTCCCTGTTGCTCCAGGTCTCTCCGTCTCCCGTGGTCTCCGAGGGGCATCCTGCGGGCGTCGCATGCTGGAGGGTTCGGGTCTCTCCGTCTCCCGTGGTCTCCGAGGGGCATCCTGCGGGCGTCGCATGCTGGAGGGTGCGGGTCTCTCCGTCTCCCGTGGTCTCCGAGGGGCATCCTGCGGGCGTCGCATGCTGGAGGGTGCGGGTCTCTCCGTCTCCCGTGGTCTCGGAGGGGCATCCTGCGGGCGTCGCATGCTGGAGGGTGCGGGTCTCTCCGTCTCCCGTGGTCTCCGAGGGGCATCCTGCGGGCGGTCTGCATCTGCGGGGGATGGGTGCCTGGACGTTTGGTCCTGCGATACACAATGAAGCATGCATGGTTAGACATCAGGCAGTGATCAGGTGATACGGGAGAGGGGGATATAGGGGAGGGGGGATATGGGGACGGGCTGTTGGTGGCTCACTTGCTCGTGGGGCCCCGACCTCTGCATCAGCAACCTCCCGGTCCTCAGGTCCGCCAGCCAGTTCCAGGGCCCTTTCCTCGTGTACTGTCAGTGGCCTCTCATCAGCGGCCCTCCTCCAGTCCTCACATGCTCCCTATTGTTGTGTGCGCGCTTCTCTTGGGGGGGGGGGGTGGTGGCAGGGGTAAAAGGCAACAGTGGTATATGAATGCACGCCATCGGTTGCGCGTGCATTGCAGAGGTTAAGGTTAGGGCTGGATTCACTTGGGGATATGGGGGATATGGGGGAGGGGGGATATGGGGGAGGGGGGATATGGGGGATATGGGGGAGGGGGGATATGGGGGATATGGGGGAGGGGGGATATGGGGGATATGGGGGAGGGGGGATATGGGGGATATGGGGGAGGGGGGATATGGGGGATATGGTGGAGGGGGGATATGGGGGAGGGGGGATATGGGGGATATGGGGGAGGGGGGATATGGGGGATATGGGGGAGGGGGGATATGTGGGAGGGGGGATATGGGGGAGGGGGGATATGGGGGATATGGGGGAGGGGGGATATGGGGGATATGGGGGAGGGGGGATATGGGGGGAGGGGGGAATATGGGGGATATGGGGGAGGGGGGATATGGGGGAGGGGGGATATGGGGGAGGGGGGATATGGGGGAGGGGGGAATATGGGGGATATGGGGGAGGGGGGATATGGGGGATATGGGGGAGGGGGGGATATGGGGGAGGGGGGATATGGGGGAGGGGGGATATGGGGGAGGGGGGATATGGGGGAGGGGGGAATATGGGGATATGGGGGAGGGGGGATATGGGGGAGGGGGGATATGTGGGAGGGTGGATATGGGGGAGGGGGGATATGGGGAATATTGGGGAGGGGGGATATGGGGGAGGGGGGGATATGGGGGAGGGGGGAATATGGGGGATATGGGGGAGGGGGGGTATGGGGGAGGGGGGATATGGGGGAGGGGGGATATGGGGAGGGGGGAATATGGGGGATATGGGGAGGGGGGATATGGGGGATATGGGGGAGGGGGGATATGGGGGAGGGGGGATATGGGGGAGGGGGGAATATGTGGGATATGGGGGAGGGGGGATATGGGGGAGGGGGGATATGGGGGAGGGGGGATATGGGGGAGGGGGGAATATGGGGGATATGGGGGAGGGGGGATATGGGGGATATGGGGGAGGGGGGGATATGGGGGAGGGGGGATATGGGGGAGGGGGGATATGGGGGAGGGGGGGATATGGGGGAGGGGGGATATGGGGGATATGGGGGAGGGGGGGATATGGGGGAGGGGGGATATGGGGGAGGGGGGGATTTGGGGGAGAGGGGATATGGGGGATATGGGGGACGCTCACCCTGCCTGCTCTGACGAGGTCGTTCACCTTCTTGTGGCACTGGGTGCCTGTCCGTGGTGTTAGGGCCACAGCGGTGACGGCCTCTGCCACCTCCCTCCACAGACGCCGGCTGTGGCGTGGGGCAACTCTGCGGCCGTGCCCGGGATACAGGGCGTCCCTCCTCTGCTCCACCGCATCCAGGAGCGCCTCCACATCGCGTGACTCGAACCTCGGGGCTGAGCGACGGCCAGCCATCAAGTCGGGTGTTGCGGTCGGCTGTTCCGGTCGGGTGGGGGGGAGCTGCGCGGCCTTATGAGCCGTCACGCCGTGCAGCGCGTATGACGCTGCACGGCGTGAACCATTGCGCAAGCGCGGATCCCGTTACGTCGCTGCTAGCCCATTTCGGGCCGCAGACTATCGGCCCATTTTTATGACGTGACGCAAGTGGGATTTGCGCCGTTTTTTGCGCCGATCGGCGGAGTTTCCGCCGATAACGGAGAATTTCGCCCCAGATCTTATACCAAATCTGTACAGGTGACTAAGTTGACGGGCCCTTCGTTGGTTATGCAGATTGGGATCCAATTACACCAATGCGCCTTGACCGCAACTTTAACTCCGGACTGAGTAGGAAAGTCGACGTGACTTTCCTACCAGATATAGGCCCCTTTCAGAAGAGGAGCAGAAGCAAATGAGGCCATTCAAGGTAATTTTTTAAAAACTTCCTTTGTGGCTGAGGTGTACTGTCCCCCCTTTCCTGAGCACCAGAAGGTAGTCAAGGACTGTTCCATCTCATGCAGACCAGCTCACACTTCCTACCCATTAATCAGGCCCACTGGTTAAAACCTCCAAAGTCACGAGGCGTTCCTGATTGAGACCAGAGGACAGGAGAGGAGGTCAGGGGAGCTGCCGTTCTAGGTGGTGAGGGCGAGTTTCAGGTACCTGGGCATCCAGATGGCATGGGGTTGGGCGCAGCTGCATAAGTTGAACTTGGCTTGATTGGTGGAGCAGATGATTTTAAGAGGTGGGAACTGCTTCCATTGTCATTGGCGGGACAGATGCAGTCAGTGAAGGTGACGGTGCTGCCAAGGCTCCTGTTTGTATTTCAGAGGATCCCAATCTTCGCTTCAAAGTCATTTTTTAAGAATGTGCAGGTGTGCAAGGCTCAGCCTTATTCTGTTTAGAGTAGTTCACTGGGCACATATGATGGTGGCAAGGATGAGTAGATTCTTTGTGAGAGTAGAGGATAGGCATGGACGGTGCACGGGAAGGCCTGCGAACCATATCCACATGGTTTGGGCACGTTCAAAGCTGAAGGGGTTCTGGCAGGGGTTTGCGGACATAACGTCCAAGGTGTTGGGGAGTAAAGGTGGCCCCGAGCCCAGAGGTAGCGATATTTGGGGTGTCAGAAAACCCGGGAGTCCAGGAGGCGAGAGGCGGATGTCTTGCCCTTTGCCTCCCTGACAGCCTGGATACGGATTTTGCTTGGGTGGAGGGACCCGGAGCCACCGAACGCGGCGGTGTGGGTGAGCGACCTGGCAGAATCCCTGAGGCTGGAGATGATCAAGTTCATCTTGAAAGGTTTGGTTGATGGGTTCACCCGGAGGTGGAAGCCGTTCATTGACTTCTTTAAGGAGGATTGAGGTGTCAGCAGAGGGGAAGGTTGGGAAGAGAGGGTGGGGGACAAGGGGGTTAAAATGGGAAAGGCAGGATGGGGGTAGTGGAAGGGCAAGGGAGGGTGGGTGTTGGTTGTTTATTTTGCTGTACAATTTTGATTCTGCTCTTATTTGTGTTATTGATGTTGATATAAATGTCTTTATAAAATATGATGTGGAGATGCCGGCGTTGGACTGGGATGAGATCAGTAAGAAGTCTTACAACACCAGGTTAAAGTCCAACTGGTTTGTTCGAACACTAGCTTTCGGAGCGCTGTTCCTTCCTCACCTGAGGAAGGAGCAGCGCTCCGAAAGCTAGTGACATCGAAACAAACCTGTTGGATTTTAACCTGGTGTTGTAAGACTTCTTACTGATCTTTATAAAATATGTTTATAAAACCCTCCAAGACTCATTTTACCGTCAGCAGCTGAGAAATTAACGGAATCCCTCAGTTTCCAGTAGAAACCTTCAGACGGTTAAACGAAAGTCCAGCAAAAACAATTTGGCTCATATAGTACGTTAACTCTCCCATCACGGTATCTCAAAACCCCAACACTAACCACCTATAAGGACAAGAGTAGCAAAAATGTGTGAACACATCAATTCAAATTCACAAAGAAATGTATCATTCTTTCATCATCACGGCCAAAATCCTGGACCTCCCTGTGACATTATCATAAATCTACAGAACTGGAAGGGTTAATGTTTTGTCCAAATCAACCACTAGAGGGAGCTCGATGTAAAACTATATAAGGCACTGATGCTAAACCTTGTGGGTGAGAGGTTGGGGAGAAAGCTAGAAGACAAACTGTAGAAAAAACAGTGTGAGTGAGAGCAGATCATCGTTCCTGTATTAGAGTAGATATTAGCAGTAGATGAATGTAGATTGTATGTTTATTATCAACTGTATTATATAGGAGCAAATGTTGAATCCAATTAAGTAGTTTAAATAAATATATAGCTTTGTTCAATTTAAAAGCTATTTGTGGTCTTTGTAAACACTACGCCAATCATCCTAGAATTAGCAACACAAAGAACACCACATCGTACCAGGTGTTTTTTCGACAAATAATAAGCAGTTAGATTAGACAGGTTAGCTTTAAAAGACTGAAGAAAACAAACACGTCGCTACACCAATCAAAAAATTTACACAGGCAGAGAATCGTAAGATGGAGAGTCTAAAGAAACCTGCCTATTTCAGAACAAACGGTTAATTATGTCAAAAATGGACATTCTTCAAACAGCATTTTGAAGTTTTCTTATCTGCCTCCGCGCTAGAAAATGCTTCCGATCAGATAAAAATAGTGCTTCTCCTTAATTTGGCTGGAACGCAAGCAAAAGCTTGCTGAAGATGAGGATAAAACAAAGTATAACATAGTGCTACAGAAATGCAATACTCATTTCAAAAAGCAAGTGAACCAGACCTATGAGTGCAATATGTGCAGAAAAAGGCTGCAGCTGAAAGGGGCGTCGGTAGATTATTTCATTACTGCTTTAAAGTTAAGAGCATAGTGGTGTAACTTCTCCACCATTGCTGATTCAATGCTTCCCGATCAAGTTGGATTTGGGATTGATGATGAATGTTTTCGAGAAAAAATGCTGAGACGACCGATTTTGCCGCTGGATGAAGCGATTAATATGTGCAAAGCCAGTGAACACGCATCCTCTGAATATGTGGAGTTCAGAGCAAACTAAAAAGGCACGAAATCGGGAAATGTGGCCGCGTCATTAATGCTGTGTCGCAGCACAGCAAACTGCATACAATGGTTGACAGCCATTTTGAGAGCGACGCCACGAGTGTGATGATGTGCACACAATGTGGCCATCCCTATAGTAAACAAAATTGTCCAGCAAAAGGCAAACAATGTTCCAATTGTTGCAAATTCAATCACTTTGCAGCACAGTGCCGTTTCTCAACAGCTTCTCCAGCAAACAGATCTTTTAAATCCTATCACAATGATAGGGAGATCCAGAGTGTACAGAGTGAAGAAAAAAGACAAAATATCTGAACTGATAATGATGATTCCTCCCTATATATTTAAAGGATACTTTCATGGTTGATACAATTACTAGGATGAATGCACTGGACTGTGATAATAACCAGTACGACAGCTCTCAAAAATTATTAAAGAGTGGACTGTGCCACTTGATATAAATGGGTCTGAAATTCCATTTAAGATAGATACAGGAGCACAGGCAAATGTAATAACCAAGAAGAGGTTAAGACAAGCATACAGTACACTGCAAATACAGAAATCAACCTGTCGATTGACTAACTATAATAGGAATACCATAGCCACGAGAGGTTCCTGCTGTCTCATTGTTCAGAATGGCAACATCAAAATGCCCATCGACTTTGAAATAGTGGAAGCTGATAAGTCATCGTTACTTGGGAGTGGATGCTTGCAATAAATTAAACCTAGTTGAAAGGATTGACAGATCCAAGACTTTGAAAGACCAGCTTCAAACGCCAGGAAAATACTTAGTTGTTACTGATATTTTATCAAGAGCTACCAATGATATTGATACCACAATTTCAGATATCGTACACATTGTGGAAGTACAAGCTTCATTTGTTGCCGAGATGCTACCAGTGTCTGACAATAAGCTACGAATCATGAGAAGAAACAGAAAAGGACTTGACACTCCAAAAGGTAATTAAATAGCTGAAAGAAGGATGGCCCGATGGATGTTGCTCAGCCTTTTGCAGTATCAAAAATGACCTCACTGAAATTAATGGGATTCCTACTCAAAGGAGACAGAATAGTTATTCCGTGCTACCTCTGACAAGTTGTCTTACAACAGATACACGAGGGTCACCAAGGTATTGAAAAATGTCGTAGACAAGCAAGACAATCTGTGCACTGGCCTGGAATCAACAAAGATGTGGACAATCATGTGCATGAATGCAGCATTTGTCAGATGCATTAATCTGTGTGATACAAAGAGAACATGGAAGAAAATGAACTCATCACCAATCCATGGATGAAAGTTGGTATGGGTCTATACTTTAAAAGTCATGACTATCTAGTCATAATTGACTACTATTCCAACAACTATCCCGAGGTGATAACACTTAATGGTACAACAACGAGATCTGTAATAGGAGCAGCAAAATCTGTTTTTGTTCACCATGGAATTCCATTATACGTTGTCTTTGACAATGGTCCTTGCTTCACCAGCTGGGCATGGACACAATTTGCAGATCTTTGGCACTGTTGACATACAGAGCTACCCCATTGTCATCAGGTTTATCGCCTGTCTAGATGTTGATGGCAAGAAAAATTTACACAACATTACCAGAAATAATGATTCAGAATATGGATGACCAAGAAATACATAACCACCTGAAGGTACAAAAACAGAGACAACAAAAATGCTACAGCAAGCACACAAAACCTCTATTGACGTTAAAAGAAGGAGACTACGTTCGAATACAAAATCCTGATGGTGGATGGCAGCAAGTTGCTAAATTGTTACGACAAATTGCACCAAGATCGTATTTGGTACGAACTGAAAAAGGATCAATATTTAGAAGAAATAGAAGAGCATTACTTCAAATCAAGAACTATGTTCCAGTTCAAACTCAGAGCATTATTGCTCAGGATGCCACTTTCCAAAACATTGACTTTCCAAATCCTTCATTATCACCAATGCATCAAGACAATTTGGAAGACAACTTGCATACTTCGACAAGACCACTGGGAAGATCAACAAGAATGAGGAAACCACCGAACAGACTGAATTTGTAATAACTTTAATAACTATTCATCTGTAATCATCAATGTGATTCAACATTTATTTTGCAACTGAATGTAAGACAAGGTAATGATTCATGCTTGCTAATGTAATGTTCAAAGAAAAAATGTTACAAACAAAGTTTATAACCTTTTTTGCCAAAGAAAGGGGATGTGGCATTATCATAAATGCACAGAACTGGAAGGGTGAATGTTTTGTCCAAATCAGCTGCAAGAGGGAGCTAGATGTAGAACAAAGTACAATACAGCACAAGAACAGGCCCTTCAGCCCTCCAAGCCTGCGCCGATCACCTGTCCTTTCTAGACCAACCGCTTGTATCCTTCCGTACCCCGTCTGTTCATGTGCCTATCCAGATAAGTCTTAAAGGTCGCTAACGTATCTGCCTCAATCACCTCACTTGGCAGTGCATTCCAGGCCATCACCAATCTCTTTGTAAAATAATTCCCCCGCACATCTCTACTGAACCTTCCCCCCCCTCACCTTGAACTTGTGCCTTTGAACTTGTGCCCCCTTGTAATTGTCATGTCTGCCCTGGGGAAAAGCCTCCAACTGTTCACCATATCTACACCCCTAATAATTTTATAAACTTCTATCAGGTCACGCCTCAGCCTCTGTCTCTCTAGGGAGAACAATCCCAGTTTATTCAATCTCTCCTCATAGTTAATATCCTCCATATCAGGCAACATCCTGGTAAACCTTTTCTGTACTCTCTCCGAAGTCTCCATGTCCTTCTGGTGGTGTGGTGACCAGAATTGGACACAGTATTCCAAATGTGGTCCAACCAACATTTTATATAATTGTAACATAATTGTCGAGCTTTTATACTTGATACTGCATCCTATGAAGCAAGCATGCCATATGCTTTCTTTACCATATACTGTATAAGACATTGATGCTAAGCCTTGTGGGTGAGAGGTTGAGGAGAAAGCTAGAAGACAGACGATAGGAAAGATAGTGTCAGTGAGAGCAGATCATAGTTAACGTAGTTATCCTCCCCGTGGGTGCGTAGATTTCCTCCGGGTGTTCCAGTTTCCTCCCACAGTCCAAAGATGTGCAGGTTAGGTGGATTGGCCATGATAAATTGCCCTTAGTGTCCAAAATTGCCCTTAGTGTTGGGGTGGGGTTACTGGGTTACGTGGATAGGGTGGAGGTGTTGACCTTGGGTAGGGTGCTCTTTCCAAGAGCCGGTGCAGACTCGATGGGCCGAATATCCTCCTTCTGCACTGTAAATTCTAAGATAAGAGTAGAGATTGGTAGTAGATGAGTGTAAATTGTATGTTTATTATCAACTGTGAATTATATAGGAGCAAGTGTCGGATTCAATTAAGTACTGTAAATAAATCTATAGCTTTGTTCAATTTAAAAAAAAATTGTGGTCTTTGTGAACACTATGCCAACCATCCTAGAATTAGCAACACAAAAAACAGCACACTCCCTACCTAACAGAACTGTGGGAGTGCCTTCGCCAAAGGGGCTGCAGTGGATTCAGTAGGCTGCTTATCACCACCTTCTCAAGGGCAACTACGTCGGAAAGAGCAATTAAAACTACATGAAAAATTGATTTGAGGTTATAAAAGCAGTTTATTGGTCACAGGATTACTTTGGATGAAAGCAGTGTTAGCGCAGAAAAGTTCATTATTGTAATTTAAAATTCTATTTAAAATCTATTTCACATCGACTACAGTATACTTTACGGCTGCAGTGCATTTTTTGCTAAAAATATATTTATTGCATATCTGGGATTCACTGACCTTTGAAGAAAATATAAATGATTAAAATGAAGGCAAAAATGACTTTAAAGCAAGTCACTAAACAAAAATGATGGGATGCTGTTACTCCTCATTATTCGTTTTCTTTTTATAAAAGTAATAGTGTCATGTAAGGCATTTTTCAACATGACTACTCAAATTCTTTAATCCAATCTCAATTATGGTATTGACTTTAGGTCATCTCAAGGAGCCTCAGTGCATCTTGAGCATTCGCGCCATCAATTTATACTCATAATTTGGTTCATGTGATTCGAGTGGAAATTAAGGTACTCAAAAAGTTGTTTGTAAATACGTCTAAAACGAGCATACTTCAGGCATCTTTATATGTGAGATGAAATGCAATAAAATAAATAATTACCCGTTTATTTTGGTTGTAAAATCTATAAATTGAAGACATTTGTATGTCAAACCCAAGTGCGTAACTGCAATTAATTAGTCAGAAGTGTTACTGGAAGCCAGCAAGACCCAAAGTCAGGACTGTAAGCTTAGCCATGTGCAGTTGAGGTCGTAATATTGTCACTGTGATCCGTTAGTTGGGCGACGTGGGCAGGTGAGGTTCCAGCTCCTGAAACGCTGGTTTCAAAGGCAGCGAGAAGGACCCGTTCATGAAACAGAGCTGGAGGGAGCCCTGGGGACTGTACCAATTGTAGCCAAGGCTGAAGGAAGAGATACTTCAGCTCTCCAGGCTGTGAGGACAGATGGGAAAGTCCTATTCCCTACAGGGCTGGCAGGAGAAGACAGGCTCACCAAATGAAGCAGGCCTCAATGGCGATTGTCATGATATGCAAACATGCAACCAATGAACACTCAGAATAGGACACAACCAATGGGCAGTCAGGACACTCAGATGTGGCATCACCACAAGGGGGCATGACATAAACACTATAAAAGGGATGAGGCACTCACACCCTGCCTCTTTCCACAGACAGACATCGAGAGAGTTAGACAGGGTTGATCAGCAGCATCACACTCCAGCATGTGGCATAGAGCAAGCTGGTACAGTTAGACTGAGTTACTACAGTTAGATTAGCAGAGAGTCGAGCTCATTTGAGAACTGTGTTAATAGTTCAATAAACACGTTGAACTCATTTCAGAGTCTGGATTATCCTTTAGTTAAGGCTGCATCAAATAGCAGCCAGTGCTATCCGAAGCAACATAACAAAACATGATACCAGGAGAGACTGTTCAATCTATTTAGTTCAACTCAGCAAGATCCGTGACAACCAGCTACTGAATACAGGCACAATGGACAAGACTCAGGCTCCTCATCAGCTCAGGACCATCGGCAACCTTAGTGCCAACTGGCGATCATTCAAGCAGAAATTTCAACTATACTTGGAATCATCCGACCTCAATGGCACGACCGATGCTCGGAAGGTAGCTCTTCTACTCACCGCTGCGGGTGACCATGCGATAGAGATCTTCAACTCCTTTCACTTTTCCGAAGGGCAGGACAAAACGAAGTACCAAACCATCCTGGACAAATTTGACAGCCACTGCGAGGTGGACACCAACGAAATCTTCGAGCGCTACATCTTCAGGCAGAGGATGCAAGGTAAAGACGAATCCTTCAACTCCTATCTAACTAACCATAGACTGCTAGCGCAATCCTGCAACTTTGGTGATATCACTGACTCCATGATCAGAGACCAAATCATTTTTGGAGTCCACTCTGATCATCTGCGAGAGCATTTGTTGAAAATCAAGCACATGACCCTGCCAGTCGCGATTGAAACGTGTACTGTGCATGAGCACTCTAAAAATCGCTATTCACAGTACAAAACGGCAGAAAGTGAAAAACAAGCCTCCCACAAGGTGGAGAGTGTTCAGGCCATCTCCCGGATGCAGCGCCTCCACACTGACGAAAGCGGCCATTTCACGCGCTCTTCCAGGGGCACGGCGCATGCGCAATGCAATCGGGAACACGAAGCGGCTGAAAACCACACTGCGCAGGTACAGACGTCCGACAACCGCACCGCGCATGCGCAACGATGCACTGAGTGTCATGACGCTGACGGCATGATGTGTGCGAACTACGGCACCGCCCATTTAAAAAAAAACTGCCCTGCAAGAGGCAAACGCTATTTAAACTGTGGGAAACCAAACCACTATGCAGCCCTGTGCATATCTGCACCACCAGTCAGGAGCCAGTGCTCCCAATTCCGACAGCAGCGCATCAGAAATGTGCAACACCGAATGCATGACTCTGAACCAGGCAGTGCGACGGATCCAGGTGATGAATACCTGGACAACACTTACCGAGTGGGCATTATTACGAAGTGCGAATATGCCACACTGGACACATCGCGAATCCAATCAATCCTGGCCGTGGATTCCGAGGACGAATGGCGAGCAGTGATGAAGGTCAACCACTGCCCCATCCAGTTCAAACTGGACACAGGTGCCTCCGCCAACCTGATTTCGCAGGTGGACTTCAAGAGAATCAAGAAGCTCCCCACAATCCTTCCAGCTGCCTGCAAACTCCTGGACTACAATGGAAATGCAATCAAGGCACTGGGGTCCTGCCATCTGCAGGTGTCCAGCCGACACACACAAGCAAGATTACGCTTCGAGATTGTTAAACCAGACAGGGCGTCCCTGCTAGGTGCGCACGCCTGCAAGCAACTGAACCTCATTCAAATGGTCTACGCTACGACGCCGTCCCATTCGAATCTTCAGGTCAGCATCAACGACATCCTAACCCAGTACCCAGATGTATTTAGCGGGATGGGCACGCTGCCGTACGAGTACAAGATTCTACTGCGGCCTGATGCCAAGCCAGTGGTCCACGCACCACGACGTGTCCCTGCTCCACTTTGAGAGAGCGCCTGAAGGCAGAGCTCACGAGTCTATAACAAAAATGCATCATCTCCAAGGTCACTGAACCAACCGACTGGGTCAGCTCGATGGCGCGTGTAAAGAAGCCTTCGGGGGACCTCCGCATCTGCATTGACCCCAAGGATCCAAACAAACACATTATGCGGGAACATTACCCCATCCCGAAGAGGGAAGGAATCACGAGTGAGATGGCACACGCGCGCTTCTTCACAAAATTGAACACATCCCAAGGATTTTGGCAAATCCAACTAGAAGAATCCAGTAGTAGACTCTGCACCTTCAACATGCCTTTTGGCAGATTCTGCTACAACCGAATGCCATTTGGCATCATCTCGGCATCAGAGATTTTCCATCGCATCAACAGATGATGGAGGGAATGGAAGGGGTTCATGTCTACGTTGACGATATCATAATCTGGTCCACAACCCCAGAGGAACATGTGTCGTGACTCAAGAAAGTATTCCGATGCATGCATGAACATAGTCTCAAGCTAAACAGGTCCAAGTGCTGTTTTGGGACATCCACGCTGAAGTTCCTGGGCGATCAGATTTTGCAACACGGTGTGCGCCCGGACACAGACAAAATCCAAACATGCAACCAATGAACACTCAGAATAGGACACAACCAATGGGCAGTCAGGACACTCAGAGGTGGCATCACCACAAGGGGGCATGACATAAACACTATAAAAGGGATGAGGCACTCACACCCTGCCTCTTTCCACAGACAGACATCTAGAGAGGTAGACAGGGTTGATCAGCAGCATCACACCCCAGCACGTGGCTTAGAGCAAGCTGGTACAGTTAGACTGAGTTACTACAGTTAGATTAGCAGAGAGGCAAACTCATATGAGAACAGTGTTAATAGTAAAATAAACACGTTGAACTCATTTCAGAGTCTGGAGCATCCTTTAGTTAAGACTGCATCAAGTAGCAGCCTGTGCTATCCGAAGCAGCATAACACAGCAACGATAGCAGAGGAGATCATCAGCTACGGGGTGTCCCCCATCCCTGGCTGCTGTGCCCAAAGAGGGTCGATGACCTGGTGCCTTCTGGTAAGGTGAGTGCACTGCACAATATTAAACTTGCAATCTTAAATATGACTGAAGATGAATATGAGTTTGGAGACAGGGTTACCTCGTTAGCAGAAATGCCCTAGCAACAGCATTGGGTGCAAAGTTGCATGTTAGTCTATCTGTGCAGGACACCAGTCAGGCAGAAGTGACTCCTACACAACCACAACTGATTGACTGCATGCCCGAGGCATACCTGTGGCATCATAATGGACAGTTAGGCTGTCAGCAACATAAAAGTTTCTTTAATGGGTGAGTAACAATGGGAATTCATGTGCTGAAGGAGAGAGCACATAATCTGACAGAAAGATGAAGAACGAGAGGCACAGTGCCCAACATGTTGTCCATGCCAGGGGCATCCTGAGAGTTCTGTGTGTTCAGAACGTGCGTTCCCCAACCAGAAACCATGGTTCAACCAGGAAATTCACTCCCTACTGAAGGCCAAGTCTGAGGCATTCAAGACAGGTGACCCTGACTTACACAAGAAATCTAGGTGCAACTTCCGTAAAGCCATCAAGGACGCCAAGAGACAGTACCAGGCTAAGCTAGAGGCACAGACTAACAATTCTTATCGGTTGTGGCAAGGCTTAAACAACATAATGGGCTGCAAAGCAAAGCCAAGTAGAATCTTCCGCAACAGCGCACCCCTTCCCGATGAACTCGATGCATTCTCTGCTTGTTTTGAGTCGGAAACCAACAAACCATTGTCAACTGCCCCAGCAGCCTCGGACACACCCATACCCACTGCCACAGTCTCCAAAGTCAGATCAGCCTTCTTAAAGGTGAATCTTCAGAGAGCAACAGGTCCTGACGGAGTCCCTGGTCATGCACTCAGATCCTGCGAGGATTAATTGGCGGGTATGTTCGTAGACATCTTCAACCTCTCCCGTTGCAAGGTTCCTACCCGCTTCAAGAAGCTGGCAGGGGCATTGCCAGTGTGACAGGTTCTCACTGTCAAGCTGGCATTTTGTGCACATGTGTGACCGGGTCGGGGTTGCCCTGCGTGGGTGTTGGGCTCCTATACTACATTCGGGCTGGGGGGGACGTCGGGGATCGTGTTGGGAGCCTTGGAGATCGGGACACCAATCTCACATTACAATGGGGAATTCCGGCGAGCGGAGCTGCCCACTGTACAAAACGAGGCTATGTGCAGCCTTGGCTGCACGTTCCCTGTTCAGGCCCTTTATTCAATGTGAGTCGTGCTGAATAGCCATGTGTTTCTCAGCACTGCGAGTGCCAGGAAACACGCAGGTAAACGCGCTCGCAATGGGACTTTGTTCCCTTTTGGGGGAATCGCGCCCACAGATACTGGAGCTTCAGCTTGTGGTGTGGGTCGGGGTTTTTCACAGTAACTTCATTGCAGTGTTCATGTAACCCTGCTTGTGACAATAAATATTATTATTATTATTATATTATTATGAACCAGAGGTTATGCATGCTGAAATGAGAACAATGGAGGAGGTCATCCAGGTCCTGAGTGATGCCATATCTCTGGTGTGAGTGTGTATAGCTTCCTCCATTAAGAGGTTGGTGCTGATCTATATCCATCCGCAAAACATATGCAGCAAAACATGCAGTGGATGCTCTAAATGTATGCGAACCTGCATGCCACTTCCCCCTCCATGAGATCGGTGAAGCAATGGCTGGTTGAGACTGGGCAAGATGCCTGGATCCATCACCAGGCTCTCAGAGACATCAGATGATCAGGGAGAGCATATTGTGACCTGAAAGGGGAGAGGAGTGGTATCTGCAGCATTGGCTTGTTCCTCTCAGGATGCCCCTGGCATGGCCAACAGCTCCTCAGCCCCTATGAAAATGGCACCAATGTCTCACGAGACTGTAGAGACAGAGGGTCCTTCCAAACCAACGTAGGTGTCCCTCAATATGCTAGAGCCCTCCAAACCTCAGACTACTAGAGGATGACCACCATTGTGAGTCATGTCTGCAGAAATGTCCGCAGCCTGCCTCCGCCTAAAGTGATAATGCAGGGGGAACTCCACGGAAGAACACCCGCAAGCACACAAAAAAGTCCATGTGGCTGCACTTGGGTTTCACAAGGTTATATTTTGGGGGTAGTTGGCACCTTGCTATGCATGTAACTTAAATTAGCTTTTAAATGTTGCACCACCAAAAGAATCCTTCATTTGCACACTACTGTGCCATTAACAGTTTGCTGGTTCCTGCACAAGGTCTGAAGGGTAGAGCCACACTGAAAGGGATCAATGCATCTCCCATGCCATTGCTTTACGTGATCACAGGTTCAGGAAGGTCGAAAGAGCATTTGAGGAAATGGCAACTGGCCTGCAGAAGTTAAAGGTTTATTTGACTGACTGGGTGTTAAATTAAAGCTCGGGTTAATTGTGCCTGCATTAGTGAATTGCGAGCCTCCTTTTCCCATATCTCATTGTGTCTTTCCTGCTGTACCTCTGTTAGCTTGTTACGCTTAGTCACCACCTCTGCATCCTCCTAACAGCTCATCCTCCCAGCTTTGTGTCATCTGCAAATTTGGAGATTTCACTTAGTTCCCTCACCTATATCATATCATATCATATAATTTACAGTGCAGAAGGAGCCATTCGGCCCATCGAGTCTGCACTGGCCCTTGGAAAGGGCACCCTACCTAAGCCCACACCTCCACCTTATACCCATAACCCAGAAACTCCACCTAACCTTTTTGGACACTAAGGGGCAATTTATCATGGCCAATCCACCTAACCTGCACATTTTTGGACTGTGGGAGGAAACCGGAGCACCCGGAGGAAACCTACGCAGACATGAGAAGAATGTGCAGACTCCACATAGACAGTGACCCAAGCTGTGAATCAAACCTGGGACCCTGGCGCTGTGAAGCAACTGTGCTAACCACTGTGCTACCGTGCAGCCCATAATAATTAACATATACTGTGAATAACTGGGGACCCAGCCCCAATCCTATGGTAGTCCACTAGTCACTGCCTGCCTTTTAAAAAAAGATCAGTTTATTCCTACTCTTTGTTTCCTGTCTCCCAAACAGTTTTCTATCCATCTCAATACACTACCCCTCATGTCATGCATTTTAATTTTACACTCTAATCTCTCGTGGGACTTTGTTGAAAGCCTTCTGAAAGTCCAACTAAACCACATCAGCTGGCTCTCCTTCATCAACTCTACTAGTTACATCCTCGAAGAATTCCAGTAGATTTGTCAAGCATAATTTCCCCTTCATAAATCAATGCTGACTCTGTCTGATCCTGCCACTGTTTTCTAAGTGCTCTGCTATACATTGTTTGACAATGGATTCTAGAATTTCCCCCACTATCAATGTCAGGCTGACGCATCTATAATTCCCTGTTTTCTCTGTACCTCCATTTTTAAATAGTGGGGTTACATTAGCTGCCCTCCAATCCGTAGGAAGTGTTTTTCATGTTGCACTGGTTTTTTACAATGCGGTTCGGATTTCTGGTTGTGTAAACATGAATGAAATACAAATTAAGTATGTGTCAGGTAAATAAAATCAATTCTAGCTGGCAAATAGGGAACAATATAAAAAGCACTGCAACTCTAAAGCAGAATGAAATGCATTGATTCTACCTCTTGCTCCAGAAATGTCAGCCCCCCTCCTTCAGTTATAAAATGCCTGGAAACTGATAACACTGAAGGCCCCCAACTGGAGTGGGAAGAGCAAACCTGCTGGAAATAGCAATCACCTGTCAGCCCACTACATTGCAGCCTTGGCTTTTTCAGCTGAGAGAATTGCCCTCTTTCACTTCCCACCAGCAGATTAGTTTTTTCTGCTCATGGGATTTTCAAGGCAATTTTTCAAAAATTAATTGTCAACATGGCTCCTTGACAACGCTCACACACCTTAGTCAGAAGGTGATGGGTTGAAGCACCATTCCAGCCACTTCAGCATAAAATCCAGATTGACCCTCCGAGTGCAGTAATAAAGGACTGCTGCATTTTCAGAGGTGGTATCTTTTCGATGAGACGGTAAACTGAAGACCTTTTGGGGTCTTTTGAGGATGTGAAACTTGCCATGCCACTAATCCAAAGAAAAGGGGGTAGTCCTCCCTTGTGCACTGAGTAATATTTATCCCCTCAACCAACACAACTTATCTGGTCATTATCACATAACCATTTGTGGGAGCTTGTTGTGTATGACTTGGCAGCCAGGTTTCTTACACTGCAATGGTGACTACTTGTCAGAAGAACTTGGTTGTAAAGTACTATGGGATATCCTGAGGTTGTGAAAGGAACTATATAAATGTATGTTCTTTCTTTATAAGCTGTTCCTTATGCCTTTTGGTGTTGTCAAGTAGGTGGAAGCGTTGTCTACTTTAGCCTTGTCTTACTGCAATTGTATTACCACACAAAGGATCAGGTAACGGGCGAACAGTTTTTCTGACCAGGCTCAATTCAGGGCATGCGCCAAGCCCCCCAACCAGCCTGCTATCCCCCTTCCCCTGCAACACTCCTTAATGCCCGCATTCCCACACTCTTCCTGAATTTAGGTCGATCCCTTTGGGACTCCTGGTGCCAAGTCTGGTCTGTTTAAGATAGGCCAAAAATTATAATTCCTGTGAGGTAGCACTACTCGTTATGCTGTTCGCAATTTAATCCATCCCCATGGGTTGTCAATGAAGACTGAAAGAAGATTTAAAGGTTACAAGGGAAGGTGTAGAATTGAGGTCCCCAGTGAATGTAAGGAGCAATGAATACTAATGATAATATTGTTCCTGTCGGAAATCATTCCGGTCTTATTGCTGGCTTTGCAGTTAATTTCTATTAAAATGCATGGCATTAGTCGTGAATAATCAGTAGTGGCAAAAGGTTAATACTCTAACTGTTATGGCAGGGTCACTTATATACATATTGATAAAGACTATGGGGTTTATCTAATGTACAGCAAAGTGTATGCCGTAATCAGTGCTGCTGCTATTCTGCAATGCAAGCAAAACACAAAAAAAGAGGGGGAAAAATGAACGTGGAAAATATAATAAATTTGCTTATAGTACTTTGACCAATATTGCCATCAAGTTAGAATTCTGACACCCTTGTCGTAATATTGCAAGTTTCATCCTTCGCTGATGGCATCATGGTGAGTGAATGAATATCCTGACTATCAATGTTGCTGTTTTATTCCCACACACAATACAAGGTTATTGTGTAATGTGCTGGCAATGTTCTACTTTGAGCACTGTGTGTATTCTTGTCACCTTTTCATCGGAAGGGTATTATTGCAGCGTAGATTCAGCAGAACAATAGCGACTTTTTTTAAAGAACATACAGTGCAGAAGGAGGCCATTCGGCTCATCGAGTCTGCACCGACCCACTTAAGCCTTCACTTCCACCCTATCCCCACAACCAAATTACCCCTCCCAACCTTTTGTTTGGACACTAAGGGCAATTTAGAATGACCAATCCACCTGACCTGCACATCTTGGACTGTGGGAGGAAACCGGAGCACCCGGAGGAAACCCACGCAGACACGGGGAGAACGTGCAGACTCCGCACAGATAGTGACCCAGCGGGGAATCGAACCTGGGACGAAGCCACAGTGCTAGCCACTTGTGCTACCATGCTGCCCCTGACTTAGAGGGTTAAAGTATGAGGACAGGTTCCAAAACCTGACTTGTATTCCCTTAAGTGTAGAAGGTTGAGAGCTGGTATGAACGACCTATTTAAAATGTTAAAATGATGCATTGAGGTAAGGATATGGTGGGGTTTGTGTGTGTGTGTGTGTGTGTGTGGGGGGGGGGGGGGGGGGGGGTCATTGTTGGTGGGGAGCAGTGGAGTTGGAAGAAAAGGCAGCGGGGTGGCTCTCAGTGGACCCTCCCCGTTCCAATGCCAGTTTCCTTAATCAGACAATGAGTGCCTGATAACAAGGGACCCACTGGCTTTGCTTTTTGGCCTTCCTGCATGGTGACTCTCCTGCCTTCCCTGGTTCAATACCAGCAGAGGAAGGAAAAGCCCTTAAGTGGGCGGTGGAGTACCAACCTCACACTTTTCAGCCAATTAAGTGTCCCCCACCCCGCCTCCAAGCCTGCCTCAGGGGAGGGCATTAACCTCCCCCTTGATCATTGATCTGCTTTATTCTGCAGTGAACAATAGGTATGATCTGAGTCACTGAATTCAATAATTTGCATTTGTGTAATGATACAAAGTAAATAATATACACTATCCTTTGTTCGATGACTCATTTAACTTCAACAGAACAATCTTTGATTTTGTTATTTATGCCTCTGTGAAAATGTTTTGGTTTGTTTTTCTATATTTTTGTAAGTGCGACGAATTGTCCACACTGAGTTTGGTTGAAACAAACAAACTTACTTTATTTACAATTTACTATTATGTACAGCTCCAGTAGTTCCCCGCTGGGCCTTCTCTCTAGTCGGTACCTAAATTGGACGGCTTTATATATGGTACAACTATACATTGTTTAGAGGTCCCCTGCCCCCTTAATGGGAGAGCTCGTATTCTGCAAGGGCCGCGGGGAAGTTAATTGTTCCCACCCGAAGACTACTTGCCGGTTATAACATATATTAAAGGTGCAATTTAACTGCAAGTTGTTGTTGTTATAGAAGGAGAAGAATTGTAGCAGCAATAATTTCTCTGCCTCTTGTACAGCCCAAGGCAGAACTTTTACACCTGCATGGTGCTGCCTTTTCAACCTTCCAGCAGTACTTTGTTACCTGAATGACATGTTTTTAAAAAGCCTAACTGCAGTGTCAGCTTTTGATCAAGAGTAACTTGATTCTTCCCCACCCACCACCCCAAAAACAGATCCTCGATGGCATGTACTGAATTCAAATAAATATTGCAGGAATAATCGGGGATGCCAGATTATCTCTCGCTCTCTTCAGGGATGCAAAATTCAGGCATCGCATCTGAAATCTGATGAAAGCCTTCATGTTGGGATTTTCCATGTATTTAAACCCTCGAAAGCAAGCTTTAAATTAAAAGTCCATTTTAAAGTAACTCATGGCTGGATCCTTTCAGTGGAAAAATAGCTAGAAATGGGACATATATATATCATTTGATTAGTTGTACCTCCAACAGACTAAGAGGAAAGCCTTTGACCTGTTGGAGTTATTAGCAAGTGAAACCGCACAGAATTTATGTGTTTGCTGCGAAGGAATTGATCTGTACAGTATATGACCCAAATGTATTTCTATTTTATGGGAACCTGCATACTATTTTTAAAAATCATTATTCCCAGATTAAGGGATCAGGGCCGGGATTCTCCGAGCTTCCGCGCCGCAATCGCGCCCGGCGCGGAGGCGATGAATGGGGCATCGGACCCGCAACGCCTTCCCACGATTCTCCGGCGACCGGAGAATCGCCCCCAGTCGCGCGTGCACGGCCGACGCAACGCCGGTCGGGGGCCGTTGAAAGGCCTCCGCGGCGATTCTCCGTGGACGACCGGCCGAGTTCCCGCCGGCGTGGTTCACATATGGTTCCACCCAGCCGGAGCTCGGAGTCAGAGTGAGTGTAGTGGCCTTCACTAAAGGAAAGGTGCTGGGGAAACGGAAAGGTCTGAAGATGGATAAAGCACCCTGAGGAGATTGTGGAGGCATTGGTCGGGATCTTTCACGGAAAGTCTCAGAGGAGTGGAAAATGGCTAATATAACTCCCCTGTTTAAGAAGGGAGGGAGGCAGAAGACAGGAAATTATAGGCCAGTTAGCCTGACTTTGGTTATTGGTAAGATCTTAGAGTCTATTATTAAGGATGAAATTGCGGAGTCCTATGAATTTCATGGTAAAATAGGATTGAGTTAGCATGGATTCGTCATGGGAAGATTATGTCTGACAAAAATGATAGAATTCTTTCAGGAGGTAACGAAGAAGTTAGACAAAGGAGAACCAGTGGACATGATTTATTTGGATTTCCGGGAGACCTTTAACAAGGTGCGAAACAGGAGGCTGCGAAATAAAATAAAAGTCCATGGTGTTAGTGGCAAGGTACAGGCATGGGTAGAGGATTGGCTGACCAGCAGAATGGAAATATAGGGGTCTTTCCCAAGATGGCAGCCGGTGACTAGTGGTGTTCCCTAGTGGTCAGTGTTGGGATCACAGCTATTCACGATATACAATAATGATCTGGAAGAAGGAATTGAGGGCATTGTTGCTAAGATTGCAGATGATACAAAGATATGTCGGGGGACAAATTGTGTTGAGGAAGTAGGGAGGCTGCAGAAGGACTTGGACAGGCTAGGAGAGTGGGCAAAGAAGTGGCACATGGAATACAATGTGGAAAAGTACGAGGAAAATGCACTTTGGTAGAAAGAATAGCGGTATGGACTATTTTCTAAATTGGAAAAGGCTTCGGAAATCAGGAGCAGAAAGGGATTTAAGAGTCCTTGTTCAGGATTCTCTTAAGGTTAACGTGCAGGTTCAGTCAGCAGTTAAGAAGGCAAATGTAATGTCAGCATTCATGTCAAGAGGGCTAGAATACAAGAGCAGGGATGAATTGCTGAGGCTGTGTAAGGCTCTGGTCAGACTCCATTTGGAGTATTGTGAGAAATTTTGGGCCCTATATTTAAGGAAGGATGTGCTGGCCTTGGAAAGGGTCCAGAGGAGGTTCACAAGAATGATCCCCAGAATGAAAGACTTGTCATATGAGGAGTGATTGAGGACTATGGTCCTGTACTCGATGGAGTTTAGAAGGATGAGGGGGGAGGGATCATTGAAACTTACAGAATACTGAGGAGGCCTATATAGAGTGGACATGAAGAGAATATTTCCACTAGTAGGAGAAACTATAACTTGAGGGCACAGCCTCAGAGTAAAGGGATGATCCTTTAAAACAAAGATGAGGAGGAATACCTTCAGCCAGAGGGTGGTGAATCTGTTGATCTCATTACCGCAGAAGGCTGTGGCGGCCAAGTTGCCGAGTGTTTTTATGACAGAAATAAATAGGTTCTTGATTAATAAGAGGATCAGGGGTTAAGGGGAGAAGGCAGGAGAATGGGGATGAGACAATATCAGCGATGATTGAAAGGCAGAGCAGACCTGATGGGCCAAATGGCCTAATTCTGCTCCTATGTCTCATGGTCTAATGGTCTAATGGAACCAAGTACCAGAAAACAAAAAGGGAGTCAATATGGAGGGGAAGTTCATAGTCTGAAGTTGTTGAACTCAAATGTTGAGTCTTGAAGGCTGTAACATGTCTAACTGGAAGATGAGGGGCTGGATTCGCCAATTTTGAGGCTATGTCCCCACGGCAGCATGGGAACGGTGGCGTTTTACGACAGAAAAAATGACGTAGAACGGCCACCGATCCTCCGTTTGGCTGGGGGTTAGCATCAAGGCAGCATAAAGGACCCGGTTCGAGGTGCCGATATGGCCCGGAGAATTGCCGGGTCTGTGCTACATGGCGGCGGTTGCTTGTGGACCCGGCTTGTGAAATAGTCCCCCACTTTGGCCGGCTTGCGCACCCTGGACCACCCCCCAACAGTGCCCCCCAGTCCCTGATGAAGTTCCCCCTGCCCGCGGATCGACCCTCCCCCGCCTGTGGCAGCAGTGGACTGAGTTTGCAGCCGCCACGCCGAGTTCCCGACGGATGAGACCACACGCGACCGACGCCGTCGGGAACCCGGTCGGCCGGGGAGAGAGCATCGGGGGTGGGGGGGGGGGGAGCCTTAGGCAATGTCCTGAGGCTGTCAATACGCCGCTTTGGAGGGGGCGGAGCATCTCGAAACCGGCGCGACCCCGATTTGGTCGTAAACTTTGATTCTCCAGCCGAATGCTGAACGCAATTTTGGCGCCGGCGAACCGGAGAATCCAGCCTGAGGTGTTGTTCTCCCAAACTGACTTTCCATTCATATGGACGAGAAACGTGGGGCAGGATTCTCTGATAATGGGGCTAAGTGTTAACGCCGGCGTAAACACCGGAGCATTTTACGCCGGCATCAACTGGCCCCATAGTCCAGAGATTCTGCGGCCCACGCGGGGCCAACACGGGCGCCACGAGAAGTACGGGGGAGCGGCCCCAGATCGGCGCCCGATACGAGCGCTGCGTCACTGAAATAACGCGACCCCCCACACACAGACGACGCTGGCAAGTTGGCTGCCCGCCGTGCAGCGCCAAGGTACCGGGTTGCCGACCTGGACATGCTCCTGGACGCCGTGGAGCAGAGGAGGGGGGGGCTCTGTACC